>NC_068422.1:57637450-58237450 GCF_023373465.1 Oncorhynchus keta | reverse complement strand
TAAATGAGAGTATGGATTTTCGTAAAAAGATTAACTAGTCAGTGGCCACACCCACCTGAGCATAGACATTACATCGGCGTCATGGACCTCTCTTTTCTACTGAAATGCATAAAACCCGCTCCTGATGAAATTCACACAATCCTCGGTGTAAGCTAAGGTTGCAAATGGTTGAATTTCTAAGACCAAAACATGCCGGGTGATGCTGGTGTGTGAAGTGGTTTAAACTACAACTCTACTAAAGGACAAGACTATACCACGTGGAGCATTGGTTACACGGCTGGAAATGGTTCAACTCTGAGACTATCGCTCCCTACAGAATAAGAGCAAATCGTAGATGTATAATTACTAGTCTGCAGCTAGAAATGATGTAAACCTAGGACGAGAATACAGACAACCGCCGAAGCAACTATTCTATGAAAAACATTTCTGAATGGTACTCCGACGGTTTCATTCTAACCACCTACAACCACAAAAGACTTTGTGACTTCAAGGAAAGTTAGCCAGAGACTCTGATGAACCCTACAGGACGATCAAGGATTCCAACAGGGAAGACATTAACAACATACGGGCATAAATATTCATACATTGCAAATATTCTCGAATGAGCGGCTGTTCATGCACAAAGGATTAGCATTTCAATGAATATAATTGTAGACTGTATATAGTGAATCTATTTGTCTTTCCCGCTCTTTCTCAGTCCCACCCCTTCCCTTTGTCTACCAAGCCGTCATATCGGCTTAGCCCACTGGGGACTTTTCCATCATTGTTAGTAACCAATATCCAATATATGTTTTTATGTATTTCTGTGATTATTTAGTTAGTTAGTAAATAAATAATTAAGTAAATAAATAATTAAGCCAATTTGTATATTGCTGATTCATAATTTGTGCTACGGTTTGTGCAGATAACCAATAATTTTACGGCGTTCAGATGAGACTGATAGAATGTAAAGAATAATTAATGATTGACTGCTATTGATATAAAAGATCTTCAAGAATGGATTTGGGAGAAAGCTGCTCTATATAAACTAATGTTTCCGTGGTGCCCCAGATTCCTAATGAGTTAGTTATTGCCTCAATAATTTATTAAGCAAATAATTAAATGTTAGGTAATCGATTTGAAAATAGCATGTCATCTCATTTAACCATAGTAAAGACACGACAGTGGGCTCAATAGCATTCCGCTATAGGATTTCCTCTGATCCTGGTCTGATCCCTCTGATCCTCTCTGTCCTCCTGGCACACCATATGTGCCCACAGCCAACTAGGCCACCGGGTCATATGGAACTCTCTCTCTCTCACATGTAAATTAGCTTCATTGGCAAGAGAGGGGAAATCAATGTTGCCAAAGCAATACAATACAGAAAGAAATCGTGTCAAATCAATGTTGAAAGATCCCCTCCCTTTCTCTGTTGGTGAGCATTGACAAACTATAAGTATTGAATTCCGGCCATAGATACACTCACCCATTCTCCTCGGCGACCTCCTCCTCTTTGGCCTTGGCAGGTTTTAGAGCTGTCAATCATAATTAAAGAACAGTGTGAGACGGCTGTCCGTCTATGCTGCTGATACAGATCAATTTACCGACTTGTTTAGTAGACAAAGGGAATTGTTTATAGATTAGGTTTAAGTCTGTTATTACCTTCTTGTTTCTTCTCTTCTTTGAATGTTACTTGTTTTACCTGTTTTAAACACAAAGCAAAAGTTTAATAATTAATTAATAATTTAAATGGTGATACAATCTCCCCCTTTTCTTTCTCTCACTTTTGGGGGACTTACTGTTGCAGGTGAGGCATTGGTCTTCTCCTCATCTCCTAGTTTCCCAGGAGGCTGGGGAACCCCCTTCACCACCCAGCTGAACATCCTGCAACATACACAAAGTGACAATTACTGTGCTAAATCTTTACGTGAATCCACCACTATGGTAAACTCGGGGAAACAAGGAAACCACTGGTAAACTGGATCTTGAGGTAAACCACCTGGCAAATACACAAATAAGTTGTTTAAAGGGGCAATCTGCAGTAGATGCATCCATTTTTGGATGTACAAATGAATGTGTTCCTATTAACTCTTACAGAATATACAGTGCATTCAGAATGTTTTCAGACCCCTTCACTTTTTCCACATGTTATGTTACAGCCTTGTAAAAAATAATAATTAAATTGTTTTTTTTTCCTCAATCTCCACACAATACCACACAATGACAAAGCAAAAACAGGTTTGTATAAAAAATAAAAAATATGAAATATGACTTTTTCAAAAATATTCAGACCCTTTACTCATTACTTTGTTGAAACACCTTTGGCAGCAATTACAGCATTGAGTCTTCTTGGATATGATGCTACAAGCTTGGCACACCAGTATTAGGGGAGTTTCTCCCATTCTTCTCTGCAGATCCTCTCAAGCTCTGTCAGGTTCGATGGGGACCTCTACGGACAATTACTACAACCTCATGGCTTGGTTTTTGCTCTGACATGCACTGTCAACTATGGGACCTTATATAGACAGGTGTGTGCCTTTCCAAATCATGTCAAATCAATTGAATTTACCACAGGTGGACTCCAATCAAGTTGTAGAAACATCTCAAGGATGACAAATAGAAACAGGATGCACCTGAGCTGAATTTCGAGTCTCATATCAAAAGGGTATGAATAGTTATGTAAATAAAGTCAACAAAAAACATTTCTTAAAACATGTTTTTCCTTTGTCATTATGGGGTATTGTGTGTAGATTGACGAGGAAAAACATTTATTTAATCTATTTTAGAATAAGACTGTAACGTATCAAAATGTGAAAACAGTCAAGGGGTCTGAATACTTTCCGACTGCACTGTAGCTTATAAATGCTTCAAGAGCTTAGTTCAACTGTTGTACCCCGTCAGAACCCCAATTATATGCGTGTTTAACTCCTATGTTTGTCACCAAAGTAAATATAAACAAACCACTTATGGGGGTATAAAGGTTTTTAATTGTTTCAACAGCTGATTGCCACATTACAGTCTTTGAGTACATGTGAGTCAATCTGGGCCCGCAGCCAGACACCTGGTGTGTTTTCTGCCTGTTTTTCTACCCTCTCTCTCCTTACCCTACCTCTACTGTTCCTCTCTACCCTGCCATTAGCTTGTTAACCTGTCTGTTCCTGTCCTGCTGGGCTGTTTGTCTCTCCAACTAACCCTCCCTTATCTCTTTGTTGTACGTCGCCTGTAATTCCCTTCCCTCCTTTCTTAGCTTATTAACCTTCCTGTCTAACCTACTGTATGTCCTGGATAGGGTCCTGACACCTGATCATGGCCGATAGAGGGGTATTTGCAGCCATGTTTGGTAAGAAGCTCTTAACACAGCACTCTAAATAGCTCACCAGACAGTCTTGATGTTTACTTTCGGAAAACACCCATCCACCAAAAACCACATAACGTTAAAGTAATTGCAGTAATACAGTAGTTAAAACCAAATACTGCTACAAATCATAGCTTTATTTATTTAATATGCAGATAATTCTGTTGTGAGCCTGTGAGTATTGTAGAGTTTGGGAGGAAATTTCCCTACATAATGGTGCCACGTGAGAGTACAATTCCCTACATATGGTGGTGCCCCATGTGAGGAGACAATCCCCTACAGCAGTGTTTCTTAACCTTTTCACGATTAAGTTTCAAATAATTTTAATGGTCCCTCCAAGCCTGAGTTTTTTAAATGTGCTTTCTGTCAGAATGTGATTGTTATGCAACAGGACAGTTAATTAGCAGGTTTGAGGGCAATGCAGGTTATCTATAGGCTGTGTTTCAGTTTGTACATTCCAATCCACTAGATTAGCTAGATGAGCCTGACAAACTTCTCTCTTCGATGAGAGCCCAAGCACTCCCCTAGTGTTTCCTCGGGTCAAGTATGCAAATATTTGCGCATCTCTAGTCAGAACAGAACCTGACCAAACTTTTACCCCCTGGCACATTTTCCTGCTGTTGAATTCTCTCCTTAAACTCCACCTTCCCCCTCTGCATCTTCCTGCTTCTGAATATCGGCACCCCCTTCCTGTTCGACCGGACTATGCCACAGGCCCCTGTGCTGTTGGAAAGCTAATGCTGGAAGATTGTGGGATTGCTGTACTAATTGTAAACATACAATGTGTGGCCCTTTGAACCTGGTTGGTTA
Organism: Oncorhynchus keta; assembly: GCF_023373465.1. Classification (NCBI taxonomy): domain Eukaryota; kingdom Metazoa; phylum Chordata; class Actinopteri; order Salmoniformes; family Salmonidae; genus Oncorhynchus; species Oncorhynchus keta. The sequence continues at coordinate 58,233,306 of NC_068422.1, read as the reverse complement.
GCTACCTGCAGATTCATGCAGGGTAGTAGCATCACGAGTTGTGATTAAGGTTCATTGTTTACCTAGCTAGCTAACATTAGCTGGCTGGCTCGCTAGGCTAATGTTATGTGTATGACCTTATTATTCATATCGCAGAGTAATTTGCTTAGCTAGCTATAGCCTAATGTTAGCTAGCTAACATTGAACCGGGTTGGTTAGCTACCTGCAGATCCATATAGGGTAGTAACGTCATGAGTTGTGATTATGGTTCATTGTCTTAACAAAAGACTCCACTATGCAAAGAACCATTTCAGATGCGTTTGTAAATTCAGGCTGGCCATCTACTCCGATTTCAGAGCACTGTCGTCTGAGTGTGCCAGAGAGCGCTGAATAACTGATGAATTTACAAAACGCTCAACAGCCATTGAAAATGGGCGGTGTCAGTAAACCTCAGTAACCTCATCGGCCAGAGCGTCTGGTGTGCGCTCTGAACACAAAACACTCAGAATTTACGAACAGACAATCTGACAGCACAGTTGCAGTCACCAACGCTCTGGATAACATAACAGCCTAATCAGCTCTGCTAGGGCCAGTAATGTTCAGTGAGCTGTTCTTTCTCATTTCAACTTTCATAGCAAAATTACTTTCCCATTGTTCTTCAACTCTTGTGTATGATATACCATTTTGTAGCTCTGAGTCTACTTTTATCCAATGTAAAAAACAAAATGTCAAATTTTGCTACATAAGACCGATTTGAGCCCTTCGGTCACAAATATGTGTGTAAAACTTATTTTTGAAGGTTGTACTGGTTATGATGTGCAAATGCTAAGCTGATTGCCAGCTATGTGTGAAGCCATGTTTGTTGACAACATACAATGTATTCTGGGTGTCATGTAAACATCTGTCAGACCAAAGATGTTATAAGAATACGAGGTGAAGAGATAGTTCACTTGTTTTTCGAGTAAACCTCCGGAAGTGAATGACGGGAAGTGAATAATGATAATGACACACCCCCTTCTACATGCATACTGTAAACAGACCCAACTCATCTTGTAACCACTTCTTATTTGTTGTTGACTCTGAAAAACAGACAAGTCTGCATGCACAAACTAACCACCATGGGATTACTTCAGACTTCTACAAAGTATTTTACTCATCTATTTCCATCACTGGTGAGCTGACCTGTAATGAATTGTAAATAGTCATTGCTATTAGCTACTTATAATTATGGTTTATGTCAGCCGAGAGATAGCTTGTGTTAGCTCACTCTTTCCTCAGCGCTAGGACTAATGTAGCAGTTGTTTCTGTGAAAAAGCAGTGTCGCCAACTCAAACGCTGACTGTTGCATCAATTGTAACTAGACATGTTAATGAAGTGTTGTCGAGGCGAAAGAAACGCACACCTATTTAAGCGAGGTGCTGACTAGCGGAGTGGAACACTTTTTAAAAAATGAAGGAGAGCCGCACAGTCTAGGAGCTCAGACGCAAAAATGTTATGTCCAACGTTTCGACAGACAAGCTGTCTTCATCAGGGTATAATGACAAACACTGCGAGGTGACTCATTTATATACTGTCAAAAGACACACACAGGTGTCTGTAATCGTGGCCAGGTGTGGCCTGATATCCTTGGTTAATTCTCATATATTAAAATAGCATACCAAAAACATAAATGGATAAAGTACGATCATAGGTACAATTTGGCTACATAAGCCTACAAACATTTACAATAGCAAAATCACAATGATCCCAAGAATGTCTTCAGATCTCCGAAGGGAGCAAGGGTCTCTAAATTAAAGATCCAGGCAGCCTCTCATTTTAATAATACATTGTCGAGGTCATTCCCTCTCTTAGGGAGGTTGACACGTTCAATGCCGATATAACGTAGAGACAAAATCGAGTGGTTTGCTTCCAAAAAGTGGGCCGCAACAGGGTAAGTCGAGTTTTTGCACCTAATGATGCTACGATGCTCCGAGATACGTACCTATAATTCACGCTTTGTTTTACCCACATCATTTTTACCACAAGGACAAGTTCTCAGATAAATAACTGCCTTAGTGGAGCATGTGATAACACCTTTAATTGGGATCTGTTTCCCTGTTTGGGGGTGTTTGAAGGATCTACATTTATAAGTGCCACTGCAATGAACACAGCCATTACACTTGTAGTTTCCATCCAGTAGGGGCGCAAATAGACGTTGTGCGGGGATATCTTGGGGTGGTAAATCAGAGTTTACCAATTGATCTCTGAGGTTTCTGCCCCGCGAGAATACGACTAAGGGAAGGTCCAAAAACACATTACCGAGACTACCACCGGATCTTAGAGTGTGCCAATGTTTGTGAACGATTCCCATTCATTTGTTCAGAACACTTTGGATATGAAGGGGTCTAATCACACCGGTTTGAGCGTACGCTACAGAGACCATTGTACAATGATGAAACCAGTGTGCTCGGACACATCAAACGGTTAATCCTGGTCCTAGGTTCCTATGGCGGAGCGCATTTTTGTTTTTGCCTTAGCAGTACACATCTGATTCAAATCATCAAACTTGATGATGAGTTAATAATTTAAAATCAGCTGTGCAGTGCTAGGGCAAACAAACATGTGCACCCCTTTGTGACCAGGACCAGGATTAAGAAACTCTGACCTATAGTTTTGATGAAAAATGTGTTGCAAATGTTGCCAACCAGTGATACTCATCTCTTATAATCAACTCTTCTTCTATTACAAAAGACACACAATTCCGTTCCAAAGCTACGTCGATGTCGCTCCCTAAAACAAAAACAGAGCTACCACAGAGACATAACGGCCACGAACCACTGAGGGGACACCCACTAAGTGCTCGGAGATACTATTCGGAAGACGTGTAGACATATAGCATACATGTAACAAAGGCTGGTCTAGTTTATAGTCAGTCTCGTTTCAGCAGTAGTCTCTTGTTAGCGGTGTGGTATGCCACTGATAAAGTCTACACCAGCGGTCACCAAGCTTTGGCCTCAATACCTTGATTAGCTGAATCAGGTGTACTAGCGCTGCCTTGGAACATAACTCTGCTTTCCCAGGGTGTACGCCCACTGGTCTACCTGTAGTTTGGAATCTAACAGTAGTTTGAGGATGCATAGGGGGACTTCTATAAGGGTGAGGGTTCTGGGACTTACCTGAGGGTCTTAACAGTGGCCCGTCATCCCAGAAGCGGTGAGAGTGTGTAGGCTGCGGAGCGCTGGGCGATGTGGGAGGATTAAAGCAAGCTAGGCTGTGCCAACGGGATTAGCCGCCTGAAGGACAGCACTCGCTGCTCCGCTGAAAGGGCGGAGCAGAGATTAGCCTGCAGAACCCACATAAACCTGGAGAACATTTCGGAAGGAGCAGAGAAGACCCAAAGCGTCCAATTTGTAAGTCGCTCTGGATAAGAGCGTCTGCTAAATGACTTAAATGTAAATGTAATGTAAAAACAAGGAGAGGGTCTGCATGAAGAACTGGAGATCAAGGTTTGGCGAGACAACTTTTCTCCTGACAAATAATATTTGTTAGCTTGAGAAACTTAGAAAACCCAGAACCAAGATCCCTGATTCTGGACCCCATAACCAATCCAACAGAACCAGTGAAGCTGGAGAAGCCCACTTAGGCTTTATAATTATTGTTTATCTGTATTCGGATATGCTATTTGGGGGAAGAAAACTACTAAATCATTATACACTTTTGCAGGCCTCAAGTGTTGAGAGGTGTTTTCAAGGGTTTTGTCTCCTACCTGTACTGGCCAGTGGTGGAAAAAGTATCCAATTTTCATACTGGAAAGATACCTTAAAAGTAAAAGTAACCCGGTAAAATACTACATGAGTAAAAGTCTATAAGTATTTGTTTTTAAATGTACTTAAGTATCAAAAGGTAAAAGTATAAATCATTTAAAATGTCTCATAATAAAAGAAATCAAGACAACAAGATTCTTGTTTTTTAAATTTAGGGATAGCCAGGGTCACAGGTCAACTCACAGACGTCATTTACAAATGAAGCATTTGTGTTTAGTGAGTCTGCCAGATCAGAGGCAGTAGGGATGACCAAGTGCATGAATTAGACAATTGTCCTGTCCTGCTAAGCATTGAAAATGTAACGAGTACTTTTGGCTATCAGGGAAAATGTAAGGAGTAAAAAGTACATTATTTTCCTTAGGGATGTAGTGGACTAAAAGTAAAAGTTATCAAAAAATATAAATAGTAAAGTATAGACACCCCAAAAGCTACTTAAGTTTTACTTAAAAGTATTTGTACTTAAGTACTTTACACCACTGGTACTGACTCAGTGACTCGGTATCGTCACTGAGTCAAAAGGAGTATTTAACCCACATTTCTGTCTAACCTCCTCTCTCCATCCTTTGTTTACCTCATGCCCACCCGCACTCTATCCATCACTTTCTCTCTTATCCACCTCTGTTTGTCCTCACATTCATTGATTCAGTCTTTGACTGCGAATGCAGGAACTGCGAAAGCCTAATATTTTCTCGTTTAGATTATGAGGAAAATCTCAAAGCAAAAGAAAGCGCTTTCACTTTCTTTGCCCCTCCCCCTCTAGTGTTTCATTTCCAATCATAGCATTAGCAGGATGATGGAGTGGTCAGCATCACAAAAAGAACAACCTGTCATCTGCTCAACGAACCCTGAGTTATACCACTTCCTGTGTCGTAAGACCCTGTTTACGCCAACACACAGCCAATCATCACAGAGAGAGAGAAAGAAAGAGGGCATGTGTTGGGTACGTGTTATTGCGGGGGATATATAGTATGTTGTTTTGGGGTAGGTGGTTAGTTCCTGCTACAATCCATAACTTTTGATTTTGTGTGTGTCTTTGTAATAGACAATTAGAGTTTTAGTTAACTAGGACATAGATCCTCGTGCCTTCTGGGGAAGAACCTATACTATACAGGTATATTCTATGTCAGAGCAAGGTATAAACCACAGCACAGATGTATCTCTATCTCAGGTAACTGTGGACACAGGGCCAAAGCTGTTAATGTGGCCCGAAGAGGATTAGCCGCATCCAGTGTCAGCGAAATATAGGATAGTCTTCTGTTCCTGAGCTCCCTTGACCCTGACTGTACACACACACACACACACCACACACACACACACACACACTGATCGATCCCATAAGGACAATAATCCAACTGGGTTTTACCTTTTTTTTTTTTATATCTTTGGTACTATTTTTGTACGTATGTGGTGAATGATCTAAACTCTTAGTACAAAACTCCAAACTAGTAGCACCTGTTACGCAGCTAGTCTTACATTCAAAACCTTTAATTTAGCATACATTTTGTTTGTCGACATCTTTCACCACTCAACCATTGATCCAAAATATATGTTTACTGTGAAATATAATGAGCACATTGCTTTAAATCACCAAAACACAACATAATGATACCTTCTCAATTGGAGTTATTCTAACAACCAATTAATCCAAAAGCAAAACATTTAATATGATGTTTCACAATTGCCCTTTGAATGTAGTATGCTACAGTACTGTAAATTACAGTACATTACACTGTTTTCACATTAGGCAAAACACTTGCACTACCCATTAAAACATCCATCATTTATATCCCATGTGAGGATGTGAAGGGGGTGATCATTGAAGTCATCTTTCACAGTGTAATCAAATGAAAGAAATGAAATAAACATCATGTTTAGCGGGCACTAGTTTGCATCAAGCCTGTAGCCATAGGTTCTCATCGAAATCGCAATAAATATCCTCATTGGTCATGCACCTGGGGAAAAACCTTTTGGCATGGTGAATCCAAGCCTGACATAAGCTTGGGTTGAAATCATTTCATGCCCCATGGCCTGGAGGAGGGTGGTACAATCATGGGGATGGCAATTCCACCGGAATTGACCCCGGCAACTTCATTTTTGATACATGTTTATAGTAAAGGGGATGCATTATTGTTTTGTTTTGGACTTCCTGGGTTATTTGTGTATTGGTATATTGTATTGAGCTAGAACTACTTTATTACTGCGAAGTGAAATCATAATAGTCATCATCATAGTAGTACATTCAAGTGTGCATCATACTTTTTATGTTTGTACTTTACAGACATACATTTTCATTGTGTACTTCTCAAAATCTGTAGTAGACAAACCAGCTTACATGTCAAATAGAAGGGAAAGAAAAGGGAAAGAAATACATAGGTTAACCAAACTGTAACGGCGTTCTTCGTTTGTCGAAAGAGGGTCGGACCGAAATGCAGCGTGGTGGTTACTCATGACTTTAATGAATGAAAAATCGGAACGATACATGAAATAACTAATAAATACAAAAACAACAAACGGAACGTGAAACCTATTACAGCCTATCTGGTGAAACTACACAGAGACAGGAACAATCACCCACGAAACACAAAGAGAAACCCAGGCTACCTACATACGGTTCCCAATCAGAGACAACGAGAATCACCTGACTCTGATTGAGAACCGCCTCAGGCAGCCAACCTATACGACACCCCTACTCAGCCGCAATCCCAAATACTACAAACCCCAATACGAAAATACAATAAACCCATGTCACACCCTGGCCTGAACAAATAATTAAAGAAAACACAAAACACTAAGACCAAGGCGTGACACAAACGTTTAAGTAAATTATCATCAAGTAAGAGAAGTCGGAGTAAAATGTATTTTAACAAAAGAGAAGAGAATCATTAAAAAAAACAAAAAAAACATTAACCCTCAGGGGAGGAAGAGGAGGATGAGAAGGAAGAGCAGGCCAGGGCTAGTGACCCGCTGTGACCTCTGCAGGAAGGATATACCCAAAGATTATTTATTATATTGACAAGATAGCAGAGTGACCGCTCTAACAATAGAAATAAATGTCCTCAATGATTGAAGGCAGACGTCTAACCAACTTGCACAACTAAATCGTTTTTTCTCAAATTTGCCAGAATGCCACGTGCATCCACTTAAATCAGTACATTTGTAACAGCCTAAGCATTACGATACTTTTATTCGATCAATTAAGCCTCACGTAATTCAACACGCTCTCATAGACCTCCAGACTAAAAAGGCTTATCTCAGACAGATTTTGGGCGGAGTAAATCCTCTCGCTTCGCCTCTTCCTCTCTGATATACCAGATAATATCTACCACATGATTGGACGGGGAGAGGAGCAACGCAACCAACCAGGACAGAGACAAGAAGAGAAGACGGAGAGAGGAGAACAAGAAAATAAGAAATGAAGCGGGGAGGAGACGGTCGAAGAGAGGAGAAAAGAGAAGAGTGGGGGAGAGTTAAAAGATGGAAGGTGTTAGAAAAAAAGACAAGTAAGGCATCATAGAGATTTCAATGCAAAATATTCTATTCAGACAGAAAGTGATCAGAAATCGCCATCATAAGACCTGTCGGCTATTATTGGTCATGATAAATTATGCTACAATATAGAAGTTGTTTTAATGGTGAGCATCCACCAATAGGTGGCGACGGAGTCCTACTGTTCACCACTGTAACACATCCTCACACTGCCTCTCGTGAGCGATACTTTAGTTTTGTCAAGACACTGGCAGAAACATCCCATTCCTAAAATGACAACTGGGGCCTGTTCAGAAGAATGCAATGTTACAGAATGTTCAGATAGAAATGTATGGTGTAGAACAGATATGATGTTCAATAGTTTAGAAAAGGGAATCGTGGCAATTCATCATCTGCAAAGTCCTGAATGTGTCTCCTCACTGTAACTATACTGGTCATCTGCAATAGCACGGCTCACGGCTTCATTCCCACTGTGAATACATGTCAGGTGGTTTTATACTTTGGGACAGTGTTTTGCCATTCATCACTTTTCGATCAAATTGTGTGTGTGTGTGTGTGTGTGTTTGCGTAAGATTGTGATAGAACTGTCTACCTTTGTTCAGGCATAATGGAGAAGGACAGTAACTCTCTCTCTCTCCTTTTCACTCCCCCCCCCTTTTCTTTGTTTTCGTGGACGGTGTGTGAACACTCATCTGCTCGGCACACACATAGGGAAAACAGCAGTCGACTGACAGGCGTGAAATTCAGCATGTTCTGATATGACTGCTGATAGCGAATATTACTGCTACGGTGTATTTACTTCTACTCACAATTTTCCCCTGAGTACTCACTCTTTTCCCCCAGCATCTCCCTCACTGTTACACCTTTCTTCGATTTTTTTTTTTTTAAACTCTTTTTACATTTTTCCTTAGTGGTGGATCAGCTTTAATATTGCGGATAGATTGTCGCTTCCATCAATGTAATTGTCTGCATAATTTCCAATCCCCCATATATTTTTGGGGTATATACTTATATATACTGTATATACACATACATACACATACAGTTGAAGTCGGAAGTTTACATACACCTTTGCCAAATACATTTAAACTCAATTTTTCACAATTCCTGACATTTAATCATAGTAAAAGTTCCCTGTCTTAGGTCAGTTAGGATCACCACTTCATTTTAAGAATGTGAAATGTCAGAATAATAGTAGAGAGAATGATTTATTTCAGATTTTATTTCTTTCATCACATTCCCGGTGGGTTAGATGTTTACATACACTCAATTAGTATTTTGTAGCATTGCCTTTTAAATTGTTTAACACGTTTCGGGTAGCCTTCCACAAGCTTCCTACAATAAGTGACCATCTTTATGTTTGGAGGAAAAAGGGGGAGGCTTGCAAGCCAAAGAACACCATCCCAACCGGGTGGCAGCATCATGTTGTGGGGGTGCATTGCTGCAGGAGGTTTTGGTGCACTTCACAAAATAGATGGCATCCTGAGGAAGGAAAATTATGTGGATATTTTGAAGCAACATCTCAAGACATCAGTCATTAAGTTAAATCTTGGTAGCAAATTGGTCTTGCAAATGAACAATGACCCCAAGCATACTTCCGAAGTTGTGGCAAAATGGCTTAAGGACAACAAAGTCAAGGTATTGGAGCAGCCTGACCTGGAGTGGGCTGATCACAAAGGCCTGACCTCAATCCCATAGATTATTTGTGGGCAGGACTGGAAAAGTGTGTGCGAGCAAGGAGGCCTACAAACCTGACTCAGTTACACCAGCTCTGTCAGGAGGAATGGGCCAAAATTCACCCAACTTATTGTGTGAAGCTTGTGGAAGACTTCCCGAAATGTTTGACCCGAGTTAAACAATTTAAAGGCAATATTACCAATACCAATGTGTATGTAAACTTCTGACCCAATGGGAATGTGATGAGAGAAATAAAAGCTGTCACGTCCTGACCTTAGTTCCTTTTTTTATGTCTCTATTTTAGGTTGGTCAGGGCGTGAGTTGGGGTGGGCATTCTGTTTGTTCTATGTTTGTATTTCTGTGTTTGGCCTGGTATGGTTCCCAATCCGAGGCAGCTGTAAATCGTTGTCTCTGATTGAGAACCATACTTAGGCAGCCCTTGAGTTGTGGGTAGTTGCTGTCTGTTTTTGTGTCTGCACCAGACAGAACTGTTTCGGTTGTTCCCTTTGTTATTTTGTTAATCAGTGTTCAGTTCCATTAATAAAAGGATGAACATGTACCACGCTGCTGGTCCTCATCTTCCACCTACGATGATTGTTACAAAAGCTGGAATAAATCATTCTCTCTGCTATTATTCTGACATTTCACATTCTTAAAATAAAGTGGTGACCTTAACTGACCTAAGACAGGGAAGTTTTACAAGGATATAATGTCAGGAATTGTGAAAAATGGAGTTTAAATGTATTTGGCCAAGGTGTATGTAAACTTCCGACTTCAACTGCACATGCATGCATGCATGCATGCATGCATACATACATACATACATATACATGTCTTTTGCAAAATATATATTCCCATGTTATATATTCCCTTTATTATTCACCACAAACCCTACCACCCCTCCCCTAATTGAAGTAAACTAATAAACAATACACTTAGGCTTCTACTTCCAGTTTATACACACTTACGGACACAATCTATTTTACAATAGTTATATTTTTGTTTGCTTTTAGTCCTTCCTCTTTTTCTGATGTCCATCCAGTTTGATTTCTTTTTTGCTTTCTTTACATTTTTTTTCTCCCTTTTTCTCCCCAGTTTTGTGGTATCCAATTGTTTTAGTAGCTACTATCTTGTCTCATCGCTACAACTCCCGTACCGGCTCGGGAGAGACAAAGGTTGAAAGTCATGCGTCCTCCGATACACAATCCAACCAAGCCGCACCGCTTCTTAACACAGCGCGCATCCAACCCGGAAGCCAGCCGCACCAATGTGTCGGAGGAAACACCGTGCACCTGGCAACCTTGGTTAGCGTGCACTGCGCCCGGCCCGCCACAGGAGTCGCTGGTGCGCGATGAGACAAAGACATCCCTACAAGCCCTCCCTAATACTGCGCTGCAGTATCAGTTTGATTTATATTTGCCATATTTTTTGTAACTGTCCTATTTCAAAGGTTCTGAGCCTGTATACATTTTACAGACCGCGTATGTTTTACATTTGTTATCTAGTTGTTAGTCCCACCCTTAAGCTCCATTCAACCCCTCCCATCTATCTCTCAAAATCATCCTCTCTTCTCTTTGTTTTTTCTTTGGGCTTTCACCTCCTCCCTCTCTTTCCCTCCTCCCCTCCTCAAGAGTATCTCTCGATCCTCTCCCCCCATAAAATAACTTTGCCGCTGTTGCTTTTCAGACCTTCTTTCTCTCCCTCCCACCCCGCTCTCTCGCATCCTGTCATTTTCCTTCCCTCCCTTCCGTAACCGCCACAGCTCAATGCGTGCAACACCTCAACTCCTCTCAGATTTCTGCACTTTTCTCTCTCATCCACTTCTCCTCCTCTCCCTCCATCTCTCATTCGTATGCTCGTCTACCTCATGTCACCCAGTCAGAGAGGCGTGATGGAGAACAAGGAATAATCCATCTTTAATGGAACAATTATCCATCTGTGGAAGAGAGATGGGGAGACACAGGGTCCAAATATAGTGCCGCATCCAGACTAGTTCCATGTTAAGTTGGATCAAATCACTGAGGGAGAAGACGAGAAGAAAAACAGAAAACGTGGTTGATAAACGAGTGTTATGAGCCTGCAGTGAAAATGTCCATGTCCCAACATGTGGCGAGTTATGCCTGGTGCACACCGAGCCTGGTAGTAGAATGTAGTATAAGAGGTCCTACTGACTACCGTTGGTGACTGGAGAGCATGGGTTTGAGACGATAGGTCTTCTTTCTATGGAAAGTAGAGAGAGCCAGGGAGAAGAAGACAACCGTCTGGGTGAAATACCACAGTGTGCCGTCACAGCAGCAAGATTTGTGACCTGTTGCCACAAGAAAAGGTCAATCAGTGAAGAACAAACACTATTGTAAATACAACTCATATTTATGCTTATTTATTTTCCCTTTTGTACTTTAACCATTAGTACATCGTGACAACACTGTATATATACATAATATGACATTTGTAATGTCTTTATTCTTTTGGAACTTCTGTAAGTGTAATGTTTACTGTTCATTTTTATTGTTTATTTCACTTTTGAATATTATCTACTTCACTTGCTTTAAGATATGTTTCCCATGACAATAAAGCCCCTTGAATTGAACACAGAGAGAGAGAGAGAGAGAGAGAGAGAGAGAGAGAGAGAGAGAAATAAAGACAATGACCAAAATAAGTGGTTGAGAATGGGGTTTGATTCCCTTGGAAAGAGAAGACATGGTAGCTCTACCGTAAGAACCCATGTGATCACGCAGTAGCGAAATAGAAAAGAGAGGGGTAGGAAGAGAAGACAGAGAAAAAGAGGAGCGCGGGAGGGGATTGCTGAGTGATAAAATTATCTCCCAGTAATGGGAATTCCTTTGGCAAATTAGCCTAGCGCTAACGAACATGCTTCAGAAACAGTAATAGGGCTTTAATGAAAGAGGGAGTTCGAAACAGGCTGTGCTAACACCAGAGCATAAAGTTAATGCCTCATCCTCATTACTGACTGTTTAGAAGCCCATTTAGACCTGAAGATGGGGATTCAGGCTAAACTCGGTTTAAATAAATGGTATAGATTGACCCACACCTCCCACTGAAGAAAGTGCTTTTCACAAAGCAGCTAAAAAGTAAGTTGATCAAACATTTAATGAATCAACCATATTCGTTGTAGGCTATCGACTTTTTTTCCTGACAAAACATCGGCATCAATACTCAAAGCGAATCAAAGCAACAAGGAAAGGTAGAAAGGTCAGGTAGAAAAAAACACAGCCTAGCAGCTATGCAGACTAACAACTTGTAATAGTACAAAAAAAAAACCATCTCAATGTGAACGTAGAGTTAGGAATATGGAAGCGGTTCAAGTCTACTCTGCTGTAGAGCAGCTGTTCAATGGTGTCCATTCAATCCAGTGTTGTCCTCCCATTTCATGGACACAACCCTTATATGTAGCAGCTGTCAGTGTACCCCTAATTATCGGTCTCTGTCCAAATCCTGGCCTGAGACAATTTCTATTAAACGGCACTCTCCAGAGTCTGTATGACTAAACAAGCCAGGGAAATACATCTCAGACAGCAACGCAAAGCAAAGCAGGGCCATCCATCAGCATCACTGGTGTAATAGCTACAGCGCCTCTCTGTCTACCTCCTAACACCTTTCGTCTCCCCATTTCCCAAAAAATCTTTCACATCCATCTATCCTACTCTCCATCCCTCCATCTCTGATTATCTGGCCACACAGCCCACATGAAAAAAATAAAATCATTATTATAATACAAAAAGCTTTGTTAAAAAACATTAAAATGTGACACTTAATTCATTGGTCGTATAGTATTTACTGCGAATGACAGAGCCTATTAAATAATATAGAAAAATATTTATAGTATAGTAATTACTGTATTGTTTTGCAGACATTATTGACAGTAGGAAAAACTCAGAGGACCAATAGTATTTAAAATTTACTATAGTAAATGAACAAACTAACAAAAAAAAAATGTAGTAAAAGTAAAACAGTCCTGTCTTTGCACACACAGAGACAGGAACAATCACCCACAAACACACAAACATTATTTCTCAATCAGAGACAACTAATGACACCTGCCTCTGATTGAGAACCATGGTAATTTTGTTTTAACTAAATACAAAACACAGGAAATATCTTTGACATGTAGTATTTACATGGGGGGGGCTTTGTACTTGAGGAAACCTACCGGACAAAATACTGAAAGAGAAATTCTCCATAACCTGAAGTTAGGTAGGACTGAGGTCTGAACGGACAGTTCAGAGCTTCTACTCTTTTTTATATAACCTGTAGGGACCACAATATAGTCTACACTTGGCATGTACTGTAGGCTTCTCAATTATAGGTGGCACAAATTGGGAATTAAGGGACTCGGCAGGGTACATGCAAATGAAATACTGTAGTATTGTCATGTTCGTCATATGGAGTAGACCAAAGCGCAGCGTGATTAGAATACATTATACTTTTAATAAAGATAGACACTAAACAAACTATACAAAATAACAAAACAAACGTGAAGCTATCATACAAAAGTGCAGACTCAGGCAACTAGACATAGACAATAACCCACAGAATACCCAAAGAAGATGGCTGCCTAAATATGGTTCCCAATCAGAGACAACGATAAACACCTGCCTCTAATTTATAACCAATCAGGCAACCATAGACATATATAAACACCTAGATGACAAACAACCCCATAGACCTACAAACCCCCTAGACAGTACAAAAACACATATCATCCATGTCACACCCTGACCTAACCAAAACAATAAAGAAAACAAAGAATACTCAGGTCAGGGCGTGACAAGTATGTACTATAGTAATAACTGTAGTGTTTTTGCAGACTGCAGTGTTTTTCCCCAAACATTACTGTAGTGTCTTTGTGGTCTGTAGTATACTTAAGCAATAAGGCCCGAGGAGGTGTGGCATATGGCCAATATACCATGGCAAAGGGCTGCTCTTACGCACAACGCAACACAGAGTGTCTGGGTTCAGCCCTTAGCTGTGGTATATTGGCCACATACCACAAACCCTAGGAGGTGCCCGTATTGCTATTATAAACTGGTTACCAACGCATCTAATTAGAGCAGTAAAAATAAATGTTTTGTCATACGGTCTGATATATCACAGCTGTCAACCAATCATCATTCAGGGCTTGAACCACCCAGTTTATAATGTAGTATTTACTATATTATTCTACAATATACTACACCATTCTATAGTAAGTACCAGGGGTTGTAACCAATATGATTTTTTTTTTGACCAAAATGAACAGAAGCATTATTTTTTTCCATAATTTTTTTTCATTCTGTTCCACTGCTCTGACGAGCCAAATAAAGTCCTGAACTGTTTGTTTCTGTTCCTTTTTAAAGCTCTGAAATCGGGTTTCAATCCCTGGTAAGTACTACACGTGATCAAGATATACTGTACTACAGTGTGTAGCATAGTATTCTACAGCTTACTACAGAATCCCATAGTATTCTATAGTAAAATATCGTATTTTTGTCATGTGGGAAGGTAGGTGTCAGGAGAAATAGAGCGAGGGATTGGGTGGAAGACAGGATAGATGGACAGGGCAGATCGTGTTTTGGGTTAATGAGATGGATGAGAGTTGGCAGGCAGTGGACGTTGGCACCGGGCTGGAGAGATTGACGCCTCAATCGTCTCGGCTCTAATGAGTGAAGGGCGCTAAAACTAAACAAGGCCCAGGCGCCCACTTTGGCTCCAACGATGTGAATAACTAACCAGGGCTTTATCCTAGAACACTGTCACAGCCTTGGATGATCTACAGCGTTCTACATGACTCAAGGTCAGTTCTATAACATTCCTGAATGCTGAGGTTCATTCAAGACTATTTTAATTGACTGGGCTATATTCTGGACAACTGCCATGGCACCGAATGTTCTACAGTATTATATACTACCAGAGGTCTATTCTATAACATTGTGAAGAGTCTGAAGAGGTTCATTCCAGAATGTTCTAAATGACCGGAGGTCTATTCTAGAACACTCCAAAGATCCAACTATCCAATTTAGGAATCAATCTTTGAGTTCTTGTCTCTGAGTACAATCTTGTGATGATTTGCTGTAATACAAGACAGCTGGAAAGTGCAATCTGTCTGGTTCTAACCTTTTTCCCCCCCACCCAACTCATGTCTAACGACCACACCTCAAACAAAAGGTGTTGTTTATAATATGTGAGAGAGAGAGAGAGAGAGAGAGAGAGAGAGAGAGAGAGAGAGAGAGAGAGAGAGAGAGAGAGAGAGAAAGGATAGAGAGGAAGAAGGATAGAGAGAGGGGTGAGCTGATTGATAGGAGAGCTGATTACTCTAGGGACCCCCAGGCTGTTGTTTGCCTCAGGGACGCATTCCATCTTATGTCGCCATACACCCCAAACGCACCCTGCTATAGCCTGAGGCCCAAATTCCTCCACTCACTCAAACTCTGACTACGTAGACACACACGTGCACGCGCACACACGCACACACTGCTGCCATATCCAGACAATTAACATTCCACCTTTTCATCAAAATTCAACATATTCCCCGCCAGACCCTTAGATACCTGCTTTGCCATGGCAACATCAGAACCCATCCGTGGGTGATGATGTGACCCAGTGGGTTCTGTGATTGTCTGAAGGACTCCGATCAGCGCATTCTGATGACACGCCTGAAGTTGCTGTGTGCCAAATGATCAATATTCATCACAGGGTGGTCATGAGTATTTTACCAATGTCCTTACGGAGCGTTTATGAATTAACATGATTGTTTTATCCACAGGTTGTGGTGGTTTTGTTATGTTCAATTATGTTCTAGTTTTGTAACTTTAAAGATAGTAGGTTGTAGGCCCAAAATGACATCACTCCTTTTTGAATGACATCATAGACCCATGGAAGGATGACAAACAAATGGATTCTGATCTAATTTCATACAACCGCTAGGCAGTAGGCACAGACAAATTAGATAATAGTTCAATCCATTGGTTCATATTTATATCCTCTTCCCATTTCTGTCTTTGTAAAGTTTCCAGTTCCGATCACCAGGCGCTCCCTGTCTAAGACTCCCAAATAGAACCCCTTCTTTATAAAGACAAAAACACATGCTGCTTTAACAACAAGCAACCTTCTCTCCTTTGAGGAGCGCCAGCACTCACACACACACCCCCACACACACCCATGCGTGCATGTATGCACACACACTTAACACGGACAAAGGGTTTGTGTGGGAAATGAACAGCACACATGATGTTTTCCCATGAATATACTTTCATTGACACGTGATCGATTTACACACTACTCTAAAGTCATGAGGCAGTTTTTCCTCAGTAACTTGACACATCAGATCCACACCCTATATTTTCATACAAATCTCTCTCTCTCTCTCTCTCTCTCTCCTCTCTCTTCAAACACACTAATGTAAAGTACATCTCTCTTACTCAAACACTCTTTCTAGATCTCTCTCTCTCTCTCTCTCTCTCTTTCCCAAAAAATTTGACTAATGTAAAGTACATCTCTCTTACTCAAACACTCTTTCTAGATCTATCTCTGCTTATGAATATTTTTCTCTTTCTCTCGTCTATCAAAACCAATTTTATTTGTCACATACACATGGTTAGCAGATGTTCATGCGAGTGTAGCGAAATGCTTGTGCTTCTAGTTCCGACCGTGCAGTAGTATCTAACAAGTAATCGAACAATTTCACAATAACTACCTTATACACACAAGTGTAAAGGAACGAATAAGAATATGTACATAAAGTTTATGAACGAGCGATGACCGAACGGCATAGGCAAGATGCAGTAGATGGTATAGAGTGCAGTATATACACATGAGAAGAGTAATGTAGGGTATGTAAACATTATATAAAGTGGCATTGTTTAAAGTGGCTAGTGATACATTTATTACATCAATTTGTCATTATTAAAGTGGCGAGAGATGAGTCAGTATGTTGGCAGCAGCCACTCAATGTTAGTGATGGCTGTTTAACAGTCCGATGGCCTTGTTTTTCAGTCTTTGATGCACCTCTACTGACCTCGCCTTTTGGATGACAGCGTGGTGAACAGGCAGTGGCTGTTGTCCTTGATTATCTTTTTGGCCTTCCTGTGACATCGGGTGGTGTAGGTGTCCTGGAGGGCAGGTAGTTCGCCCTCGGTGATGCGTTGTGCAGACCTCACTATCCTCTGGAGAGCCTTACGGTTGTGGGCGGAGCAGTTGCCGTACCAGGTGGTGATACAGCTCGACAGTATGCTCTCAATTGTGCGTCTGTAAAAGTTTGTAAGTGCTTTTGGTGACAAGCCGAATTTGATGCTGCACCTTCTTCACCAAGCTGTCTGTGTGGGTGGAACATTTCAGTTTGTCCGTGATGTGTACGCTGAGGAACTTAAAACTTTCCACCTTCTCCACTACTGTCCCGTCGATGTGGATAGGGGGGCTGTTCCCTCTGCTGTTTACTGAAGTCCACGATCATCTCCTTTGTTTTGTTGACATTGAGTGTGAGGTTATTTTCCTGACACCACACTCCGAGGGCCCCTTGAGTTGGAGGTGTGCATGACCACGCAGTCATGGGTGAACAAGGAGTACACGAGAGGGCTGAGAACGCACCCTTGTGGGACCCCAGTTTTGAGGATCAGTGGGGTGGAAATGTTGTTACCTACCCTCACCTACACACCGACTGAGGTTATTTTCCTGACACCACATTCCGAGGGCCTTCTCACTATCTACTCTTTATCATATCTCCCTCCGCTATCTCTCCCTTTCCCATCCTCTCTACATTTCCATCTCTCAGTGTAAATTAGATCAGTGCCCAGCAGTGTTATTCCATACCTTCCATTACCTGCATGTCAGATTGCACACCGCCTCCGTGCCATCGCGCACTCAACTCCTAACCTCTCTCTTTCCCTCTCTCGATCTCTCTCCCTCCATTGCTAATCTGCCATTAGCTAAGCCCATTCAGTCGTAACTGCTGGTTAGAGTGAGAAATGGTACATGAGTTTCTGCTACACATCAGTGTAAAGCTGTAACAGTGAGAGGTTATTGAGTTTGACGTAATATGCACCCCATCTCTCTCTCCATCTCTCACTCACTCTCTCTAGTCTGTCTGTGTTTCTTTGTCTATCCTATTCACACAGTCCTGTCGCTGTTTCCCTCTCTCCGTCTCCCTTTCTCTCTCTCAAAGCCACTTGTTTTGTTAAATTATCCATTAATCTCTCTATTTTTGTCTCTGTTTATGCAGAGCAAGGGGAACAACTACAGACAAGACGAACTTGCACAGAGAGACAGGAAACACAGGGATAAATACACTGGGGGAAAGCGACACGTGGAGGGGGTGGAGACAATCACAAGGACAGGTGAAACAGATCAGGGAGTGACAGGTTTGGCGAGGCGAAGTGAACATCGAAGTGAACAATTAATCTAATATTAATAAAAAAATCTGTAAATCGAGTCTTAGTCAGGCAATTTTACATCTAACTAAGATGTTTGTTGCAGTGGAAGTGAAACATTTACATAAAAACTAGTTGTCTCGTTAATTAAATGACAACAATTGTTTTTTTAAGAATTCCTAAACTTGACAAATCACTGACATAGGGGCTTAGACTTCGGCTACCGAACTTCAACTTGCCTCAAGAAAAAAGGTTGTGTGCGCTAACAGTAGAAAAAAACCTGCCGAATGCTGCCAAACACCAAAACGAACAAAAACGTCACAAAATGTCACATAATATATGGGCAAACTGTTTCGACTAGGAAGCATACAGTCCACTTTATTCCTCCATCTCTACCACACTCTAACATGTTGCGTGTTGTAGCGTGTATCCAGTGTTGTATTTAGGGTATGCAAGGGAATCGTCCAGGACATGGCGGGACTCAGCCCAGTCTTTAACTCGTCTTGTCCTGGTAAAATGTTCTCTCTGTGTAACGGTCGTCGGTGGAAGAAGGTGAGGACCAAAGTGCAGCGTTGTACGTGTTCATGTTATTTATTTAAACTGAACAACATCAAACAAAAAAAGCACAACCGAAACTGCTCCGTCAGGTGCAAACCACACTAAACAGAAAGTATAATCACCCACAACTCAAGGGTGAAAACAGGTTGCCTAAGTATGGTTCTCAATCAAGGACAACGATTGACAGCTGCCTCTGATTGAGAACCATACCAGGCCAAACACAGAAATACCAAATCATAGAAAAAAACAACATAGACTGCCCACCCAACTCTCACCCTGACCATACTAAAACAAAGACATCACAAAGGAACTAAGGTCAGAACGTGACACTCTGGTTTCATTCATATCAGTTGATGCATCCTTTACCTGTGCTAAACTTACATTACCGGTCAAAAGTTTTAGAACAACTAATGGGGCGGCAGTGTAGCCTAGTGGTTAGAGTGTTGGACTAGTAACCGGAAGGTTGCGAGGTTCAAACCCCCGAGCTGACAAGGTACAAATCTGTCGTTCTGCCCAGGCAGAACGACAGGCACACTGGCACACTGTTCCCAGGCCGTCATTGAAAATAAGAATGTGTTCTTAACTGACTTGCCTGGTTAAATAAAGGTGAAATTAAATTAAAGTGTTTTTCTTTATTTGTACTATTTTCTACATTGTAGAATAATAGTCAAAACTATGCAATAACACATATGGAATCATGTAGTAACCAAAAAAGTGTTTTATATATTTTATATTTGAATTCTTCAAATAGCCACCCTTTGCCTTAATGACAGCTTTGCACACTCTTGGCATTCTCTCAACCAGCTTCATGAGGTAGTCACCTGGAATACATTTCAATTAACAGGTCTTAAAAGTTAATTTGTGGAAATGATTTCCTTCTTAATGCGTTTGAGCCGATTAGTTGATGTCTTTACTATACTCTACAATGTAGAAAACAGTAGAAAATAAAGAAAAACCCTTGAATGAGTATTTGTTCTAAAACTTTTGACCGGTAGTGTATGTCCAATAGTAGGGACAGTGGAAAGGGAGCCAGTCCAGGTGCATGTACAGCCCTTGCAAAAGTAGGAAACAATCTTATGTTGTATTTCGAATATTGACATTTTTTTCTGTGATCACTAAATATGTAATGAGTCATTGCTAATGTATAGTGTGTGCCAGTCACTGTTTCCTGAAGCATATTCGTGGCATAGATTGTTAGCTGTTAGCTGTGTTTAACGGCGCTTCCCAGATTATCAGCTACAGGAGAAGCAACAAATATTACAGCTAACTCTTATCTATCGGAGCTCTTGCTCCTCTGCCTTAATCTTGTGGAGGTGTCTGGCCGTGTCCAAATACCCATGCTTGTGTCCTAAATAGTAGGCCATTTGAGTATGTGAAAAATGTAAGTTTTATAGTATGTGACATTTCGAATCTTCTCGTATACTTTAAATGCCCAGATGACATGATCAATTAGATATGGGAATGCTCTACCAAAACCAATGAATAACATAGACAACGCAATTGCGCATTTCACATTCTCAGTATGCGAAAATAGAACGTTTAATATGTGAATAAAAAAACAAAAAAAAATCAAGAACGCTTTAAATGCTACGATATTATGCTCATTTTGTCTTTTCATCTAGTAGAATTCGCTGCACACTTTGCTGGAATTTCACAGGCACAATGCATTGGCCTAGTTAGCTAGCTACTTGTAAATACCAGGGCATGTGCCCAAACTTTTGCATGGTCGAATGACAATACCAGGCATTTAATTCAGTTTAGAAATGCCTCAATACAGATTTTGAGTAAATCATGTGGCCACATCTCTCTTGCCATTGCACGATGCACTGCCACTAGCTATAGCTAGCGTTAGCAACGCGGTAGCCTGCATTCCTATTTTCCATGGACCTAACGCTTCTCTTTTATTCTAGTGCTCCTGATTTGTCACTTCACTTGATCTGTGTAGAGCTGATTGTAAATGTTCAGGCTACGCAACATTAGTTTCTACCTGAATGGTTACAGCCTGAATGGGTCTAGCTAGCTAGTTTCCTTGCACATAACCTGTTGTAATGAAAGTAACAGTAAACTGCACTCATGACTGTTTCACCTTGAATCTCAAGTATGTGGCAGTCTAGTTATCTACGGAGAGTTCACACAACTCTACTTTGCTCATGTTTTTGTAAATAATGTGCTTCGTCTTCTGTCTTTTCTGGATCTACGTCAAGGAGTGTGAGCTGGAGGGGCAGCAGTGAGAAAACCATAAGCAAAAACACATAGTAAGCTACTTCATGTTACCTTGACCTTCTGTTGCTCTGCTGGGATAATAAAGTTCCCATTTTCTCTGCAAGCAACCACACTTTCCCATCTATTTCCTGTGCTTCACTGGCATATTCATGTAAGTGTGAAGATATACATTTAGGTCAACTCTCTTATCCAGAGTGACTTACAGGAGCAATTAGGATTACGTGCCTGGTTCAAGGGTCCAATATACAGATGTTTCACCCGGTCGGTCGGCTTGGGGATTTCAATTAGTGACCTTTGGGTTACTGGCCCAACGCTCTTAACCGCTAGGCTATCTGCCACGTCATATAAACATGTCAGAGAGTTGCAAGTATTCCAGGAAAATGTATTGCAATTATCATAATACCTTTTACAGGGCTTTACATGTAGATGTTTGATACTGAAAGCTATCCTTTCCATATTTTTCACGAGTTGAAAGCTCCCCACACCGGAGTCAGCACGGAGGGAGGGGAGGCCACAGCCGCACCATGGAAGTAGTATGCGGTGATGGATGAGGCGCTGGGAGGCTGCCACTCAATCACCCCACCGGTTATCATCTCCTCATCCTCCCTGGGTGCAGATGTGGGCTCCCTTCCAGATGTGGACGCCGGAGAAAGAGCAGGAGAAGGAGGTGATTGCCATGGAGGCACGCCTTATGGCCATTTTAGAGGAAATAGTTATGTATTTTATTTATAGCTTTCATTTATTCATTTTGTACTGTTTTTGGTGAAGTCCTTTTTTAGACTCAAATTCGATTTTTCTGTTCTCATTGAAAAGTGTTTATTGTTTGTAATAATAATATTTAAAAAATATATCAATACATATACTGTTGGAATGTTTTACTTTCAACATAAAAAAATTAGCTATCTTGTTGCCGGTACATGGTAACAATTAGATACGTTGAAAGAAGAAAAGAAACCTGCATACTGCTATTGCTAACATCACTTTTTTTCTTGAAGCTTACGTGTTGGCCTCCTGGCCTTAATCAGAGTATTTTGCTCTACTAAACTACATAAATCTTTGGTAATAATAATAATCATTTAGATTGAGTTTTTGAAAAAGCTCTATTCACCTCAAATGAGTAGCCTAGCTATAGTTGGCTAAGTCAACCAATAGAGACCAAGTTTGAGTGCATGCATCCTCCAAAGATGGAGAGGTTCATGGCTTGATCAGAGGAAGGTGGTCAACGAGATGGTCGATGAAGCGATGAAGATGAAGTCTGGTGAAGATCTAGAGGGCTAGCTACTCTGGGAACCAGCCTGAGTCATGTAGCCACTGTACTTCTTCACAATGTCTGGCACCCACTTGTGTGATGGCCCAGCCTCTCTGTGTGCCAGAAAGCTCACCACAGACAGTTCAGAGTAGTAGCTAGCCAGTCGTCCTCAATAGGAGCCCTCTGCCTCAGCACTGCATTCCTCGACTGCATCACCCATTCCTTCAAGCTTCAGGTGACAATTGATTAATGCTTAGGCTTACAGCTAACAACATTTTACTCCAACTATTACATCGTTCCAAATGCTAGCCACTTAGCTAGCTAACGTTAGCCCAAAACAACAACACTCCCGGTCACTGGGTGGGGCTACAGGTGAGCCATGACTGATGGGAACTCAGACAACAGGGAACTCTGGAAAAAAAAAAAATCACTGATGTCCCAGTCTGTGGTCATTTTGTTTCCGGGTTCCCAGTTGAATTGAAAACCAAAAGGAGTATGTTGCGGCCTTGGCATACTACTTTTTTACTAAACAGTACTTGATACGATTAGTACACAGTATGCAGTTTAAGTAAGTAGTACGCAAGCCAGATTTCGGACACGGCCTCTGTCTGCGTTTCTCCGCCTCTAGTCGTCCACTGCCTGCATTTGAACAGCGCGCACTGTGTCTTGGGAGAGTAATCCTGGGGTGATGTAAACTGGGGTGATGTGTGGACCCCAAGGGGTGCACATTTAGGTTTTTGCCCTAACACTACACAGATGATTCAAATAATCAACTCATCATCAAGCTTTGATTATTTGAATCAGCTGTGCAGTGCTACGACATAAAAAGTGGTTTGTTCCCTTTTCAGTGATTGCAGCCTCCCGAGCTCAACATCAAACATGCCAAAATATAGATATAAGCCAAGTTCTCATCTAACCAACCATGTATAAGTTAATCCAAGTTTCCACGTGGCCTTTGAAGAGTGTTGGTTTAAACAGTGTTACGCTCCAAACGTTTGCCCCCGTGTTCTTTTGATTTCAGCGTGAAATTGATGGAAGTATTTAACAATAAAAGAGTTTTGTTATTGGGTACCGCATTGAATCAAAATGCGACACTTCAAAATGTAGTTAGCTGCCTTTTACAAAAGTCCTCTAGCCAGTGGCCGGTAGCCTAGTGGTTAAGGCGTTGGGCCACTAACCGAAAGGTTACTGAATCGAAAACCAGAGCTGACAAGGTCAAAATCTGTCGTTCTGCTCCTGAGCAAGGCAATTAACCCACTCTTCCCCCGGTGCCGTGGATGTCGATTAAGGCAGCCCCCTGCACCTCACTGATTCAGAGGGGTTGGGTTGAATGCTGAAGACACATTTCAACTGACTAGGTATCCCCCTTTCCCTGTGATTTGTTGGTTGTTGATATTATTAGGATCCTGATTAGCCGACGCCAATTCCAACAGATAATTTTACTGGGGTCTGACACATAACAAAATATACATCATAGACAAAAGACTTTTGCAATTGACTTACATTAAACAACATGAGCATGTAGTGTGCATCTTTCAGTTACACATACACGTCAGTCCCTACACACAAGTACACTCTTAGAAGAAAAGGTGCTATCGAGAACCTAAAAGGGTTCTTCGGCTGTCCCTGTAGGAGAACCCTTTGAAGAAGCCTTTTTGGTTCCAGGTAAAACCCTTTTCAGTACATTGTGGAACCCTTTAAACAGAAGAATTCTACCTGGAACAAAAAAGGTTCTACCTGGAACCAAAAACAGTTTACCTATGGGGACAGCCGAAGAACGCATTTGGAACCCTTTTTATCTAAGATTGTAGGTCACATGGGGGAAGAGGTGTTGTGCCAAGAGGTGTTGCTTTATTTTTTAAATGTGTTATTATATTTGTATTTATTTTTTAAATCCAGGTTTGCTGTTCACTTGCACTATGTAGACAGTATTTCCAGATTCCACATTTTTTTGTTGCTGTGTTAGATGTAACAGGATGTGCAACCTCACCTCCCCCCCTCTCCCGCAATTGATTTCGACTTAA
Source organism: Oncorhynchus keta (assembly GCF_023373465.1). Lineage (NCBI taxonomy): Eukaryota > Metazoa > Chordata > Actinopteri > Salmoniformes > Salmonidae > Oncorhynchus > Oncorhynchus keta. The sequence continues at coordinate 58,208,945 of NC_068422.1, read as the reverse complement.
TAATCAATAGGAGTGATTGACAAAACAGTTTTGCATGTCTTTCTGTTTGGGTGACCCCCGTATCAAAATGCAACATTTCAAAATGTGGCTGACTGCGTCGTGCAGGTTGTCCTCTAACCAGTGATTGTAAAGACATCTCCGGTTTCCATGTGGTCTTTGAGTGGTGTGTAGTTTCAAGAGCCGGTCATTTTTTGCTTCCTCCTCTTTGGTATTCTGTGCGGTTTGCTGTGCTTTTTCTTTTCTCTGTATTTCTACGTCGCTACTTGCAGGTGTCGTGGTGAGGGGCGCGGGCGGCGCGCTGCAAGCGATCTGCAGGGGAACGCAGTGTGGTCTTGTTTTCAAATATCTGAGACAAAATCCTTCAACCTCTTGCATTCTCAAAAACAGCCTCATCTGGTGACCTGGGAAAACTACAGGTAAGGGACAAAATAAAGGAAACACCAACATACCGTTTTAATATGTAATCGGGCCACCACGAGCCAGAATCGCTTCAATGAATCATGGCATAGATTCTACACATGTCAGGAACTCTTGGAGGGATGAGACGCCATTCTTCCATGATAAATCACATAATTTGGTGTTTTGTTGATGTTGGTGCAAAACACCGTCTCAGGCGCTGCTCCAGAATCTCTCATAAGTGTTCAATTGGGTTGAGGTCTGGTGACTGAGTCGGAGATGGCATACGGTTTACATCATTTTCATGCTCATCAAGCCTATGTGGGCATAAGCTATGGTAGCCAAAATAATGGCCTGACCAGCATTTTTATACATGACCCTAAGCGTGATGGGATGTTAATTGCTTAATTCATTCAGGAATCACACCTGTGTGGAAGCACTTGCTTTCAATATCCTTTGTCTCCCTCATTTACTCAACTGTTTCCATTATTCTGGCACTTACCTGAATAAACCGTTATTTAAGGTTGAGGTCCTTCCCCTCATTAAGCAGAAGGTGGCGTAATCTATTTAGTAGCCCCATAAAGTTAGGTTACCACAATAGCACAGGATCATTCAACCACGGAGGGCACGCATGATTAGTCCAGACATATAACCAAGTGAAAACTCTCAACCCCCCTTCCTTCCTTACTTCTCTCTGCAGTCATAGTCTTCACACACCATCAGTTGCAGGTCCCAGCGTATCAGTCATAATGACTTTATATTACGTTGTTGGCCTTTCTCTCTACAGTATGTGTGTAATAGCCCTGATAGGCAGTGCGTTCAACCATTACGTGACAATAACCCTCGAGGAGAACTGTTGTTGTGGCAGGTAATGGAGGCGTACTGCATTTGCCTTGAACCTAATTGTCTGATCTTATTCCTTGATTGTGATAATGACGCTAACAGCGAGTGAGTAATGAACAAAGTCATCTACAAAGAATGAGACAGATTGGAGAGAAAGGGAGAGTTGGTTAGAGCTGGAGTGACTGTGTTGTAGATTTAGCCGGGGTTATTCGGAGGATTAGCGAAGCCGCGCATGGTGGGAACCTTTGCCTAATGCCTGAAGATTTGCACTGGCTTGTAGGACGAACGCCAGGGCTTTAGCTCATTGAGGAAATATGGTATTGCGTACGCATTAGAACTCGGCAACACATAAGTGCACAATCTGATAAGTGCACAAACGTTTGGTCTTTCCATGTCACCGGGTTCTGTGGCATATTTCATGATGATCCCTGGGTAACAAGGGTTGAATTCCATGTTGCATAGCTGCACACAATCGGAATAGTTCCCATACCTGATATTACTGTTCATTCCTTTTATTGTTGTGCGAGCCCTTTTTAATGTTACACACTTGCCCTCATAAACATCCCCTGTCCCCTTACCTCTTCCCTTTCTACTGGAACAATGTGGAAGAGGTAGTTTTACTGTAAAATTGCCCCATGAAAATCCTCAATCAATCTAACTTGGACAGTTATGACTTTCACATATAATCGTGTTCAACATTTTGGGACAAGGAAGTTGTTTACTTAAATTACAACACACATTTCACCCACATTTCCTAGTTCCTTTTATCAAACAGTTAGTTGTCTCAGTTATATTAAAATCAGGAAGTCCCCTGAAGATAACCGACCTATAAGTTTAATTAATTGCGACAATAATATCATAAATAAACTTATTAGCAACAGAATGGCAAAGGCATTACCAGACTTGATACATATTAATCAAACAGTGTTTATTTAAAATAGACAAACTAATACAAGAATGTGTTTCAGTATAATTTAATCAGTAATGTAGTGGTAAAAAAAAATGGTGGGTAAACTCTGACCGCTGGTTGCGTTTTCAATGCACACACACACACACACACACAGAGGTTGTTCCGACATTTTTCCTTCAGTTATATTTGACAAAAAAATTATAGGGGCAATGAAAGTAGCACTTTACAGTAATAGGCCTTACTGATTTCCCGGTAGCTGCTCCTTCTCACAGATACAATGGAAGGAATAGGAGAGGGAGATGGGAAGAAAGGAAGAGAGGGAGAGGGGAAGCAATAGGAAGGGAGAGATTTACTTCATACTAGTAGGCTATATGCGGGACATTTTCAATCTAAAGCATCATAAATCGAGGTTACACAATGAATCATATTTCCCCTTCCAATCAGAATGGTCGGTGCAGTGCTTGAGATGCCAGACAGGTGAGAATCAGCATCTCCACTGTGAAAGAAAACGAGAGAAATACGGTGCCAAAAGCCATCAGTAAATCACTCTTTCAACAGAGGAGGTGGAGGTGAATACAAATATGTATCAATTAGGAAGCAATTTTAATGCCCAAGAATTCCACTATTTCTCCCCCCATCTCTCGTCTGTCTCTCATCACGCTCTCTCTCGCCCTAGCTGCAGTCTTAACAACCTGTATGGTATCATCAGAAATGTCCCTCCTCGTGGAGAGGGATGGACCAATCAACAGAGGAGCTCAGGCCCCAGAGAAGTTGCATTCAACAACCTGCAAGAAGGCGAAGGAGAGAGCAAGACACCCTGGAGGTGTCACTGTGCAAAACAACACAAATTATGACCAGTTTACCTTCACTCTACACTCTAAATCTCTTTCCATCCATATCGAACATGACTGTAATAATATAACTTAAGGGAACTTCAGGGAACTCTCCTCTTGGTTTTTCACTAAGTTATGCATTTTTTTTTCACCTTTATTTAACTAGGCAAGTCAGTTAAGAACACATTCTTATTTTCAATGACGGCCTAGGAACAGTGGGTTAACTGCCTGTTCAGGGGCAGATTTGTACCTTGTCAGCTCGGGGGTTTGAACTTGCATTGACATCAATGGGAGACTAAGTGAAAATTCCACTTATATTGTTCATCTAAAAGTTAGATTAAATTCCCCTATAACTATGTGCATTGATCTCCCTTGTTGTGTCTATGGATGTTCAAGATGATTTACTGATTCATTACTGGAATAATTCATTTTGATCCATTTTATCTCATTAATCTGGTTACCTGATCCAGATGAATCATTCTGAATGGTTGCCGAGCTCTCAGACTTCCAAGAATCCAATCGCTCTAAAGGATTTACAACAACGTTTTCTTACTATACTAAGATAGATTGAAAATGAGGTGGGTACAATTGGCTTGATAGACACAAGATACAAATGGAACGCAAGTACAATCATTGACGGGTGAAAGGCTACGTTTCAATACGACAACACTTTAACAGCACTTTGGAGAAGTGGAAATTCTTATTCATGAAGACAGAAGTGACAGAGGCCACATCAGTAAAGGCTACATCGGTAAAGTTTCACCGCCGGGAAACTATAGGCTCCCTATCCAGAGGCATACCGGCCCGGTTAATAACGCCCGCTGTGGACAGTGCCAGGACAATATTGGTTATTGAGATGTAACCTAGACTAACAGCCACACTAATCAGTTATTGACACCACTTTCACACAGACACCGAGTCACCCGAAAGGAAATGTTATGTATTTACGTGTATGTTAACTGAACGTCATCTGGTTCATTTGAACTTCCGTTATGACGGAGATGAAGCACAGAAAAGGTCAGTGGTCCTGGCGTTGGAGCTCGCAGCCGAAGACGTTTCTTCCCTCGTCGGAGCTCATAGGCAGGGGTGCTCGTTTAAGGCCCTAGGGTGCAGTGGAATTTTCAGGTCCCCTTAGGGAGAGATAGAACTCAACGGTTCGTTGTGAGTGAGCAGAGTGTGTTGTTCGACAAAGTTCCTCTCAGGTGCTTCTTGCGAGTTGGATAAAGCTGCCTCGATCAGTGTTTTGGGTTTCCAAGGAGATGGTAAAGTTCCTTGCCGAACCTGATCTGATAGTCTGGATAGTAAGTCCTCTTATTTATAGGGAGACTCGTGGGAGGTGGGCTCTAATGACCGGACAGAGTGACACGGGAGCGCCCCGATGATTCAGAGAACAAGACACATTAATGCTCATATTAAAAGAGAAACCAGACATTTCCTCATAACTGGTCACAGAATGTTAAAAATGTGTTAAGTAAATAAAAACTTTCTAGGATGAAGTACGTAAACTTTAGAGTACAAACACGGCCATATCCATTTTAAGTTCAGAAATATCCACCATTATACCTCTATTATGACATAGGAAAATCAGAAGAAAGATACAACCTGAAAAATACTAGTATATCAACATGTGACGAGTTCAACAGTTTAATACATTGATAAGAAAACGTGTTTATATGTCCTTTTTCACTCTTGGCAGCATTTTCTCTTTAATATAATAATATATGCCATTTAGCTGACGCTTTTATCCAAAGCGACTTACAGTCATGTGTGCATACATTCTACGTATTGGTGGTCCCGGGAATCGAACCCACTACCCTGGCGTTACAAGCGCCATGCTCTACCAACTGAGCCACAGAAGGACTTTGTTACAAAGAGTTGGGATACACATGAAGATCACCAGACGGTCTCTTGACCTTCTCAGGGCCATTCAGAAGGTGGGCTTTCAGACTGATTGATATTATTATAATTTTTATATATTTTGAAAAAAGTGTCTCTGCCTTGATTCAGGACGAGGGCACCTTGTTTGTTCTCTGCTTTCATTACAAAGTCTTTGACTGATCATCAGGAAGCTTTTATTCTGATCAAATTATTCATTCACCCCCAAAAAAAAAATACAGACGTTCTTGTATCCTGTGTAAAGATATCTTTGTGTTTAACGTTTCCTTCAGACTTCCTGAATACCCCGTGTGTCCTTGCTTTCTGCTCCACAGGAGACCAAACGCTCCCTCTCTAAACCCTAGGTGGACCGTTGCATTGTTTAGTAAAGTGGGTGCAAAAATCAGGTCTTTCCAAGATCATAGTACTGCCATCTTTCTCCCAGGCACTTAACTGATTTACTGTACATCACTGATAGGAGAGTGAGGCCACGTATCTGGTTACCATTGTAGAAATCACCGCAACACTGCAGGCCTTAAATCTTGAGCTGTGTACTCCTGTTCTCAAGCCCTAGCTATGTACCTCTCCTGTTCAGCCACATGGTCTACACTCACAGGGTCTACACACATCACACTTCCACAGCCTGCACCCCTAAACTCAGGTCGCATAGCAACCGTCCCTGTGTGGTGACATGCAGACCATTAGGTCCCCCACCAAGAGGCTGTTACTGGGGATGACAGGGTCTAGGATGGGGAGCCGTGCGGTTGTTGTGACAACAACAAGTGGTTGTCACTCCTGTTTCTCTCACCCTATAGATGGAGAGGGACACCCCTAAGCCTACTTTTGTCAGTGTGCGTGGGTGTGTGCGTGTGTCTGTGTGGATGTGTTTAACTATACTTGTGGGGACCAGAAGTCCCACAAGAATAGTAAACAAACAACATTTGACCAACTCGTGACATTCTGCTCATTCCCACAAGGTCAAATGCCTTTTCTAGGGGGGTTTAGGGTTGAGGTAGAATTAGTGTTAGGGTTCAAATTAGGGTTAGGAGTTAGTTTTAGGGTTAAGGTTATGTTTTTGGGTTAAGGTTAGGGTTATGGTTAAGGTTGAATAGTTATAAATTGTGTCCGTTTGCATGCACATTTGTGTATGTACAGTATGCATGTTTGCGCTCAGAACATCAACAACACAGAAGTCATGGCCCTTTGTCAAATCTGCTGACCTTTTGTTTCATTAATCGGTTCATCTTTTTTTCCTTTGCTTACTAAGCCTCGTTTCCCTCCCCACCAGGGACTTGTGTTAACACTCTGTCTCTCCCTCGGCGAGGGATGATGATGTAAGAGATGTGGGCTGTGGTGACTTCTCTTTCATGTCTTGTCTCTTTCATATTGCTGGTATTCTCGATATCCTCACTGATCACAGGATTGCTGTTTATGCTGATGGACTGGTGTTTGATGTACCTACCCACTGCTGAGCTTATACCAATGCATCAGATTCTCAATGGGTTTATTTTGTCTAGTGTAATCTGAGCTTCATTTCTGTCCCTTCCAAAATGGTGGAAGGGATGGATATCTCATGTGATGTTTCTTATCTTGTGGAAAGAAACCATTTAAGGTCCAATGCAGCTGATTTAATCTCAGTATAATATCATTTCTGGATAACAATTAAATAGCTTTCTGTGATTGTTTTTAAATGAAAATGGTAAAAAATGAACTAAAATAGCTTCTTAGCAAAGAGCAATTTCTCAAGAAAGAATTTTGCTCGGACTGTCTGTGAGTGTTCTGAGTGGGCAGGGGAATACTGAAAACGATCTGTATTTTCAGAGAAGTTTGGAACTCTTTCTTATTGGTCTATTAACTAAAATTACCACTTGGTGATGTCACCAGGCAGACCAAAACAGGCTGATATTTCAGGTGGTCTTTTCAAACAGCTCTTACACTAAAAAGAGACTTATCCTCACTTTCACAATTTCAAATCACGTATGAAGACATTTGCACATCTCTAGTCAGAACAGGACTTCAGAACTTGCACAATCCGTCTGTCAGACTAAAGACGTTATCATAAAACGAGATGAAGGGATGGTTCACTCATCTTTTGAGGAAACTTCCGGGAAGTGAATGATCGATTGTGATTGATGGCAGACGACACACCCCCTTCAACATGCATTCTGTAAACAGACCCAACTCATCTTGTAAACTCTTATCTTTGGCTGACGTGAAAAACAAACATGGGGGGGTGCACAAACTACCCATCGTCGGATTACTTAACATTTTTAGATAGCGTTTTATTAAATTATTTTGATCACTGGTGAGCTCTCCTGTGATTTGATGAATTGCAAATAGTAATTGCTATTAGCTAATTCATACTATGGTTTCTGTCTCCCGAGAGTTGGCTAAATATAACCTCTTGAGTTAGGTCACTATTTCCTCAGTTAGCGCTATGACGAATGTAGCCTACGTTTTCCGGTTTGGATGATAATTGTGTTAGGCTGTTGCTACTTCTGTGAATGTCTGAAAATTGCATCCAAAAAATAAACAGCTCATGTTGAGGACATAACGTCATAAAGACTGTTTGTGCAAAATGTTTCTGGAAAAAAAAAAAAACTATGTCCAGCTCAAATGCTGACTTATGCATCAATAGTAACTAGACGTTCTAAACAAGTGTTAAAATCACACCGGTTTGAGCGTACACTGCAGGGACCACTGTAGAATGAACACACCCGTGTGTTTGTCAAAGGGTTCAAACAATACTATGCTGCAGCATTTCTGTATGTTTTGCAGTTGACCAATGGCTTTCTTGGGTAGACCCAACAGGAGAGCACTACAGTAGTCAAGCCTGCTTGTAATAAAATCCTGCTTGTAAAAAAAGCATGGATGAGTCGCTCAGCCTGAGATAGAAACGGCCGCACCGTGGCAATGTTCCTAAGGTGCTAAAAAAGCTATTTTGTGTGAAAAAGCCTAATGTGTGATTCAAAATGTTGTTTAGAATCTAAAAAAAACACCTCTTCAAGGTTAGGAGCGTTTGTCACAAATTAAGTGGTAAACTGTCACCAAATCACCCAAGAATGAGAGTTATTTCGAACAGGACAGTACCTGTGTGCTTGTTTCTCCGTCCTGGTCCAACCAGGCCGTAGGCGAGGACAAGGATAGCAGGGTTCGGTACACGAATCGGGTTCTCGGTAGGTCCAAACGCCAACAGGTAAGTCGAAAACAATCCAGCTCATACACGGTAAATCCAGCCAATCTCTACTGTCTCTTTCTCTATTGTTCATAGATCCTTCCAGCACTCTCTCTCCCTCTTCCTGGTTTTTCTTGACCCTTTATCTGTGGGTCGGCTCCACCTTCTGAGGGTTCCCCTTGCTTCTGGGACTTGTAGTTTTGGCGGTCGGCCATTTTGTGATCTGTAGTTCTGACAGGGGTGGCCATTTTAGTGATCGGGCAGAGCCCGTTTATTAGTTCTGCTCTCACATATCTGGCATTTATCACTCGACCCCTTTCTATGCCACACTTTATTGCCCGTGAATTAAAATGTGCGGCTAGATTCTCTGGTTGTGCTTTGGCTGCAACAATAAGTACCTCGGTCGTGTCTTGATTTAGCTGGAGGAAGTTGTGAGCCATCTAAGTATATAAATCACAAATTCAGTCTAATAATTTATCGATGGAGCTAAAATCCTCTGGTGACACAGAAATGTAAAGTCGTCTGCGTAGCAGTGAAAGTCAATGCTGTGCTTTCTGATAATGCTGCCAAGAGTGAATATATACAGTTGAAGGCAGAAGTTTACATACACGTAGGTTGGAGTCATTAAAACTAGTTTTTCAACCACTCCACAAATTTCTTGTTAACAAACTATAGTTTTGGCAAGTCAATTAGGAGTCAATCAGGGGGTCAAAGTGAGATCCCCAAGGATTGGAAAGCTACCGCGGTCATCCCCCTCTGCAAAGGGGGAGACACCCTGGACCCAAACTGTTCCAGACCTATATCCATCCTGCCCTGCCCATCTAAGGTCTTCGAAAGCCAAGTTAATAAGCAGATCACTGACCATCTCGATTCCCACCGTACCTTCTCCGCTGTGCAATCCGGTTTTCGAGACGGTCACGGGTGCACCTCAGCCACGCTCAAGGTACTAAACGATATAATAACCAAAAAAAGACAGTACTGTGCAGCCGTCTTCATCGACCCGGCCAAGGCTTTCGACTCTGTCAATCACCATGTTCTGATCGGCAGACTCAGTAGCCTCGGTTTTCCTTATGACTGCCTTGCCTGGTTCACCAACTACTTTGCAGACAGAGTTCAGTGTGTCAAATCGGAGGGCATGTTGTCCGGTCCTCTGGCAGTCTCTATGGGGGTACCACAGGGTTAAATTCTCGGGCCGACTCTTTTCTCTGTATATATCAATGATGTTGCTCTTGCTGCAGGCGATTCCCTGATTCACCTCTGCGCAGACAACACCATTCTGTATAATTCTGTCCCTACCTTGGACACTGTGCTATCTAACCTCCAAATGAGCTTCAATGCCATACAACACTCCTTTCTTGGCCTCCAACTGCTCTTAAAAGCTAGTAAAACCAAATGCATGATTTTCAACCATTCGCTGCCTACACGCGCACGCCCGACTAGCATCACAACCCTGGATGGTTCCGACCTAGAATATGTGGACATCTATAAGTACCTAGGTGTCTGGCTAGACTGTAAACTCTCCTTGCAGACTCATATCAAACATCTCCAATCCAAAATCAAATCTAGAGTCGGCTTTCTATTTCGCAACAAAGCCTCCTTCAGTCATGCCGCCAAACATACCCTAGTAAAACTGACCATCCTACCGATCCTTGACTTCGGCGATGTCATCTACAAAATAGCTTCCAATACTCTACTCAGCAAACAAGATGCAGTTTATCACAGTGCCATCCGTTTTGTTGCTAAAGCACTTTATACCACCCACCACGGCGATCTGTATGCTCTAGTCGGCCTCGCTACATATTCGTTGCCAGACCCACTGGCTCCAGGTCATCTACAAGTCCGTGCAGGTCACTGGTCACGATGGCAACACCCACCCATAGCACGCGCTCCAGCAGGTGTATCTCACTGATCATCCCTAAAGCAAACACCTCATTTGGCCTCCTTTCCTTCCAGTTCTCTGCTGCCAGTGACTGGAACGAATTGCAAAAATCGCTGAAGTTGGAGACTTTTATTTCCCTCACCAACTTTAAACATCTGCTATCTGAGCAACTAACCGATCGCTGCAGCTGTACATAGTCTATCTGTAAATAGCCCACCCAATTTACCTACCTCATCCCCATACTGTTTTTATTTATTTACTTTTCTGCTCTTTTGCACACCAGTATCTCTACTTGCACATGATCATCTGATCATTTATCACTCCAGTGTTTACCTGTTGCGACGAGCAATCCCGTATCCGGGATCTTAAGTATAGCCTCAAGCTCATTAGCATAATGCAACGTTAACTATTCATGAAAATCGCAAATGAAATGAAATAAATATTTTGGCTCTCAAGCTTAGCCTTTTGTTAACAACACTGTCATCTCAGATTTTCAAAATATGCTTTTCAACCATAGCAAAACAAGCATTTGTGTAAGAGTATTGATAGCTAGCATAGCATTAAGCCTAGCATTCAGCAGGCAACATTTTCACAAAAACAAGAAAAGCATTCAAATAAAATCATTTACCTTTGAAGAACTTCGGATGTTTTCAATGAGGAGACTCAGTTAGATAGCAAATGTTCAGTTTTTCCAAAAAGATTATTTGTGTCGGAGAAATCGCTCCGTTTTGCTCATCACGTTTGGCTAAGAAAACCCCCCGAAAATTCAGTCATTACAACGCAAATGTTTTTCCAAATTAACTCCATAATATCGACAGAAACATGGCAAACGTTGTTTAGAATCAATCCTCAAGGTGTTTTTCACATATCTATTCGATGATAAGTCACTCGTGGCAGTTTAGTTTCTCCTCTCTTCAAAATGGAAACATGCACGCACCTAGAGATTACGCAATAGTTTCGACAGAGGACACCTGGTAAATGTAGTCTCTTATGGTCAATCTTCCAATGATATGCCTACAAATACGTCACAATGCTGCAGACACCTTGGGGAAACGACAGAAAGTGTAGGCCCATTCCTTGCGCATTCACAGCCATATAAGGAGACATTGGAACAAAGCGCCTCCAAAATCTGGGGCATTTCCTGTTTGAAATTTCATCTTGGTTTCGCCTGTAGCATCAGTTCTGTGGCACTCAAGATAATATCTTTGCAGATTTGGAAACGTCAGAGTGTTTTCTTTCCAAAGCTATCAATTATATGCAGTCAACCATCTTTTTGTGACAAAATATCTTGTTTAAAACGGGAACGTTTTTCATCTCAAATTTCATAGCTCCCCCTAATGCATAACTGGTTAATCTGCTAAATGGTCATTATTTGCTCCTATGGCCTATTTATTGCCTACCTCCTCATGCCTTTTGCACACAATGTATATAGACTCTTTTTTTCTACTGTGTTATTGACTTGTGTATTGTTTACTCCATGTGTAACTCTGTGTTGTTGTCTGTTCACACTGCTATGCTTTATCTTGGCCAGGTTGCAGTTGTAAATGAGAACTTGTTCTCAACTTGCCTACCTGGTTAAATATAGGTGAAATAAATAAATAAAAAATGTTGTGGAGGAGCTTTGCTGAGGGAGCTTTGCTGCAGGAGGTGCACTTCACAAAATAGATAGCAAGGAAATTATGTGGATATATTGAAGCAACATCAGTCAGGAAGTTCAAGCTTGGTCGCAAATGGGTCTTCCAAATGGACAATGACCGCAAGCATACTTCCAAATTTGTGGCAAAATGGCTTAAGGACAACAAAGTCAAGGTATTGGAGTGGCCATCCTCAAAGCCTTGACCTCAATCCTATAGAAAATGTGTCAGCAGAGCTGAAAAAGCATGTGCGAGCAAGGAGGCCTAGAAACCTGACTCAGTTGCACCAGCTGATGGGATGTAATGGGCCAAAATTCACCCAACTTATTGTGGGAAGCTTATGGAAGGGTATGCGAACCGTTTGACCCAGGTTAAACAATTTAAAGGCAATGCTACCAAATACTAATTGAGTGTATGTAAACTTCTGACCCACTGGGAATGTGATGAAAGAAATACAAGCTGAAATAATTCCTGACCTGATCCCTAGGACCATTTCTCAGGCCTGATGACTCCTTGCTGTCCCAGGTCCACCTGTCCGTGCTGCTGCACCAGTTTTAACTGTTCTGCCTGCGGCTATGGAACCCTGACCTGTTCACTGGATGTGCTACCTGTCCCAGACTTGCTGTTTTCAACTCTCTAGAGACAGCAGGAGCGGTAGAGATACTCTGAATGATCAGCTATGAAAAGCCAACTGCCATTTACTCCTGAGGTGCTGACCTGTTGCACCCTGACAACCACTGTGATTATTATTATTTGACCCTGCTGGTCATCTACGAATATTTTAACATCTTGGCCATGTTCTGTTATAATCTCTACCCGGCACAGCCAGAAGAGGACTGGCCACCCCTCATAGCCTGTTTCCTCTCTAGGTTTCTTCCTAGGTCATGGCCTTTCTAGGGAGTTTTTCCAAGCCACCGTGCTTCTACACCTGCATTGCTTGCTGTTTGGGGTTTTAGGCTGGGTACTTTGTGACATCAGCTGACGTAAAAAGGGCTTTATAAATACATTTGATTGATTGAAATAAATAATTCTCTACTATTATTCTGACATTTCACATTCTTAAAATAAAGTGGCGACCCTAACTGATCTAAGACAGCAAATTTTTACATTGAAACGGAACAGTACTGGACCCAAAATCAAACATTGTGGAATGCCACATGTGACATGTATTTTCTCTGACAAAAACCCTTCACTGGTTAAATAGGTCCTAAACCAATTTAGAACCAGAAGGACAACCCACCTCTCCAGTCTGTCCACAGTGTAGAATGCAGCACGTAAATCTAAGAGTGAAAGGACAGAGAGCTGTTTGGCATCTGTGTTGGCTCTAAGATAATTTACCACTTTAACTAAGGCATTCTCTGTGGTGGGACTGAAAACCAGATTGGAATTTTTCTAAAATATAGTTGTCAATTTAAAAAATCATTAATCAGTTTGAAAACTAATTTCAATTTTTCTAAAAAATGGAAGGTTGGAGATTGGCCGATAATTGCTAAGAGCTGAGGAATCTAGATGACCTTTCTTTAAGGGATTTCACCATAGCAGTTTTAGTGCAGTTGGGAAAGTTTCAAGTAATGATCAACAATAGCTTCTTCAGATATGGATTAAAAACTGTTTTGAAGAAGGTGCCGGGGATAGGATTTATCAGGCCATCAATGGTCGAGAAGAGCACTCTTGAATTATTCTGATTATTAGTGATCAAGTTAGAAAAATGTGCCCGTCTGGCATTTTGGCAACTTTGACTTCCTCCATTTCCGCTCTGCCTTTCTGCAATTTCCCTTTAATTGATTAGTTTCCTCTCATCCAAGGTGCTCTTCATTTGGATGTGGCCTTTTTCAACTTTACTGGAGCTATGGCATCAATGGTTGCTCTTAATTTGCAATTAAAGTTACCAACTAATGAATCACAAGTGGAAGGGAGAATAGGTGGTGGAGTATTGTTCATACACTAAATCAAATCTGTAGCAAATTCAGAGGTTAGATAGCATCATGTGTTCAGTATTACCCTGTGCTATGGGTAACAAGGTAGTAAAACAATACACAGTGGTGATCAGATAAAGCAACATCAACTATAAAGGATATGTCAATAGAAAGCCCCTTGGTAATAACCAGGTCCAGAGAATGGCCATGGTTATAGGTGGGCCCATAACATGTTGGATAAAATTGAAATCACCCAACACAATGATTTCATCATAGTTGTCAAGGTCAATAGACAATAGTTGAGATAAATCAGTAAAGAAAGTGGGGCAGTGGTTTTGTGGCCTATAAAGAGTTATGGCCAGCACTGGTGGCTGACATTTAAACAGTATAGCATGATGCGCAAAAGATCCAAAGTCACCAAACGAAATGCCCTTACAGCTGAGAGTAGTAGTAGAAATAGAGTCTGTCCCCCACCCCTTTACCTTTTCTGAAGGAGTATGAAAAGATGTAGCCCGGAGGGAGTCACGTGGGATCGCCAAAAAATATGGCAGCACTTTAGAGCACTCCTAATACCCGCACGCAAATACTGAAATTCAACGGCATACACTTTCATTTTTGTCTTACTATATTGACTTGATGTACAGTTTAATATAAACATAATTAACATTTACTTTGAAACATCTCGCTAAAGTGACACTATTGGAATTTCAACACACACTAAAAACGTCTTCAATCCCAACAAGAGGTTTTCACAGAAGGCCACATCGACTAGCAAACACCCCCCCACCAAGACATGGAGAAACACGTAAACCCAGAGAAATGTGTAAATCTGAAGGAACTGTTTGAGCAAATGAGAATGATGAACACGATTTTGTTGGATGTTGCATCCGACGTCTCCACAATAAAAACAACAACTACCAAGCTAAAGGAAAAAGTTGATGTGAAACAAGAGAGGATGGATGGAGCAGAGGGACCGATTTCGACAGTGGAGGATTCTATCTCCCGTCTGGAGAAGGGTAATGAGAATCACAAGGAAAAAGCTGGACATACTGTGGAATCGTGTCAAAGAACTTGAGAACAGAAGTAGGACAAATACGGTGAGATTGGTTCATCTGAAAGAGGATTGTGAGGCTGACGGTGGACTAATTTTGTGTGTGCTGAAAATCATCCGAGAAGGATTTGGATTTGACGAGAATAGGCCCCCCAAAACGGTTATCCACTTCCTAAGATCTACAGCCTGGGACAAGTTACTTAAAGTGGCTAAAGAAAATGGTGGCGATCAGTGGAAAGGCCGCCAGGTGTCTTTTTTCCCAGACCTGTCCAATGAACTGGCAATGAAGAGGAAGAAGTTTGCAACGGCAAAGAAAGAACTACACGAGAAGAACATCAGGCAGACACTGGCATTCCCAGCGACCCTTCTCTTTACTAGGAAGGGAAAGAAAAAGATGTTCAAGGACAACGTGGAGGCAGAGAGATTCTTGCAAGAGCAAGGTGTTTAGCCTCGATAAAGACGACGAGACAAGGTAAAATACAAGTTCAATTGTATGCCTTTACAAATGAAGGTAGCCTATGTGTTTGCGGCACTCTGGGGAATGTTGCTAATTTAGCCTTTCAAGCATCTCACGGGCCAAAAGGAATTTTGAGTTGAGACTGCAGGTTCTGCAGCATCAAAAACAGTTCTGTGATGATTGACTCATCGAGAAGCTATGTTACGTTCATAGTTGTTTTTTTGGGGTGGGGGGGGCCCTTAACAGATTCACTCACACCCTTACCTGCGCTTCATTGAATTTCTTCACTTTGACATGAGGAGCACCGGCGAAGCAGGGCTACGTCTCTTTTGAACTTCAGCCAATTGACCCTTGGTTGATCCGCATGGCGGGGTGGACTTGTTTCCGACTTACCAACTGGCCATCAGTCACCAAAAAACCTATGTTGCTAGGCACTACTTACCTGGAAACGAGCCCAAAGGGCTGATGCTGACTATCTAGGGTGCTCCCGCTGGGGAGGGCATCTGATTCTGCTTACTGCTTGACTCTGTCCGTCATCGTGAGAGACCTGAGGGCGACAAAAGACTGGAATTATTCAACCGTGCGTCAGATGGTGGCACCCTCTGCATTGCATGGAACTGTAACACTATGTGTGGGTTTCGCCGGTGTGAGTGATACATGTTACCTAACCACTAAGCACCGGCCAGCTCCCTTTAATGCTCACTCTTGACGGGCCCCATCAAGGCTGGCGTTCGATTTAAACCTTTGCGGTTTAGAGTTACCTAATTATGCGAGGGATGCGCATTTAAATGTTTCACCAGAGAGGCTCTGTGATCATACTGATGTTGCCGAAGCTCCATCAGCCGTCTCCCAAAACTTAGTTCCCCCCCTTCCAGCTGGAGCCGGGGATGCGTTTGAGCCACCATTCTCTGGTTGGCTACTCTTGTTTGCATCGGTATCGACACCTGAGAACAGGTGACCTACAAGGAGGGGTTACCTCCCTGCACTAACATGCCAGAGATAGTTTGAAATGCCCCTACCAGGTGTCATACTAGGAGGGGTTGGAGAGGAACTACTAGAGGACCCCTCCCTTACCTCCTCGCACTAGCCTGCTAGAGACAGTTCAACTCACCTCTAACATGTGTCATACAGGGAGGGGTTGGAGAGTCCCTAGGCTTCCGTGGTCACCGCGGCAGCCTTCCTACTCGTCGTGGCATAACCCTAGAGGCTCCCAATGGCCGGCGATGGCCGGGTATGGGCCCGACGCTCCAGCGCCATCCATTTTTAGGGCTAGTTTATTCGGCAGGTGAGTTGTTACATGCTCATTAGCGGATTCCGACTTCTATGGCCACCGTCTTGCTGTCTATATTGACCAACACCTTTTCTGGAGTCTGATGAGCATCGGCATCGGGCGCCTTAACCTGGCGTTCAGTTCATCCCGCAGCGCCAGTTCTGCTTACCAAAGGTGTCCCACTAGGCGGCTCGCATTCCACGCCCGGCTCCAAGCCAGCGAGAATCTTTGGTCCGTTTTAGGATATGAAAAATGATTTTATCTAACAAAATGATACTACATGTTATATCTGGGAACATTAGGATGACAAATCAGAGCAATATTTCAGAATGTAAGTAAATATTTCATCTTCAGATGTGAATGTATCAAACATGTCACAGTGAAAAAAGTGTTTTGTTGATCTGCACTCTCCACAAACAATAGCATGGCATTTTGTTGCTGTAATAGCTACTGTAAATTGGACAATGCAGTCAGATTAATAAGAATTTAAGCTTTCAGCTGATATAAGACACTTATTTGTACCAACAACAAAAAAATCTGCGTCCATGACACATTACGCTATACGATTTACATATCGGTACACCGATCCTGTAGAAGATTTACACAGCTGGAGCATATGTTGTTATATAATAATGTTCAGTAGAGTTGTCACGTGTGTTAAATGGGACACTTCACGCTCACAGGCTGTACTCAGCGCAAACATGGCTAACGGTTATGTAAACATAATCTCTTGGAACATAAATGGTTGTGGTAACCAAGTGAAGAGGAAAAAGATTTTGACATATTTTAAATCAAAACAGGCGAATATTGTGTTCATACAGGAATCACATTTAACAGATACAGGAGGCACTGACATTTAGGGGTTGCAGAAGTGTATCATAGCTCATTATTTCCAAACAAAACTGGGTGATTATCCTGATAAGCAAAATACTTCATTTTGTAATGTTGAAGCAACGCTCTGATGAGTTTGCCAGGCTTATCTGCATTGAGGCTCTTATAAATGGGATTAAGGTAGTGTTATGCAACATATATGCTCGAGGACCCACATTGTTTCACGAGGTCAACGTTATACTGGGACATATGGAGGGGCAGATCGTCCTTCCTGGAGACTTTAAACCAACTCCTCGCCAAAGGATAGACTTGCAATACATATGCAAGCAGAAGATATGGGCCTTGCAGAGATATGGAGATCAGTCCATCCTAATGATAAAAGTATGTTCTCTATCTCCCCTCTCCTGTTCACCATAGTTTTAGAGCCTCTTGTGACAATGATAACAGATCCAGAAATGAATGTTGTACATGGGAGGAGGAAAAGGACACAAGCTGCTTGTGTATGCAGATTATATTCCACTGCTGGTCTCTGATCGTCTTCAGTCTGTATCACGATTACTTGTAATTAATCATATTCTAGTATGTCGAGCTACAAAATTGACTTGGAATAAGTCAGAAGCAATGCCAATCAATGCCATATGTTACTCTAGAACTGTTACCCCATTTAATTTCAAATGTGTTCCCTATTGCGATTAAATATTTGGTTATTAAATTGAGCACAAATTTGGAGGAAGCGATGGGATAATATATTTTGCCACTACTAGTCAAGATTGGAAAATATACAACTTTGGAAAAATTGGAAAAGATACAACTTTCTTTAGGGGAAAGATCAACATAATTAAAATGGCTGTGGTAGCACAATTTAATTATATCTCTGCAACGTTACCTATGAATATTTCAGACCGGTATTTTAAACAATATGACAAATTAAATAAATACTTTTTGAGGGATAGGAAAAAACCCAGGAAATATAACGAAGATGTGCCCACCTTAGGAAGCTTTGATTTACCAGATGTTAAAATGTATCATTTGAAATGGCTAAATTGGCGAAACATTGGGGCAAAAAGGAAGCTGGCTCGGATTGGATAACAATAGAATGGAAACTAAGTTAGGGTTTCAACAGGGGTGAAAGGTTATCACATAGTCTTACAAGGGGAGAGGTCTGTTGAAACTCCCATCCCAATTTTGTTACACTCAAGAGGTGTGGAGAAGAGTACACAAGAATTTCACATCTAAAACAAGGATACTCATCATTGTGGCACAATCCTAGGCTACGGATAGGAAAGAAATATGTGTACTGGAAACAGTGGCTAACGAAAGTCATTCGTACTATAGGTGATCTGTACAATGAAGATGTTTTAATGTCATATTCAGATTTGGTACAAAAATATATGGGAGACAAGGGACATTTCTGGAAATAATTACAATTGAGAGAATGTTTGTTAACCGGCTATCAATAACATCCAGGAAAGAACCCAATCGCTGAGTGTTTGGAATTACCCAATCACAAAGCAGACATGTTTTACTCAATATTTAGTCATCTGCAGAGGAAAGACTGTAAAAACCTCAGAACAATATGGCCAATTGACCTTAAGTTTGAAATTGAGGATGAGGCCTGGTTGAGGATCTTGTCCAGCTCAGGGAGGAACATAAGGGAAGGCAGGGGGTTTATAAGATACTACATCGGTTTTATTGGACCCCGACAAGGCTTCATAAGATGTGGCAGACCAACAATCCTCGGTGTTGGAAATGCCAAAAAAGACCACTGGGACATTTTTTTTTACACGCAATATGGGAATGTAATTATATCCACCTCTTTGGATGTATGCTTTAATATATCTGGAGGAATGGTAGTGGTTATTAAACCATTCCAGTTTCGCCGAGAATATGTCTCTTGGGCGATATAACAGAGTTACCTAATGTAACAATTGAGGAATTTGCACGGATCACCGTTGGTGTCATTACAGTAGCGAGAGTAATCCTTCGAATTTGGATGGGTCACGCCACTCCTACTCTGAAACAGTGGATAGAATCAACGTCGGAGGTAGCATCTTATGAACAAATGCTTGCTCGGATCACTGGTAGGAACGACAATACTCGAAGCTGAACGCGTTTTATTTGTTTATTTGTTTCTAAGACTGGGAGGTGATGACTTACGCTTGTGAACCCATTTAGGTCTGTATTGCAGCTTGTGAGATAATATTGGGACTGTGCATGTGTGCTATGCTGGATGTCTGGATGTCTTTGCTCAATGTTTTTATGCTGTAAAATGTTACATTTTTTTATTTGTTTGTTTGTGGAAAAAGGGAAAAAAATAAATACAACTTACATTTTTTTTTAAAATAAGCCGTAGTCAATCAATAAGAGTGGCACTACAGTCTGATGACAGCCATGTTTCAGTGAGAAACAAGCAATCGACTTTGCGCTCAGTAATGAGGTCATTCACGAGAAATGTGATTGCTCTAACATTTAAAAGCGCCATGCCCCTGGGGCATCTGCCTCGAGGTAACCAATGAAAAACTAATTAATTAACACATTATTAACGTTGTAACCACGTTTTCTGAGTCTCCAATCTATCAGAAGGGCAGGAGATGACAGTTTATATAAACTCACTAGAAGGTGGAGTTAAAGGAACATAAAATTAGGTTACACACAATAACCATAGTGCCATTTCTACAGGAGTTAATATGCTTTCCAAGTCCTCTGTTGCTTATTCTGACAGGTAGAACTGGAGCACTACCACAACCAGACCCTATCCGTCAGTCTCTAAAACAGTCTGCGATGTTGCTGGATATAATCCTGGAACCCCTGCGGCTAGGGTGAACCCCTTCTCTTTTAAAAAAGTGCTGGTTGCTCCCACAGCAAACTACCGTTGTCACAAGACAAGAATAGACGTTCCTGTCATTGCAAAGTTTTTTCAGGTACTCTTTCAGGGCAAAGAGTCTGCTGAAATAATCGGAATCCCTTCGCTAGCACGGGATGGGGCCAGAGATAATTATTCTCTTCCATGTGCTAGTGAGGGTGTTAAATAAAAAAATCAATCCTCCTTCAGTTCCTCAGATTGCCTAAAACGAAGGTCATTAAAACCTACGCGAGTGATGATGGAGTAGTTGTCCAGAACCGTAGGCAGGAGGGAGTTGATGTCATGGACACAGGCTCCTGGGTGATAGTGGACCTTGGTCTGTCCACAGATTGTCGGCAGGCCAGGGGGGGGTTGGTGTGCACCCAGGATCCACACTGACTCCAGGGGGCTGGTAACTCCATCTCGGTCCAGCTATCTGTTTGATAGCTGGACCGGATGTTCTCGGATAGATGAACAGTGGCCAGACCACCTCCCCAATCTCCTATGCCTTGCGAGTGTCCAGTCTCCCATGGGGCCGTGGAGTTTAGCATCTGTTCGTTGGATTGGGACAGTTCAACGCCGCCCGACTCATCAAATAAAGTTTTACATTGTTTATAACTCAATGATTTCAAACAGTATTTTTTTAATACTTGTTGTGAGATATTAGATTGTTCCCTTACACAGCAGTGTTTCATCTAATGCATTCTCAGATTTTTTTCCCCCTTATGATATTTAAAAACGGAAATGATAAATTATTATAGACAACATGCAACATGATCTTTGTATATTTCCAAACCACTGTAACTATTTAAAATTGTTTTCGGAGAATGAGTTTTAAAAATTAAATGTTTCAACTGTATGCTACATGTTATTGGTAAGCAAACATGTCAAAATAAAAATTTGTATAGTAATATGTAGAATAAACAAACAAGCCACTTGAATTGAATTATACTTCCTTTAATTCAAATTCTGCTTCCTGTGGGGTGTGGCCATTTCAAATTAAATTGAAATTTAATAATTGAATTCGAATTAAAGAGCAATTCATAACTCAATTCAAAATTGAACCGAACCCTGCTGTAAGGACTATGCATGAGAGGGATGACAATCTTTTGATTAAGACTCCATTCACCTCATTTCGGCCGATCCTGGGTTGTGTTCAGTGGGCGCGGAACGGAAGAAAACGTTCAGTCTAAGTACGTTTCTTTGTGAGTGAAATGAGACGAGAGTAAGGGTACTTATACTGTACTTTACCGACAGAACATATCATGGCTAGGGAGGTGTAGAATGTAGAGAGAGGAAGAGAGCAAGAGAGACTGTAGTGAGTCTTTGAATCAGATCTCTCGTCACCTAATAAAGGCAACGTCGGCCATCTCCAACTGAATTCCTCTGCCTAGTTGGAATCCCCACTGTTACCCGGTAAAATGCCCTGGTAATTACATCCACCACACCGGAACACCAACCTGCACCGACTAAAACAAAGAGTCGATAAGCACTGTAGTGCTTAAATAACAATAAACAGCAGGAGAGGGGCGGAGAGGGAGAGAGAGACAGAGAGGGAAGGAGACTGAGGGAGAGAGGTGAACGGAAATGTGGAGAGAGAGAGCGGGAGAAAGAGGAGTGGGACAGAGAGAAAGTTAAGAGGAGATAGTCGAGGGCGGGGGGGACTTAGTGAGGGAAATTGATAGCTGGAGAGAGAAATATACTTTTTATATTTTAACATTGTGCTTAAATTATATTGAAATTGAGGGAGAGAGAGTGAGAGAGAGGCGTTTGCTTTTATTTACCAAGTAATAACTAAGGTAAGGTCCTATACAGGAAGGAAAAATTTGACATATCAACGTCCATCTACCAGACGCCCAGTGAACAGTGGTCCTTCTGTGGCTCAGTTGGTAGAGCATGGCGCTTGTAACGCCAGGATAGTGGGTTCGATTCCCGGGACCACCCATACGTAGAATGTATGCACACATGACTGTAAGTCGCTTTGGATAAAAGCGTCTGCTAAATGGCATTTATTATTATTAACAGGAAGTGTCATTGTAGAGCTCCACAGGGGCCAAAACAGGGACTACAGATAAAACAAGACATCCCACTATCTCATTTTTTCTTATCAGGGCAGATCCGCTCTTGTCTACTCATTTACTCTGCCCCATGGAGGGTCTGCCCCAGAGATGGTAGAAAAAGAAGACAGCTCACCGGTCGGGGCGGGGTGGCGCCGGCCGGGCGAGCGGCGTGAGGGGGGGTAATAAGTAAACCATAGACAGCTGTTCTCTCTCTTGCGGGAGGATGCCAGAAATTAGGGAAGAACCATAAGCTCACGTAGGAAAGCATGCCCACACGAGAGAGGGAACGCCCACTTACTCAAACAGGAACCTTTCAAAAATGTTTTATGGTAAACGGCTTGAATCGTTCATCTTAATTTATCCACCATCTTTGGCCAAGAGTCTACATCCGAGTCCAGAAACAACTTCAAGACCAGGGGTATTCAAATTACCCTACGAGGTCTGGACTACTGATGTTTTTTTTCCGTTTCAAATGAAATAGTATTTGTTGCATGCTTCACAAACAACAGGTGTAGACTAACAGTGAAATGCTTACTTATGGGCCCTTCCCAACAATTCAGAGATGAAAATATATAAAAATAATAACAAGAGGAATGAATACACAATGAGTAATGATAACTTGGTTATATGGGGTACCAATAAAGAGTCGATGTGCAGGGGTACGAGGTAATTGATAATTGAGGTAGATATGTACATATAGGTAGGGGTAACATGACTAAGCAACAGGATATATAATAAACAGTAGCAGCAGCGCATATGTGATGAGTCAAAAGAGTTAGTGCAAAAGAGTCAATGAAGCTAGTTAACCAAATAGCTACTCATACTATTTGGTAGTCTTATGGCAATTTTTAAGGCCGTCCTCTGACACCGCCTGGTATAGAGGTCCAGGATGGCAGGGAGCTTGGCCTCAGTGATGTACTGGGCCGTACGTACTAACTGCTGTGGCGCCTTGCGGTCGGATGCCAAGCAGTTACCATACCAAGCGGTGATGGAACCAGTTAAGATGCTCTCAATGGCGCAGTTGTATATCCTTTTGAGGTTCTGAAGACCCATGCAGAAGCTTTTCAGCCTCCTGGGGGAAGAGGAGTTAAACATGCCTTCTTCACAACTGTGTTGGTGTATGTGGACCATGTTAATTCCTTAGTGATGTGGACACAGAGGAACGTGAAGCTCTCAACCATCTCAACTACCACCCCGTCGACCCCTCGGCCCTCCGTTTCCTGTAGTCCATGATCATCTCCTTTGTCTTGCTGACGTTGAAGGAGAAGTTGTCCTGGCACCACACTGCCACGTCACTCACCTCTTCTATGTAGGCGGACTCATCGCCGTCAATGATCTGGCCTACAGTACCACTGTCGTGTCGTCAGCAAACTTAATGATGGCGTTTGAGGCTACCTGAGAATTGCACCCACACGGTGTCCTGGTTTCTAAGTCGGTCCCTGATTAGAGGGGAAGAATGGAAAAAAAGCAGTGGAACTGTCTTCGAGATCCAAGTTAGAATTTGAGGGCCTTAGAGCCTAGCCCTTTACGCCTACACTCCACAACCCTTACACTACGCATGAAAGCACAGGCCACAGCTGGCAACAGGCCACAACTCAACTCAAGAAACGTCAACACGTCAACACAGTCTTTCAGAATTGTTGAAACTCCTATCCAATAGTCTACCATATGAGAAGAAAAACCTATTTGGGATTGTTTTACAGTAAGTTCATTGGACAGGGAAATGGGAATTGTTCTATCAGACTTCATCTGTTCTGTCAGGAAACAACAACAATGATGGACATTTGATCCAATTACCGAGCAGTTTTCTGTGTAGAGACTACATCTATCTAAGAGGCGCGTCATTATGCAGGAGGTACAGCCTGTTGAACACACACACTCACTCTCTCTCTCTCTCTCTCTCTCCCTCTCCTTTTTGTTCACCTTACTTATTTATTCTCTGGAAACGTTGCCCCTAAGCAAATGCTGGTTAGTGAGTTCAGAGTTTTTTCCCCAACTGCAATCGACAAGTGTCGCACAGCCAATTTGTGGCTGTTAATTTATGGAAATATTCAATTTGCCTACTTAATGCGGCAGCACATTGTTAGTGCAGTTGTTGCTCATTTGAAGCTTAATTCACTCACTAATTAGGTTATGAGATATGCACTGTTTGGAGACAGGAGAACGAGCAGATAATGAAAGCGTGCTGATTTGAGCGCTGCTCTGTGTCTAGGCCCACACAATGCGG
Source organism: Oncorhynchus keta (assembly GCF_023373465.1). Taxonomy (NCBI): domain Eukaryota; kingdom Metazoa; phylum Chordata; class Actinopteri; order Salmoniformes; family Salmonidae; genus Oncorhynchus; species Oncorhynchus keta. The sequence goes on along the minus strand of NC_068422.1, from coordinate 58,184,746 downwards.
AGGTTGTGTGATTCATTCCGAGTCTGTTTCATTAGTGGTAGATGCAACAGAAAGAGATTTCAGCACATAATTGCTGCCATGCAGCACCCAAATGGGCACTACAGAGAGGTAGTGGGCAAGATGAGTCAGACCTAAACTACAGTATAAAGTGTATTACTATTGGAGTGTGACGATGAGAGGCAACATACAGTACAAGGTGACAGCCAAAATAATGGAAACTCTTGAGTAAATGATGGAAACAAAGTGTATTGAAAGCAGGTGCTCCCACACAGGTGTGGTTCCTGAGTTAATTAAGCAATTAACATCCCATCATGCTTAGGGTCATGTATAAAAATGCTGGGCAGGCCATTATTTTGGTTGTTATTTTGGTTACCATGGCGATAGGATTACAATGTCGATCATCCACAGGGCATGCGTGTTCACTGAATGGTTTGACGAGCATGAAAACGATGTAAATCATATTCCATGGCCATCTCATTTCACCAGATCTCAACTTAATTGAACGCTTGTGGGATATTCTGAGGCGCCCGAGACAGCGTTTTCCACCACCATCAACAAAACACCAAATGATGGAATTTCTCAGGGAAGAATGGCGTCTCTTGGCCTACTAATGACTAAACCAACCTGGAGAGAAGGATTTATGAATACGCTACCCCTGGTATTTTATCCACACCAGCCCACAACAATGCGCACGCCACTGTCATGACGTTGGCCTGGGGGGTAAGTTTATGACAGTCAGAGCTGACAAGGTACAAATCTGTCGTTCTGCCTCTGAACAGGCAGTTAACCCACTGTTCCTAGGCAGTCATTGAAAATAAGAATATGTTCTTAACTGACTTGCCTGGTTAAATAAAGGTAAAAAAAAAATAATAATAATAATAATACCTCTTCCCCCCTTTTTCCACTCTCTACCCTACTGATGTTACATTTGCAAAATCCTTGGTTAACATAGAGATTCTGGGAACATCAGTAGGTGGGGGGAGAATAACTATATTCTGGTAATCCGAACAATTGAATATATGCGGTGGTACTTAATGAATATTCGGTTGTCATCTGAGACAATCTCATCAACGATAAGATTACATAAACTCTACAGTGGATAGTCTACACATCAGAGTTATCAGATTCACATGGAATTGTTGTTCAATTTAAATGTTTGAATATGACATTATTTGTGACAGGATGAAATGTGAATTTAGCTTCTAAAATGTGAGATGTTTGTTTTCATAAGTTAGGGCTGCTCACTCAGTGGCCCACCCACGTGATGAGACAGAGGTTGTAAACTATGAAACACACCCCTTTTCTCCCTTCCTATATAAAGCCTTGACGACAACATAACTTCCTGTTTCGAGGATATGAGGACGATGATCCTGTCAGAATAGTTCAGATAATAACTACAGAACGAAGCCAACATCAGTGTGAGCTTTGGTTGCGAATGGTATGAACTTTGAACTCTTATTCACTACAGAAGTGATACCTCCTAGCAGTTGAGTTAGCAACCGCAGCTGCAAACGCAGGTTAGGAAGGAACAGACAGAGTATCCCGTCTACCACACAAAGACATTACTACAACGTATCCAATTGCCCACCAGAGACATTCTTCAAAGGACAAAGGACTCGGTTGGGCAACACGGCCTTCCATCTACCACCAACCTACTGAAGCGCAGCTCAGAGTAAATATGTATTGCATTTTCCTTTTCCGAATGGGCAGTAATTTAGAATGCATAAGACACTGTATTTACGATAGCACAGCTTCGCCTTTGTTCCTCAGTCTTCCCGCTCCTTCACTCAAACCCAGCCCCTTTTCCTTTGTGTAACAAGCTGTCATATCTGTTCCGCCCGCTAGGGACGTTTTACTTTATGACGTAATTTGTAATCATGTTATGATTAATTGTTTGTATGTGTAAATCTGTGTGATTGGTTAGGTATTTAGTAAATAAATAATTAAACCCAATTTTCAACTTTCAGATGGGACTGAATTAGGTCGATAATTGATATTGACGGCTCTTGATGTAAAATATTACTAGGTCTTTAAGATTTTATTCGGAAGATAACAGCTCTATAAATACTTTTTCGTGGTGCCAGACTCTCTAGTTAATTACATTTACATGATTAGCTCAATCAGGTGATATTAATTACGGAGACATTATTTTATTTCATATCACTTAATCCTTCATAGCCAAAGACACGACACCGCAAACTAACGCCCCCCAGAGGGGATGGCTGCCATCTTATCGGCTCTTAAGGGCTTGTAAGTAAGCATTTCACTGTGCACTTGTTGTATTCGGCGCATGTGACAAATAAAATTGGATTTGATTTAAAGATATTTTGATGTGCAGTCAGCAACCAGTGATTGTTATGTATTTTGGGTTGACAAATAGACTATAGACCATCATTTCCAGATAAACTTTTTTGCTCAATAAAGATTAATTACATACATCTTTATGCATAGTGTAACGGTTTTCGTCCTCCTCTTCTGAGGAGGAGTAGGAAGGATCCGACCAATACGCAGCGTGGTAAGTGTTTGTCCTATTTTTAATCAAAACTGAACATTACCCAAACTGAAAACGAAACAGTTCTGTGTGGAAAACACAGACACAGAAAATAATCACCCACAAACAAAATGGGGAAAACAGGCTACCTAAGTATGATTCTCAATCAGAGACAACGATCGACAGCTGCCTCTGATTGAGAACCATACCAGGCCAAACACAGAAATACAACATAGAAAAAAGAACATAGACTACCCACCCCAACTCATGCCCTGACCAAACACAAAGACATAATGAAGGAACTAAGGTCAAAACGTGACACATAGCTGTTTTTGTGGGGTGTACAGTTATTGTTTTACCCGCAGTACAGACGGCTATATTGGACCATTGCACTACTTTTGTGAATAAAAAAAAATAAAGAGTCCGATTTTCGGGGGTGCTGCAGCACCCTCAGCACCCCTACTTGATTTGCACTAACTACACAGAACAAAAATATAAACGCAACATGAAACTATTTCAAAGATTTTATTGAGGTAGTTCATATAAGGAAATCAGTCAATTTAAATAAATAAATTAGGTCCTAATCTATGGATTTCACATGACTAGGAATACAGATGTGGATCTGTTGGTCACAGATACATTAACAAAGAAGTCGTGACATGGCTCAGAAAACCAGTCAGTATCTGGTGTGACCACCATTTGCCTCATGCAGCGCGACACATCTCCTTCGCATAGAGCTGATCAGACTGTTGATTGTGGCCGGTGGAATGTTGTCCCAGTCCTCTTCAATGGCTGTGCGAAGTTGCTGGATATTGGCGGGAACTGGAACATGCTGTCAAACACGATCCAGAGCAATATGGGTGACATGTCTGGTGAGTATGCAGGCCATGGAAGAGCTGGGACATTTTCAGCTTCCAGGAATTGTGTACAGATCCTTGAAACATGCACACATTGTCATGCTGAAACATGAGGTGATGGTGGCGAATGAATGGCACGACTATGGGCCTCATGATCTCATCACGGTATCTTTGTGCATTCAAATTGCAATCGATAAAATGCAATTGTGTTCAATGTCCGTAGCTTATTCTTCCTAACCCCACCACCACGGGGCACTCTATTCATAACGCTGACATCAGCATAATGCTTGCCCACATGACGCCATGCCTGCCACCTGTCCGGTACAGTTGAAACTGGGATTCAGCTGGGAAGACCCCACTTCTCCAATGTGCCAGTGGCCATCGAAGGTGAGCGCCGAACTTCAGTCAGGTCAACACCCTGGTGAGAACGACGAGCACGCAGATGAGCTTCCCTGAGATGGTTTCTAACAGTTTGTGCAGAAATTCCACAGTTTCATCAGCTGTCCGGGTAGCTGGTCTCAGATAATCCCGTAGGTGAAGAAGCCCGATGTGGAGGTCCTGGGCTGGCGAGGTTACACATGGTCTGTGGTTGTGAGGCCGGACGGATGTACTGCCAAATTCTCTAAAATGACGTTGGAGGCGGCTTATGGTAGAGAAATGAACATTAAAATATCTGGCAACAGCTCTGGTGGACATTCCTGCAGTCAGCATGTCAATTGCACGCTCTCTCAAAACTTGAGACATCTGTGGCATTGTGTTGTGTGACAAAACTGCACATTTTAGATTGGCCTTTTATTGTCCCCAGCACAAAGTGCACCTGTGTAATGATGATGCTGTTTAATCAGCTTCAGATATGCCACACCTGTCAGGTGGATGGATTATCTTGGCAATGGAGAAATGCTCACTAACAGGATGTAAACAAATTTGAGCACTAAATTCGAGAGAAATAAACTTTTATTTCAGTACATGAAACATGGGACCAATGTTGCGTTTATACTTTTGTTCAGTGTAATATCATAGGCAAATTAATTTTGGGTACAACACCTGAGAATGTTGAAACTCAAAGCACATTAACTAGATATAATACCCACTGGTAATAGCCATGTATTCATCCAACAGTAAATGTAATCTTGGTAAGGGGGCTGGCCGTTGCCCACTGATATAGATTAGTATAACAGAGAAAATGCGCAAAAAAAATGAATAAAGATATCTTAACAGGCCCAAGAGCCTTCAGCCATGTTGCCTTTTTATTATTATAAATATATTTGTGTGTGTCAATTTCAACCAGCCCACCCAACAACAACAAAAAGAGTCCAGCCCATCTGGCATTTGGCAGAATTGCCAGAATACCAATCTGCTCCAGGTACCCTAGTGGTAAAGAGTGTTGGGCCAATAACTGAAAAGCAGATGGTTTGAATCCCGAGCCAGCGAGGTGGAAATGAGAGATTGTAGAAATTGCATTTCTTCTTTAGTCAGAGTATTACATTTTTTTCTTTCTACTGATTTTGATCTAATTTGTAAAATGGCTGGGCTTCAATAAATGCAATACAGCAGTCAGAAATAAAGAAGGAAGAACTCTCCCTCCAGGGGGGAGAATAGCATGTTGGTAAGTGGGTTGACACAAGCAAATACAAGGTGAGAAAGAGACATGCACAAAAAAAATGAGGGAAGTACTGAGGGAGAGTGAGAATAAGAAGAATGAGAGAGAGAGAGAGAGAGAGAGAGAGAGAGAGAGAGAGAGAGCAAAGCCAGGGGAAGAAAAATGGCTGTGTATAGCTCTGTTTACATCTAGTTGGTGAAACATTTTCATGCAAATATTCAACAATCTGCATAAAAAAATCACTTTCCTACCAGTGTTTCCACTTTTTGTGGATAAAAGGTTTTGCGTGATGACACATTGCACATAAACATGAGTTTTGCAGTTACGTTCCCATGTACTGTAAAAAAAATGTAAATGTAATTCATGGGTTTCCATTGCATTTTAAACTCTACTGATGATTTTGTGAACAAACCAAAAAAAGTTTATTTAGCGAATGTGCTTACACTGGTCTTGTCACGTGCGCTCTATCCAACAGCTCGCAGATACAGTGCAGTGCGGGTAGGCTACTTACATGATGAGACAATTATGGGCAAAAGAGCAAGATTATTTTTATTTGCCAAACGGCAGTCAAGCATTGATCATCATGTCACCAGAATAAGACTTGCGATATTTATTGGAAAGGAGCATCAAGCTTATCACCCTGCACTTTCTCCACCCTGCGAAGTTCATCATCATTTATTCCGTTAGTAGCCACGTAAACAGCATGGTTACCCGAGTCGTAGTGGAAAAACCACACACCATATCTTTGCGTGACACGATCTTAACAATTGCATTACCAGGTGCAGCTGAAGTGTGAAATCACTTATACATTACAATAGATTAACATATACATATAAAATACCATGTATTATGTTAGATTAGCATTTTATTAGCCATGTAAAATAGTATATTTGACCATACATTAATTAACACGTAGCCTTTTTCATATTAGGTATTTTTTGTATAGTTACAGTAGACACTAGACATTAGTGTGTATTCATACACGCACACATGCACTAAAATGGTGCATGGCAGTCTTAGCATGGGGCCCATAACTGTCAAATTGGCCCAGACACGTATTTCCAAACTAGCAGCAAGAAGCATCACGTACTGTTGTAAAAATGACTGTCTGAGCCTCTGGCATTGATGAGTTGCATTCAGTTATATTGATGAACAAAAGTTATTTACACTTACAGTGGGCATGTTGCAAGTCATCAATAGTAGCTCTGAGTGGGACACTGACAGAATACTGTTAGGATGGAGAACATAAAGATTATATCCAGTCCAGAGTACTATTATACAGTGCACTTGGAAAGTATTCAGACCCCTTGACTTTTTCCACATTTTGTTACGTTACAGCCTTAATGCCTATGCCGGATTAAGTGATATGACATGCTATTCAATAAAATAATTGATCCGTAATTAATATGACCTGATTGACATAATCATGCAAATGTAATTAACTAGAGAGTTGGGCACCACAAAATAATATTTATAGAGCTGTTCTCTTCCGAATAAACGCTTAAAGACCTAGTAATATTTTACATCAAATAGCAGGCAATATTAATCATCTTAATTCAGTCTCATCTGAAAGTTGTACATTCTTAGTTATCTGCAGGAACCCTGGCTAACAAGTTGAATCAGCAGTACAACATTGGGTTACATTATTTATTTACTAAATACCAAACGAATCACACAGAATTACACATACATGTACACATAATTAAGTCATAACTTGATTACAAATGACGTCATAAAGGAAAACCTCCCTTGCAGGCGGAACAGATATGACAGCTTGTTACACAAAAGCAAAGGGGCTGGGTGAAAGTGAAAGAGCGGGAAGACTGAGGAACAAAGGGCGAAGCTGTGCTATCGTAAATACAGTATCTTATGCATTCTAAATTACCGTCCATTTGGAAAAGGAAAACGCAATAAATATTTTACTCTGAGCTGCGCTTCGGTAGGTTGGTGGTAGATGGAAGGCCGTGTTGCCCAACCGAGTCCTTTGTCCTTTGAAGAATGTCTCCGCTGGTAAATTGAATACGTTGTAGTAACGTCGTTGTGTGGTAGACGGGATACTCTGTTCCTTCCTAACCCTCGTTTGCAGCGGCTGTTGCTAACTCAACGGCTAGGAGGTATCCCTTCTGTCGTGAATAAGAGTTCAAAGTTCATACCATTCGCAACCAAAGCTCATGCTGATCTTGGCTTTGTTCTGTAGTTATTATCTGAACCATTCTGACATCGGACTGTCGTCCTCACGTCCTCGGAACAGGTGGTTATATTGTCGTCAAGGGCTTATATAGGGTGGGAGAGGAGGGCGTGTTTGAAAAGATTTATAGCCCATGTCCCTTCACAGGGGCGGACCACTGATTGAGCAGAGCCCTATCTTATGAAAACCCAAAACTCACATTTTAGAAGCTAAGCTACATTTTATCCCATCACGAATAATTTCATATTCAAACATTTAAATTGAACAACAATTCCATGTGAATCCGATAACTCTGATGTGTAGACTTTCCACTGTAGTTTATGTCATCTTATCATTGATGAGAATGTCTCAGATGACAACCGAACTGACATCAAATTCATTAAGTACCATCGCATATGTTCAATTGGTCGGATTACCAGAATATGATTCATTTCCCCCCACCTTCTGATGTTCCCATAATCTGTATGTTAACCAAGGGTTTTGCGAATGTAACATCAGTAGGGTAGAGAGAGGAAAAACGTTATTTATGACTGTCATAAACCTACCCCCAGGCCAACATCATGACACGGATTTTAAAATTAATGTAATAATTTTTCCCTCCTCATCAATCTACACACAATACCCCATAATGCAAAGCAAAACTTGTTTTGTGGAAATGTTAGCAAATGTATTACAAATAAAAAATATTATATTTACAGAAGTTTTCAGACCCTTTACTCAGTACTTTGTTGACGCTCCTTTGACAGCGATTACAGCATAAGTATTCTTGGGTATTATGATACAAGCTTGGCATACCTGTTTTTGGGGAGTTTCTCCCATTCTTCTCTGCAGACCCTCTCAAGCTCTGTCAGGTTGGATGGGGAGCGTTGCTGCAGAGCTATGTTCAGGTCTCTCTAGAGATGATCAATTGGGTTCAAGTCCGGGCTCTGGCTGGGCCACACAAGGACATTCAGGGACTTGTCCCAAAGCCACTGTGTACTTAGGGTCCTTGTTCTATTGGAAGGTGAACCTTTGTCCCAGTCTGAGGTCTTGAGGGCTCTGGAGAGGGTTTTCATCAAGGATCTCTCTGTAGTTTGCTCCATTCATCTTTGCCTCGCTCCTGACTAGTCTCCCAGTTCCTGCCGTTGAAAAATATCCCATGATGCTGCCACCACCATGCTGCACCGTAGAGTACTGCAGAGATGATTGTCCTTCTGGAAGGTTCTCCCATCTCCGCACAAGAACTCTGAACTCTCATCGGGTTCATGGTCACCTCCCTGACCAAGGACTTTCTCCCACAATTGCTCAGTTTGGCCGGGTGGCCAGCTCTAGGAAGAACCTTGGTGGTTCCAAATTTCTTCCAATTAAGAATGATGGAGGCCACTGTGCTCTTGGGGACCTTTAATGTTGCAGACATTTTTTGGTACCCTTTCCAAGATCTGTGCCTTGACACAATCCTGTCTAAGAGCTCAACGGACAATTCTTTCAACCTCATGGCTTGGTTTTTACTCTGACATGCACGGTCAAATGTGGGACCTTATATAGACAGGGTGTGCCTTTTCAAATCATGTCCAATCGATTGAATTGACCACAGGTGATCTCCAATCAAGTTGTAGAAACATCTCAAGGACGGTCAGGATGCACCTGAGCTCAATTTCGATATTCATAGCAAAGGGTCTGATTATCTATGGAAATAAGGTTTTTCTGTTTTTAAGTTTTAATACATTTGCCAATGTCTAAGAAGCCTGTTTCCGCTTTGTCATTATGGGATATTGTGTGTAGATTGCTGAGGATTTTTTTTCTTCATTTGATCCATTTTAGAACAAGGCTGTAACGTAACAAAATGTAGAAAAAGTCAAGCGGTCGGAATACTTTCTGAAGGCACTGTATTCAGACATCAATCTGTCTTGCATTGGCCACAATGTAGAATGGCCATCCATAATATGAGCAAATTTTTCTCCACTTAAGTTGTGCTGTAAAAACCTTATTTAACCTTTGATTGTGTGTATCCTCTCCTATCGATAGTAGATATATTGAAATTTTTCCCACAATTGACCTGTGTTGGGGCTGTCGATGTGCAGTTGAAGGCATGGTGTGATTCACTGAAATGACCCACTACCCTGTCCAACTCTTAACCGACTTACCTCACCTATCCTCCTCTCCACCTTTCCACCCAGTCTCTCACGTTATCTGCCCAGCCCTCCATTGACAACATTAAATGATACAAAAACACAAATCACATATTGATCATTGAACAGCTGAAAATATTGCAGACTCTGGCTTTAAATAAAATATTTTTTCACACCAAGGACAGCACACTTTCATTCCAGAAATGTGTGACTTCCCTAAGTAAAATATGAATAGATATACTATTAGTCTATAATGGGCTGCTACCTAACTCAACACTTTCATTTCCACTCTAATATGAAAATCATTTTTTTGCAAGATCAGATGCTCTGGATTATTAAAACGTTGATCTGACAGCTGTCCCCAATGAACATTACCCACACTCCTATCTATTAGCCCCCTCATCATATGTATTTTCCACGAGAAAGAGAGAAAGACTAGGTGAGAAAAAGGCAAAGCGCAACTTCGATTGACTCCTAAAACCCTGCAAAGTATTGAGCGTTGGAGCCACTCCTGAGTAGAAAGACAAAAACACACAAAATGATTCAAATGTATTGATCACATACACATATTTAGGAGATGTTATTGCGGGTGTAGTGAAATGCTTTTCAACCCAATTCCCCCTTCCTCTTTCTCCCACCACCTCCTAACTGCCCACTCACCATTTACCACTCCCGTTTCCTTTGTATATCAAGCCCATCTCAGAGGTTCTGTTGGTTTAATTGAATTAGAGATGGGGGGTCCCTTTAATGTGCAGCATCAACATGGGCTTAACAAAAGCCAGTTCTTCGATTGGGGTTGTTGGCACGTTTACGCAGATCATTTCCTGCCAAACAGCATTATCGGGAACGCCGATGGCGAGGATGGGATTAGTGTTGGGAGACCCCTAATTGGATTGACAATGGACTGTGTGAGTGTGTGTTTGTTTGTGTGTGAGAGAAAGTGATGGAGAGAGAGATAAGATGAGAGAGGATTTATATGTTTACCTATTTCCATACAGGTAAGGTGAATGCTCATTTACAACGATGACCTGGGGAAGAATTGCATTAGACGAGAGAGAAGAAAGCTTAGGCTGGGGATGATAAGGCGGCCGTGCGGTGCTAGTCTGACGAGAATAATCTTTACTCTTAGTAATTAGACACAAAAGTTCCACAGTATTTCCCTCATGTTGTTGAGATGAAGGGAGCCCCTTTGACCCCCAATAATATCCTCCACTCAACTCCTCCCAACATCTCAAATGTTAATTATCTTCATCTACCTGATTACTGACACATACACAGCTCTAGCACTAATGAGGACCAGCTCATCTACATAAATAATTATCTAAAATGTATTGTGGAGCTCCTGCACCTAAATGTAAACAGCATCAGCACGTAACATGATGAACGGCACCTATTTCTGTACAAGTCAAGCACCACTTTCACCCTACTGACATGATGGGGCCTGGTCCGGTGTTCCCCCGGCCAGATTAATCAAACCCCCGCGCCAGATTAAAAGAGCCTTCCCAGAAGAGTGGGGGCATTAATGCCCATAGTTTTGGAATGAGATGTTCGACGAGCAGGTATCCACACACTTTTGTCCGTGTAGTGTACATACACTACTGTTCAGAAATGATGAAAACACTAATATTATATGGAGCAGGAAGACTCACCTTCACACCCTCCTTCGTCGGCACCTTCCTCCTCCTGTAATGAGAGCAGTGAGCATTAAATTTTTTTTATCCTTAGTAATAACGTTGGCAACACCCATGTAACTACAGTGTAATATGAAAGATACCTGTTGGCTGTTAAAATGTTCCCTACCTGAGGGGCGGCAGTAGGTGGAGCCTTCTGGTCGGTTGGTTCTGGCTGTTCGGTCACTACCGGGGCCTCTGTCGCTGTGGGAGCCTGTTTTTTTGGCGATTCTAGCTCTGGTTCTAGTTCTGATTCTGGTTCAATGTAATCAATGTAATGGGTCTCTACTCAGTCTCAATAAATAATTAACTGATTTCTAGCTCCTTAGGATGCAATGTTTTATTTTCAGCCGTGGTTCAAAGTGCTAACTCACCTTGTCTATAGTGAGTTTTTACACACAGGTTTCTACTACTCACCAAATCACCAAGGCAGTGTCTAGACTTGACAGTTAAGGCAGTTTTTGTATTCTGATCATGGTATTTCAAACACATCATGTGCCTACATCGTGTGTCTACGCCTACATTTAAATACAAGGGAGTAGTACACAGTACGACGCTGTGTACTACTCCCTTCATAGAACAGCGCAAGCTGGCTCTAACCAGAAGAGAAAGAGGACTGGGAGGCTCCGGGGCACAACTGAACAAGAGGACAAGTACATTAGAGTCTCTAGTTTGAGAAACAGACGACTCACAAGTCCTCAACTGGCAGCTTCATTAAATAGTACCCGCAATAATATAATAATATATATAATAATAATAATAATAATAATATATGCCATTTAGCAGACGCTTTTATCCAAAGCGACTTACAGTCATGTGTGCATACATTCTACGTATGGGTGGTCCCGGGGATCGAACCCACTACCCTGGCGTTACAAGCGCCATGCTCTACCAACTGAGCTACAGGACCACAAACACCAGTCTCAACGTCAACAGTGAAAAGGTGTCACGGCTCCTCCTCTGCATTGCAGGGGCGGTTCCTCCTACAGGCAGTGGAGGGTCATTAGTGATTGGAGTCACCTGGGATCAGAGTATTTAAACTGTCACTAATCACCTCTCTCTCTCTCTCTCTCTCTCTCTCTCTCTCTCTCTCTCTCTCTCTCTCTCTCTCTCTCTCTCTCTCTCTCTCTCTCTCTCTCTCTCTCTCTCTCTCTCTCTCTCTCTCTCTCTCTCTCTCTCTCTCTCTCTCTCTCTCTCTCTCTCTCTCTCTCTCTCTCCAGGTATGAACCTGTTTTGTTTGTTCTTTTGTAGTTTTGCATAGTTTTCACCCAGTCATTCACACACACAGATTCACGCATCCATGCACTTTACATACACCTTACATTATGATACTTCCACACATCATTACTTTTTCTTAGTTTAAAGTTAATAGTTTTGTTTACAATAAATGTATTTTTTAAATTAATTATACCTGTTGTTTGTGTACCCTCATTTTTGCCACCTGTGACAAAAAGGCGTCTCCGGGATGCTGGCCTTCTAGGCAGAGTTGCAAAGAAAAAGCCATATCTCAGACTGGCCAATAAAAAGAAAAGGTTAAGATGGGTAAAAGCACACAGATACTGGAAAGAGGGAGATTGGAAAAAAGTGTTATGGACAGACAAATCTAAGTTTGAGGTGTTCAGAACACAAAGAAGAACATCCGTGAGATGCAGAAAAAATGAAAAGATGCTGGAGGAGTGCTTGACGCCATCTGTCAAGCATTGGTTGAGGCAATGTGATGGTCTGGGGGTGCTTTGGTGGTAGTACAGTTGGTGATTCGTACAGGATAAAGGGGATATTGAAGAAGGAAGGCTATCAACGGCGCTGAATTGGAGCCAATTTCCTCCTATAACAGGACAATGACACAAAGCACACAATGCAAGAACTATTTAGGGAAGAAGCAGTCAGCTGGTATTCTGTCTATAATGGAGTGGCCAGCACAGTCACCTGATCTCAACCCTGTTGAGCTGTTGTGGGAGCAGCTTGACCATATGGTACGTACAGTGCCTTGCGAAAATATTCGCCCCCCTTGAACATTGCAACCTTTTGCCACATTTGAGAGTGGCAAGAAGAAAGCCATTTCTTAAAGATATCCATAAAAAGTGTCGTTTAAAGTTTGCCACAAGCCACCTGGGAGACACACCAAACATGTGGAAGAAGGTGCTCTGGTCAGATGAAACCAAAATTGAACTTTTTGGCAACAATGCAAAATGTTATGTTTGGCGTAAAAGCAACACAGCCCATCACCCTGAACACACCATCCCCACTGTCAAACATGGTGGTGGCAGCATCATGGTTTGGGCCTGCTTTTCTTCAGCAGGGACAGGGAAGATGGTTAAAATTGATGGGAAGATGGATGGAGCCAAATACAGGACCATTCTGGAAGAAAACCTGATGGAGTCTGCAAAAGACCTGAGACTGGGACGGAGATTTGCTGTTCACAAATGCTCTCCATCCAACCTCACTGAGCTCGAGCTGTTTTGCAAGGAGGAATGGGAAAAAATTTCAGTCTCTCGATGTGCAAAACTGATAGAGACATATCCCAAGCGACTTACAGCTGTAATCACAGCAAAAGGTGGCGCTACAAAGTATAAGGGGGCTGAATAATTTTGCATGGCCAATTTTTCCGTTTTTGATTTGTTAAAAAAGTTTGAAATATCCAATAAATGTCGTTCCACTTCATGATAGTGTCCCACTTGTTGATTCTTCACAAAAAAATAGTTTTAGATCTTTATGTTTGAAGCCTGAAATGTGGCAAAAGGTCGCAAAGTTCAAGGGGGCCGAATACTTTCGCAAGGCACTGTAAGAAATGCCCATCAATCCCATTCAAATTGTGGGAGGTGCTTCAGGAAGCATGTCATGAAATCTCTTCAGATTACTTCAACAAATTAACAACAAGAATGCCAAAGGTCTGCAAGGCTGTAATTGCTGCAAATTGAGGATTCTTTGATGAAAGCAAAGTTTGAAGGACACAATTATTATTTCAATTAAAAAGTATTATTTATAACATTGTCAACGTCTTGACTATATTTCATATTCATTTCGCAACTCATTTCATGTATGTTTTCATGGAAACAAGGACAATTCTAAGTGACCCCAATCTTTTAAATGGTAGTGAATATATACAGTGCCTTGCAAAATTTCACCCCCCTTTGGCGTTTTTCCTATTTTGTTGCATTACAACCTATAATTTCAAAGGATATTTATTTGGATTTCATGTAATGGACATAAACAAAATAGTCCAAATTGGTGAAGTGAAAAAAAAAAAACAGTTTAGTGGTACTTGCATAGGTATTCACCCCCTTTGCTATGAAGTTCCTAAATAAGATCTGGTGCAACCAATTACCTTCAGAAGTCACATAATTAGTTAAAGAGGGACCACATGTGTGCAACCTAAGTGTCACATGATCTGTCACATGATCTCAGTATATATACACCTGTTCTGAGAGGCCCCAGAGTCTGCAACACCACTAAGCAATTGGCACCACTAAGCAAGCGGCAAAATGAAGACCAAGGAGCTCTCCAAACAGGTCAGGGACAAAGTTGTGGAGAAGTACAGATCAGGGTTGGGTTATAAAAAAAGATCCAAAACTTTGAACAACCCACTGAGCACCATTAAATACATTAAAGAATGGAAAGCATATAGCACCACAACAAACCTGCCAAGAGAGGGCCGCCCACCAAAACTCACAGACCAGGCAAGGAGGGCATTAATCAGAGAGGCAACAAAGAGACCAAAGATAACCCTGAAGGAGCTGCAAAGCTCCACAGCGGAGAATGGAGTATGTTTCCATAGGAACACTTTAGCCGTACACTCCACAGAGCTGGGCTTTATGGAAGAGTGGCCAGAAAAAAGCCACTGTGGAAAGAAGAAAATAAGCAGCCACGTTTGGTGTTCACCAAAAGGCATGTGGGAGACTCCCTGGACATATGGAAGAAGGTACTCTCGTCAGATGAGACTAAAATTGAGGTTTTTGGCCATCAAAGAAAACGCTTTGTCTGGGGAAATACCAGCACCTCTCCTCACCCCGAGAACACCATCCCCACAGTAAAGCATGGTAGTGGCAGCTTTGGGGGTGTTTTTCCCTCGGCAGGGATTGGGAAACTGGTCAGAATTGAAGGAATGATGGATGGCACTAAACACAGGGAGGTTCACCTTCCAGCAGGACAATGACCCTAAGCATACTGCTAAAGAATCACTTGAGTGGTTTAAGTGGAAACATTTAAATGTCTTGGAATGGCCTAGTCAAAGCCCCGACTTCAATCCAATTAACCTGTTGCGACGAGCAATCCCTATCCGGGATCCTATGTATAGCCTCAAGCTCATTACCATAACTCAACGTTAACTCTTCATGAAAATCGCAAATGAAATGAAATAAATATATTAGCTCTCAAGCTTAGCCTTTTGTTAACAACACAACAGTGCCCTCCAACACCACTTCCAGCAGCATCTGGTCTCCCATCCAGGAACTGACGAGGACCAACCTGCTTAGCTTCAGAAGTAAGCCAGCAGTGGTATGCAGGGTGGTATGCTGCTGGCCTACAAATGCATCACAATGCTGCAGAAACCTTGGGGAAACGACAGAAAGTGCAGGCTCATTCCTGGCGCATTCACAGCCATATAAGGAGACATTGGAACACAGCGCATTCAAAATCTGGACCATTTCCTGTATGAAATTTCATCTTGGTTTTGCCTGTAGCATTAGTTCTGGGGCACTCACAGACAATATCTTTGCAGTTTTAGAAACGTCTTTTCAAAGCTGTCA
Organism: Oncorhynchus keta; assembly: GCF_023373465.1. NCBI lineage: Eukaryota > Metazoa > Chordata > Actinopteri > Salmoniformes > Salmonidae > Oncorhynchus > Oncorhynchus keta. The sequence goes on along the minus strand of NC_068422.1, from coordinate 58,169,087 downwards.
ATTACATGCATAGTCAAGCATCTTTTCGTGACAAAATATCTTGTTTAAAACGGGAACGTTTTTTTATCCAAAAATTAAAAGAGCGCCCCCTATCTCGAAGAAGTTAAGAATCTGTGGTACTACTTAAAGATTGCTGTACACCAGCGGAACCCATCCAACTTGAAGGAGATGGAGCAGTTTTGCCTTGAAGAATGGGCAAAAATCCCAGTGACTAGATTTCTTGTTTGTTTCACAGTGAACGATATTTTGTATCTTCAAAGTCATAGGCATGTTGTGTAAATCAAATGGTACAACCCCCCCCCCCGAAAAAATCTATATTAATTCCAGGTTGAAAGGCAACAAAAAAGGAAAAATGCAAAGGGGGATTAATACTTTTGCAAGCCACTATATATATATATAAATAAAAATACATTTTTGGGCTTGCCTGTTTTGCATGTTATTTTGGGATTAAAACGTGTCACATATCAGTTTGAAAACAATGTAAAAAAAAAAAATCATTGAGTTAATTAAGCCACATACAAACATCGTCTCTTTTTTGTTTTCTTGAGTGAGGCAGCTCCAAAATGCAGCTGTTTCAGCCTAGGTCAGTGCTTTCTGTGGTGGTGGGGTGAGCCAGCAGAAAATAGGAGCATTGCACCATGATTGGCTAAGTGTTCTGTCACTCATGGGGACAACGTGTCATCGCCAAGTTTAACTCCTTAGTAAGGGTAAACATCAGCAAAATGTCAGCCCTTTGGGTCCGGTTATAGAGTTATATTTCAAGCGCCCTTCCAAGAAGGCTCAAGGTCATTGGCCACTGATAGAATTACGTCAAATCCCATTATATGTACAGTAGCTTTGATTGGACTGACCATGTCAACAAAGTCTTAGCTAGCAGTCATCATTGTGAATCAAGTCGACAATCTACTGGCAAATCATTTTAAATCCTTGTCATATAAATACATACCAAGATGGCATAGCAATTCAGACGTCTTTTGTCCTTGTCTTGTGTCCTGTATATATATATATATATTTACAACTTTTTTCACATACATTTTATTTTTATTTTCCATCAACTCATCTTCAAAACACTCTCCTGCAACCATCCTCACCAATTTATATTTATAAAAAAGTATTATTTACCTCAAATCTGTAATCATCCAAGAAGCTAGCCAGAAGTTCCAAGAAGCTAGCCAGAAGCTAGACAGGAGCTAGCCAGGAGCTAATCCAGAAGCTAGTTCAGAAGCTAGTTCAGAAGCTAGTTCAGAAGCTAGTTCAGAAGCTAGTTCAGAAGCTAGTTAGCTTCTTTACTGGCAAATCGTTAGTATTCAGCTAACCACGATTTGTGGTCATCAGCCATCCTTTAGCTCGAAAATCTATCGGCAGTTTTGTACGGCGCAGCGCGGCTCGGAACGGAACATACCGGACCAATTTTTATCTCCATGTCCCTGGATTTCAACTGCTCTCTGGACATTCATACCTGGATCTCACAGCTAACTAGCTGCTATCCGTGTGACTATCGGCTTTCGTCGATTCCGGAGCAAACATCAATTATTCCGGAGCTAGCCAGCTCCGTCAATCACTCCTGAGTTCCATCAATCACTCCGGGGCTGCAGTCACCTATCTGGACCCCTTTTACTGCCTACGCGGAGCCCCACCGTGCCTTCACAACTGGACTGCCGACGTTATCTACCCGAAGGAGATCCGGCTGGCTCCTCCGTCGCGACGTTACCTGAACGCCCATCTGCGGCCTGCTAACCGTTAGCTGTCTTATCGGCTGCTATCTGAATAGACAATCGGACAATTTATTTATTTTTATTATTATTATGTTTTCTTCTTGGGCCTCTATAACTATATCTATTGTTTTTATTTTTGTTGTTGTTGTGTGATTTGGATTAATCCCCTCTACCACACGGAACCCCACTAATCTACTGACGGAACGCAAGAGGTGGCTAACAACAGACCTCCATCCGATGCTAGCTTGCTACCGATGGCCTGGCTAGCTGCCTAAATCGCCGTGACTCCCAACCAACTTCTCCACTCACTGGACCCTTTTGATCACTCGACTAAGCATGCCTCTCCTTAATGTCAATATGTCTTGTCCATTGCTGTTCTGGTTAGTGTTTATTGGCTTATTTCACTGTAGAGCCTCTAGTCCTGCTCACTATACCTTATCCAACCTATTAGTTCCACCACCCACACATGCAATGACATCTCCTGGTTTCAATGATGTTTCTAGAGACAATCTCTCTCTTCATCACTCAATACTTAGGTTTACCTCCACTGTATTCACATCCTACCATACCTTTGTCTACATTATACCTTGATGCCATTTTATCGCCCCCAGAAACCTCCTTTTACTCTCTGTTCCAGACGTTCTAGACGACCAATTCTTATTGCTTTCAGCCACACCCTTATTCTACTCCTCCTATGTTCCTCTGGCGATGTAGAGGTGAATCCAGGCCCTGCAGTGCCTAGCTCCACTCCTATTCCCCAGGCGCTCTCTTTTGACGACTTCTGTAACCGTAATAGCCTTGGTTTCATGCATGTTAACATTAGAAGCCTCCTCCCTAAGTTTGTTCTATTCACTGCTTTAGCACACTCGGCCAACCCGGATGTTCTAGCTGTGTCTGAATACTGGTTTAGGAAGACCACCAAAAATTCAGAAATTTTAATTCCAAACTACAACATTTTCAGACAAGATAGAACTGCCAAAGGGGGCGGTGTTGCAATCTACTGCAAAGATAGCCTGCAGAGTTATGTCCTACTATCCAGGTCTGTACCCAAACAATTTGAACTTCTACTTTTAAAAATCCACCTCTCTAAAAACAAGTCTCTCACCGTTGCCGCCTGCTATAGACCACCCTCTGCCCCCAGCTGTGCTCTGGACACCATATGTGAACTGATTGCCCCCCATCTATCTTCAGAGCTCGTGCTGCTAGGCGACCTAAACTGGAACATGCTTAACACCCCAGCCATCCTACAATCTAAACTTGATGCCCTCAATCTCACACAAATTATCAATGAACCTACCAGGTACCTCCCCAAAGCCTTAAACACGGGCACCCTCATAGATATCATCCTAACCAACTTCCCCTCTAAATACACCTCTGCTGTCTTCAACCAAGATCTCAGCGATCACTGCCTCATTGCCTGCATCCGTAATGGGTCAGCGGTCAAACGACCTCCACTCATCACTGTAAAACGCTCCCTGAAACACTTCAGCGAGCAGGCCTTTCTAATCGACCTGGCCGGGGTATCCTGGAAGGATATTGATCTCATCCCGTCAGTAGAGGATGCCTGGATATTTTTTTTTAATGCCTTCCTAACCATCTTAAAAATAAACATGCCCCATTCAAGAAATTTAGAACCAGGAACAGATATAGCCCTTGGTTCTCCCCAGACCTGACTGCCCTTAACCAACACAAAAACATCCTATGGCGTTCTGCATTAGCATCGAACAGCCCCCGTGATATGCAGCTGTTCAGGGAAGCTAGAAACCGTTATACACAGGCAGTTAGAAAAGCCAAGGCTAGCTTTTTCAAGCAGAAATTTGCTTACTGCAACACTTACTCAAAAAAGTTCTGGGACACTGTAAAGTCCATGGAGAATAAGAACACCTCCTCCCAGCTGCCCACTGCACTGAAGATAGGAAACACTGTCACCACTGATAAATCCACCATAATTGATAATTTCAATAAGCGTTTTTCTATGGCTGGCCATGCTTTCCACCTGGCTACTCCTACCCCGGCCAACAGCACTGCACCCCCAACAGCAACTCGCCCAAGCCTTCCCCATTTCTCCTTCTCCCAAATCCATTCAGCTGATGTTCTGAAAGAGCTGCAAAATCTGAACCCCTATAAATCAGCCGGGCTAGACAATCTGGACCCTTTCTTTCTAAAATGATCTGCTGAAATTGTTGCCACCCCTATTACTAGCATGTTCAACCTCTCTTTCGTGTCGTCTGAGATTCCCAAAGATTGGAAAGCAGCTGCGGTCATCCCCCTCTTCAAAGGGGGGAACACTCTTGACCCAAACTGCTCCATACCTATATCTATCCTACCATGCTTTTCTAAGGTCTTTGAAAGCCAAGTCAACAAACAGATTACCGACCATTTCGAATCTCACCATACCTTCTCTGCTATCTTAACCGCCATCTCTGCTATCTTAACCGCCATCTCTGCTATCTTAACCGCCATCGATAAGAAATATTACTGTGCAGCCGTATTCATTGATCTGGCCAAGGCTTTTGACTCTGTCAATCACCACATCCTCATCGGCAGACTCGACAGCCTTGGTTTCTCAAATGATTGCCTCGCCTGGTTCACCAACTACTTCTCTGATAGAGTTCAGTGTGTCAAATCGGAGGGTCTGCTGTCCGGACCTCTGGCAGTCTCTATGGGGGTGCCACAGGGTTCAATTCTTGGACCAACTCTATTCTCTGTTTACATCAATGAGGTCGCTCTTGCTGCTGGTGAGTCTCTGATCCACCTCTACGCATTCAATGGAGTGGCTGTGTGTTTTTTTCCAGAGTTCCCACTATAAATCCAGAGAATGAATACCAGACTTTGATGACAAAGTTTGATGACAAAATTTGTCCACTAAGGACCGCTGCGCCACCTTCACAAGGTGAGTCCAAAGATGTCTTGTATGCTGCTGTATAAATGATGTAATATGCAAGGGAGATACGTATACTGAGCTAAGAAAGTAATACTAAGTGTATGTTGTGTAGTAGCCAGTGCTACTAACAGCTTATTAGTGCCTAATAATATGCTCTATTTTCACAAACGCGGTATTGTAAACAAATCTTTCGTGTCCGGAGTGTGCTTGTTTGCTTACTTTTTTGTACAGCTTTGACAGTGCTATTGATAGTGGTGGCGCTTGGCTTGCATGTGCAAATTCAGCACACACAACATTCTATAATAGAATTATGTTATTTGATGTGTCAAATGAAAAGCTTATTTAAACAGACACTTCGGTGCATTCAGCATGTCAACACTTCTTACAAAAACAAGTAGTGATGAAGTCAATCTCTTCCACTTTGAGTCATGAGAAATTTGCATGGATATTATTGATGTTAGAGCTCCGTGTACAATTAAGGGCGATCCGTGCTGCCCTGATCTGAGCCAATAGTAATTTTCTGAGGTCTCTCTTCGTGGCACCTGACCACACGACTGAAAAGTAGTTTAGATGCAACACTAGAACCTGTAGTACCTGTCTTGTTGATAGTGTTGTTTAAAAAGGCAGAGAAGCGCTTTATTATGAGCATATTTCTCACCATTTTAGCTACTGTTGTATCAACATGTTTTGACCATGACAGTTTACAATCCAGGATTAATCCAATCAGTATTTATCCACCTCAACTAATTCCCTACTTTCACACTGACACAGTAATAAACAGCTCTACAGTCCTTCTTTGGGTGGCTGAATTGGGATCTCCTCTTGCCTGCCCCAGCTGCAGCCTCAGGTGGGTCAGGACAAGATTCAGCCCCTGAACAGCTTTCACAAGCGCTGCAGAGGCTGCTGTGTAGGGGCTGCTGTGCAGGGGCTGTCGTGCAGGGGCTGTAGTGCAGGGGAGGGACTCCCTTCTTTGAATGTGTGGGGTTACAAGTGTCTTTCCCAGCTGCTCCAGGAACACCCTCCTCTTGTTCTGCTTATCAGTTATCCAGGTAGGGTTGATCTTGTTGCATATCATGAAGGCATTGTATGAGGACACATCAATGATGTTATGGAAGATGACCAGGGGCCAGCGGGCAGTCATCCTCCTGCAGCTGTAAATTCCAATCACCTTGTCCAGGTTGTCCACACCTCCTTTTGTTGTGGTTGTAGTCCAGGATGATGGCTGGTTTCCTGTCCTTATGATCACTGATCTCAGCAGTTTTGTGCAGTGTGCTCAGGAGGAACACATTGTTGTTCCTCTCTGGGAGGTAAGAAATTAGAGTGGTGGTGGGGGTGAAGGCAAACTGATGAGAAGGCCTAATCCCCCCTGTTTCGAGGAGTGCAGGGGGGGGCTCAGGCTGTGCCAACCATGGTGATCTTCTTCTTCAGGAGCTGCTGGCTGAGTTCAATCAGTAGCACACATATTGTCCATTTCTCATTGTGTGTGTGTGTCTTTGTGGTTTTTGTGGTGTGTAAATTATTTTATAACTGCCGGTCAGAAATGTTTGTACCTGGTGGTGTACAGCTTTCATGGAAATATGAACAAAGGCAAGGTTTGATTTTTTCTAATGTTGGGGTCATTCTAGGAAAAGTAATCATATTTCAAGTTGAAAAAATATAATTTAGGGGTATTCTCTGCTGTTAGACATAGTTGCGGGTCATTTCTGACCCTTAAGACAACACAAGTGATAATTGAAATGCATTCCAGGTGACTACCTCATGAAGCTGGATGATTTACTGCCAAGAGTGTGCAAAGCTTTCAGCAAGGCAAAGTGTGGCTTCTTTGAAGAATCTCAAATGTAAAATATTGAACACTTTTTTGGGTGACTTCATGATTCCATACGTGTTATTTCATAGATTTGATGTCAAATGAAGAAAAACCCTTGAATAGGTTCATCCAAAATGTTCACTGGTACTGGATATGTTTGGATGTGTTTGTATTTGTGTATGTGTTTCTATGAAGTGCAGTCAGCGGCACACACACCCCTCCTAGTCAAATGTCACTGCTTCTCACACCAGTGACTTATCAGTGGTCTGACAGGGTGGCATTTGGCTGTGTCTGTCCTGTCATACTCCCTCCCCTCTGTTATCTATTACAGGTTCCATATTCACAACCTGTTATGGCAGTCTTGTTATCAGATGAAGGACAAGATAAACACACATACACACCAACCTTGCTCTATTATTGCAGCCTTGCTACCAGACTGAAACCAGGATAAATACACACAGCAAAGACAAGCCCTATCTGATTCCCCTGGCAATGTGTGACTCATACAGTCATACTTAAACACATGCTATTGTACATGAATAACATGCAGAGTGGGAAGATAGATGAGCTGAAGCTAGGTTACATTACTTAGCACAGTAAAGTTAGGTTGCCTGGCATTGACCATTTTGGTGCATATGCCGTGGAGTTGTTGCAGAATGAGAGAAGAAAATGGATAAGAGCCAGAAAGAGAGAAAAACAAAGTGCTGTCCGTTGTGCTGAAATGCTCAAGGGTAGTTCCTGGAATGGTATCCGTGTGTACGTGTGTATGGTTGTGCCTTTTGGCCCTCAGGGGCCAAAAGAGCAAAGACAGACAGAAACCAAACATGACTGCTTTTCAGTCTAAGGTTTTGTCCCAAGGGTCTATGCTGAATACCTTTCCTCTCCGTTTTCCTTGACAAATGATTCCCTTGGCTTTGATAGGTGAAAGCAATATTTTGGAATCCTATCCAAACCTTAGGCTGACCAGTTGGCTTGAAGGAAAGGGGACCAAAAAATAAAGCCATTGATGTGAATTTGGACACACCCCAAGATAATGCAACGTAAAGGGGTCTAGACTGATCCCAATGATGCGTTATGATCAGGTTATGAAGGGTTATAAACAGGTTATGAAGGGGTTATGAATGCTAAGCTGCTTTAAAATTCTGTCAATACAGTAGAACACACTAAGGTGTGTGAGAGAGATAAGGACAGGGTTCTCTTTCTCTCTCTGACTCTCTCTCTGACATCAGCAAATCGGGTATGTCTGATTTGATCAATACAATAGCAGCTTGTCCCAGGCACAACGACTTTAACTCGTTAAGGACCCCGTCTCTATAGGGCTTTGTCTATGAGTGTGGCGCAGATAAAATAATAACATAATGAGGTCTGTGTGTTTGACCTGCTGATAGCTTTGACTCCAGTCTGTATTTGCTCTAGTCCCACAGTCAAGGAACAGATAAGACACTCCTGTCTGATTTCCTCAACCCCAGAACCCGACCTAAACTAATTTCTTAAAATCGAAGTCATGAGTGAAAAGCGGAACGTTTTGGCAGTTTTGACAATGTCCTGGTTTATTTTGACCTCCGCATGTGGTTTGGCACGTGATGTGTGAATTGTTTTTTAGGAGACTTGTCTGAAAGTCGACAAGGCTGTCATCTGAGGAACACAGGACATTAAATCTACCCCTAAACTTTGTTTCAACACGTAAAAATATGTTTTATTTACTCCTCATATACCCTAAAATGTAACAAAACTATAATATTTATTTCAGAAAGAAGTATGTTCAATAGGAAACCAATTTTAGCAGGTGCGTAATGTCTTCATGGCACTCGCAAACACAAATTTCCAAGACCGTGTCCCTCTACTAAAACTGATAATTCTTATTCGTTTTAGAAGTTACACGCCTGGAACTTTGAACATTCTCTCACTCACTCACTCTCTCTCACTCACCTCACTCTCTCTCTCTCTCTCTCTCTCTCTCTCTCTCTCTCTCTCTCTCTCTCTCTCTCTCTCTCTCTCTCTCTCTCTCTCTCTCTCTCTCTCTCTCTCTCTCTCTCTCTCTCTCTCTCCGATTATGGTAGCATTAACTTTTTTACAATATAATAGTACATTTTAAGGTACTGTACTGTGTGCCATTATACAGTGCTTGATTTGATAACGTATTGATATTACAGTAGGTGTACTGTGATATGAAATAAAGTATTTTGCTTGCCACCAAGCTGCTTGTAAGCTACTGTCAAATACACAGTAACCCCATTACAGTGAACCTTTTAGGGATAGGGGGCAGTATTCAGAAGTTTGGGTGACTGAGGTGCCCAAAGTAAACTGCCTGTTACTCAGGCCCAGAAGCTAGGATTGGATAGAAAACACTGACGTTTCTAAAACTGTTAAAATAATGTATGTGAGTATAACAGAACTGATTTGGCAGGCAAAACTCAGAGGACAATCCATCCAGGATTTTTTTTGTTGTTGAGGTCATTTGACATTCCAATTACTTTTTACATTCCTTTGTTGGCATGTTGGGCGAGTTGGAATAGGTGTATTTCTGAATCAAACGCGCCAAATAAACAGACATTTTTGGGATATAAAGAAGGACTTTACCGAACAAAATGACCATTCATTGTGTAAATGGGACATTTGGGATTGCAAAAAGATGAAGATCTTCTAAGGTAAGCAATTTATTTTATCGCTATTTCTGACTTTCGTGATGCATCTGTTTGGTTGGAAAATGATTGTGACACGCTCCGGCGAGGCGCACACTTGGTTATTTATCTCTGGTATTGAATATATTGTTTTCCGTCTTAAATTTTATAATTTATTTACATATTAGGGTACCTGATGATTAATTAGGAAAATTGTTTGACATGTTTGGACCAAGCTTATAGGTAACGTTTGGGATTAATTTTGTATGTCCTCAAAGCGAGCAAAAAGGTTATTTAGTCTGTCTGGGAGCAAGACATCCTGGTCCGCGACAGGGCTGGTTTTCTTTTTGTAATCCGCGATTGTCTGTAGACACTGCCACATACCTATTGTGTCTGAGCCGTTGAATTGCGACTCTACTTTGTCTCTATACTGACGCTTAGCTTGTTTGATTGCCTTGCGGAGGGAATAGCTACACTGTTTGTATTCGGTCATGTTTCCGGTCACCTTGCCCTGGTTAAAAGCAATGGTTCGCGCTTTTAGTTTTGCGAGAATGCTGCCTTCAATCCACGGTTTCTGGTTTGAGAATGTTTTAATCGTTGCTGTGGGTATAACATCGTCAATGCACTTTCTAATGAACTCGCTCACCGAATCACCGTATTCGTCAATGTTGTTGTTGGACGCAATGCGGAACATATCCCAATCCACGTGATCGAAGCAGTCTTGAAGCGTGAAATCAGATTGATCGGACCAGCGTTGAACAGGCCTGGGTGCGGGACCTTCTTGTTTTAGTCTCTGTCTGTAGGCTGGAAGCAACAAAATGGAGTCGTGGTCAGCTTTTCCGAAAGGAGGGCGGGGGAGGGCCTTATATGCATCGCGGAAGTTAGAATAACAATGATCCTGGGTTTTACCAGCCCTGGTTGCGCAATCGATATGCTGATACAATTTAGGGAGTCTTGTTTTCAGATTAGCCTTGTTAAAATCCCCAGCTACAATGTATGCAGCCTTAGGATATGTGGTTTCCAGTTTACATAGAGTCAAAAAAAGTTTGTTCAGGGCCATCGATGTGTCTGCTTGAGGGGGAATATATATACGGCTGTGATTATAATCGAAGAGAATTCCCTTGGTAGATAATGCGGTCGACATTTGATCGTGAGAAATTCTAAGTCAGGTGAACAGAAGGACTTGAGTTCCTGTATGTTGTTATGATCACACCACGTCTCGTTAATCATAAGGCATACACCCCCCCGCCCTTCTTCTTACCAGAAAGATGCTTGTTTCTGTCGGCGCGATGCTTGAAGAAACCAGCAGGCTGCACTGACTCCGTATGAGTCTCTCCAGTGAGCCATGTTTCCGTGAAGCAAAGAACGTTACAGTCTCTGATGTCTCTCTGGAATGCTAGCCTTGCTTAGATGTCATCAACCTTGTTGTCAAGAGACGGGACATTGGCAAGTAGTATGCTAGGGAGTGGCGCGCGATGTGCCCGTCTCCGGAGCCTGACCAGAAGATCGCTTCGTTTGCCCCTTTTACGAAGTTGTTGTTTTGGGTCGCCGGATTGTGGTTCTTCTGTGGCTCAGTTTAGAGCATGGCGCTTGTACGCCAGGGTAGTTGTTGTTTTGCACACATGACTGTAAGTCGCTTTGGATAAAAGCGGCTAAATGGCATATATTATTATTATTATATTATCCGACCCCATTGTCCTGGGTGGAAGGCAGAACACAGGATCCTCTACTATGCAGCATAACAGTGAAGCCTGTAATGTTAGAGCTGTTTATTACTGTGTCAGTGTGAGTAGTTGAGAACAGATACAAATACAACTTATGGAACAGAGGGGACTGTGAAGAGACACACACTCTACATACATGTACACATGGATGTTGTATTGTAAATATGTGATAGTGGAATAGTGGCCTGAGGGAGCACACAAAATGTATTGGGTATGGTGTTATGAAATTGTATATAACTGCCTTAATGTTGCTGGACCCAAGAAAAAGTATCCTTAAGGGTTTATCCTTAATAAATAGAATACACAATGTATTCCTGTGCTATATCTGCCACTATGCTAGATGTAGTTTGAAGAGAGCAGAGTTGGAGAGACTTGCACTTTCTCTTGAACTATTTTTATAGCCTGCTTCTAAGGAGTGGGAAGATTTTCAGAAGGAGATATAAGGATGATCAATATTTAGGCCTATTTCTAGGCAATGTAGTAAACTATAGCCTAATCATAGGCCTTTTGAGCAAGTATTTTTCCTTGGAAATATAACTGTCCTGTGCTTCTCCGTTTTGCATAGGCCTATAGGATATAGCCTCCCTTTTCTAATTGGTTAATCAATACGTATTTGAAAATGAAAAGGCGCAACGCTCGCTCACCATAGTAGCCTAACCTGCGTGTGCATTGTGTCTTTTCCTTTTCAGCATGTCTACAGATTCCCCCTTCTCCCTGTTTTTTTTTTTGCTTGGAAATGTTGATACCGGAGACTGTTATCTGAAGAAACTGTGTAACCAAGCATTTATAGTGGCTAAGTAATGCATTGCAATTAGTTGGAAGGCTGGTTATCCTCCCACAATGTCACAATGTTATGTCTCACTAGATTTGATTTATTACAAGATTAAGGGTATACTGGGCAACGTTCATAAGGTCTGGATACCTTATATGGAATACAACATGACTAAAATAGTCTGTATTGAAAACATGCCCACTTCAGGGGAGATACCTATTTAGGCAATCCCTACATTTACATACATTTAAGTCATTTAGCAGACGCTTATCCAGAGCGACTTACAAATTGGTGCATTCACCTTATGACATCCAGTGGAACAGCCACTTTACAATAGTGCATCTAAATCTTTTAAGGGGGGTGAGAAGGATTACTTTATCCTATCCTAGGTATTCCTTAAAGAGGTGGGGTTTCAGGTGTCTCCGGAAGGTGATGATTGACTCCGCTGTCCTGGCGTCATGAGGGAGTTTGTTCCACCATTGGGGGGCCAGAGCAGCGAACAGTTTTGAATGGGCTGAGCGGGAACTGTACTTCCTCAGTGGTAGGGAGGCGAGCAGGCCAGAGGTGGATGAACGCAGTGCCCTTGTTTGGGTGTAGGGCCTGATCAGAGCCTGGAGGTACTGAGGTGCCGTTCCCCTCACAGCTCCGTAGGCAAGCACCATGGTCTTGTAGCGGATGCGAGCTTCAACTGGAAGCCAGTGGAGAGAGCGGAGGAGCGGGGTGACGTGAGAGAACTTGGGAAGGTTGAACACCAGACGGGCTGCGGCGTTCTGGATGAGTTGTAGGGGTTTAATGGCACAGGCAGGGAGCCCAGCCAACAGCGAGTTGCAGTAATCCAGACGGGAGATGACAAGTGTCTGGATTAGGACCTGCGCCGCTTCCTGTGTGAGGCAGGGTCGTACTCTGCGGATGTTGTAGAGCATGAACCTACAGGAATCCCTAGCTGCTGGGCTTCTCAGGCCTGGCCCTGGGGGTCTGCCATCATGTGGGTTGTCACTCTGGCCTTAGCCTAACACACACAAAACCATTAATGAATGGTTCACTAAGATCATAGAGCTGAATGGGGTGTGTTGGGTTAGGGTGCTGAAGGGTGGTGGACCCTTAGGGACAGGACGGGGCGACCCAACTATATTGTGAGTAAGTTTAAAAAAAAAAGAAGCTCAACAGTACTATTAGTCCCATGAGATTAATTATATGGAGGATTTGCTGTTACTGTGTGTTAATGTATATTTGAGGTGTATGTGTGTTTTTCAAACCTTTCCATTGGGAATTTTAAAAAGAAAGGCATGGGAAGGGAATTGTGTTGGGAGAGATTTGAGTTATTGACTAGATTGGTGGGGGTCGGGCATGGCTTGGGCTGGCTAGTTGGTCTGGCTGGTTGGTCTGGCTGGTTGGTCTGGCTGATATAGAGGATGTCTTAATAAAGTCAATCAAAAGTCTGTATTTTGTCAAGAGTTGTTCATTTGTTAGGCTATTGGTTATAGGTGCAACACAATATTTATTATTGAATTACATTTGACCTTGTTCAGTCTTATTAATCACTAAAACATAGTGATTAATCATAATAATGATCCCTTACCTAGCTTGAGGACTGTTGGCATTTTTGCTTTCTTTCTGCTCTAAATAGAGACGCCATATTGGATTGTGTAAAAATGCAGGAAATTAGCTTTAGATGCTCAAAATAATTCTGGGGGAGGAACCCGGACCCCCCGCCAGGTTATGTCCCCACCACTTCTAAAACCAAATAGTTGTCTGCTTGAAACATGTTGGTATTACAGACTCAGACAGGGAGAGGTTGAAAATGTCAGTGGAGACACCTGCCAGTTGGTCAGCACATGCTCGGAGCACACGTCCTGGTAATCCGTCTGTGGCCTTGTGAATGTTGAGCTGTTTAAAGTTCTTACTCACATCGTCTGAGGAGAGCGTGATCACACAGTCGTCCGGTACAGCTGATGCTCTCATGCATGTTTCAGTGTTACTTGCCTCGAAGCGAGCATAGAAGTAATTTAGCTCGCCCGGTAGGCTTGTGTCGCTGGGCAGCTCTCAGCCTTAGACCGCTGCACCACTCGGGATCCCACTAAAAAATACCCCCTTTCCAAACCATGTCCAATCAATTGAATTTACCACATGTGGACTCCAATAATGCTGTAGAAACATCTCAAGGGTGATCAATGGAAACAGGATGCTCAATTTTGAGTCTCATAGCAAAGGGTCTAATGAATACCTGAACATACAGTATGTATATAAGGTTGCAGAAAAATTAAATTAAACTGTTTTCACTTTGTCATTACGGAGTACAGTGTGTAGATTGATGAGAAAAACAATGACATATTCCATTTTAGAATAAGGCTGTAACATAACAAAATGTGGAAAAAGTGACGCGGTCTGTATACTCTCCGAATGCACTGAATATAGGATCTGTAGGGTCATAAATGTGGTAGAGGAGGAGGATCAAACATAACTGACTCTAGAGGAGAGACTGGAGGCAAAAGTACTGTTGAGTCTACTACAGTCAATTCCCCAGAGAGCCTGAGCCTTAGAGCAGTGTGTGTGTGGGTGTGTGTGCGTGCGTGCGTGTATTAGTCATCCAGACAACTCTTTAATAGCTAAAATAAACTTTAGCTGGTGTATGTATACACACAGAAAAAGCAGTGTTTTCGAGAATGTCAGACTTTACATAAGAAGGTGAGCTGTTCCTCTTTCCTCTCAGTGCCCTGAGATTGGAGAGACGAGAGACCTCCGTATATCAGAGACTTTGTAGAAGGTGTACAGAGGTGCACACAAAGGAAAAAACAAGCATACTGTATACTCTTATGTATACACACGTGTGCATGTGCACGCACAGAAACACGCACACACGCACGCACGCACGCACACACTCACACACACACGCACACACGCACACATACATATACACAAACACGCACACAGAGGAATTCAGATCATCTTTCGTTCGTGTTTTATTTTAACTTATGAGAAGTTTGGAGAAGTTAGGAGAAGGTCATGGGACGTTTGTTATTCAGAACAGCGAAAGCAGCGGTTCCCTCCTGCCTCGCCATCAGCAGAACCATCAATCAGACAGAAAGGTACCTTCAACACATACTTCTTAAGCCTCTCAGTCTCCCGAGATCACTTACAAAGCGAGGAGGAGTATAGGGTAACTGTCACTCTATCCCTCTAAGCATGTACTGTATACACAGTTCTACATACTAAATGGATATGGAGATTGCATTGTCTTTGAAGCAACGCTGTACAATAGTTACCCTGCATATTTATGTCATTATCATCAATATCTTGCACCTTTCATTTTTTTGCATTGAGTTTCCAGCACAAAGTCAGCGCTCTGAAATTAGTCACTAGTCATAAGTGTAATGAGTTCGAGTGTCCCGACTGCTGAAAAGGTTGAGCTAAATTATCCCCTCGGCAGTTAGGGTGTCAAGACAAATTTAGCTACAAACCTTTGAGGACTGAACAAGAGCTGTACTGATGATGAACAAATGACCTTTCAGAATGAACCATTAGAGAGGCAGAAAAAAAAGATGGAAACTCTTAACATCAATGTCCAACGCTGTTTTTGAGTCCATCATGTCCATGCGTCTTTTCCCAATCTGTGTGTGTATGTGTGTCTAACTATTAATGTGTGTGTGTCACTCTGACAATAATAGCACTGGTCAATTCACAGATCAATTGATCATCATGATTTACTGAAGATTGGAGCAAAACCAAGCTCAGCAAACGAAGTGGAAGAGTTGGACCAGGGCTTGAACCAATGACCTTCTGCATATTGGGTAAGCATACAATGTCCTGTGCCATACAGGTCCAGACTTCTTGGCATCGGGTTATACAGTATATAGGGACACTACAATAACCTATTTCAATGGAACTTTCTGTTATGTCCTTGAGACTTAGTGTCAAACCCTGATCTGTTTCACCTGTCTTTGTGCTTGTCTCCACCCACCTCCAGGTGTCGCCCATCTTCCCCATTATCCCCAGTGCATTTACACCTGTGTTCTCTGTTTGTCTGTTGCCAGTTTGTCTTGTCTCGTCAAGACTACCCGTGTGTTTTTTCCGTGCTCCTGTTTTCCTAGTTTCTGTTTTCTAGCCCTCCTGGTTCCGACCTTTTCTGCCTGCCCTGACACTGAGCCCGCCTGGCTGACCGCTCAGCCTGCCCTGACCTCAAGCCTGCCTGCCGCCCTGTACCTTTCGGACTCTGACCTGGTTAATTATCTTCTGCCTGTCCTCGACCTGCCTATTGCCTGCCCCTTGAATTTCAATAAATATCAGAGACTCAAACCATCTGCCTCCTGTGTCTGCATCTGGGTCTCGCCCTGTGTCGTTATACTGAGAAGAGTTTCACTGTCATTTG
Organism: Oncorhynchus keta; assembly: GCF_023373465.1. Taxonomy (NCBI): domain Eukaryota; kingdom Metazoa; phylum Chordata; class Actinopteri; order Salmoniformes; family Salmonidae; genus Oncorhynchus; species Oncorhynchus keta. The sequence goes on along the minus strand of NC_068422.1, from coordinate 58,153,198 downwards.
GGCTGTCAAACATTCTAATGCAGGGGGTTTGAAAGGCATCAGTAAAAGTTTGAATAAACAGAATCTTAATTTTTCATCTTGTTTTATGAAGCTCTAAAGCCTTCTAAACCTAGCTCTCCATCTTCATATACCTGGGATGAGGGGAGAGGAATGTGGTGTGTGTTTGTGTGTGTGTCTGTGTGTGTGATATATATTCAAATCATCTCTCCTGAAAGGGGCGAGGGAAACATTTACAGAGGATGAGCTCCCGCCTATCTGCTCTTACAAGCCTCACTGCACAGCTCACAGAGAGAGTTTTAGAGCTGGAGGGGGGAGACAGGAGGAGAGAGAAGGGTAGAGTAAAGGGAAGAACAAAGGACAGAGAAGATGGGAGAAAGAGAGGCAGAGGGAGGGGGAAGAGAGGTACAACAACAGGGAGAGCATGTGAAAGTGAGGCAGAGCGAAAGGACACACAGAGGGCATTGCCAAGAAAGAATGAGCAAAGAGAGCGAGTGATAGACGGGGATAAAAAGAGAGAGGAAAAGTGAAAAATGTATGAATGGATCATTCACTTTCCCTGAATTTTATCAGTAGTAAGTTGTCTCTGTCATACAGTCCAACACTCCACCTTCTCTTTCTCCCACAGGGCTAAACATGAGATCTGCATGCCCAACTGGCTATTCCAAAGAGAATGAGCAAATCGCCTGCTGACATCAATTCATGATTTACTCTGAGATTTACTTAAAGCTGCACTATGCAGAAATCGCTCCGCCATTTCCTTGTTGTTAAAATTCTAATAGTTAATATTTCAGTGTATGTGACAAAACAAACACGTACTGTATAGTGTAGAGAATTAATGTACCATCTAAACCACTGTGAAATGTATTTTCCATAACCAAAAATATTGTATATTCAGCTATTTGAAGCTGGTGGACAAATCTCATAGTAAAAGATGCAAAAACTAAATGTAAGAATGTGAAGCACAGAAATAGTGCACGTAGAACATATCTACTGCTTCTTAGACTTGCTTTTAATGCGAATGACATATCTATAACTGACATTTCTATGTTAATTTGGTTGGGTACACCAAAAAGTTACATAACTGCCCCCATAGATTGGCCATTACACATAGCATAGTGTTACTATGATAATGGCTGAATATGGAGATGATCTCTGACTCTGTAAACTCATATTTCCCTCCGCAAGGGGTCAGGGTTCACTATGAGGGCTGAGATACATACATTTCTCTGAGTCACTGCTGCATTATTCATCAGCAGGATTTCACACTTGAATTATCGTATTCAAGTGTACATGTGTAAACTATGATATTCATGAAACAGAACTCTCCAGAGAACTCTAGTATGGGAGTGAGAAGGAGGGAAAGGAGGACAGAATAGAAAGGAGGGAGTAGGAGAAAAAGAGAGAAAGAGAATCATGAGAGGCGGAGATGACAAAGAGAGAGGGACAGCGAGCGAGATAAAGAGAGATTTATTTATGCTGTGTAATGTATGAGTGTATATTATATTGAATGTGCAGGTGGTCTGGTCGTGCTTGAGCAGTTTATGTAATTTACCTTCAGGCAGCAAAGTGGGATGACTACTAAACTACTAAAATGTTCTCATGTAAATGCATGCGCATAAAAAAAAATCACATGTTCCAACACCTCGGGATATTTGCGTACACACCTACACAGTCAGACTGCATTGTACTGTAGTTGCTGTATATTGTCCATAGACTTAAAAGCTAAGAGCTGTTGTGTGAAGCTCCATATGTTCCTCATCCTCCAAACTAAATCCAAAGGTAAATCTCAGGTGTTCTGTCGTACTATGCGGATTTCCACCATCCCTGACAATTTCCCCGATAATATGGATAGCCACGCTCAGAGGCATCACAAGGGCACGTTCCCCCTCAGATTTGTACTGTTTAAAAAAAATATCAGATGTTAAATGAATAACTAAACTTCATTTAAAGGCCTCATTTTATCATAATTATTTATAAAAAAAAAATATCTGTCTGCTGTATTTTGCCGAGAGGGTACACTGGCTGGACATTCTCCCAAGTAAGTGTTTCCTTTCAAGGTGCACCACGGAACAAAGACAGCGTTTGATTTGATTCTAGCTGCCCGTGATGTTTGTAAAGGAATTTTATCAAGCTATGAAGTGAATTTTATCAAGCTATGCAGCCTATTGATTTCTTCTTGATGAATAAATAATGCAAAAATGTTTTAATGTTTCTCTGTAATACGAGCCACAAAGCCACTTTATGAAGTTGGCTTTAGATAGCCAGCTAGATAGGTCCTTTGTTGTTGTTGTAATGAATTCTTTACAGTCATGTTTTTTTCTTCAACATATTTTAAATAACTTAGAGAAAATACACTTCATGACATTGTCAGAAAGTATTATGACCATCCTGTGTCATTTTATTTGGACTAAGAAAATGCATTTCATGACAATGTCAAGGAGCATTATGAACGTCCTGTGTCACTTTGCTTGGACGAAGAAAATACAGGAAGGGCAATTTTGTGTCTTCAACATGCTTCATCGAAATGTACAGCTGTGTATCGTCTGCAGAGCAGTGAAAGTTAACATTGCGTTTCCAAATGACATCACCAAGAAGTAAAATGTATAGTGAAAACACCCAAACAAGGGCACTGCGTTCATCCACCTCTGGCCTGCTCGCCTCCCTACCACTGAGGAAGTACAGTTCCCGCTCAGCCCAGTCAAAACTGTTCGCTGCTCTGGCCCCCCAATGGTGGAACAAACTCCCTTACGACGCCAGGACAGCGGAGTCAATCACCACCTTCCGGAGACACCTGAAACCCCACCTCTTTAAGGAATACCTAGGATAGGATAAAGTAATCCTTCTCACCCCCCCCCCCTTAAAAGATTTAGATGCACTATTGAAAAGTGGCTGTTCCACTGGATGTCATAAGGTGAATGCACCAATTTGTAAGTCGCTCTGGATAAGAGCGTCTGCTAAATGACTTAAATGTAAATGTAAATGTAAAACAATAAAGGCCCTAAAACAGAACCTTGAGGAACACCGACATGTACAGTTGATTTGTCAGAGGACAAACCATCCACAGAGACAAACTGATATCTTTCCGACAGATAAGATCTAAACCAGGCCAGAACTTGTCCATTTTTTATATTTTTGGGGTCAAGGTTTGGCTTTATCAAGAGAGGCTTTATTACTGTCACTTTTAGTAAATTTGGTACACATCCGGTGGATATGGAGCCATTTATTATGTTCAACATAGCAGGGCCAAGCACAGTATGCAGCTTGAAGGTTTAGAGGCCATTACTATTTTCATCAATGTGTCAAGAGGTATAGTATTAAAAAACTTGATTGTCTCCCTTGGTCCTAGGTCCTGGCAGCGTTGTGCAGACTCGGGACAACTGAGCTTTGGAGAAATACGCAGATTTAAAAGAGCTTTCTAATGATCATGATCTTTTCGTCAAAGAAGTTCATGAATTTATCACTGCTGAAGTGAAAGCCATCCTCGCTTGGGGAATGCTGCTTTTTAGTTAGCTTTGCGACAGTATCAAAAATACATTTAGGATTGTTCTTATTCTCCTCAATTAAGTTGGAAAGATAGGATGATCGAGCCGCAGGGCTCTTCGATACTGCAAGGTACTGTCTTTCCAACCTAATTGGAAGACTTCCAGTTTGGTGTAGCGCAGTTCCAATTTTCTGGAAGCTTGCTTCAGCGCTCTGGTATTTTCTGTATACCAGGGAGCTAGTTTTCTTATGACAAATATTTTTTGTTTTTAGGGGTGCGACTGCATCTAGGGTATTACGCAAGGTTAACTTAAGTTCCTCAGTTAGGCGGTTAACTGATTGTTGTAGTCTAATGTCCTTGGGTAGGTGGAGGGAGTCTGGAAGGGCATCTAGGAATCTTTGGGTTGTCTGAGAATTTATAGCACGGCTTTTGATGATCCTTGGTTGGGGTCTGAGCAGATTATTTGTTGCGATTGCAAACATAATAAAATGGTGGTCCGACAGTCCAGGATTATGAGGAAAATATTAATTCCACAGGACAAAACTAGGTCCAGAGTATGACTGTGACAGTGAGTAGGTCCTGAGACGTGGGGCAAAGTCCGCTGAGTCGATGATGGCTCCGAAAGCCTTTGGAGTTGGTCTGTGGACTTTTCCATTTGAATATTAAAGTCACCAAAATGTTGAATATTATCTGTGATGACTACAAGGTCCGATAGGAATTCAGGGAACTCTGTGTGGAACGCTGTATACGGCCCAGGAGCCCTGTAAACAGTAGCCATAAAAAGTGATTTAGTAGGCTGCATAGATTTCATGACTAGAAGCTCAAAAGAAGAAAACAGTCAAATTGAAATTTGGTATCCTACCTTTGCGTGATGTGCTTTACATATGGTCACTCGTGTAACCATGAGAAGAGGCCTCATTTAATACAGTAAATTCATCAGGCTTAAGCCATGTTTCAGTCAGGCCAATCACATCAAGATTATGATCAGTGATTAGTTCATTGACTATAATTGCCTTTGAAGTAAGGGATCTAACATTAAGTAGCCCTATTTTGAGATGGGAGATATCACAATTTCTTTCAATAATTACACGAATGGAGGAGGTCTTTATTCCAGTGAGATTGCTAAAACAAACATCGCCATGTTTAGTTTTGCCCAATCTAGATCGAAGCACAGACATAATGGGGATAGCTGAGCGGACTACACTGACTGTGCTAGTGGCAGACTCCACTAAGCTGGCAGGCTGGCTAACAGCCTGCTGCCTGGCCTGCACCCTATTTCATTGTGGAGCTAGAGGAGTTAGAGCCCTGTCTATGTTCATAGATGAGATGAGAGCACCCCTCCAGCTAGGATGGAGTCCATCACTCCTCAGCAGGCCAGGCTTGGTCCTGTTTGTGGGTGAGTCCCTGAAAGAGGGCCAATTATCTACAAATTCTATCTTTTGGGAGGGGCAGAAAACAGTAGAGCTCATCACTCCCCCTAACTGGGAGGGGGCCAGAGACAATTACTCGATGCCGACACATTTTTCTAGTTGCTTTACATGCTGAGGCTATGTTGCTCTTGGTGACCTCTGACTGTTTAATCAGACTGTAACATCGTTGATGTCGACGTGGATAACAATATCCCTATACTCTCTACACTCGTCAGTTTTAGCCTTAGCCAGCACCATCTTCAGATGAACCTTAACGTCGGTAGCCCTGCCCCCTGGTAAACAGTGTATGATTTGCTGGAAGATTCTTTTAAAGTCTAATATTGCAGGTAATGGAGTCGCCAATAACTAGGGTTTTCAATTTGTCAGAGCTAATGGTGGGAAGCTTCGGCATCTCAGATCCCGTAACGGATGGAGGAGAGACCAGAGAAGGCTTGGCCACTGACTCTGACTCGTTGCTTAATGGGGAGAACCGGTTGAACGTTTCTGTCGGCTGAATGAGCGACACAGGTTGAAGCATTCCTACAGCATTTCCTTCCAGAAGCATTGAGAAAATAGTCCGTCTGCGGGGACTGTGCGAGGGGATTTATACTACTATTTATACTTTCCTACACTTAACTTACCCTAGCCTAACGATTGCGTCTGAAGCTGGGCTTGCAGCACGACTATCCTCACCATAAGGCGATCGTTCTCCTGTATGTTATGAAAAGTTGGCGGGTAGCAAAGTAACGCTAGCAACAAAACGCACAGCAGCAAGTAACCAACTCTACAAGTTGTGATAGGAAATGAGCAATTACAATGTTAATTTGATATGGTCAGTTTCAGAAAATGTCATATACATTTACATTTACATTTACATTTAAGTCATTTAGCAGACGCTCTTATCCAGAGCGACTTACAAATTGGTGCATTCACCTTATGACATCCAGTGGAACAGCCACTTTATAACATAAACATACAGTTGAGAAGTAGAATATGGTGTATTGAAATGTTTTGCCTCGTGTGGTAGGTTATGTGGGTTTTGACGCTCTTATGTAGGTGTCATAACTAGCCATACAATAACTACCGTGGTAAGTTTTGTTGGTTTTGACACTGCAACCAGCAATAAAATAACACGATTTCAATATATGTCATGATAGGGTAATGACCATTTTATGACAAGTTATGTCAGCTGTTTTAACATATTATGGCATTCTGGCCGCGTCATAACATTTTATGATGCTGGGTGTCAAGTAAAGTGTTACAGAGTAGCTAGTCTAACAATGCCTGCTGGCAAGGCTGCCAGACTTCAGAAAAGCAAACAATTACTAAATGTACTAACTAAGACACATTATTTTCAATCTTTTACCCAGACTTTAGCAGAGAATCAGAGAAGATTAATTTAGTTTCTTAAAACAAAAAGAACTACCAGTTAGGAGGATACAGACTGCTCAAGAGATATGCTTCGATACTGTATGCAGAACAATACTTGGTTTGAATGCAATCTGTCAATGTATGATAATATCATGAGATTTGTGTACTAATTATGATGCCATGTACTGTGTTGCAATTTGGATGTAATATCCTAGGCATGTTAGCGCAGTATATTGAGATGTATAATTTACAACAGTCAGAATGACACACTTATTAAAATGACAATTGAACAGGTAAAGAGGTGTGTTTAGGTAACCTATGCAGAAAAAAAATACACATTTTGGACATACAATTAAGGTGTTCCTACTGTTTGGTATATTCATCAATTTATTAGGTGCACCCATCTAGTACTGGGTTGGACCCCCCCTTTGCCGCCAGAACAGCCTGAATTCTTTGGGGCATGGAAACGTTGCTCGATTGGTATCAAGGTACCTCATTTGTGCCCGGAAAACATTCCCGATACCATTACACCACCTGCACCAGCCTGTACCGTTGACACCCGTCAGGATGGGGTCATGGATTCATGCCGCTTCCGCCAAATCCTGACCAGTTGTCCAGTGTTGGTGATCACGTGCTCACTGGACCAGCTTCTTCTTGTTTTTAGCTGATAGGAGTGGAACCCGGTAAGGTTGTCTGTTGCAATAGCCAATCCGTGACAAGGACCGAGGAGATGTGCATTCCAAGATGCCTTTCTGCGCAATTATTTGCCTGTGTGTGGCCCACCTGTTAGCTTGCACGATTCTTGCCATTCTCCTTCATTGATCTCTCATCAATGATTTGTTTTCGCCCACACGTCTGCCGCTGACTGGATGTTTTTGTTTGTCTCACCATTCTCGGTAAACCCTAGACACTGTCGTCCTTGAAAAACCCAGGAGGCCGTGCCATTTCTGAGATACTGGAACCAGCGCACCTGGCCCTGATAATCATACCACACTCAAAGTCGCTTAGGTCAATTGTTTTGCCCATTCTAACATCCAGTCGAACAGTAACTGTCTATTGAGCGTAATTACTATTATTAAAGTGACAAAGTTTCTTTTTGGTCAAATTCTCCTCCCTCCTTCCACCTTTTGGTTCTTCCCCCTCTTTTGTGTAAGTGTAGATTACGCTGTGCATTTACGCTGTGTCTGCTTCCTTCTGTTTTAATACACTTTACCTCGACTACTAATAAAACATGGAGATTATTGCAGATGTCAACGTACCAGACAAGTTCCTGTCACTTCAGGAGAGGCAGCCGACAGGGAAATAATTCACCCTTAGAAAGTAACAGGGAAAGTAATAACGTTTAATCAAAAATGAAAGTTGTCGGCTGAGACCGAAGAATGTGCAACTCATTTAATTCACTCAACTCTCACTCATGGAGACGACGCATCAGCAACAAATTCCCCTTGACTCCGCCGCTCTCGCTCTCTTCAATCCTGCTCGATATAATCACAAAATATTAATGTTTATCTTCCCGGTTCCCCCTCTCCATCGACATTGGCTAGGCAAACAGAGTGAGCATGAGAGACGATTGGAGAACTCATATCAAAAATCGATAAGTATTCCCTGGACTGGTTGTAAATGTGTCTGTTATTTCACCCACGGTGGTGGAAATACACTTACTGCAGATTCACACAGACGGGCTGAGCTTGATAATGAAATGAACAACGGAGAAGAGATAGGCTTATCACTGTGTACATTACCTTCTGGGATCACAACAAAAATTACACTCAGTTTGGGTACGCCACCTGATAATATTGGTTCAGCACGATTAAGGAATTGATTGAGTTTCTTCATTTACTGAAGTTTTAGGTTAGACTGAAGTGGAAAATCAGACGGTTCTAGGATGCTCCAGTCATTCTACATTGAACCCTTTTTGATGGATAGGATGTTTAGGAATCTGCCTAAAGATGTGTTCACAGTGTGCAGGCTTTTGTTCCAGCCAAGTACTAATTCAATTACAACCAAGTTTGAAGAAGACCGCGATAGATAATGTCTCTCTCCATTTATGCCAACCGTTGTTGTTCCTGTTTCTGCCAACCATGTAAACATGTAAGACATTCCCCCACTAAACAATAAACAAAGATCTGTGATCTCTGAAACACAGAACACACACACAACCCTAGTATGGAGATGATCAGTTGGATACTGGAAGATGGAGCCTGTTTGATGTGTGTGTGTGTGTGCACACATGTGTGTGTGTGTTTGTTTGTTTATTTGATGGCATGTGGCTGTGATGTTGGGATGTTGTGGAAATGAGTAACAGAGGCTCCTGTTACAGAATTGACCATGAGGTATGGATCCAACACGTGACCTCTCTTCTGGGAAACTCCTCTCACAACACACACACACACACACACACACACACACACACACACACACACACACACACACACACACACACACACACACACACACACACACACACACACACACACACAAGGACGTTCACTCGCCCCTAAAACACACATTTGTTTCTGAACCGTGACAGGCTTGAGTTTGCCGTAGGCGAGTATCGATGTGAGCTTTGGGAACGTTGGAGAGAAAAACACAAACCAGAAAAACATTTCAAAAGTAAACTCAGAAAGGTGATATATATTTCTTTAAATTTTGCTCAGCAGGGCACATTCAAACAGGAATATTCTGATTTTGTTAATTTTTTTGCCTTTTAAGAATAGTGTCATTGGTACTCCTCTTATCTTTTGAGAGAGTAGGATATTTTACAAATATTTACAGCCCCATAGGTCTTCTAACAAATAATAAACACACACACATCTTACTATACTTGTGAGGACTTTTTGGGGGTCAACATTTGATATCCATTCAAAATCCTATTTTTCCTAACCCCTAACCCTAACTTTAACTTTAATCCTAATCTTAACCCCAACTCCTAACCCTAAACCTAACCCTAATTCAGACTGGTTGGATGTACAATATAGAAACAGGGCAGAAATTTGCAATAGGCCTGTACAACCCAAGGTTTGATACCAGCATAAACAGAAACCCTCTTAAACCTAACCCTAATTCTTACACCTAAACCTAACCCCAATAGCCTTTTTACAATTGAGGGCCGGCAAAATGTCTCAATGTCTCTGAATTGGTTTACTTTTCTTGTATACATGCACACGCACACACACACACACACACACACACACACACACACACACACACACACACACACACACACACACACACACACACACACACACACACACACACACACACACACACACACACACACACGAGGTGTGTCTAGGACAATCTGTCTCGGACAAAGTGACTTTTATTAATATATTTGCCTGTATTTACCCTCTAAAAATGAAACGCTAATTAGCTGCTAATACTATAAATGCCATGATGATCTGGACGAGACTACAAAATCGAGGCAAAAGTAAGAATCTTTAATTATTAACTATCTAATGTTAGCTGAATGTAGTAATTAATACATTGCCTACATTTCTTCAAATGGACAATTCTGTGAATTGTCTTGCACAAGTTTTAAATTGACACAGTACCTGTTAGTAAAGGTGTCAGCTTGAGATGATGTGCAGGTGCTTGCAGGGAGTTGTAGTTTTGGATGCTGTCTATCTTTTATGCTAATTATCATTTTCAAGTCTGAGAGTAAATAGAGCTAACTATGTTGATAAGTCACCTTCTCCGAGAGAGATTTACATGGTTATCAAAACGTCATGCTAGTATAAGCCTACACGAAACATAGCCCTTTTTTGTGTTCCTAAAATCCCCTAATGACTGGAATCATTTCCTTGTTTGACCGATAAGTATTATGGGTATTATCACACCTCCGCTATGGGGCTCTATGTGCTTGTCTAGCTTTGCTTTTGCTGCTGCATATGTCATGACAGAGTTTGCAAAACAAACGCTCACCCGATTGATAGAAATAGTCATGATATAATTCTGCCAGGTAAGCCTCCTTTGCAGGTTACATTTATTTGAGAATGTTTTGGGGAAAGTCTTTCTGTGTACCCATAAGACAGATATCATTACCACTAACTGGCTACACAAAGTGAATTATTAGACAAACGCACACACCACAACGACATACAGGGGCGGTATGGCTGAAAATGAATTGACAGATATTGTGTTAAGTTTGGCTTTTTTTAGCCTCAACGGAATCGGTGACACCCCCACAGGACGGTTGAGCTAACGAAAACTAATGTGATTAGCATGAGATTGTAAGTAACAAGAACATTTCCCAGGACATAGACGTATCTTATATGGGCAGAAAGCTTATATTCATGTTCATCTAACTGCACTGTCCAATTTACAGTAGCTATTACAGTGAAATAATACCGTGCTATTGTTTTAGGAGAGTGCACAGTTATGAACTTGAAAATGCATTAATAAATCAATTAGGCACATTTGGGCAGTCTTGAAACAACATTTTGAAATTAAATGAAATGGTTCATTGAATCCGTCTAAAACTTTGCACATAGACTGCTGCCATCTAGTGGCAAAATCTAAAATGTGCCTAACTTGGAATAGTACATTCTGGCTTTTCTCTTGCATTTCAAAGATAATGGAAGAAAAATAATTTTAAAAAACGCATGTTTTTGTCTTGCTATTATCTTTTACCCAATCTAATGTGCTATATTCTCCTGAATTAATTTCACATTTACACAAACTTCAAAGTGTTTCGTTTCAAATGGTATAAAGAATATGCATACCCTTGCTTCAGGTCCTGAGCAACAGGCAGTTAGATTGGGTATGTCATTTTAGGCAAAAATTTGAAAAAATTAAGACGTTTTTCCATATTTTGTTATATTACAGCCTTATTCTAAAATCAATCTACACACAATACCCCATAATGACAAAGCAAAAACTGAAATATCAAATTTACATAAATATTCAGACCCTTTACTCAGTACTTTGTTGAAGCACCTTTGGCAGCGATTACAGCCTCAAGTCTTCTTTTGGTAAGACGCTACAAGCTTGGCACAGCTGTATTTGGGGAGTTTCTCCCATTCTTCTCTTAATGATCCTCTCAAGTTCTGTGAGGTTGGATGGTGAGAGTAGCTGCACATTTTTTTTCAGGTCTCTCCAGGGATGTTCGATCCGGTTCAATTCCGGGTCCTGGCTGGGCCACTCAAGGACGTTCAGAGAATTGTCCCGAAGCCACTCCTGCGTGGTCTTGGCTGTGTGCTTAGGGTCGTTGACTTGTTGGAAGGTGAACATTCACCCTGTTTGAGGTCCTGAGCGCTCTGTAGTAGGTTTTCATCAAGTATCTCTCTGTACTTTGCTCTGGTCATCGTTCCCTCGATCCTGCCTAGTCTCCCAGTCCCTGTTGCTGAAAGAAATCCCCACAGCATGATGATGCCACCCCCATGATTCACCATAGGGATGGTGCCATGTTTCCTCCAGACTTGACGTTTGGCATTCAGGCCACAGAGTTCAATATTGGATTCATCAGACCAGATAATCTTGTTTTTCATGGTCTGAGAGTCCTTTAGGTGCCTTTTGTCAAACTCCAAGTGAGCTGCAATGTGCCTTTTACTGAGGAGTGGCTTCCGTCTACCACAAAGGCCTGATTGGTGGAGTGTTGCAGAGATGGTTGTCCTTCTGGAAGGTTCTCCCATCTCCACAGAGGAACTCTGGAGCTCTGTCAGAGTGACCATCAGGTTCTTGGTCACATCCCTGACCAAGGCTCTTCTCCTCAGATTGCTCAGTTTGGCCGGGCGGCCAGCTCTAGGAAAAGTCTTGGTGGTTCTAAACTTCTTCCATTTAAGAGTGATGGAGGCCACTGTGTTCTTGGGGACCTTCAATGCTGCATAATTCTTTTGGTACCCTTCCCCAAATCTGTGCCTCGACACAATCCTGTCTCTGAGCTCTACGGACATTTTCTTCGGCCTCATGGCTTGGTTTTTGATCTGACAACTGTGGGACCTTTTATATAGACAGGTGTGTGCCTTTCCAAATCATGTCCAATCAATTGAATTTACCACAGGTGGACTCCAAGTTGTAGAAGCATCTCAAGGATGATCAATGGAAACAGGATGCACCTGAGCTCAATTTCTAGTCTCATTGAAGAGGGTCCGTTTGTAGATTGGTGAGGAACATTTTTATTGAATACATTTTTGAATATTGCTGTAACGTAACAAAATGTGGAAAAAGTCAAGAGTTTATAATACTTTCCGAATGCACTGTACTGTCACGCCCTGACCATAGAGAGCTGTTTATTCTCTGTTGGTTGGGGCGTGATCATGACTAGGGCGTGTCATCTAGGTGAGTAATGGTTTATGTTGGCCTGGTATGGTTCCCAATCAGAGACAGCTGTTTATCGTTGTCTCTGATTGGGGATCATGTTTAGGCAGCCATTTCGTCATTATGCTTTGTGGGATCTTGTCTACAGAAAGTTGCCCGTGTGGACACCACTAGCTTCACGTTTCGTTTGTGCTTGTTTGTTTTGTGTGGTGAGAGAGTACTTAACCTGAAACAGCAGCGTGGCGTGGATCTTTGCTATAACACAGAGGCATGTTTTTATGCAGATGCACAGATTGAGAGCTGCTTCTTGTCCATCTGAAAGATTTCCCTTCACTCATTTTTATGCATCCCCTGTTCAGATCATGACTGGATATCTGGAGCGTTCATCTCTCAGAGACACTGGCTCCCTTTTGTGTTTACATTTGAGCTCTTCTACACTTCGATGTAGGCATATGGACAATAAGAGTCATTATATACATGGATGATCATTGATCTCACTCAAAAGCTAAAAATAGGATTGCTGCTTTCGTTGAGACAATGAACAGCTAACTGAAATTGTGCCTGAAATATGCCTTTAATTATTATCTCTCTGTGTGTGTGTGTGTGTGTGTGTGTGTGTGTGTGTGTGTGTGTGTGTGTGTGTGTGTGTGTGTGTGTGTGTGTGTGTGTGTGTGTGTGTGTGTGTGTGTGTGTGTGTGTGTGTGTGTGTGTGTGTGTGTGTGTGCGTGTGTGTGTGTGTGTACGTGTGTGTGTGTGCATCAGTGGTGGTCAGTGCCGTTTATGATGAGGGGGGACCATTGTTTTTTCATGAGCGTGGCCTTATTTCTATTACAGCATGTTGGATGATTGTCATTCATATTCCATTCACCCAGCTCAATTTAACATCAATAGGTTTAGGCTACTACATGATACTCAAAATTTCCCTATACCCATCATGAGGTTGCTACAACCTGGCCTATCACTAGTCCAATAGTTGCAAATAAGAGTTTACATTGGACTATTTCAGGTATTTTTAGCCCTGTTTCATTTGCTTTCATTGGAGAAAAGTTTTTAAAAAGAATGGGCGGAGTGAACACACCCCCTGATCACACATAAACACAGTTCACATTCATAGCAGCCACGTTGTATTCCCTCTCACCCTTGTCCCTTCGTTTGTGGACTTCAATGAACAACACATCAGCTGTATGTGACCAGGAGAAAAAAAACTTTCTAAGCCAAACCATGTCATAACCGCTACACACAGCCTACATCGTTGTCCCCATATTAGCTAAAGTAACGTCCTAGTCAACATAGCTAATAGAACTAACGTGTTAGTAAACCCGCTACAATCATCCAGTAACGTTACAGTGTATAGTCAATATGCAGTTACACTGGTGGTCCCCAGTGGCAATAAATTAATAAAACCAAAAGCTTACCTTGACTTGGAAGAGTTCCAGTGTTGAGTTGGATAGTCATTGCCAGCTAGCTAACATAGCTGCTCTGTTTGAGCAGGGTGTTTGAGTAACTAAACTAGCCAACTGAATTTGCTAGCTAAGTAAGTGAAACTGAAAGTGAAAAAATTATGACAAAATCTCTCTCTCTCTTGCTTCTCCTTAATTTTTGAAGAAATAGATTTGTTGAAAACAGTTCAACTATTGTCTTTCTCTCTCTTCGAGTCAACTACGCACAACATGTTATGCACTGCAGTGCTAGCTAGCTGTACAGTAGCTTATGCTTTCAGTACTAGATGTGGGCGCTACAGAGGGTAGTGCCCAATACATCACTGGTGCCAAGCTTCCTGCCATCTAGGACCTACATACTAGGCGGTGTCAGAGGAAGGCCAAAAAAATGGTCAAAGACTCCAGTCACCCAAGTCATAGACTGTTCTCTCTGCTACCGCATGGCAAGCGATACCGGAGCGCCAAGTCTAGGTCCAAAAGGCTCCTTACCATCTCTGGGGTAGGGGTCAGTATTTTGAAGTTTGGATGACAAACGTGCCCAAACTGTTACTCAGGCCCAGAAGCAAGGATATGCATATGCATGGTAGTATTGGATAAAAAACACTCTGAAGTTTCTAAAACTGTTCAAATAATGTCTGTGAGTATAATCTTAGGGAAGCTGCGAAAATTCGCGCAACATTTCAGCGCCCTGCTATTCATGCCAGGAATATAGTATATGCATATGATTAGTATGTGTAGATAGAAAACACTCAGACGTTTCTAAAACTGGTTAAATCACGGCTGTGACTATAACAGAATGTGCGTTTCATCGAAAAGTGCAGGAAAATCTGATCACTGAAAATTGAAAAAAATATCCATGCGCCACTTCCAAGGATTGTTAAAGGTGAACCGGATTAAATGAGGTCGAGGTTGCAATACCTACAGCTTCCACACGATGTCAACAGTCTTGTCATTTGCCTACGATTTGTTTCTTGGTCAAACAAAGAAGAGACAAGCCATTTCTTCTTGTATCCGACCGGATATTTTGGTTGAGATTTATCAGGACAGCATTTCCAGACGGACACCTATAGAATTGACATCGCCTCGTGATCAATTTTATCGCTTATTAACGTGTACTAATACCTAAAGTTGCATTACAAAAGTATTTCGAAGTGTTTTGTGAAAGTTTATCGTCAACTTTTTTAATTTTAAAAAATGATGTTACGTTAGAAAACGCTATTTTTTTCCGTTGTTCACACAGTGTTCATAGATCGATATCTAGGCTATATATGGACCGATTTAATCGAAAAAAGACCCAAAATGATGTTTATGGGACATCTAGGAGTGCCAAGAAAGAAGCTTGTCAAAGGTAATGAATGTTTTATGTTTTATTTCTGCGTTTTGAGTAACATGCTATCAGATAATAGCTTCTCATGCTTTCGCCAAAAAGCATTTTACAAATCTGACTTGGTGGATAGATTCACAACGAGTGTAGCTTTAATTCAGTACATTGTATGTGCATTTTAATGAAAGTTTGATTTTTATCAAAAACTATACGTGGCGCACTTGAAATTTCCGCTGATTTATGTTCCCACCTCGGAACCACGGCCCCAACAAGATAACATAATTGATATGGCAGGCGAAAACCCAAGGGAAATCCATCCAGGAAGTGGGATTTGTTTGCTGTGAGTTGTTTTCCATTGAATGCCTATTGACTGTCTAATGGGTTAGGGCCCAGACTGCAGTTCCTATCGTTTCCACTAGATGTCAACATTCTTTAGACATTGTTTCATGCTTGTTTTCTGAAAAATGAAGAAGAATGAGGCATTTCTCTCAGTGGACAGGGGAAGAATGCAGAGCTTATTTGAGCACGTGACCGAGTGCGCGCCCTTTGTTGTTTTTCCTTTCTATTCAAGACGCTATTGTCCAGTTGAAATATTATCGATTATTTAGACAATTTACAACCTGAGGACTATTTATAAACATAGTTTGACATGATTCGACAAACCTTACCGGTACTATTAGGATGTATTCGTCTGCATGTTTTGACCGCCATTGAGCCTGAAAGAACGCGGCAACAAAACTGAGTTTTTGGGATATAAAGAGGGACTTTATTGTGTAGCTGGGACTCTTGTGACTGCAACCAGAAGAAGCTCTTCAAAGGTAAGTGATGAATTTTATCGCTATTTCTGACTTTCGTGACTCCTCCACTTGGTTGGAAAATGTCTATATGCTTCTGTAAGCGGGGCGCTGTCCTGATAATCGCATGGTATGCTTTCACCGTAAAGCCTTTTTGAAATCTGACAAAGCAGCTGGATTAACAAGAAGTTAACCTTTAAACCGATGTATAACACTTGTATTTTTATGAATGTGTATTATGACTATTTCTGCATTCCACCTACCCCAGAGAGGATAAGACACACGCTTCCTCTGTAGGGTTGGGCCAAAGCACACAGCCAAAACAACACAGGACTGGCTTTGAGACAGATCTCTGAATGTCCTTGAGTGGTCCAGTCAGACCCCGGACTTAAACCCGATCGAACATCTCTGGAGAGATGAAATGGCTGTGCAGCTTCTCTCCCCATCCAACCTGACAGAGCTTGAGAGGATATGCAGTGAAGAATGGGAGAAACTCTCCAAATACAGCTGTACCAAGCTTGTAGTGTTATACCCAAGAAGACTCGAGGCTAATGATCTCACTGGGTAAAGATTAGGGCTGGGGTAGGATAATCTGACCTTGGATCAGTAGTTGAGGCTGAATTCTACCTATGCAGACTGTGCATTATAAGTTCACTGTGTACAGCTGAGCTGAAATAAGATCAACTGTCTTACCACAGATTTAACCCAAACGCCAGCCCCCTCTTAACCTTAGGAGCACTGAGATATTCAGTTTTGTATTCATCAGCAGTTTAGAGTGTGCATTCTCACTCCAAAATGATCAAGGACGAGAGAAAAAGAGACGGAGGAAGAGGAAAGTAGAAGAGAGAGGAACAGGAAAATGACAAGAGTGCGTTCTTATCAGCAGAACAAAGTAACTAACAACAACAAAAACACAAGTGTTGCTCTGTTTCTGCTGCTGTGTGGGGTATGACAGAAGCAGTCATATCACACCCTTACTACACCTCAGAAAACCCCACAGAGGAACAGCTCAGACAAAAATGCATGCGCGAGCGCACACACACGCACTGTACGCCACCCCCAACCTCACCCTCACCCTCTCCCTCTCCCTCTCCCTCTCCCTGTCTATATTTACTTAAAGGTGCCCTCCTCAAAGAACGGAACACAAACACATATGGGGGAAGTGGATACACTTCATAAAATGTTATTCAATCGCGGCTCTTAGTCTCCACTCAGTCAGGGTTGCAATACAAAACACTGTGGAACCGGAGCCTCGCGGCTCCTTCAGGAACCAGAGGTGAATAGACCAGGTAGACCACTGGGTCTTTGGGCCGCACACGGTGGGTTCTGATTGGTTGAGCAGGTGTAGCCTTAATCAAGTGCTGACGTATAGGTCCGCGTTAGCGCAATCAGAAAGCTGAGAGTTTTTGCCCAGTGGTATGGTCTAAATAAATTATTTGAAACGAGAGCTGAATACACGTACACAGCGTTTTAACGTAGCAACTAATGCACCTTTCCTGGACTTTGACTGCTGAGTGTTACAGTGTTACAAAACGAATAAGCATGTTCCGATCAGTTCAACTCAAACTCTTCCTAAATGTCGACTTAATGTTGATGCCAGAACTCTCCCGGTCAGGGAGAGGCCAGTCAAGTTTGTTAGAGAGAGAAGAATTGACTTTCCTTGCAATAATTGCAGGCACTGTAACAACTCCCCTCCGGCTAAATTGTAATAAGCAATCATGATCATAGAAACACAGTCAAATTGCTTATTGAACATCAATAATGCAGCACAGTGTGGCTCTCTTTGAGTCGATCGCTTTGATTGACTCATTTACAGAAACAGGGTGAGTGTGTTATGGTGTGTTTATTTGATTGACCTGACCTCTCTATACAGTGGGCTGTGGATTGAGCAGGGGGAGCATGAGGGTGAGTGGTAAACAATGTGTATGTGTGTGCGTATGTGTCTGTGCGCGTGTGTGTGCCATTATAATCGGGATTTATTGGTTGGTTTTAAGAGCTGCGGCCAGTGTTGCGTCATCCATCCGTTAATCAGGAGAGTTTTAGCCCTCCAGGGTCAGAGAAGGACAATGTGTCACAGACATGACTAACTACTAAATCACACACAAGCACAGAAGCAGGCAAACACACACACACACACACACACACACACACACACACACACACACACACACACACACACACACACACACACACACACACACACACACACACACACACACACACACACACACACACACACACACACACACACACACACACAATCTATGTCCATGAAAACATTCAACCCTACCAGCGTGCAATTGTGTTCACAACTTCACACAAGGAAACAAAACACTTCCATTATTAAGACATCGTCCTGCAAGAGAATTCTTAGATGGGTTAGACAGACTACTCTAAACCCATAACCTTACAAAACAGCATCTGATCCAGCCCTGACCTTTCTGCACTTAATTACATCACAGTGTGACGGTTACATCGCCAATCTCATCCAGTTGTCAGTCAGTGTGATACCGGCCGTCATGCGGCCATTACATTAAACACAGTCATAGATGTATCACACAACCATGTTATGAAAGGCATCTAAACGCGAAAAATAACCGTCCTCTCACTGTCAACTGCGTTTATTTGAAGGCAAACTTAACACGTGTAAATATTTGCATGAACATAACAAGATTCAACAACTGAGACATAAACTGAACAAGTTCCACAGACATGTGACGAACAGAAATTGAATAATGTGTCTCTGAACAAATGGGGGTCAAAATCAAAAGTAACAGTCAGTATCTGGTGTGGCCACCAGCAGCATTAAGTACTGCACTGCATCTCCTCCTCATGGACTGCACCAGATTTGCCAGTTCTTGCTGGGAGATGTTACACCACTCTTCCACCAAGGCTCCTGCAAGTTTCCAGACATTCCTTGGGTGAATGGCCCTAGCCCTCACCCTTCGATCCAACCGGTCCCAGACGTGCTCAATGGGATTGAGATCCGTGCTCTTCGCTGGCCATGGCAGAACACTGACATTCCTATCTTGCAGGAAATCACTCACAGAATGAGCTGTATGGCTGGTGGCATTGTCATGCTGGAGGGTCATGTCAGGATGATCCTGTAGGAAGGGTACCACATGAGGGAGGAGGATGTCTTCCCTGTAATGCACAGCGTTGAGATAGCCTGACATGACAACAAGCTGATGATGCTGTGACACACCACCCCAGACCATGAAGGACTCTCCACCTCCAAATTGATCCCGCTCCAGAGTACAGGCCTTGGTGTAACGCTCATTCCTTCGACGATAAACGTGAATCCGACCGTCACCCCTGGTGAGACAAAACCATGACTCGTCAGTGAAGAGCACTTTTTGCCAGTACTGTCTGGTCCAGCAACGGTGGGTTTGTGCCCATAGGTGACGTTGTTGCCGGTGATGCCTGGTGAGGACCTGCCTTACAACAGGCCTACAAGCCCCCAGTCCAGCCTCTCTCAGCCTTTTGTTTTCGGACAGTCCGAGCACTGATGGAGAGATTGTGCATTCCTGCTGTAACTTGGGCAGTTGTTGTTGACTCCTGTATCTGTCCCGCAGGTGTGATGTTACACGTGGTCTGCCAATGCGAGGATGATCAGCTGTCCGTCCTGTCTCCTTGTAGCGCTGTCTTAGGCGTCTCACAGTACAGACATTGCAATTTATTGCCCTGGCCACATCTGCAGTCCTCATGCCTCCTTGCAGCATGCCTAAGGCACGTTGACGCAGATGAGCAGGGATCCTGGGCATCTTTCTTTTGGTGTTTTTCAGAGTCAGTAGAAAGGCCTCTTTAGTGTCCTAAGTTTTCATAACTGTGATCTTAATTGCCTACCGTCTGTAAGCTGTTAGTGTCATAGCGACCGTTCCATTGGTGCATGTTCATTAATTGTTTATGGTTCGTTGAACAAGCAGTGAAACAGTGGGAAACTGCGTTTAAACCCTTTACAGTGAAGATCTGTGAAGTTATTTAGATTTTTATGAATTGCCTTTGAAAGACAGGATCCTGAAAAAGGGACATTTGTTTTTTTTTGCAGAGCTTATTATTAAGGTGGTTAGTATGAAACAGGAGCAGCCAACTGTATTCTCCTACCTTCTCTCTAATTGGCTTTCAGATGGCCCAGTGGATTCTGGGAGAGTTGTACTGGGTGTCATGAGATTGACTACTGTATATCGCATTATGGGCCCAGGAATTGCAGTCTATACCCTGTGTGATATAGAACAGATAATGTTCTGTTTTTGACTCATACTGTGGATTGTTAGACTAGTGTTAGGTCATGGTTGATGTTGGAAGCTGAAATAATTGTTTTGTGTTCCCAGACATCTCGCTGAGTAAGGGGCGGCATAAGATTTAAATAGCTAGAAGAGTTAGTCTCAACGAATGCAATGTTCCATGAATAAGCCATATAAAATCATTTGACTAAATGGTTGGATGTTGTACAGTAAATATGTAAGCGTTGAGATTGTTGAGTAATCATCGTTCATCACATCATTACCATTTTTAGTTTTAATTTCACAATCCTGTGCAGAGCACCTTGGGCCACTGCCAATAATTCACCCAAACCACAAGCTGGAGTCAGGAAATGTACTGACTGCTTAAAAATGTGCTAGCAGGCATCTCTACCACACCGATGAGCGAAGCAAGCGGTTGGTGTGAGAGGGACTCATGTCAGAGAACACGCAAATATTCTTTCTCTGCACTCGTCTTTTGGGCCAGGAAGGCCGGGGAGGCAAACTTTTTGGGGGATAGCTCAGAGCCACTGTTAATTAGTACAGCTCGTTGAGCTGACAGAGATGAAGATGTCATTGTTAATTACGTTAATTCCTGCCTGTGTGTTCGCTAATCAGCCTCTGAGATAAATTACACTTTTCCCTCCATGTTTCGTTATTGAGAAGGGTATGTTACCCGGGAGAGAAACACGACTTTGATGTCTTCATACAAATATATCTTGTTGTGCGGTACTGTAGCAGAGAGAACAGTCTATGTCTCGGGTGGCTGTAGTCTTTGACAATTTTTAGGGCCTTCCTCTGACACCGCCTGGTATAGATGTCTTGGATGGGTGGAAGTTTTGCCCCAGTGATGTCCTGGGCCGTAAGCACTACCCTCTGTAGTGGCTTGCGGTCGGATGCCGAGCAGTTGCCATACAAGGCAGTGATGCAACCAGTAGAGTTTCTCTAGACTTCTGAATCTTAACAAATCTTTAAACTGTTGTGTTGATGCAAAGTTGGTGCAAAGAGGTGAGAGCCAAATCACAGCCTTCCCTTTTATTACAACTTTGTTTTACTACAAGACAGTTTCAACATGTGTTGTGTTTATCCGTGATTGTCTAGTATAGCTTCCATGATGCGTATCATCGATTGGACAGTCTATTTTGTTTATATCTTTTATCGGAAATTACTAGGTGATTTAGTGGTTCTATTTCCGTTGCATTTTGAGATGCTACGCGTTGAGGTAAACGCCAGGTTCGACTGAGAACAACTGTTCATTTATTTATTTATACACCGCAGTCCACCATTGAAATTAAAACAATTTCTAAGAACGTATTTATATCAAACCCATCTGCTCTGAGTGAAATGCTAATGGTCTATTTGAAGATCGCCATCGGCTTTCTGTTCTGTTCCTGCCCCATTAAAAAGAGCCAGAGAGAGATACCATACAGCTACTCTGACCACTGTTTATTGTGCTGAAACACCAAGCACTCTCCCTGATAGCACTCAAAGGAAAAGGGAAAAAAAGTAGTCATGGTTAACTGCAACTTAACATGGCTGCCAGAACATTGGTGTCAACATAAATGGTTGTATCAAGTGGGTGTATGGAAAGCAAGCTAACTGAGCAAGCTAACTGAGCAGATTTGTTGCCACTGAAGACTGTTTTGTGGAGCTCCAACTGTAAGAACATTTTAGCTAAGCCTAAACCTAACCCTTTTCTTAACCTTAACCTCATTCTCCTAACCTGCTATGTAAATTCTCCTAACCTGCTACGATAATTCTCCTAACCTGCTATGCTCATTCTCCTAACCTGCTACGTGAACAAACCATCAGTCCCAACAAACCAATAGTATCACCACACAGAAGCTGAGCAATGAAAATGCAGTTAAACACTGCTCAATCAAAACCAATCACAGAGCTCGGATCTCACACCCGTCACTGATGATCCACCCACTTCTTTCAACACGCCCACTTTCAGACACATTCCGTGTATTCGGTTACCAACACTTTTAAAAAAAGAGTCCAAGAGTCCAGAGTAATAAACATGACTTGATCATGGCTTTCTAGTATGGTTCTGTTATGTAGGTTGCCAGGAAACAATCAGTTTGAGTCATATTGTACAGTGAATAACTGTTATATATTTCTCTGATGGAGTTTAACAGAAGTTCAAACTATAATGTTCACTGAAAAAGCCCACAGTTTATTCAGATAACATACTTACGCTAACAGTTCTGTAATACTGTCCATCACCTCTAGAGAACCTCCATTCAGTCCATCTCTTAAAAACCCCCGCTATACTGGGATCTGTGAGACCTTTACAAAATGTCATCGCCTTCCTCAGAGTCTATATCATAATGGTAAAGTTTCTATGGCGCGATGGAGACTTCTATCATCGGGAGTTAAATGGGTGAGATGGATGCCAAGTAGATGGCTATGTTCTCTTACAACATATGCGTCATGGTAGAAAATATCAGCAACAAACTCACTGCTTTTATTCATGTGTATCAGGAGAGCTCTGTTGGCCTCTTACCAGTGGTTGTTGCTGAGTTGCACAGTAATTAGTAGAAATTATAACAAGGGAGGTTTTTACGGTCATGAAAGTATAATTGTTTTGCTGGTAATGACATGTATTACAATATATAGTGTACACAGCACAGTCTGCACTCAGACTGTGTGCTTACTCCAGCTGAGTGCTTCTAAGGTTAATTAAGTACTGAGTTGGGAAGTGGAGGACATGGAAGGATTGAAATACTGCAGATAAATAATAACCATATTCCAGTTTTCATCGCTCTATTTTTTTTAATATAAAACCCTTTTTTATTAACAATTAAAACCTAAATGAATTGCCTGAATTAATGTAAAGAATATTGCACCGAAACATGAACGCATTTACAGAAACAATGCTTGTTAAACGCGTGAAATGACCTCTCTCTTTTCCTCTCTTTTTCTGCTACTTTACCCCTCTCTCTTTCTCTCTTTCACTCCTTCCTCACATCTCTCTCCATCTCTCACCCGCAGTCTCTATATGCTCTTTCTTTTCTGACACCTCTCTCCAGGTCCCTCTCCTCCCCCATCTTCTCTCTCTCCCCACACATTGTGGTCAGCTCTAAGTGACATTTCTATCTCTTTGTCCACTTGGCGCAGTGTTGTCAGTGTCTGCCTTAGACATGAGTAAGTCTCACTGAGGCAGACCCAGCCAGGCCCCCCAGTGTCACAGTGTGATATTAAAGCCCTGACCTTTTCTGCTTCCTCAATAGACACAGTAGGAACACTCAGCGGCCTCTCCTGTAACAGCAAAGAACATGACAAACTTTGAAAGAAATCCACCAGAAAAATCAAAGGGCCTCGAAAACAGCCTTCCACAAAGGGAGTGGTTATCTTCCAGAGCCTCTGGAACGCAAGAAAGACTTTTCCCCTAGAATGAGCTTTGTGGAGTCATACAATCACTGTAAGTGAATTGGTATTTAAATTAATAAATATGGAGGGATGAGGAGGGGATTCTGTGGTATTATTGAAGATACTCTTTAAAGAGGTGGGGTTGCAGATGTTTTCAGAAGATGGGCAGGGACTCTACTGTCATAGCTTGAAGGGGGAAACTGTTTCCACCACTGGGGTTCCAAGACAGAGAGCCCTTTGACTGGGCTGAGCTGCCCTCCTGTATGAGTGGGAGGGCCAAGAGACCAGAGGTGTAGGGTTTGAAGCATAGTCTGAAGCTAGGGAGTGACAGTTCCTCTTGCTGCTCCATAGGCAAGTACCATGGTCTTGTAGAGGATGCGAGCTTTGACTGGAAGCCAGTGAAGTGTGCGGAGGAGTGGGGTGACATGGGAGAACTTGGGAATGGGAATGAAAAGCATTGAAGGTTTAATTTTGTAAAGTTAGAGAGGGAGAGGTGGGAAAAGTATTGTTAATGGTCAATAATGACAATCCTCCTGGCATTGACAACTTAGATAGGAAACTACGGAGGATGGTCGCCTACTCCTTAATCTTTAATGTGAGCATAGAGGAAAGTCTTTGTCCTCAGGCCTGGAGGGAAGCCAAAGTCATTCCGCTACCCAAGAGTGGTAAAGTTACTGGTCCTATCAGCTTGCTGCCAGCTCTAAGCAAACTGTTGGAAAATAATTGTGTTTGACCAAATACAATACTACTTCTCTGTAAACAAATTAACCTTTTGTGACTAGGGGGCAGTATTTTCATTTTTGGAAAAATGACGTTCCCGTAGTAAACGGGATATTTTGGCAGGACAATATGCTAGAATATGCATATAATTGACAGCTTAGGATAGAAAACACTCTAAAGCTTCCAAAACTGTAAAAATATTGTCTGTGAGTATAACAGAACTGATGTTGCAGGCGAAAGCTCTGCGTTCCTGTGTCCCTATTGAGCAGTGAATGGGCTATCAACCAGATTACTTTTTCTATGGCTTCTCTAATGTGTCTAGTGTCACAATACATAGTTTCAGGATTTTATTTTGAAAAATTAGCCTGAACATCAACATTGCGTCAGTGGTCAGCTGAAGTCTCTCATAGTGTTTGGTGCGTAAAGGACAAATGCAGCCATTACTCTCTCTCCTACTAAGAAGCCACCATTCCCGGTTGATATATTATCAAATAGATATTTGAAAAACACCTTGAGGGTTGATTATAAACAACTTTTGCCATGTTTCTGTCGATATTATGGAGGTAATTTGGAATATTTTTTGCCGTTTTCGTGACTGCAATTTCCGGGCAATTTCTCAGCCAAACGTGAAGAACAAACGAAGCTATTTTTTTTTTGGAAAAAAGGAACATTTGCTATCTAACTGGGAGTCTCGTGAGTGAAAACATCCGAAGCTCATCAAAGGTAAACTATTTAATTTGATTGCTTTTCTGAATTCCGTGACCAAGTTACCTGCTGCTAGCTGGACGAAATGCTATGCTAGGCTATCGACAAACTTACACATTTACATTTACATTTACATTTACATTTAAGTCATTTAGCAGACGCTCTTATCCAGAGCGACTTACAAATTGGTGCATACACCTTATGACTACCAGTGGAACAGCCACTTGCATCTAAATCTTTTTTTGGGGGATGGGTGAGAAGGATTACTTACCCTTACTTACCCTATCCTAGGTATTCCTTGAAGAGGTGGGGTTTCAGGTGTCTCCGGAAGGTGGTGATTGACTCCGCTGTCCTGGCGTCGTGAGGGGGTTTGTTCCACCATTGGGGGGCCAGAGCAGCGAACAGTTTTGACTGGGCTGAGCGGGAACTGTACTTCCTCAGTGGTAGGGAGGCGAGCAGGCCAGAGGTGGATGAACGCAGTGCCCTTGTTTGGGTGTAGGGCCTGATCAGAGCCTGGAGGTACTGAGGTGCCGTTCCCCTCACAGCTCCGTAGGCAAATGCTTGTCTAGCTTTGGCTGTAAAGCATATTTTGAAAATCTGAGATTACAGGGTGATTAACAAAAGGCTAAGCTGTGTCTCAATATATTTCATTTGTGATTTTCATGAATAGGAATATTTCCTAGGAATATTTATGTCCGTTGCGTTATGCTAATTAGTGTCAGATGATGACAATGGTCCCTTTCACGGGCTGGGGCGTCACTAGAGGTTAAAGGAAGCTTATCTAATGTAAAACATGCAAAGTGTGGTGTACCGCAGGGCAGCTCTCTAGGTCCTCTACTATTTTTTTTACTTTTACCAATGATCTGCCACTGACATTAACCAGTTATGCATTAGGGGGCGCTATTAAAATTTTTGGATGAAAAACGTTCCCGTTTTAAACAAGATATTTTGTCACGAAAAGATGCTCGACTATGTATATAATTGACAGCTTTGGAAAGAAAACACTCTGACATTTCCAAAGCTGCAAAGATTATGTCTGTGAGTGCCACAGAACTAATGCTACAGGCGAAAACAAGATGAAATTTCATACAGGAAGTGCGCCAGATTTTTAATGCGCTGTGTTCCAATGTCCCCTTATATGGCTGTGAATGCGCCTACACAATCTGTCGTTTTCCCAAGGTGTCTGCAGCATTGTGACGTATTTGTAGGCAAATCATTGGAAGATTGACCTTAAGAGACTACATCTACCAGGTGGCCGCTTTGCAATTGTTGCGTAATCTCCACCTGCGTGTATTTTTCGTTTGCTTCGAGGAGAAACACAGCTGCCACGAATGACTTATCATCGAATAGATATGTGAAAAACACCTTGAGGATTGATTCTAAACAACGTTTGCCATGTTTCGGTCGATATTATGGAGTTAATTTGGTAAAACGTTCGGCGTTGTAGAGACTGCATTTTGAGGCTTAATGCTATGCTAGCTATCAATACTCTTACACACATGCTTGTGTAGCTATGGTTGAAAAGCATATTTAGAAAATCTGAGATGACAGTGTTGTTAACAAAAGGCTAAGCTTGTGTTTGAATATATTTATTTCATTTCATTTGCGATTTTCATGAATAGAAATAGTTGCGTTATGGTAATGTGCTTGAGGCTATGATTACGCTCCCGGATACAGGATTGCTCGTCGCTAGAGGTTAAACAAAGCATGTTTGTCCATATATGCTGATTATTCAACCATATACTATATGCATCAGCAACCACAGCTACTGAAATCACTGAAACCGTTAAAAAAAGAGTTGCAGTCTGTTTTTCAATGGGTGGCCAGTAATAAACTAGTCCTGAACGACTCTAAATCTAAACGCATTGTATTTGGTGGTGTGTTGAAAATGTGTTGAAAATTCCAAATTGTTTGCAGACATGCCACAAGGGTCTTTTCATCGTCTCCAAATCCAGAACAAATTTAAGAAAGCGTACAGTATTATTTTGAGCCATTATTGCATGGAACTCCCTTCCATTCTCATATTGCTAAAATAAACAGCAAACCCGGTTTCAGAAAACAGATAAAGCAACTCCTCAGGGCACAACGCCTCTCCCCTATTTGACCTAGATAGTTTGTGTGTATAAATTGATGTGTAGGCTATGTGTGCCTTTTTTAAATTGATGTAATTCGCTCCTTGTGCTGTTCTTGTCTTGTAATGTTCTGTATTATCTCATGTTTTGTGTGCACCCCGTGCAACAGCTAATGGGAATCCTAATAAAATACAAAATACCAAATACCAACAGTGTTTTTCAGTAGTCCAGACGGGAGATGACAAGTGCCTGGATTTGGACCTTTACCACTTCCTGTGGGAGGTATGGTCATTCTCTACGACTGTTGTAGAGCATAAACCTGCAGGATTAAATCACTGCTTTAATGTTTGCAGAGAATGACAGGTTGTTCCAGGTCACGCCAAGCTTCTTAGCACTTTGGGAGTGGGACACCATGGAGTTGTCAACCATGATGGAGAGATGTTGGCGGGCAGGCTTTCACCAGAAGGAAGAGCAGCTTTTTCTTGTCGAGGTGGAGCTTGAGGTGGTGTGCCAACATCCGAGCTGAGATATCTGCCAGGCTGGCAGAGATGTGTGCTGCCACCTGGATGTCAGAAGAGGGGATGACACTCAAGTACTGTCATCCGCATAGCAATGGTAGGAGAGACGATGATGGCCCAAAATCAAGACCTGGGAGACCCCAGTAGTAAGAGTACATGGTGCAGACACAGATCCTCTTCACGTCACCTGGTAAGAGCGGCCTGCCGGGAAGGATGCAATCCAACAGTGTTCATAGCCTGAGATGCCCAGGAGAGGAGGATCTGATGGTGTCGAAGGCAGCGGAACGAGCTAGGAGGATGGTGTGGTGGAAAAATTATGACATAAGCTTAGGAATTGTTTAATCCCGGCTATATGGTTTTGTGTATTGGTAGCTATAATGTAATACAAATATTCTATATGACGTTTTTATAACTAGGTCCCTTTGAGGAGGAAGTTTCTGTGTGTGTGTGTGTGTGTGTGTGTGTGTGTGTGTGTGTGTGTGTGTGTGTGTGTGTGTGTGTGTGTGTGTGTGTGTGTGTTGTTAGCAGACAATACCCAAGCGAGAACAATGAGCTTCTTGGGTCAACACACAGAAATAGCCTCTGAGAAATGTTATCAGGAGCAGGTTACTTTTTGCGCGCAAACCTCCTCCTTTGAGCTGAGGATGTATTGTGTTTTTCTCCATATCTCCGGAATCATACCACAAGCTCCAAACCTTTTCACCTGGATCATCGCAGCTACTGTGGATACTCCTGGCTAACGTCTCTATACGAAGGCTAGCACCAATTTAGCCTGGAGTTAAATCTCCCGGCTAGCTGAAGAGGTCCATCAGCCACTCCTT
Source organism: Oncorhynchus keta (assembly GCF_023373465.1). Taxonomy (NCBI): domain Eukaryota; kingdom Metazoa; phylum Chordata; class Actinopteri; order Salmoniformes; family Salmonidae; genus Oncorhynchus; species Oncorhynchus keta. The sequence goes on along the minus strand of NC_068422.1, from coordinate 58,124,670 downwards.
GGGCTACAATACCTATTTTGCCAATTGGCCTGGACTCCTTTCACTGCCGATACGGAGCCCCGCTGATCCCTCACGACTGGACTACCAAGGAGGTTTTTCAACAGGCTTCTCCTTCGTGACGTCCCCTGAATGCCCATCTGCTAGCTTGCTAGCCCCAGCCCGCTAGCTGTCTAGAACATATGGGACTGTTAGCTGAAGAGGTCCATCAGCCAATTTCTTATGCTACAATACCTATTTTGGCAATTGGCCTGGACCCTTTTACTACACGGAGTCCTGCCAATCCTTGATGACTGGTTTGCCTACTTAATTCCGCACAAGGGGGCTAAAACAACCTCTTCCATTGCGACGTCCCTCTAAGGCCCTTCTGCTAGCCTGCTAGACCCGGCCCTTAATCGCCGTGTCTCCAGCCTGCCTAGCTACTCACTGGACCCCATGATCACTTGGCTATGCATGCCTCTCCCTAATATCAAAATGCCTTGTCCATTGCTGTTTGGTTAGTGATTATTGTCTTATTTCACTTTCGAGTCTCCCGATCTGCTCAATATGCCTTAGCTAACCCTTTTGTTCCACCTCCCACACATGCGGTGACCTCACCTGGTTTAAATTGTGTCTCGAGAGACAATACCTCTCTCATCGTCACTCAATGCTTAGGTTTACCTCCACTGTATACAAATCCTACCATACCTTTGCCTGTACATTACGCCTTGATCTATTCTACCGCACCCAGAATCCTGCTCCTTTACTCTCTGTTCCGATCGTACTAGACGACCAGTTCTTATAGCCTTTAGCTGTACCCTTATCCTACTCCTCCTCAGTTTCTCTGGTAATGTAGAGGTTAATCCAGGCCCTGCAGTGCCTAGCTCCACTCCTAAAAGCTCCTAAAAGCTTCCCTAACTATAACATTTTATGACAAAATAGAATTGCCAAAGGGGGTGGAGTTGCAATCTACCGCAGAGATAGCCTGCAGAGTTCTGTCTTACTATCCAGGTCTGTGCCCAAACAATTTGAGCGTCTACTTTTAAAAATTCACCTTTCCAGAAAGAAGTCTCTCACCGTTGCTGATTGTTATAGACCACCTTATGCCCCCCAGCTGTGCCCTGGACACCACATGTGAATTGATTTCCTCACATCTATCTTCAGAGCTCGTGCTGTTAGGTGACCTAAACTGGGACATGCTTAACACCCCGGCCATACTACAATCCAAGCTTGATGCCCTCAATCTCACACAAATTATCAATGAACCTACCAGGTACAACCCCAAATCTGTAAACACGGATACCCTCATAGATGTAATCCTAACCAACCTGCCCTCCAAGTACACCTCTGCTGTCTTCAACCAGGATCTCAGCGATCACTGCCTCCTTGCTTGCGTCCGTAATGGGTCTGAGGTCAAACAACCACCCCTCATCACTGTCAAATGCTCCCTAAAACACTTCAGCAAGCAGGCCTTTCTAATCGACCTGGCCCGGATATCTTGGAAGGATATTGAACTCATTCCGTCAGTAGAGGATGCCTGGTTATTTTTAAAAGTGCTTTCCTCACAATCTTAATTAAGCATGCCCCATTCAAAAAACTTCAAGCCAGGAACAGATATAGCCCTTGGTTCACTCCAGACCTGACTGCCTCTTGACCAGCACAAAAACATCCTGTGGCGTACTGCATTAACATCGAATAGCCCCCGCAATATGCAACTTTTCAACTTTTTTAGAGATCCTGAGGATTAAATAGAAACGTTGTTTGACGTGTTTGGATGAAGTTTAGCGTTATCTTTTTGGACTCCTTTGTCTTCATGTTGAACGAGTGGATTAATGAAATCGATGGGGCCAAACTAAACAGACTTTTTTGGGATATAAATAAGGATTTTATCTAACAAAACGACCATTCATGTTGTAGCTGGGATCCTTGGGATTGCAAACAGAGGAAGATCTTCAAAAGTAAGTGATTTCTTTCATCGCTATTTGTGATTTTAGGAAGCCTGTGCTGGTTGAAAAATATGTTGAAGTGGGGCACGGTCCTCAGACAATCACATGGTATGCTTTCGCCATAAAGCCTAATGTAAATTGGTCAACGCATTTAGATGAACAAGAATTGAAGCTTTTAAATGATATAAGATACATGAATGTTCATGAAATGTTTAATAGTAGGATTATTTATTTGAATTGCGCGCCCTCCAATTGAACGAGATGTTGTCGGCTTGTGGGGGGACACCTATCCATAGTTACGCCTATCCATAGTTACACCTATCCATAGTTACGCCTATCCATAGTTAAGCATCTCCAATCCAAAATGAAATCTAGAATTTGCTTCCTATTTTGCAACAAAGCATCCTTCACTCATGCTGCCAAACATACCCTCGTGAAACTGACTATCCTACCGATCCTTGACTTCGGCCATATCATTTACAAAATAGCCTCCAACACACTACTCATCAAATTGGATGCAGTCTATCACAGTGCCATCCGTTTGTCACCAAAGCCCCATATACTATCCACCACTGCGACCTGTATGCTCTCGTTGGCTGGCCCTCGCTTCATATTCTTTGCCAAACCCATTGGCTCCAGGTCATCTATAAGTGTTTGATAGGTAAAGCCCCGCCTTATCTCAGCTCACTGGTCACCATAGCAGCACCAACTGGTAGCACACGCTCCAGCAGGTATATTTCACTGGTCACTCCCAAAGCCAATTCCTCTTTTGGCTGCCTTTCCTTCCAGTTCTCTGCCGCCAATGACTGGAATGAATTGCAAAAATCACTAAAGCTGGAGACTCATATCTCATTCACTAACTTTAAGCACCAGCTATCAGAGAAGCTCACATATCACTGCACCTGTACATATCCCATCTGTAAATAGCCCATCCAACTACCTCATCCCCATATTATTATTTTAAAAAAATGTTTTGCTCCTTTGCACCCCAGTATCTCTACTTGCACATTCATATTCTGCACATCTATCACTCCAGTGTTTAATGGCTAAATTGTAATTATTTCGCCACTATGACCTATTTATTATCTTACCTCATTTGCACACACTGTATATAGACTTTTCTATTGTGTTATTGACTGTACATTTTTTTGTTCCATTTGTAACTCTGTGCTGTTGTCTGTGTTGCACTGCTTTGCTTTATCTTGGCCAGGTCGCAGTTATAAAAGAGAACTTGTTCTCAACTAGCCTACCTGGTTAAATAAAGGTGTAATAAAAAATGTGAGTTGTTTGTATCTTAGTATAAAAGGTGCTCGGGGACAGCTCCCTGGTAGAGCACTGTACTGAGTGTGCCGAATTTGTTGTAACCTCTCCGCTGGCGTTAAGATTAATAAAGTTAATTTACTAATTGACACGACGACTCCTTGATGGTAATTTCCACTACAATGGATACAGAGGAGAGAGAGTCAGCTTTCAGAGGAGACACAGTCATTGGTCAGGGAAGAGTTGATGAGGGAAGTGAGCAATGGGAGAAGGTTTCCAGAGAAGAGAGGAGTTGATGGGGTCGAGCAGGCGGATGGATCTCACTAATCGTAGGATGTTATCTGGAGAGAGAGGGGAGAAAGAGGTCAAGGCGTAGGTTAGTTATGTGTGAGGGTGATCAGTGGACTCAATTGGCTGAGTGAATGAGGCACAGTTGTCGTGAACTTTATTTTCAACGTGGTTGACAAAGTCATCTGCTGAGGGGGTGGATGATTAAGGAGAGGAGAAGGTAGAAAAGAGTTCCCTAGGGGTAGAGGCAGAAGCTTGAAATTTAGAGTGATAGAGAGTGGATTTAGCATCGGATACAGAGGAAGAGAATGTAGAACGGAGGGAGTGAAAGGGTGATAGGTTCTCCGGAAGATTAATTTCACCCCATTTTTGCTCAGGTGCCCGCTGCCCTGTTCTGTAAGCTCACAATGACTCACTCAGCCCTGGAGCAGGAGGTGAGGGCCGAGCTGGCCGGGAGGATAGAGGACAGTGCGAGTCATAGAATGTGGAAAGGGAGTAGATTCGATGAAGCAGAATCAGGAGAAATGAGGTAGAAGGATTTTGCAGAAATTAGAGATGATAGGATAGAAAAGGAGAGAGTAGTGGGGCAGAGATGGAACATGACCATCTGGGTAGGGGCTGAGTGGGTAGGGTTGGAGGAGAGGGAGACAGAAAAGGAAACAAATAGTGATCAGAGACCTGGAGGTGGGTTACAGTGAGATTAGTTGGTGAACAGCCTCTATTAAAGATTAGGTCAAGCATATTGCCTGCCTTGTGAATGGGAGGGGACTGGGAAAAGGGGAGATCAAAAGAGTCAAGGAGGGGAAAGAAAGAGGTGAAAAGAAATTCATTGAAGGTGGACTTTGGGAGGTTGAATTCACCCCGTACGATGAGCAGTGAGCCATCATCAGGAAATTAGAATATAGTCAAGCTCATTGAAGCGCTCTATAAGGGTTGCCCTGTGCCACCACAATGACGACCAGATGCTCTCGGACTATGAGAAAACATGTAGTCAGAGGAAGAGAGAGCAGCTGGAGTAGCAGTGTTTTCTGTGGTGATCTATGTCTCTGACAGGGACAAAAACTAGAAACTGAAGGGCAGCATAGGCTGAGCGAACTCTGCGTTCTTGACCGCAGATTGGCAGGTCCAAACGCTGCCAGAGACCAGGAATTCCACATGGGTTGTGTATTCAGGGTACAGAAAATTACAAGAGTTGCAGACAAGGGTAGGGGAGCATCTGTAAAGCCTACAGGGAGAGGAGCAAACCAGTATAGAAAGCACACACATAGTTGACAACGCTACAAAACAGCGAAATAAGAACATCTGAAAATAACTTGGTAAAATACTCAAGTGTGAGAATGGTGTGGAGGCTTCCTCAAACAACTCGGCAGAACACTCATTGTTTCGCCGACGAGACCGCTACTGACACAACCGCCGCTGAGAAAACAGGGGAGACTGAAGTATTAAAGCGAGTTGCTAATCGCCTTGCAAAGGTGAAGAGCACACCTCCTGGTATTAATTACTGATTACCTAGGAGAGGAGAAACGACTCCCCCTCTAATAGAGTCACTGATTACCAAAACAACAACAGTCACACACTTCCCTGCCCCTTAATCCTGGTTGATTTTGTCAACCATCAGCTGCAAGTTATGAGCCGTCAGCAGTTTACACACCAAGTAGGCTACAGCACTTAAAAGTAGATGGGCCTACGAAGCAAAAAGTACTAGACAACAGTTTAAGACAAAAACGTATACTCCCTGGAATACATCTAGCTATAGATGGAATTCTGTTTACTCCAGCCTGAAAATCTGACTGCAACTACACAGAAGCACACTGACAACAACCGCCTCAGAGAGAGACAGACCGAGAGAGACAGAGGGCTCAGAAGATGGAGAGATAAAGGGAGAACAGATGACTAGTACAGAGTGTGAGAGAGAAAGTTAGATAGATGGTATCAGACATGGCTAGACAGGACCAGTAGGTATCAGTACTCATATCAGATCAGATCTGCTCATATCAGGGTCAAAACTGCCAGACAAAGACAGGCATAGAGAGGCAGAGAGAGATATAGAGAGGCAATAGAAGGTTATCAAATCCCCAGTGCCCCAGTACTTGTGGACATCTCTCTGTTTCTGTGGACATGAGCTTTTAAGTATCTTGAGAGGAGGGAGAGAGAGAAAACAAGAGAGGGGGGAAGATTTATATGCTGACGTTCTGACTGCTGTCCATGGTGCTGAAAGAGCAGAGGGAAGTGCTCTGGATGAGAGCTAAAACACTTGGCTGCTTGCCAACCATTAGTTTCCACACTGGCAATGTACTCTCAGCGTGACTCAAAGCAACCGCTAAAACAAATTCACAGCGATACGCTAAACAGTTAGCATGGTAGGACTGTGGGGCTTTTGGGCGCATTATGTCTGCTAATAACTCTCAGCGTCCTCCCTGGCAATGCGTTCTCTGCCTGCAACTGTTAAAACCAACAAAGAGAACAATGCTAAACTGCTAGAAATGTAGCGCCTTCGGTTTCAATAGCTCCAGAGAGTAGGGCAATCAGACATCTTATACTAGAAGTACTAGGGGGGAAAAAGACAAAGATAAATTATGGGGAAGTTGGTGTGGAACAAACAAATATCCTTGTGACTGGGTCCGATTCAGACAAATTGTATTTCTGGCATGAAAGAGGCTCTGATAAATGTAAATGTATGTGTGATGATTGTAATTAACTACAGTGCATTCAGAAAATATTCAGACCCCTTGACTTTTTCCACATTTTGTTGTTACGTTACAGCCTACCGCATAATGACAAATGAAAACAGGTTTTTAGAAATGTTTGTGCATGTATTAAAGATTAAAAACAGAAATACCTTATTTACATACAGTTGAAGTCGGAAGATTACATACACCTTCGCCAAATAATTTTGAACTCAGTTTTTCACAATTTACTCCTAGTAAAAATGTCCTGTCTTAGGTCAGTTAGGATCACTACTTTATTTTAAGAATGTGAAATGTCAGAATAATAGTTGAGAGAATGATTTATTTCATCTTTTATTTCTCTCATCACATTCCCAGTGGTTCAGAAGATTACATACACTCAATTAGTATTTGGTAGCATTGCCTGTAAATTGTTTAACTTGGGTCAAACGTTTTGGGTAGCCTTCCACAAGCTTCCCACAAAAAGTTGGGTGAATTTTGGCCCATTCCTCCTGACAGAGCTGGTGTAACTAAGTCAGGTTTGTAGGCCTCCTTGCTCGCACACACTTTTTCAGTTCTGTCCACACATTTTCTATAGGATGAAGTCTTCAACTGTATGTTCAAAGGCAGCATGATGCGACTCTAATGATGATTTGAAAAAAGTAGCTTGAAAGGCATGAGCTCTGCTTAGTTATTTTGCCCAGGCTGTACACGCTTCATCAGTTTCTCATTCCGGTTTGGCAAGCACTTGATAATTCCTAGAATTTCCCGGCGGCATCCCCTTTGTGTGGCCGTAATGCCCCCTAAAACAATCCATGCCATCGCGGCGCCGTTGAGCCCTTGGGCTGAATAAAATAATTATAATTCCCTTCTCCTGGGTGCGTGCGCCAAAGCACCTCTCACTCACATGGATCTCTAAGATAGTTCAATTCTTATTAGCCAAAGCCTGTCATGTGATCTGGTCTTTCTCACAGGCTATAGGTGAAGACAGACATGCATGTCCTTATCTAATTCCGAGGCACATATTGAAGATTGTAGAACGGTCCACATTTACTTTGTCAGCCAACAAAATAAGTAGTCCTAATGAACAGCAAAAGTACTAGCCTATCAACTTTTCTACTATTGACATACTATGTCAATCTACTATCCCCCATAGTACAAACGTTGACCTGTTCTATGCTGTATGAGAAATAAATATTCCAAACATAGTCTGGGACAGCTGTGGGATGTGATAGATCCTAAATTAATACAACCACTAGCATCAAAAAAACTTTTTTTAAGCAACGAGGCTGACAACAGATCAGTCCGTTTAGCTTAAAATGTTGATAAACTATTAGGCTATTTCTTCACATTATAAGCGCAGCAAATGCACATAGTGGAAGAATATACATTACACTTCATGAGAAACTGTATGTCACAGGAAGTGAAGTTGTGATGGCAAAACTAATTGGTTCACACAGGCCCATATCTTTCCATAACTTTGAGTACTAAAAACAAATGCATTCAATTAGCGGGAAAACACCGTTGTCAAAAGTGACCGCAAATGCAATCATGCATGTACTGCTATAATTATAAATGTGCATTTATATGGTGAAAATGATCTTCCCCAAACTGTAAACTCACGTGCTGCATATGTATGCCAGTTAGGCACTACACCTGTTGTAAAGCAGATTAATGTGCTTCATTTTACTAAGTTATCTGGCCACTCGGATACAAACCTTATCACAACAATATACTGTAGGCCTATGGGCTAGGCTACATGAGGTGTGCAACTATGATTAAAAAAGCTTGCACTGTTACTTTTTCCTTTGTTTTATTAACCCCATCTACCACGCATACATGGTACTTTCATATACAGCAATCACATGCCAGTAATACATTACCGAACATAACATCTTTAAACCCACCCCTCAGCCACTCTCAGTCCATCCCACCTATCACTATAGACCATCCTCGTTTGATTTCCATGTGCCACACATTTTTCAATTGTGCTGTGATGTTTTTACATACATTTTGAAACGTTCTAATTGTATCGTATCCACAGATTGTAATCTAAAGATGAAAACCTTTCCTACGGGTATTGTGACTGACTATGGCTTTCCAAATAGCCCAACACTGCTATTTGTAAGGTTCATTTTAAGTGAATGTTGTGATTTTTAACCATTCCTGAACCTGTGACCAGAAACAAGCTTACATCGGGGCAATACCAGAATAAATTATCTAGAGATTGTTGTATTACCCATATATAGCGTTCTGTTGGTGGCAAGAATTTTGTATAATAATTTAAATTGAAGACCTGATTGGTGGAGTGCTGCATCGATGGTTATCCTCCTGGAAGGTTCTCCCATCCCTACAGAGGAGCTCTTTCAGAGTGACCATCGTGTTTTTGCTCACCTCCCTGACCAAGGCCCTTCTCCCCTGATTGCTCAGTTTGGCCGGGCGGCCAGCTCTAGGAAGAGTCTTGGCGTTTCCAAACTTCTTCCATTTATTAATGATTGAGGCCACTGTGTTCTTGGGGACCTTCAATGCTGCAGAAATGTTTTGGTACCCTTCGCCAGATCTGTGCCTCGACACTATCCTGTCTCGGAGCTCTACGGACAATTCCTTCGACCTCATGGCTTGGTTTTTGCTCTGACATGCACTATCAATGTGGAACCTTATATAGACAGGTGCGTGCCCTTACAAATCATGTCTATAATAATCGCATTTACCACAGGTAGACTCGAATAAAGTTGTAGAAACATCTCAAGTATGATCAATGGAAACAGGATGCACCTGAGCTCAATTTCGAGTCTCATAGCAAAGGGTCAAAATAATAAGGTCTTGTAATAAATTTGCTGAGAATTTTGAAAAAACCTGTTTTCGCTTTGTCATTATGGGGTATTTTGTGTGGATTGATGAGGATTTATTTTTCATCCATTTTATAATAAGACTAATGTAACAAAATGTGGGAAAAGTCAAAGGGTCTGAATACTTTCCGAATGCACTGTATGTGTGACTCCACCATTTTGATTCATAACATGCTCATTTTAAATGTATTAAGTTTAACCATAATATTTGTTCTATCTTTTCTGGCGGATAAAACTGAAATTGTAACCAGCTTTGTATGGCTTGTTTTTGAAAGTCGGAAATGGAAAGTTGTAATCAGTATAAAGGCAAAAAGGCAATTTTCTTAAAAATCTACTGGAGAACCATTTGGGTTGAAGTATAACTTATGTATGAGTGACGCTTGTAGTGAAAGGTATAGAGCTTTAATAGTTAATAATTTTAGCCCCCCCAAACACATATTCATTATACAAATAGGCATGTTTAATTGTGTCTGGCTTATTAGCATTCAAAAATCAAATGAAATATTATTTGCTCATATGATTCAAAATACGAGATGTTTGGAGTAGGCAGCGCCATTAGTAAGTAAGTCAATTGTAATAGGACCAAAGAGTTAATCAATGTGGCAAGTATTGATTGTGGTCAGTAAATACATTTTTTGGAGATGTGAATTCCAAGTATGTCTTCTTCACCATCCACTCATTTTACTGTTGAACTACAAGGTAGTGTAAACACTGTCTTTTAACGATCCAATACGTACTATGGTACACTTGGCATAATGAGGTTTTAGCCCAGAGAGGCTAGAAAAGGGATCAAGATCTTCAATGAAAAGTGCAGGGATTCAGATTGCGGACCACCCCTTTCTTGCCTTACTACACTGGGCTGGGCTTGTGATAACATATAATTCACAAGTGATAGGCTAATAATATTGTCACCCATCAGACTGTTCTTGATTTAATCTGGTCTTTACATCTACCTAATAACATACAGTACCAGTCAAAAGTTTGGACACATCTACTCATTCAAGGGTTTTTCCTTATTATTACTATTTTCTACTGTCACGGTTTTCTTCCTCCTCTTACTCTGAAGAGGTGAAAGGGATCGGACCAATACGCAGCGTGGTAAGTGTCCATGGTTTTAATAGGAAACCTCAAACATGAACACAACTAACAAGACATGAACACAACTAACAAAACAAGAACCGTGAAAACCGAAAACAGTCCCGTGTGGCACTGACACAGGAAACAACCACCCACAAAAAAAATACCCAAAGAATATGGCTGCCTAAATATGGTTCCCAATCAGATACAACGATAAACACCTGCCTCTGATTGAGAACCACTCTAGGCAACCATAGACTTTCCTAGACAACTAAACTGAACACAACCCCATTAATCTAATAAACCCCTAGACAAGACGAACACAATAAATCACCCATGTCACACCCTGGTCTAACCAAGATACTAACTAAGGCCAGGGTGTGACATCTACATTGTAGAATAATAGAGAAGACATCAAAACTATGAAATAACACATATGGAATCATGTAGTAACCAAAAAAGTGTTAAACAAATCAAAATATATTTTATATTTGAGATTCTTCAAATAGCCACCCTTTGCCTTGATGACAGCTTTGCACACTCTTGGCCTTGTCGGGACGTGACGATCACTAATGGGATGACTACTATTTATCGAATAATTACCTATTACTTTGAATTACTCGATTAAAACACATGTTGATGATTTGCTGCGGCGACATCCCCCGGTTGGTACAGGAGATGCAGTGGAAGTGTCATTAGTCATCGAATGATGTAATTCCCGTAGACCTCTGATCAGCATCAGGACCAGTGAGTGTTTGAGGTCCCAATTTGTGTGGTTGGCTGCCACACATTTCCCTCAGGATTCTGATCCTGAGGAACATGATGTGGAGTTTCGCTTTGACTCACAGAAGCCTACACATTTTTGGTCATTACAGTGGCTGACTAATGGGTTCCTTGGTCTCGGTCCACAGTTTCTCCTGGCAGCCCGAAACGACTCAAAACGTGGTTGAGCTAAAGAACGGCCATGGTTTCCGCTGTGTCATTGGTCGCCGGCAGGCACTCCGCCCACTTTGTGAATGCGCAAGTCACTGTGAGGAGATACTTGTTGCTTCTTGCAGACTTGGCAACTGGGCCGACCCAGTCGATCTGGATTGAGCTCCAGGTGTAAGACACACCCTTGCAAGGGTGCTCTGTGAAGTGGCTTGGAGGGTTGCAACTGGCAGCAAACTAGACATGTAATGTGCCATGTGAGGCCTGCTGCAATGTTTCACATGTAGCCTTGACCCCCCCCCCAATGGCCTCCACATGGCTCGTCATGGGCATGAGCTATCATTATCCCCCTCTGTGTTTCAGGAACCACCCACCTTTGTGTGGCATCGGTTTCTGAAACATAAATCAGTAGGTCATCTACAAGTATGAGGTGCTGTTTAGCTGTGTACAGCGAACGTAAGTCGTGTGAACCTGCCAAAGCCAGTTCGGACACTGGGTGACTGACAGGATCAGACAGGAAAGATATCAAAGTGGCGAGGGACTCATCTTGGTGTTGCAATGCTACCAGGTCACCATTCAGGAGTGAATTATGTTTGTGTGAAGATGTTTTCTGCGGTGCTACATGGCTATGCGTTACTGCAGATTCCATGGGCGCCTAAGTGATTATTATGTCCGGAGCATCGAACACCCAATGGGTGACATGAACTGCACCCGATTTCGCCATGCTGTCGGCATGGTTGTTACCAAGTTTGTCACAACCAGGTGATTTTGAGTGTCCCTTGACTTGACTACACCTCTAGGTCGTGTTTGGTTATGAGGTCGTCGCAAGCTAGAATAAGCTGTTTGTTTTTCACTTCCTTGCCACTCGATGTAGTCATGTGCTTTTGTTTCCAAAACGGAAAGTGGCATAAGAAGGTGAGTCTGGCGTAGTTTGAGTCAGTGGAGATTGCCAGTTCCGACAAGTTGTGTTTCACCTCCGATTGCAGTGTGATAAGTACATCAGCAACTTCTGTGAACTGGTTTGTCTTGTGCCCAGCTGAAATTGAAGAGGTTGCACTGAATGTCGTTGTGCATTACCAATCCCACCTGAGCTTGCAAGTGGTCTAGATGATGGTAAGAACAGCCATCCACAAATGCCATCGGCCAAGACACACGTTCTCTTCGAAATAGTGATGGTTCGAAGGCAACATCGGAGCTACGTCACACAGGGGTGGCGTGAAGTTTCTGTCGTCATCCCCACAGCGTTGACACACCTCCAACGCCCCACCCAAAGGCAGGTTTTTTGCCTTTGCGTAGTTGACTACTACATACTGGCTCTGCAGCATCATTAGCCAAGCTGCTATTCTGCTGTTGTGTACAGCACAACAGATTCATTGGCTTTTCTGAAAAGTCACCGGCTGGTGACGTTTCTATGATCACCTTTTGTCCGCCAACATAACTGGAGAAGTGTTTGGCTGCTTGTAGGTGTTTTGATGTTGCAGACTGCTTCGATTCTGTTAGATTGTGGCAGGATGCCCTCAGCACCTTCCAGAAGTCAAACATAGTTTACCTTGGTCCTGCACCATTGTCCTTTCATGATAGCCAACTTAGCCCCTGCCGCCCCAAGTTGGGTAAGAACGTGGTCCATCTCGTTGAGGTGATGTGACCAAGTCTCACTCCTCATGAGAACATCGTCCACAGTACGTATACTCAAACAGACAACAATTGAACGTGAAGAGCTTGTTCGAAAAAGAGAAAGAAGCCAACTTGTGTCGGTCACGAGGGACGACTGTCATAGTCCAGAAACCATTCGCCACATCGACGGTGGAGAAGTGCTTGTCGTTTGCCACCTTTGGCAACTCTTGGTCAAGCTGTTCATTGGCCAGTGAGACAATGGAACCAGCTTGTTGAGTTGTCTATGGTAAGTCGATGGTAAGCCGCCACTTACCCGTTGGTTTCAAAACAGGCCACACAGGAGCGTGTGTACATTCCCTGATTATCTGCTTAGCTAAGAGGGAGTCGATAATCTCTTGTAACGCTGCATATGCAGCAAGCGGAATTTTGTATTGTCTTAAACGTAGGAGCTGCTCTGGGTGGGTGTAGGAATACACACCACATGAATACCGGTAACACCGCAATCCAGCGAGTCGGTCGACCAGATCTCTCTATATTTGTGAAACAATTTCCGCAACTGATGTCATTCAGTGACATTGACACGTGTGTCAGCCTCCGACAGTAGTAGCTGTAGTACTTGTGCATGAAAACCAGGATATGGTTTGGTGACATCGTACAGGTCTTCATCAGGTGGTGATGGCATGTCCATGGTGGGGGAATTATCGGCTGTTACCTCATCCGTGTGTACCTCACATGCAGAAGGAGATGCGGTATCATCCTCCGTGACGGAGTATATCAACAGCATGTTGTCAGAATCGATATCCAGCCTGGACGTCGATGTGTCGTCAAGTGGCAATATGGGTGTTACTGTGATTGCCTTTGACGGATACGTGAAAAGCATCCCTCCCTCACGACATAGGTCTAGGGAGGACGGAAGAGGCCCAATCATGGGAACAACAAGTTCAAAATCATTGAAGGAGTAATTCATCAATTTCCTAGCTGAGTGTGCCGAGGAATGGAAATATCCGCTTGAGTCAGATACTGCACCAAGAGGTAAGTGGATCTAGCGTTTAGCTCCAACATCGGGTTACCATTGACAGTTAGCCCCAAGTCGAATAGTCGCGGAGAGGGTTGGAAGAACATTAGCGATGCCTTCCATCTGGTAGCCGGGCACCAAGTTCATTCTTACAGAAACCTCTGTGGTTCTTGCCGGTATCACCACGGCGGACTCAGTTATCACTTTGCAATTTTCAGGCGCTAAATGGAGACAAATCCACGAACACTGATCAGAGAAAAAAATACATGCTTGCCACCATCTTTAATGGTCCTCTTTGGGCGGCGGAGAGGAGTTGGAGTGGTCAGAGACAGTGTCATAGCCTTGTGGTCAGAGACGCCTAGCTCGATGACATCCAAGTCAGAAGCAGGGACATCACCAGTGATAATGAGGTCCAGTGTGTGTCCACGGTTGTGGGTGGGGAACATTTACATGTGGCACATGATTTAGACAGTCCTGCATGTTAAGGAAGGCAGCATCCATAGAGCAGTTGGGTGAGTCAACATGGATGCTAAAGTCTCCCAAAATGACAATGTTGTAGAGGTTGGAGCATACAGAGGTTATAAGTTCCCGAAGACTCAGAATTAAGAAGTGCTTGTCTTGGGGGGTGCGAGAGGATTTGGTTGTTCACATTTAAAGGCAAGGCACACAAAAGACAAATCTGCATCAGTCAGTGGATTTAAAATAAAGCCGTCTGTTTAAAAACAGCAATGCCTCCACTGTGACTATGGCTGGCGCCTTTTCAATGTTTTTGCATACAGATGGAGCTGCTCCATTAAGATGGTTTCAGTGAGAATGTAACATAGACACAGATGGTGAGTTTAATAATAACGACCATATAAACCAAGCACAGCATCTGGACACGAAAACTGAACCAATACTGCCTGAAGGTTGATGTTAGGGAGTGCTTGATAAAGGGGAATTAATCAGGGTAGTGATGAAGTCCAGGTGTGCCTCATGATGAGGCACAGGTGTGCGTAATGAGGGTTGCCAGGTGTGCGCCATGATGGGTTGCCAGGACCCATGGTTATTAAACTTGCGGTGTCGAGCGCCGGAGCGGGTTGGCTTGACAGAGGCAGATCATGTCGAAGTCATTGTCAGAGATAAACTCATACAAGAGAGGGTGGTGGAACTGGTGGAAACAGATTCATTTCATTTTGGTTAGGCCACATTTGTAGTGTGTGTGTGTGTGTGTGTGTGTGTGTGTGTGTGTGTGTGTGTGTGTGTGTGTGTGTGTGTGTGTGTGTGTGTGTGTGTGTGTGTGTGTGTGTGTGTGTGTGTGTGTGTGTGTGTGTGTGTGTGTGTGTGTGTGTGTGTGTGTGCATGTCCATTTGTGTGTTTGTGAATATGAACTCAATTCACCTCTTGACCTCCTAATGAAGATGTATTAATAAACAAACACACATATAGATGTTTGATGCTAGCAGAAATGCATGAATAACATAACACTTCAATCAGTATTAAAATTGTATAGATGGTACAGAAAAGTATAGAAAAGCATCCCCCCTCTTCGTAGGACAACTTTGTTTTTTAGTTGTAGATTCTTGTCACTAAACTGAATTATCTGAGAGGGAGGGGAGAGCATCAGAGTTCATTTGACAGTGAATAACAGACTTCAACTGTATGAACGTAACATTCTCTGTGTGCTCTCTAGAAGTTTACAAAATGTTTTCCCGCCACCGTTCCACTCACCTCGACTGGCTACTTGTTGCTCTCTAGGGGCTTCAGGATCTTAGCTAAACCCCATATCCCAGCTGCGACGATAGAGAAATACTATTTTCAGACATATGGACTGTGCCGCCTTGAAAACGCCTTGGCAACGCCTTGGCAACGCCTTGGCAACGGCATGTTTGTTTGTCTGTAAGGGTATGGTATTTAAATGCCAACACGAACGCATCTCTGGAGAGAGATTGAAAGGCGTTTCACTTATCTGTAAAGGAATGGCACTTCTGAAGCGGGTCTAACGTACAGTAGGAGACCACAACTATCAAATAATATTGAGCTGGCTGTGCGCAGGCCACTTGAAGTTGCTGTCATCATTTTGTAGAAAGAAAACACAACTAGCTACCCTACCATGGAACACAGCATAAAAACATCACAGCAGCACATCAATCAGTGGCGTGTATTGTTGTCGGGAAAACAATACCAAACATTTTATGCCAGAGCAGATTTCTACTTTCTGAAAAGCTACAGACACTTCCTCCGCAGCACCTTTTTCTTCTGGAAAAGGTTCTCAATTGTCGCTATCAACAATGATACTGCAGCGACCGTCTATATCTGCAAAGGGCATGAAGAGAGAGACAGTGGGAGTAAAGTGAGATTGGGTATATTCAAAAGGAATCATCCATCCATTGATCAATCAATCCCGCCAGCCCTTCTTTACCGTTGTGCAGCACGAGTGGTGAGCACAGGGCGCCTCTGCCTGTTGCAAAGATGGAAAAGTCTGAAAGGAGACGAGAGGACGAGAGGACGAGAGGACGAGAGGATGACATCAGCGGGACCAGTGGTGGGAAAAGTACCCAATTGTTACACTTGACTAAAAGTAACGATATCTTATTAATAGAAAATGACTCAGGTAAAAGTGAAAGTCACCCAGTACAATAGTACTTGAGTAAAAGTCTAAAAAGTATTTGGCTTTAAATATACTGAAGTATAAAAGGTCAAAGTAAAAGTATAAATCATTTCGAATTCTTCATATTAAGCAAACCAGACGGCACATTTTTAAAAATATTTTTACGGATGGCCAGGGGCACACTTCAACACTTGGACAAGCATTTACTAACGAAGCATTTGTGTTTAGTGAGTCCGCCAGATCAGAGGCAGTAGGGATGACCAGGGATGTTCTCTTGATAAGTGTGTGAATTGGGACATTGTCCTGTCCTTCTAAGCAAGTACTTTTGGGTGTTAGGGAAAATGTATCTAGTAAAAAGCACATTATTTTCCTTAGGAATGCAGTGGAGTAAAAGTTGTCATAAATATAAATTGTAAAGTACCGATACCCCAAAAAAACAACTTAAGTAGTACTTTAAAGTATTTTTACTTAGGTATTTTACACCACTGAGTGGGACTTACTGTAACACAGGGAATAATGGATAAATGAGTAAGCCTACATTTTTACCATTGCACCGTGCCTGCTGAGGAAGGGAAGAAATTGAACAATCTGACAGGGGTAGAGGAAGAGATGGAGGGAGAGAAGGGGTGAAAAATGAACATGTCATATTCAAATATTGAAATACATACATTAATTTCTATGCGATTCACAAAACACCTGAATGTGAACATTGATTAAGGACTCCACATTGTGGGAGTTCAGCTTTAAAGCGTGATTCAAATTTAAGGTGAAAGTTCCCGCTTTAGCTGAGACTGCTTTTATGGTAAATAAACATAATTTCCGACTCATTCGGAAATGACCTTTCCATTTACATTGTGGAATCTTCAGCTTTGCGGATTGAATAGAGCCATAAATAACTCTACACTCTAACTACTACTACGGTTTTATTTTCTGTCTCTGGCCTCTGGCTTATAGTACATCTGCTCTGTGACATGCTGTCCTGCTGTCCCCCTCTGTCCCCCTGTCTCTCTGTTTTATCCTGTATGTCCCGTGAGGCCCCCTCCTTCCTCTGTCTAGAGTCCTCTCCTTTAAACAACACTTTCTACTCCTTTCTTCCTCCTTCCCTCTCTTGCTCTTCTTCCTGCCCTTTTGCTTGCTTCTCCTTTTGCTCTTGCGTCACTCTCCTCAGTTCCTCTACTTTCCTATCCTCTCTGGTCTGCTTCTCACTTTTGCTCTACCTCTCCCTTCCTTCTTTCACTCCTCTGGCTTTCTCCCCTCCTCCCCGTTTACCTCCAACCTCCTCTTTCTTTTTCTTGTTTCTCTCTTTATCAAATTGGCTCATTATCATCTCAATCGTGCTATCATCACTAGATGTTGGGCCTTCAGGACATTTCTTCTGGATAGTATCTATACTTTCCTGCCTCCTCCTCACAGCTCTCCTTTTGCTTTCCTGCACCCTTCCATCTTTCATTGCCTCTCTCTTTCAGTGCTACCTTCACCCTTTCCTTCCTCTGATCATCCAACCTTTCCTTCTTGATGTTATCCTTCCTCTTCACGTCATTCTTTTCCTCCTCATTCTCACTGTCTGCCTCCATTCTGCAATGTTTTTACCTCTTTCGTCACTAGGCCTGGATGCTGTGTCTTCATTGCTTCTTTTTTTCTCTGTATGTTATCCATGCTTTTCATGGCATTCTTTTCCTCCTCTTCCTCACTTTCTTCTTCTGTCTTCTTTTGGTTGGTTTTCACACCTTTATCCAACCTCCTCAGGATGAAGGAGTCTGGCCTGCTCTCCTTTTCCTTCCCTTCACCCTTCTCTCTGTCATTGCCTCTCTTATTCAGTGATACCTTCTCCCTCTCGTTTTCCTGGTCATCC
The DNA here is from genome assembly GCF_023373465.1 of Oncorhynchus keta. Lineage (NCBI taxonomy): Eukaryota > Metazoa > Chordata > Actinopteri > Salmoniformes > Salmonidae > Oncorhynchus > Oncorhynchus keta. The sequence goes on along the minus strand of NC_068422.1, from coordinate 58,106,607 downwards.
ATCCATTCACACACATGTTCATCACTCTCTGTCCATTCTATAAGTAAGTCTGGGGGTTCCCTTACTCTCTCTCTCATCCTTCTCTCCCCCTTCTTTACTTTGTTTTCTTCCTCACTCATGCAATAATCTTTCCTAATAAAATTGGTGGTCATTGCTTTGTCACTATGAAGCTCCTCTTTCTTTCCCTCATCCCCCTTTACTCACTCTTCATTTGCTTTATTTTCTCACTCACTGCATTATCACCTTTGGTTATTTTTCTATCACTCCTCTCTTTCTTTCCCCCCTCTTTGTCTTTTGGGATAATTTCCTCAATCAATCTGTTGTTGACCGGCCTTCATGAATTGGCAGGTTATCATCAATTCTATTTTCCCACCACCCATTCATTAGATATTTTTTTTTGTATCTCCTTGACATTGTTGGGCTTGTTAGCCTCGCTGCCTCTTTTCTCCTATCCGCCTCTATATTTTTATTTTCCTCTAGACTGTCCTCTTTCTTTTTCTCCTCATATCTCCTTTTCTGCTCTTCTAGCCTCTCCTGTTCTGTTCCCCTCTCCAACGCCACACTCTTTTTTATTTTCTCTCGGCTCCTTTTCCTTCCTACTTTCTTCAATTATAATAACTGCAACACATGTTTTTATTTTATATCGCTCTTGGTCTCCTCTTCTGTCTTTTTCTACTCTCCCAGGCTTTGCTCAAAAAGCGCACTCACCCTCTTCTCCAGTCTTGTTATCCTCTCCACCTCAAATTGTCGTGGCCTCTTATCTCTCTGTATCTCCCTTTCCTGCTTCCTCTTTCTCCCCCCCCCTCTGTCTCTTCCTACTCCAATCTCTTCCTTTCTTCTTCCATTCCCTTCATCCTTTCATTAGACTTCCTCTCCATCTCTCTTCTCATCTCTACCACTTTCATCAGGCTCTCTTCTAGCTTCTTGATGAACTTGTCCTTGATTAACTCTTCCCCTCTATTCTTTTTATCCTACTCAATCTTTAGTTGTTTTCTCTAGCTTTATATTTGTGGCCAGCTCGCTCACCATCTCCTCCATCTCCATCTCATCCACCCCCCCTCAGCTCTACCGGCTCCTCCCTCTGCTCTTGTCGCATTTTCTCCAGCTCTTCCCTCTTCTTCTCCTCCTCCTTTTGCATCCTATTATATTCCACCACTCTTCCTATACTCTTCCCTTTCTTTCTCTTTCTCCTCTCTGCACGGTCTCCATTCCGTTTCCTTTCTTAACCTATTATTGTAATTCTCTAGCTCCTTGCTCCTTTTTTTTACCATTCCTCCTCTCTCCTTTTCCGCTCATGTTGTCTAGATATCCCTTTTCATTTCTCCTCCCTTCTCCTTTTCTTCTCCTCCGGTCTCACCTTCCTCTGCCTCTCCACGAATCTCTGTCTCGCCTCCTCTCTGTCTGTCTTCCTGCTGCAGTTACTTCATCCTCTGCTCCTCTCTCAAGGCCTCCTTCCACTCATCTTTTTCCTCTCGGATTAATTCCATCTTTCCACCGTTCTGCACACCTCTCACAGATGTATCCATCTCATAAATCGCTGATATTCCCCTCCTCTGTTCATACGTCTCCCTTTCCTCTACCCTCCTCTTCACCGCCATTTCCCCCTCTCTATCGTGCACTAGCCTCTCCATCATCAGCTTTTCTCTCTCCATCTCCCATCCATCTTGCTGGTTCCTCCACTCGTCCGTCTCCATCACCCTCCTTTTCCTCTCAATCTTTCCCAACTCCCTTTCCAGCCTTTTCCTCCCCATCTCTTTTGTCTTTCCCTGGCCCCTTGCAGTGGTCTGTTGGGTCAGGGTTCGTGAGCTCCATCTCGCTGCGCACCAAGTCCCTCTCCATCCAGGCCCAGTGCCTCTGCAGGCCATCCATCAGTAAGGCATGGGAAGCAGCTGGACTGCCTTCACCACCCTCCATCATGGATGCATGGAGGAGATCTAGGAGAGAGTGTAGAGAGCATTTTAAAACAACTGTATTGCATTGTTAACATTAGTATATTAAAAAGCATTACCTCTAAGTTACATGTGTGTGCATCTCGGCTAGAGTGAGAGAGGGAAAATAGGATGAGTGAGAGATGGGTGGGAGGAGAGGGGTGACAGGGGATTTCATAAAATTAGCGGACAATCAATATTAAGTCATAAACAACAAGCAATTTTCTCCAATTCCACTGAGCCAGATAACTAGATAGTTTGCTTAATTCCATGTTTAAATACTATACACACACATACAGTTGAAGTCGGAAGTTTACATACACTTAGGTTGGAGTCATTAAAATAAATGTTTCCATTCCACAAATTTCTTGTTAACAGTTTTGGCAAGTCGGTTAGGACATCTACTTTGTGCTTTACACAAGTCATTTTTTTCCAACAATTGTTTACAGACAGATTATTTCACTTATAATTCACTGTATCACAATTCGAGTGGGTCAGAAGATTACATACAGTAAGTTTACTGTGCCATTAAACAGCTTGGAAAATTCCAGAAAATTATGTCATGGCTTTAGCAGCTTCTGATAGGCTAACTTACATCATTTAAGTCAATTGGAGGTGTACCTGTTGATGTATTTCAAGGACTACCTTCAAACTCAGTGCCTCTTTGCTTGACATCATGGGGAAATCAAAATAAATCAAAAGACCTCAGAAAAACAATTGTAGACCTCCACAAGTCTGGTTCATCCTTGGGAGCAATTTCCAAATGCCTGAAGGTACCATGTTCATCTGTACAAAGAATAGTACGTAAGTATAAACACCATGGGACCACACAGCTGTCATACCGCTCAGGAAGGAGACGCATTCTGTCTCCTAGAGATGAATGTACTTGGGTGCGAAAAGTGCAAATCAATCCAAGAACAACAGCAAAGGACCTTGTGAAGATGCTGGAGGAAACAGGTACAAAAGTATCTATATCCACAGTAAAACAAGTCCTATGATTACATAACATGAAAGGCCGCTGAGCAAGGAAGAAGCCACTGCTCCAAAACCTCCATAAAAAAGCCAGACTACGGTTTGCAACTGCAAATGGGGACAAAGATCGTACTTTCTGGAGAAATGTCCTCTGGTCTGATGAAACAAACATAGAACTGTTTGGCTATAATGACCATCGTTATGTTTGGAGGAAAAAGAGGGAGGCTTGCAAGCCGAAGAACACAATCCAAACCGTGAAGCACGGGGGTGGCAGCATCATGTTGTGGAGGTGCTGTGCTGCAGGAGGGACTGGTGCACTTCACAAAATAGATGGCATCATGAGGGAGAAAAATTATGTGGATATATTGAAGCAACATCTCAAGACATCATTCAGGAAGTTAAAGATTGGTCGCAAATGGGTCTTCCAAATGGACAATGACCCCAAACATACTTCCAAAGTTGTGGCAAAATGGCTTAAGGACAACAAAATCAAGGTATTGGAGTGGCCATCACAGAGCCCTGACCTCAATCCTATATAAAATATGTGGGCAGAACTGAAAAAGTGTGTGCGAGCAAGGTGGCCTACAAACCTGACTCAGTTACACCAACTCTGTCAGGAGGAATGGACCAAAATTCATCCAACTTTTTGTGGGAAGCTTGTGGAAGGTTACCCGAAACATTTGACCCAAGTTAAACAATTAAAAGTCAATGCTACCGAATACTAATTGAGTGTATGCAAACTTTTTAAATGTCAGGAATTGTGAAAAACTGAGTTTAAATGTATTTGGCTATTTGGCGTCCGACTTCAACTGTATTACCAAATACTCACCCACCTCTCACCAAAACACCAACTGGCCGTCATCAGAGGTACTGTCTTTCCACTCTGACCTGATACATTTTTTAAATATAAAAATATAAAAAATAATAAAAACCATGGCAGCTGCATTATGACATTACGTCTCTTAGTAACATCATGTTTTGGAGTTGTCACCCCCTGACCTTAGTTATCTTTGTGTTGTTTATTTTTTTGAGTTTGGTCAGGGTATGTTAGTTTTTGTATTGTCTAGGGGGTTTTGTATATCTAGGGTTTTTTGTAAGTCTAGGTATTTGTATGTGTATTTGTATATTTGTGGGTTCTTATTCTATGTTTAGTTGCCTGTCAGCACTCGTTTATATAGCTTCATGTTTGTTTTGTTAGTTTGTTCATAGTTCTTTCTTTAATTAAAGAAGAATGTACGCTTACCACGCTGAGCCTTGGTCTCCTCCATACAACGAGCGTGACAGGAGTCATAGACTGCAGTTCAAACATGTTATTTTTACACCCTCAGCCCTCACGCTAGCCACTTTCCCTTGGGGGAATCCCCATCAAAACCGGATGCAGTTAGATTGACATCTTAAGTGGAGGTCCAGTTCAATAACGTTGCCCCCTCGGCCCTTGATTTAGCTTGAGGGAGTGAGTGAAAAACTTTGATCACATGTGGGATTGATATGACCCACAAGTTAATGCAAACTATAGTCACATGGCCGCGAAGTGTCAAATTTACCAACACAGCTGCATTTTTGGCATGTGGGACAAAATTATGACTCTAACTTGCTAAAAATAATATATACATTAGATTACATTGATTTTAGCATTGGCAAATTGGCCTTGTCTTGTAGTGAGCAGCCTATAAAATATATCTAGCTTCATAAACATATTTTCTGCGACTCTGAAATGTATTGGAATAAATGACCGAACAATAAAACTAGCTAGCCAGCTATGGGTAACTGTAGCGAGTTAGCTTACTTTTTATTCCTTACATTTTACCCAATACTAACCCACCTCTCAGAATAACTGTCTTTCCACTTTGACCTGATACATTCTTAATGCAAGATGTTTGGAATGACAGGAGTGCTAGCTACCTACGTTAGCTCGCTAGCTAAAATAATAGCTTTATGTTGGTTGCTTTTAAGCTCTAATTCATGGAGGATGTTGCCTCTCTAATCATAAATCTCCCAGGGGTAGGGTGTGATGATGTAAAATGTCATTCAAGGGCTGTGGGCTGCCTACATTGAGTTGCAGCCATAGAATGGAAAGTTAATGGCAAACAACGAGTACCATGACAACCTGGCTATGACAACATCCTTGTGAAGTAACTAACAGCACCCAAGGTTTCTGTACATCATCTTATTGGGCAACTATGATCAATGACAACATATTAAAATGACTGCCCTAAGTTGTATAAATATATTGTGAATTTTTTTGTGTATATTGTGAATGTATATCTGTGCATTATACCCTAGTACAACAAAAAGACACAAACAAACAGAAAACAGCATGCTAGTCTAACTGTGATCTAACTGAACTGTATACAGTGCATTTGGAAAGTATTCACACCCCTTTTCCAAATTTTGCTACATTACAGCGTTATTCTAAAATGTATTACATTTATGTTTTCCTCATCAATCTACACACAATTCCCCATAACGACAAAGTGAAAACAGGGTTTAAGAATTTTGTGCAAATTAAAAATAAATCAATGAAATACCTTATTTACACAAGTATTCAGACTCTTTGCTATGATACTCGAAATTGAGCTAAGGTGCATCTTGTTTCTATTGACCATCCTTGAGATGTTTCTACAACTTGATTGGAGTCCACCTGTGGTACATTCAATTGATTGGACATGATTTGGAAAGGCACACACCTGTCTATATAAAGTTCTACAGTTGACAGTGCATGTCAGAGCAAAAACCAAGCCATGAGGTCGAAGTAACTGTCCGTTGAGCTCAGAGACAGGATTGTGTCGAGGCACAGATCTGGGGAAGGGTACCAAAAAATGCCTGTAGCATTGAAGGTCCCCAAGAACACAGTGGCCTCCATCATTCTTAAATGGAAGACGTTTAGAACCACCAAGACTCTTCTTATAGTTGGCCGCCCGACCAAACTGGGATATCGGGGGGGGTAAGGGCCATGGGAGGTGACCAAGAACCCGTGGTTCACTCTGACAGAGCGCCAGAGTTCCTCTGTGGAGGTGGGAGAATCTTCCAGAAAAACAACCATCTCTGCAGCACTTAACCAATCAGGTCTTTATGGTAGACTGGCCAGACAGAAGCAACTTCTAAATAAACGGCACGTAACAGCCCGCTTACAGTTTGCCAAACGGCACCTAAAGGACTCTCAGACCATGAGAAACAAGATTCCCTGAACTCTTTGGACTGAATGCCAAGCCTCACGTCTGGAAGAAACCTGGCACCATCCCTACGGTGAATCATGGTGGTGGCAGCATCATGCTTTGGGGATTTTTTTCAGGGGCAGGGACTGGGAGACTTGTCAGGATCGAGGCAAAGAAAACCTGCTCCAGAGTGCTCAGGACCTCAGACTGGTGCAAAGGTTCACCTTCCAACAGGACAACGACCCTAAGCACTCAGCCAAGACAACACAGGAGTGACTTTGGGACAAGTTTCTGAATGTCCTTGAGTGGCCCAGCCAAATGCTAGACTTGAACCCGATCTAACATCTCTGGAGAGACTTGAAAATGGCTGTGCAGCGACGCTCTCCATCCAACCTGACAGAGCTTTAGAGGATCAGAGAAGAATGGGAGGAACTCCCCAAATACAGGTGTTCCAAGTTTGTAGCGTCATACCCAAGAAGACGCAATGCTTTAATCACTGCCAAAGGTGCTTCAACAAAGTACTGAGTAAATGGTCTGAATAATTATGTAATTGTAATATTTAAGTTTTTTGTATTAAAGAATTTTCAACAATTTTTAACATCCTGTTTTTGATTTGTCATTATGGGGTATTGTGGGTAGATTGATGAGCGGAAAAAAGAAATGTAATCCATTTTAGAATACTTTCCGAATGCACTGTACATTTTCAAGTAATATCAACGCACCTTCAATAACTACACATAAGCTGCACTCATTGAAATGCAAGCGTGAACACACAAACACACACACAAACAGTACACACACAAAACACACCCACACACACCCTTTTACTAGTAATGTAAATGGTTCCTTTTGAGGTGTGTGGTAACTTTATTGATGGCCATTTATGTAACCTGTCTTTTGGACAAATGTGACAAATATAACCACAAACAGACACACTCACACACACATATATATAAATATATATATATATATACACCATATATCTCTTTCATAAGCACTCATACACTACACAGTGAGTAAAATCAATGACATACATGAAGTCTTGTTGTGTTTGTGATAATAATGAGACACTCTGTCAGCAGTTCCTAAATCTATCACACATGATAGATCTACCACACATGCGCTTCAACATGGTTGAGTGAGTTCAGTGACTCCAATGTTGCAATTTATTATTCAGGCATACTATTAAGGCATCATCCTTCCACACACAAGGCATATCTAAATGCTGACATGGTTTTCATATTTTACCCCTTTTACTAATCTGCCTCAAGCTCTTCTCCTTACTTCAAACTCTAGCCTGTGTTTATCCTCTAGCTCTATATTTGGCATCTTTAAATGAATCCAGGCACTCTTGCTGAAGGGGTTTGTCATAATGCCATGAATGTGCTTCTGTGCTCTGGTCTATTATGTGTATTTTGTGTGTGAGAGAGTAAAAGCCAGAGAGACAGAGAGAGACAGAGAGAGAGCGAGAGAGTGAAAGAGAGCGTGAGAGCGAGTGAGAGAACCTCGGTCTCTGGGAGAATATGCATTTCCTTGATTTCTTGGGTCCTCTCTCCTAGCCTCCATCTCAAAACCGATTAGATGAGAAGGTGAGAGGGAAGGAACCTCTGACCTCCTTCTGTTTGAGGAAGGGACATAAATATTTCTGATTAATGGAGGTTTATGATTCAGCCTCTGGAGTTAATACAAATTGGGCAGACACAATGGGGAGCAGTTGTTCGGCTGGTTCAGGGGATTTCCATAATCTAAAGGCTAATTATACTATTGTTGTGGATGTCTGTGTCTCAGACGGCTCAATATGTGTGATGGAGACTAAGCGCTAGGCTATTGACTAAGGAGGGAGAAGGTTATCCCCATCAATCTGAACTATCTGCAGGGCTGGAGAGGAGAGAGAGAGAGAGGAAGACAGAGAACGAAAAAGAGAGCGACATACCATGCAGCTAGCCTAACCACTGTCCATGGTGCTGTAGCACTTGGTGACTCAGCACTCTAAACCAAGACAAAGAGGAGACAACAGTCTGAACTTAAAGGTTAGAGGTCACCCCTCCCCCTCCCCACACACATACACTGACCCCACTGCCCTTATGCCTCATGTTGTGTGCTCTCCAATTGGCGTCTCTAACTGGTTGGTCAGCCTGCTTCCCAGAATGGTGCCTGTCCCTTTCTCTGATGCTATGGCTGCCTCACCATAAAAACAGGCCTGCAGTCCTGCTTGGCCCCAGCTCAAAGCACAGCCCCTTTAAATCCACTCACACTGCTCTGTACTCTGCTCTGTCTGTTTACTTGCCAGCAGATAAATGGGCTCCAAGTCAAACACTGCAGGAACTTGAACACTGTGTGGTACTGGTGTGCCTCACAGGGTGTAGGGGTTTAGATTAAATAAACAAGGTCCTTCTAGGGTCCTATTTGGATGTATTTAGAGGTTCAAGGAGGGGTTGTTTAAAAAAGAGTAACATCAAAATCAGCCTAGATTAGTTTAAGATGGTCTGAGCTACACCTCTGTATGTTATTATGTTCATCATTTTAAAAACAGCAGTGATTCAGTGATTGTTCCAAGTTACAATCTACTGCAGAGATAGCCTGCAGAGTTCTGTCTTACTATCCAGGTCTGTACCCAAACAATTTGAGCTTCTACTTTTAAAAATCCACCTTTCCAGAAACAAGTCTCTCACCGTTGCCGTTTTCTATCGACCAGCTGTGCCCTGGATACCATATGTGAATTGATTGCCCCCCATCCATCTTCAGAGCTCGTGCTGTTAGGTGATCTAAACTGGGACATGTTAAAACCACTTAAGCCTACCCCTTACTTTTTCGAACATTCTGTTAAAAATCGCGCAACATTTCAGCGTCCTGATACTCATGCCAGGAATATAGTATATGCATATGAATAGTATGTGTGGATAGAAAACACTCTGACGTTTCTAAAACTGGTTAAATCACGGCTGTGACTATAACATAACGTGTGTTTCATCGAAAAGCGCAAGAAAAACTGATCACCGAAAACTGGAAAAAGTATCAATGCGCCACTTGCATGTATTGTCTATGGGAATGCAAGGTAATGAATGTTTTATATTTTATTTCTGCATTTTGTGTAGCGCCGGCTATGCTAATTATTTTGTTTACGTCCCCTTCAGGTATTTCGGGGTGTTGCATGCTATCAGATAATAGCTTCTCATGCTTTCGCCGAAAAGCATTTTAAAAATCTGACTTGTTGGCTGGATTCACAACGAGTGTAGCTTTAATTCAGTACCATGCATGTTTGTTTTAATGAACGTTTGAGTTTTAACTAGTACTATTAGCATTTAGCGTAGCGCATTTGCATTTCCAGATGGCTCGATGGGACGCATGCGTGTCGGGTGGGCTTAAGAGGTTAACACCCCGGCCATCCTACAATCTAAGCTTGATGCCCTCAATCTCACACAAATTATCAATGAACCTACCAGGTACAACCCCAAATCCGTAAGCACAGGCACCCTCATAGATATCTTTCTAACCAACCTGCCCTCCAAATACACCTCTGCTGTCTTCACCCAGGATCTCAGCAATCACTGCCTCATTGCTTGCGTCCGTGATGGGTCTGCGGTCAAACGACCAACCCTCATCATTGTCAAATGCTTCCTAAAACACTTCAGCGAGCAGGCCTTTCTAATCGACCTGGCCCGGATATCTTGGAAGGATATTGACCTCATTCCGTCAGTAGAAGATGCCTGGTTATTCTTTAAAAGTTATTTTCTCGCAATCTTAAATGAGCATGCCCCATTCAAAAAACATAGAACCAGGAACAGATATAGCCTGTGGTTCACTCCAGACCTGACTGCCCTTGACCAGCACAAAAACATTCTGTGGCGTATGGCATTAGCATCAAATAGCCCCCCGCGATATGCAACTTTTCAGAGAAGTTAGGAACCAATATACACAGGCAGTTAGGAAAGCAAAGGCTAGCTTTTTCAAACCGAAATTTGCATTTTTACAGAACTAACTCCCAACAGTTATGGGACACTGTAAAGTCCATGGAGAATAAGAGCAGCTCCTCCCAGCTGTCCACTGCACTGAGGCTAGGAAACAATGTCACAACCGACAAATCCACAATAATTGAGAATTTCAATAAGCGTTTCTCTACGGCAGGCAATGCTTTCCACCTTGCCATCCCTACCCTGGTCAACAGCTCTGCACCCCCACAACAACTTGCCCAAGCCTCCCCCATTTCTCCTTCACCCATATCCAGATAGCTGATGTTCTGAAAGAGCTGCAAAATCTGGACCCCTACAAATCAGCAGGGCTAGACAATCTGGACCTTCTCATTTCTAAAATGATCAGCCAAAATTGTTGCAAACCCTATTACTAGCCTGTTCAACCTCTCTTTCGTATCATCTGAGATCCCCAAAGATTGGAAAGCTGCCACGGTCATCCTCCTCTTCAAAGGGGGAGGCACTCTAGACCCAAACTGCTACAGACATATATTTATCCTACCCTGGTTTTCTAAGGTCTTCAAAAGCCAAGTTAACCTGTTGTGACGAGCAATCCCGTATCCGGGATCCTATTTATAGCCTCAAGCTCATTACCATAACGCAACGTTAACTATTCATGAAAATCGCAAATGAAATTAAATAAATATATTTGCTCTCAAGCTTAGCCTTTTGTTAACAACACTGTCATCTCAGATTGTCAAAATATGCTTTTGAACCATAGCTAAACAAGCATTTGTGTAAGAGTATTGATAGCTAGCATAGCATTAAGCCTAGCATTCAGCATGCAACATTTTCACAAAAACAAGAAAAGCATTCAAATAAAATCATTTACCTTTGAAGAACTTGAGATGTTTTCAATGAGGAGACTCTCAGTTAGATAGCAAATGTTCAGTTTTTCACAAAATATTATTTGTGTAGGACAAATCGCTCCGTTTTGTTCATCACGTTTGGCTACGAAAAAAACCTGTATCCAGGAGTGTAATTATCGCCGCAAGCTCATTAGCATAACGCAACGTTAACTATTCATGAAAATCGCAAATGAAATGAAATAAATATATTGGCTCTCAAGCTTAGCCTTTTGTTAACAACACTGTCATCTCAGAATTTCAAAATATGCTTTTGAACCATAGCTAAACAAGCATTCGTGTAAGAGTATTGATAGCCTAGCATAGCATTAAGCCTAGCATTCAGCATGCAATATTTTCACAAAAACAAGAAAAGCATTCAAATAAAATCATTTACCTTTGAAGAACTTCAGATGTTTTCAATGAGGAGACTCTCAGTTAGATAGCAAATGTTCAGCTTTTCCAAAAATATTATTTGTGTCGGACAAATCGCTCCGTTTTGTTCACGTTTGGTTAAGAAAAAACTCGAAAATTAAGTCATTACAACGCAAACTTTTTTCCAAATGAACTCCATAATATCGACAGAAACATGGCAAACATTGTTTAGAATCAATCCTCAAGGTGTTTTTTACATATCTATCGATGATAAATCATTCGTGGCAGTTTGGTTTCTCCTCTGAAGAAAATGGAACGCGCATGGACCTGGAGATTACGCAATAATTTCGACGGAGGACACCGGGCGGACACCTGGTAAATGTAGTCTCTTATGGTCAATCTTCCAATTATATGCCTACAAATACGTCACAATGCTGCAGACACCTTGGGGAAACGACAGAAAGTGCAGGCTCATTCCTGGCGCATTCACATCCATATAAGGAGACATTGGAACACAGGGCATTCAAAATCTGAACCATTTCCTGTATGACATTTCATCTTGGTTTCGCCTGAAGCATTAGTTCTGGGGCACTCACAGATAATATCTTTGCAGTTTTGGAAACGTCAGAGGTTTTGCTTTCCAAAGCTGTCAATTACATGCATAGTCGAGCATCTTTTCGTGACAAAATATCTTGTTTAAAACGGGAACGTTTTTTATCCCCCTATCTCGAAGATCGACAACCATTTCGAATCCCATGGGTGCACCTCAGTCACGCTCAAGGTCCAAAACGATATCATAACCGCCATCGATAAGAGACAATACAGTGCAGCTGTATTCATCGACCTGGCCAAGGCTTTCGACTCTGTCGATCACCACATTCTTATCCACAGACTCAACAGCCTTGGGTTCTCAAATGACTGCCTCTCCTGGTTCACCAACTACTTCTCAGACAGAGTGTGTCAAATCGGAGGGCCAGTTGCACGGACCTCTGGCAGTCTCTATGGGGGTTCCACAGGGTTCAATTCTCAGACCGTCTACTTTCTCTGTATACATCAATGATGTCGCTCTTGCTGCTGGTGATTCTCTGATCCACCTCTAGGCAGACGACACCATTAATTTGCAAATAAATGGATTAAATGTGATTTTCTGGATTTTCTTTCCTCATTTTGTCTGTTATAGTTGAAGTGTACCTATGATGAAAATTACAGGCCTCTCTCATCATTTTAAGTGGGAGAACTTGCACAATTGGTGGCTGACTAAATACTTTTTTGCCCCACTGTATATATAGTTTTTTTTCTCTTTTGTGTTATTGACTGTATGTTTGTTTATTCCATTTGTAACTCTGTGTTTTTGTTTGTGTTGCACTGCTTTGCTTTATCTTGGCCAGGTCACAGTTCACATAACTTCTTCTCAACTAGCCTACCTGGTTAAATAAATGTGATATTTTTTTTTTAAAATGACACCACAATCCAAAATATTTACAATAATCGATTTGTACAATTTCCAATTAGGGTTTCACATTTCCCAGAATCTCATTGTCATGTTCAGAACATGTCTGCACCCTGACATGGTACAGCAGGGAGTACTGTAACTGACTGAATAGCAAACTACTTTTTCACATCCTTTTTCCTGAGAGCATCCGAAAGCCTATACTCTCAATCCTGCTCCAAAACGTGCTCCCACCTTTGCTCAGTGTGCAATTGGATTACATTTCATCAAAGGAGAGGAAATCCTCCTTCAGACTCCAGGGGAGGGCAAATGCTGTTTTATGGAAGAAAGGGGAACCATGCAGGCTTGAAGAGCAAACAGCTCCTCTGTAAATGGCCTCTCACCAGAGAGAAGGGAACATATTTAGTTCCCCTGCTCACCAATACCTCTCAGTCTTACTGAGGAGGAGCGTTTTTCAGATGGAAGTTGATTAATTTATCGTTATCGCCTCATCTCAGACGTGACTAATCATTTCAAATCATCGGTCCAGAGAGCTGGAGAGGTGTTTGTGTTGGAAGACTGGAGGAGTGTTTGTTTTGATCTAGATGTCTGTGAGGGTATTTCTCTCTCTCTGTGAGGGTCTCACTCTCTCTCTGTGTGTGTGTGTGTGTGTGTGTGTGTGTGTGTGTGTGTGTGTGTGTGTGTGTGTGTGTGTGTGTGTGTGTGTGTGTGTGTGTGTGTGTGTGTGTGTGTGTGTGTGTGTGTGTGTGTGTGTGTGTGTGTACGCTTGCATGACTGTATGTGTCAGGAGGGAGGGAATTTATTAAGGAGTGTGTAGAGACATCATTGAAGGGTGTGTGTGCTTGATGATTGAGTGACAGGTGACACAAAGAGGATGTGTCTTCTTGGCCCAGGTGCTACAGTATTCTAGAAATCTGCACTTAAAAAAAACCCTCAAAGGTGTGACTGAGTCCCTGAGTGGCAACAGAGTCCCTGAGAGGCAACAGAAAGGCCTCATAAACTGATTATTATTACTAACTGTCTAGTGGCCTGCTCCAATGCTTTAAAATGCATCCTCCCTTCTCCCTATTCCCTTGTCTCCTCTCCTTCATCTGCAATGATCTGAAAGCACAGGGTAGGTGAAAGCAATGTGGTAGGTGCCCACAAGGAATTTGCTTTCACCTATAAAGTTTCTCCACATCAATGTGTAGGGACAGGATGCTGATTTAAACTGCTGCGATGCACTCCTAAAGTTAGATAGCAGCCAAGTTCGCATATAATGCCCTTTCTTTACCTCCTTTTCCATTCATCATCACACAGTGATAAAATAATAGGGATTTATTTGGGACTGGGCAGTTCTCTAGTGGTAAGAGTATATAGGTTAATTTGATACTGAGTCATAGCCCACTGAAATGAAAACCTCAGTTTGCAGTGAGTTGTTGTTTTTATTCCACAGTGCCTTGATGTTTTAAACCACAGTTTTCTCCTGAGTTTTCTCTGAAATATTAATCGCGCCAGGAGACAGTGCGTCAGGGATTTTCAAATAGATTAAAAAAATATATGTATTGTTGTTTTTCTTTGACTCCTATTCCACTGAGATGTACAGTGCATACATGTTGGAGAGCTGCATACATGTTGGAGAGCTGCATACCTTAGTAGAGACAGCAGGTAGATCAGGGGTAGGCAACCCTGGTGCCGCAGGCACTTCATGTTTTCTATTTAACCGACCTGGAACACCAGGTGGGCTGAATTTAGGCAATCACTGCTGATTAATTAGCTCAGTTGGCCAGGTGTGGTGCCTTGTTGGAACAAAATCCTGCAGTACCTGCAACACTTGAGGAACAGGGTTTCCTACCCCTGACGTAAAGTCATCAATTATTATTAAGGGTTCTGAAGATCTCAGTTAATAAAATGTAGTTCCTATTATTCCGCTGCTGTAAAATGAATCTTAAAGCTAGAATCTGCTGTTTAAACAATAACAAAGCAGGGACCCTGCCTCTGTTTTGGTAAAAAGCTGAGGGGTGGGCTTGGAGAAATGCAACCAGTCAAATTCATAGGCAGAGCAATGCAGGGACTGGTCGCCAATGTTTTGAGGCTACACAGTGTTTACATTTACAAACATTGGAGTAAGACAAGCTGATATTTTGGGTTCTGATGGAACGGCAATTGGCATTTACAAGTTACATTCTTCAAGAATCACAGGGTATATATTATTCATTTGGAAGTCCAACAATGGATGTAACAACTGCGGATTGTGGCGTCAAAAGTATAAGTTTGACCATGCAGGGCATACAGTGCCTTCAGAAAGTATTCATACCTCTTGACTCATTCCACATTTTGTTGTGTTACAGCCCGAAATCAAAATATATTAAATAAATAAAACATCTCACCCGTCTACACACAATACCCTATAATGAAAAAGTGAAAACATGTTTTAATACGCATTCACATCCCTTAGTCAAAACTTTGTAGAAGCATCTTTGGCAGTAATTTCAGCTTCCTGGGTAAGTCTCTAGGAGCTTTCCACACCTGGATTGTGTAACATGTCAAACTGGTTGTTTATCATTGCTGGACAACCATTTTCTGGTCTTGACAAGGATTTTCAAGCAGATTTAAGTCAAAACTGTAACTTGGCCACTCAGGAACCATCACTGTCTTCTTGGTAAGCAACTCCAGTGTAGATATGGCCTCGTGTTTAAGGTTATTGTCTTACTGAAAGCTGAATTAATCTCCCAGTGTCTGGTGCAAAGCAGATGGAACCAGGTTTTCCACTAGGATTTTGCCTGTGCTTAGCTGCATTCTGTTTTCTTAATCCTGAAAAACTCCCCGGTCCTTAATGATTACAAGCATACTCATAACATGATGCAGCCACTACTATATTTCAAAGTTTGGAGAGTGGTACTCAGTAATGTGTTGTATTGGATTTGCCCCAAACATAACACTTTGTGTATAGGACAAAAAGGGAATTGCTTTGACACACTTTTTGCAGGATTATTGTGGTGCCTTGTTGCAAACAGGTTGAATTTTTGATTCTGTACAGGCTTCTGTCTTGTCACTCTGTCAATTAGGTTAGTATTGTGGAGTAACTACAGTGTTGTTGACCCATCCTCCGTTTTCTCCTTTCACAGCCATTAAACTTGAACTGTTTTAAAGTCACAGGAATGATGCCTGCATCTTTGTAGTGACTGGGTGTATTGATACACCATCCAACGTGTCATTAATAACTTATTTCATGCTGAAAGGGATATTCAATGTCTGCTTTTTATTTTTTTACCCATCTACCAAAAGTTGCCCTTCTTTGCGAGGCATTGGAAAATCTCCATGGTCTTTGTGGTTGAATCTGTGTTTGAAATGCACTGCTCGACTGATCGACCTTACAATTATTTGTATGTGTGGGGTATTAGGTAGTCATTCAAAAATCATGTTAAACACTAATATGGCCCACAGAGTGAGTCCATGCAAATCTTTACTCCTGAACTCATTTAGGATTATTTAGACTTGCCATAACAAAGGTGTTGAAATATGTCGACTGCGAGCCAGGCGCAATTGCCCAACATCAGTGCCCGACCACACTAACGCTCTTGTGCCTGAATGGAAGCAATTCCACGCAGCAATGTTCCAAAATCTAGTGGAAAGCCTTCCCAGAAGAGAGGAAGGAGGCTGTTATGGCAGCAAAGGGGAGACCAACTTTGTACGTGGACACCTGCCGCATGCTCCCATGTGGAGCACATTGAACAGCGGATGTTCTTGGAAAAAGGTCTATTTGGAAATAGAGCTCACGTCTTCAATTTGTTGAGTTATTTGACAAAGGTAAGTGTTTTAGAAACTGCAGAATCTGCTCTTTATGAAACTACAGTATATGATCAAAACGTCTTACCGGCATGTGACTCTGTAGGAGGATTTCTCTTCGTATACAATTTCACAAGTGATAATATTGTCACCCATTGTCACTTTAGCATTGTCTTTATTATTATGATGATTATTATTATTAAGTGTGCGAATTTATGCTTTACAAAAACAAACACAACTGTTCATATAAGGAAATCGGTGAACTGAAATAAATTCATGAGGCACTAATCTATGGATTTCACGTGACTGGGAATACAGATATGCTTCTGTTGGTCACAGATACCTGAAAACAAAGTAAGGCAGTTGGATCAGAAAACCAGTCAGTATCTGGTGTGACCAATTGCCTCATGCAGTGCGACACATCTCCTTCGCATAGAGTTAATCAGGCTGTTGATCAGGCTGTTTGTCCCACTCATTTTCAAAGGTTGTGCGAAGATGCTGGATATTGACGGGAACTAGCTCACACTGTCATAAACTTAGATCCAGAGCACCCCAAACCTGCTCAATGGGTGACATGTCTGGTGAGTATGCAGGCCATGGAAGAACTGGGACAATTTCAGCTTCAAGGAACTGTACAGAACCTTGCGACATGGGGCATTATCATGCTTATACAAGAAGTGATGGCGGCAGATGAATGGCATGACAACGGGCCTCGGGATCTCGTCACGGTATCACTGTGCATTCAAATTGCTATCGATTAAAATGCAAATCTGTTTGTGATATTAATATAACATGGACATATTTAGGAAAAGTCAAGGACGGAGGGGACATGACTGTAAAAATGACGGAGGGGACATGAGTGTAAAAATGACAAGAGTACAAAGAAATGTATATTCGTTTTGCCTCCACATTAAGCTCTCGGCTTCTCTCGTGTTAAAATATTTTGTAAAAGTAAAGATAGACCGAACAATTAGTTACAGTTTTAACTTATATGCATTTTGTTTATGACTTATTAAGTGAATAAAACTTTTAATTCTGTTACCTGTAAAAACAATAATAATCTATAAAGGTATTACTGCAATTGAATTGGCTACGAAGCAAAATCATAGTCGTCACAAACCAGAGTTGGGTCATCTGCTATTGTCCCCCCATTCCACTGGCATACAGTTATGTTCAGCTCATAACTGTTTTCTTTCTCTCTCTGTCATCTGGTGGTCACAGCATGAGTGTGAAAAACCTCTCTCACTCTCTCTCTCAGTTAATGTCACCTCTCCTGACTCTTACTGACATCTACCCTTGAGCCCCCTCTCTTTCCATTTACTGTAACCATCATCCTCACTTACTGAGCTCTCGCCAATGTCTATGGAATTTGGAAAAGTAGTGGAAATTTGGTCTGTCCTCCCAGTCTTCCACAGATGTCGTTTCTTGGTCTGGTCTGGACTGGCCTTGATTTGGCCCAAACATAGATGTATTTGTTTCACAAGTTTGGACAGAACAGTACAGAAGTGCACAGTACAGTACAGAACAGACAGTAAAGTAGGTACAGTAGAGTATAGATCAGTACAGTACTGTAGGTAGAGCAGAGTACAGTAGAGCACAGTATTATATTGTTATTTTTTATTGAACCTTTATTTAACTAGGCAAGTCAGTGAAGAACAAATTCATATTTACAATGACGGCCAAACCCAGACGACGCTGGGCCAATTGTGCGCCTGGAATTTGATCCGGACCAACCAAATGTAATCTTATTTGGGGGCAGAGCTCATTTGAATAATAGCCCGTGTGTAGAATAATACCCAAATATGCAAAGGAGGATATTGCATATGTATATCTTTGTACCTATTCAGGACACATCACAATGGAAGAGAATGGTATTGGTATCCATAATTATGCATTTCTGTATAGTACAGATCAGGGACCCATGATGAAATGTTGTTACTGTAATTCTGTCATTGAGCGTAAATGCACTTCACTTACTCTAGTTCAATAACCAATAGAGTCAAGGTGTTATGTCATAGCTGACATCTGCAGACATCTTTGAATCGTAATTCGTAGCAGATATTTAATCAAATCAAATCAAATTTTATTTGTCACATACACATGGTTAGCAGATGTTAATGCGAGTGTAGCGAAATGCTGTGTTTCTTCTAGTTCCGACAATGCAGTAATAACCAACAAGTAATCTAACTAACAATTCCTAAACTACTGTCTTATACACAGTGTAAGGGGATAAAGAATATGTACATAAGGATATATGAATGAGTGATGGTACAGAGCAGCATAGGCAAGATACAGTAGATGGTATCGAGTACAGTATATACATATAAGATGAGTATGTAAACAAAGTGGCATAGTTAAAGTGGCTAGTGATACATGTATTACATAAGGATGCAGTCGATGATATAGAGTACAGTATATACGTATGCATATGAGATGAATAATGTAGGGTAAGTAACATTATATAAGGTAGCATTGTTTAAAGTGGCTAGTGATATATTTACATCATTCCCATCAATTCCCATTATTAAAGTGGCTGGAGTTGAGTCAGTGTCAGTGTGTTGGCAGCGGCCACTCAATGTTAGTGGTGGCTGTTTAACAGTCTGATGGCCTTGAGATAGAAGCTGTTTTTCAGTCTCTCGGTCCCAGCTTTGATGCACCTGTACTGACCTTGCCTTCTGGATGATAGCGGGGTGAACAGGCAGTGGCTCGGGTGGTTGATGTCCTTGATGATCTTTATGGCCTTCCTGTAACATCGGGTGGTGTAGGTGTCCTGGAGGGCAGGTAGTTTGCCCCCGGTGATGCGTTGTGCAGACCTCACTACCCTCTGGAGAGCCTTACGGTTGACGGCGGAGCAGTTGCCGTACCAGGCGGTGATACAGCCCGCCAGGATGCTCTCGATTGTGCATCTGTAGAAGTTTGTGAGTGCTTTTGGTGACAAGCCAAATCTCGAGCTTGATGACGAGCTTGGAGGGTACTATGGTGTTAAATGCTGAGCTGTAGTCGATGAACAGCATTCTCACATAGGTATTCCTCTTGTCCAGATGGGTTAGGGCAGTGTGCAGTGTGGTTGAGACTGCATCGTCTGTGGACCTATTTGGGCGGTAAGCAAATTGGAGTGGGTCTAGGGCAGGGGTGTCAAAGTCAAATGGACGGAGGGCCAAATAAAAATTTAGCTACAAGCCGAGGGCCGGACTGTTCGAATGTTCATTGAAAAATGTTTAAATGACGCATATAGTCTAGTGAACCTAATTGAACCTACTGAAAACCTAACAAATATATTCCAATATGATCAGATAAATAAAGCAATATTTTCTTATGGCTCTGTCAGTAATCTTTAATTTTCAACAGACACAAAAGACTAATTTCCTTTATATAAAAATCCCCATAACATGAACATTAAATGAAAGAAACCGGTATTCAAGGCACCATCAGTAGCCTATATTTTCTATTTTAGCAAAAGTGGGCTAAATTTACTTCAAAGAAAAAAACAATAATAGCAATTTTCTATCATCCACTCAACTGAAATATTTTTAAAATATAATTGGATTGAAATACAATAAAATAAAGTGCAAAAATCTATTAATCAAAAACAACACTTTGTTTAAGGAGAAGTAACATGCAGTGAAAACAAATATTAAACTTTAACTTTTAAACTTGAACTGAGTAAAAACTCTAAATATGTGATTGCACAGTAATGTTCACTTGTTTGAGGTTGAGGGTGATACTTGGTGGTGTCCCATCTTTTCCACAAGTTCATCAATGTTCGGGGTAAGGCTCTGAGCTGAGGAAATCCTCAGAATTGAGTGGAGGTGTTCAGCAGTAAGTCGACTTCTGTGTGATGTTTTGTTCAAGTTCATCAAAGAAAACAGTTGTTCACACAGGTATGTGCTGCCAAACATAGACAACGTTTGAGCAGCCTGGATGCGCAGCTGGGGCATTGTGTCGGGGAGGAAACGGGCGAACTCCGCAGCACCCACTGCCGCATATTTTGCCCTCAGTGCATCATTGCATTGGAGGTCAATCAACTCCATTTGGAGGTTTGGTGGTGAGCTTTCCACGTCAACAGCAAATGGGTTACCGAGCAGTTCCAACCTGCTTTTTTGTGCTTCAAAGTCAGCAAATCGGCGTCGAAAGTCAGCGGCAAGCATACCTATTTTATCAGCCAACTGTGCGCTCGGGAACGCACTGGTAGAGAGCTTCTCTTTCATGGTCTGGCAGCTGTGAAAGTGGCTCAAATTTTCTTTCCGCATCTGCGTCTCCCACAGAGTCAGTTTGGTTTTAAATGCCTTCACTGTACTGTACATATCAGAGATGACACGATCCCGACCCTGCAGCTGCAAGTTCATTGCATTCAGATGACTCGTAATGTCACACAGAAAAGCCATTTCACACAGAAACATTTCGTCTCGGAGTTGTGTTGTGTCTTTCCCTTTGCTGTCCAAGAACAGACAAATCTCCTCACGAAGCTCGAAACATCTTTGAAGCACCTTTCCCTGGCTTAGCCATCGCACCTCTGTGTGATAAGGCAAATCACCATGCTCCGTTTCTAACTCCGTCAGAAATGCCTTGAACTGGCGGTGATTCAAACCTTTGGCTCTGATAAAGTTAACTGTGCGCGTGATGATGCTCATTACATGCTCCATTTTCAAGGCTTTACCGCACAACGCTTCCTGGTGTATGATACAATGATAAGCTGTCAGCTCACCTGTCGCGTTTTCCTCTTGCATCTTTTCCCGTATCTTCGCCACCAGTCCGCTCCTGTGTCCACACATCGCAGGTGCTCCGTCGGGTTGTCAAACCCACGAGTTTTTCCCAAGGCAGCTCCATCTCATTTACACATCTTGACACCTCTTCATACAAATCATGCCCCGTAGTTGTGCCATGCATAGGACGTAAAGCCAAAAACTCCTCTGTCACGCTTAGGCTGGAGTCCACTCCGCGGATGAAAATTGACAACTGGGCAATGTCAGAAATGTCGGTGCTCTCATCCACAGCCAAGGAATATGCAATGAAATCTTTTCCCTTTTTCACAAGCTGCTCTTTTAGATTGATGGACAACTGGTCTACTCTCTCGGCAATGGTGTTTCTGCTCAGACTCACATTTAAAAAGAGTTGCCTTTTTTCTGGGCAAACTTCGTCACAAACTTTAATCATGCAGTTTTGATGAAATCCCCCTCCGTAAATGGCCGGGCTGATTTAGCGATCTCTTCTGCCAAAATAAAACTGGCCTTGACAGCAGCCTGGCCTTGTGATTTGGCTTTTTTGAACAGAGCCTGTCGAGATTTGAGGCCTCGTTTTAATTCCTCTGCCTTTTGTAGCCTTTGTTCCATGTCCATATTCTTGTTTTTGTCCGCGTGTTTCGTTTCATAATGTCGTCTCAGATTATACTCTTTCAGTACCGCCACACTTTCTCCACACAGAAGACACACAGGTTTTCCAGCTACCTCCGTGAACAAATACTCTGACTCCCACCTTGTTTGAAACCCCCGGTTCTCAGTGTCCACCTTCCGTTTTGCCATTTTTGATGGGTATCTGAAAGTTAATTTTACTGTGATGCTGACAACTGCTGTGCCAATAAATATTGAAATGAAGCAGCCTACTGCTCGGTGCGTCACCGTTGCATTGTGGGAAATGTAGTATTGGTGCGTGTAAAAGATCTGCGGGCTGCCGGCTTGCTGCGGTCTGCGGGCCGGTTCTAATAATAAATCAAGATCATCCCAGGGGCCGTAAAAACCTTCTCGCGGGCCGGATGTGGCCCGCGGGCCTTGACTCTGACATATGTGGTCTAGGGTGTCAGGTAGGGTGGAGGTGATATGGTCCTTGACTAGTCTCTCAAAGCACTTCATGATGACGGAAGTGAGTGCTACGGGGCGGTAGTCGTTTAGCTCACTTAGCTTTCTTGGGAACAGGAACAATGGTGGCCCTCTTGAAGCATGTGGGAACAACAGACTGGGATAGGGATTGATTGAATATGTCCATAAACACACCAGCCAGCTGGTCTGCGCATGCTCTGAGGGCGCGGCTGGGGATGCCGTCTGGGCCTGCAGCCTTGCGAGGGTTGACACGTTTAAATGTTTTCCTCACGTCGGCTGCAGTGAAGGAGAGTCCGCATGGGGCCGTGTCAGTGGCACTGTATTGTCCTCAAAGTGGGAAAAAAAGTTATTTAGTCTGCCTGGGAGCAAGACATCCTGGTCCGTGACGGTGCTGGTTTTCTTTTTGTAATCCGTGACTGACTGTAGACCCTGCCACATACCTATTGTGTCTGAGCCGTTGAATTGAGATTCTACTTTGTCTCTATACTGACGCTTAGCTTGTTTGATTGCCTTGCGGAGGGAATAGCTACACTGTTTGTATTTGGTCATGTTTCTGGTCACCTTGCCCTGATTAAAAGCAGTGGTTCGCGCTTTCAGTTTCACGCAAATGCTGCCATCAATCCACGGTTTCTGGTTTGGGAATGTTTTAATGGTTGCTATGGGAACGACATCTTCAACGCACGTTCTAATGAACTCGCACACCGAATCAGCGTATTCGTCAATGTTGTCGTCTGACGCAATACGGAACATATCCCAGTCCACGTGATGGAAGCAGTCTTGGAGTGTGGAATCAGATTGGTCGGACCAGCGTTCAACAGACCTCAGCGCGGGAGCTTCTTGTTTTAGTTTCTGTCTATAGGCAGGGATCAACAAAATTGAGTCGTGGTCAGCTTTTCTGAAAGGAGGGCGGGGCAGGGCCTTATATGCGTCGCGGAAGTTGGAATAGCAATGATCCAATGTTTTTCCAGCCCTGGTTGCGCAATCGATATGCTGATAAAATTTAGAGAGTCTTATTTTCAGATTAGCCTTGTTGAAATCCCCAGCTACAAAGAATGCAGCCTCCGGATATATGGATTCCAGTTTGCAAAGAGTCAAATAAAGTTCGTTCAGAGCCATCGATGTGTCTGCTTGGGGGGGAATATATACGGCTGTGATTATAATCGAAGAGAATTCCCTTGGTAGATAATGCGGTCTACATTTGATTGTGAGGAATTCTAAATCAGGTGAACGACTTGAGTTCATGTATGTTGTTTTGGCCACACCACGACACGTTAACCATAAAGCATACTCCCCCGCCCCTCTTCTTACCAGAAAGATGTGCGTTTCTGTCGGCGCGATGCGTGGAGAAACCAGCTGGCTGCACCGTCTCCGATAGCGTCTCTCCAGTGAGCCATGTTTCCGTGAAGCAAAGAACGTTACAGTGTCTGATGTCCCTCTGGAATGCTACCCTTGCTCGGATTTCATCAACCTTATTGTCAAGAGACTGGACATTGGCGAGGAGAATGCTAGGGAGTGGTGCACGATGTGCCCATCTCCGGAGTCTGACCAGAAGACCACTTCGTTTTCCCCTTTTTCAAAGTCGTTTTTTGGGGTCGCCGTCTGGGATCCATTCCGTTGTCCTGGATGAAAGGCAGAACACAGGATCCGCTTCGCGAAAGTCATATTCTTGGTCGTACTGATGGTGAGTTGACGCTGCTCTTCTCGACTGTATGTAATGAAACCTAAGATGACCTGGGGTACCAATGTAAGAAATAACACGTTCAAAAAAAAAAAAATTCATAGTTTCCTCGGAACGCGAAGAGAGGCGGCCATCTCTGTCAGCGCCGGAAGTGTAACATAAAAAAACTGAGGGAGATTTTACCAAAACTCGCTTAATTTAACAAACTTTGCATCTGCACGGGTATTTCAATCAGAGGCGTCATGCCAATAGGGAGCACATGGGCATGTGCCACCTCCAATTTGTCCATATATGCAGTACCAGTCAAAAGTTTGGACACACCTACTCATTCAAGGGTTTTTCTTTATTCTTTACTATTTTATACATTGTAGAGTTATAGTGAAGACATAAACTATGAAATAACACATGGAATATTGTAGTAACCCAAAAAGTTTTCAACAAATCAAAATATATTTTATATTTGAGATTGTTCAAAGTAGCCACCCTTTGCCTTCATGAAAGCTTTGCACACTCTTGGTATTCTCTAAACCAGCTTCACCTGGAATGCTTTTCCAACAGTCTTGAAGGAGTTCCCACATATGCTGAACACCCCATCACACTCCTTCTAGGTCAAATAGCCCTTACACAGCCTGGGGGTGTGTTGGGTCATTGTGCTGTTGAAAAACAAAAGATAGTCCCTCTAAGCACAAATCAGATGGGACGGTGTATCACTGCAGAATGCTGTGGTAGCCATGTTGGTTAAGTGTGCCTTGAATTTAAAAAAAATCACAGACAGGGTCACAAGCAAAGCACCCCCACACCATCACACCTCCTCCTCCATGCTTCACAGTGGGAACCTAACATGCAGAGATCATCCGTTCACCTACTCTGCATCTCACAAAGGCATGGTGGTTGGAACCAAAAATCTCAAATTTGGACTCATCAGAACAAAGGACAGTTTTCCACCGGTCTAATGTCCATTGCTCGTGCTTCTTGGCCCAAGCAAGTCTCTTCTTCTTATTGGTGTCCTTTTGTAGTGGTTTCTTTGCAGCATTTCAACCATGAAGGCCTGATTCAAGCTGTCTCCTCTGAGCAGTTGACGTTGAGATGTGTCTGTTACTTGAACTTTGAAGCATTTATTTGGGCTGCAATTTCTGCGTGTGGTAACTCTAACGAACATATCCTCTGCAGCAGAGGAAACTCTGAGTCTTCCTTTCCTGTGGCGGTACTCATGAAAGCCAGTTTATCATAGTGTTTGATGATTTGCACTTGAAAAAAACGTTCAAAGTTCTCTACATTTTAGAGATTGACTGACCTTCACCTGTTGAGGCGATGCTTTCCACACAGGGAACCCCACCCCCCCGTTCAGCTGAAAAGGTGGCGCAGGGAATGCAAAAATCTGGAAATGCAAATGCGCTACGCTAAATGCTAATAGCACTCGTTAAAACTCAAACGTTCATTAAAACACACATGCAGGGTACTGAATTAAAGCTACACTCGTTGTGAATCCAGCCAACAAGTCAGATTTTTTAAATGATTTTCGGCGAAAGCATGAGAAGCTATTATCTGATAGCATGCAACACCCCGAAATACCCGAAGGGAACGTAAACAAAATAATTAGCATAGCCGGCGCTAATCAAAACGCAGAAATAAAATATAAAACATTCATTACCTTTGACGATCTTCTTTGTTGGCACTCCTAGATGTCCCACAAACATCACTATTGGGTCTTTTTTTAAATTAAATCGGTCCATATATACCCTAAATATCGATCTATGAAGACTGTGTGATCAAGGAAAAAACGCAACGTTATTTTTTAAAATTAAAAAAAGTCGACGATAAACTTTCACAAAACACTTCAAAATACTTTTGTAATCCAACTTTAGGTATTAGTAAACGTTAATAATCTATCAAATTGATCACGGGGCGATGTGTATTCAATAGCTCCACGTCTTGAAATCATGTTCAGAAATTTCTCATCCAAAACATCCTGTCGGAGACCGGAAGGAATGGACTCTCTCTCGCTCGTTTGACCAAGAAACAAAGACCAGGCAATTGACAAGACTGGCGAAATCGTGTGGAAGCTGTAGGACTTGCAATCTCAGCACCATGTAATTTGGTTTCCCATCAACAATACATGCAAGTGGCGCATTGATACTTTTTCCAGTTTTCAGTGATCAGTTTTTCTTGCGCTTTTCGATGAAACGCAGGCTCTGTTATAGTCACAGCCGTGATTTAACCGATTTTAGAAACGTCACAGTGTTTTCTATCCACACATACTAATCATATGCATATACTATATTCCTGGCATGAGTAGCAGGACGCTGAAATGTTGCACGATTGTTAACAGAATGTTCGAAAAAGTAAGGGGTCGACTTAAGAGGTTTAACAAGTCCAATAACTCAAATGAAAGATAAACACCTTGTTCATCTACCCAGCGTGTCAGATTTTTAAAATGTTTACGGCGAAAACACAACATATTTATGTTAGACCACCCCCAAACCAAAGAAAAACGTAGCCATTTTTTCCAGCAAAAGATAAAATGACAAAAGCAGGATTTAAAAAAAAAATCAATCACTAAACTCTTGAAAATCTTCATCAGATGATACATTTATGGTTTTGTTTCGATAATATGCATTTTATATCCATAAATCTCGGTTTACATTGACGCCATGTTCAGAAAATCCTCCAAAATATCCGGAGGAATTATAGAAAGCTACACCAGATAACAGAAATACTCATCATAAACTTTGACTAAAGATACATGTTCTACATATAATTAAAGATACACTGGTTCTTAATGCAACCGCTGTGTCAGTATTTAACTAGGCAAGTCAGTTAAGAACAAATTCTTATTTTCAATGACAGCCTAGGAACAGTGGGTTAACTGCCTGTTCAGGGGCAGAACAACAGATTTGTACCTTATAATATATGATAATAATAATAATAATATAATAATAATATATGCCATTTAGCAGACGCTTTTTACCTTGTCAGCTCAGGGATTTGAACTTGCAACCTTCCAGTTACTAGTCCAACTCTCTTATCACTAGGCTACCCTGCCACCCCAGAATCAATCTTCAGCATGTTATATACATCCAATAACATTCCATTACGATCCTTCGTTTTCATCTGGGGCTGATTGGAACAGCCGTAGCACTCAAAGAGAGATGCGTCACAACAAAATGGCATTCTCTTGCGACACCTACTACTTTCCTTCCCATTAGGTCAAAGTTCACAGCAAATGCTCCATTACACTTCTACTGAATGAGGACATCTAGTGGAAGACGTAGGAAGTGTTTCCAGGTCCATAACTTGTTGGCAAGGGAAGGGGGCGATGACGTCAAAGTTGCCCCAACTTTCAGGATTTCAAAACTTGTTTGGAAGATTGCCTGCCCTGTGAGTTCTGTTATACTCACAGACATAATTTAAACAGTTTTAGAAACTTCAGAGTGTTTTCTATCCAATAGTAATAATAATATGCATATATTAGCAATTTAGGACAGATTTTGATGCAGTTCACTATGGGCACGCAATTCATCCAAAGTGGAAATACTGCCCCCTATCTCTAACTGATGGACTTTCACTTTTCTTAGCTTATTTTCACTTTCACTTATTACTTGAGCTGTTCTTGCCATGATATGGACATGGTATTTGACCAACTAGGGCTATCTTCTATACACCACCCTTACCTTGTCACAACACTACTGATTGTCTCAAACGCATTAAGAAGGAAAGAAATTCCACAAATTGACTTTTAACAAGGCACACCTGAACTGGTTGAGAGAATACCAAGAGTGTGCAAAGCTGTCATCAAGGCATAAGGGTGGCTACTTTGAATAATCTCAAATATGGAAATGTTTTTTTGGTTTCTACATGATCCCCATATTTGTTATTTCATAGTTTTCTTCACTATTTTTATACAATGAAGAAAATAGTAAAAATAAAGAAAAACTCTTTAATGAGTGGGTGTGTCCAAACTTTTGACTGGTACTGTATCTAGAATTAAAACTGTCTCACAGCCCTTTGTCTCCTGTTTCACGATTGCCTGCCGTCCTGTACCTGCCTGAATCTGATATGGATTACAGACTTTTGCCTGCCTTGACTGGCCTTTTGCCTGCCCCTTGTACTTTAATAAACTCTGAGACTCGCACTATCCACCTCCTGTGTCTGCATCTGGGTCTTAGCCTGAGCCGTGATAACGGGTGATTTACAATCTAGATTACAATCTATACAATCACACTTCTCCTTTTTTATCATCTCAGATAGGCCTTTTCAGGGAGAATCAAGATTTTAGTTGTATATCCAAATAAGCCTAGGTCCATTCACATGCAATTTTGCCTGGTCCTACACCCGAACAAAGACAAAAATATCACTATCAACAAGGCAGGTCCTAAAGGCCCTCGTTTTGTCGCGCCTGGACTACTGTTCAGAAATTTGGTCACGTGCCACAAAGAGGAAACTTGCAATTGGCTCAGAACAGGGAAGCATGGCTGACCCTTGGATGTACACAGAGAGTTAACATTAATAATATGCATGTCCTGGCTCAAAGTGGAGGAGAGATTGACTTCATCACTACTTGTACTTATGAGAGGTATTGCCGTGTTGAATGCACTGAGCTGTCTGTTTGAACTACTGGCACACATTTCGGACATCCGTGTATACCCTGTCCCCATGTCCAGAACAGACTACGGGAGGCGCACGGTACTACATATCCATGACTACATTGAACTCTATTCCCCATCAAGTAACTCATGCAAGCAGTAAAATAAAATGTTTTTTTTTAAAAATAAAAATACACCTTATGGTACAATGGGGACTGTGAAGCAACACAAACACAGGCACAGACGCATGCATAAACACACACAATAACATATGCACTATACACACACGTACACATGGAGTTTGTGTTGTAGATATGTGGTAGTGGAGTAGGGGCCTGAGGGCACAGACTTGGTGTGTTTGTGAAATCTGTTGTGAATGTGTTGTAAGGTTTTTAAAATGGTATAACTGCCTCAATTTTGCTGGACCCTAGGAAGAGTAGCTGCTGCCTTGGCAAACTATCACGGATTACAAAGGGAAACCCAGCCTTGAGCTGCCCAGCGATGCGAGTCTACCAGATGAGCTAAAGGCCTTCTATGCTCGCTTTGATGCAAGCAACACAGAACCATGCAACAACTGTTCTAGATGACTATGTGATCTCGCTCTCCGTAGCTCTCCGTATTGGGGTAGAACAGGTTAAACAGGTGACCTTTAAACAGGTTGACATTCACAAGGCTACAAGGCCAGACGGAATACCAGGACGCGAACTCAGAGCGTGCGCCGACCAGCTGGCAAGTGTCATCACTGACATTTTCAACCTATGTCTGAACCCGTTTGTAATACCAACTTGTTTCAAACAGATCACCATAGTCTCCTTGCCCAAAAACACCAAGGAAACCTGCCCAAATGAGAATCGCCCTGTAGCACTCACATCTATAGCCATGAAATTCTTTGAAAGGCTGGTCATGGCTCACATCAACACCATCATCCCAGATACCCTGGACCCACTCCAATTTGCATCCCACACAAACAGATCAACAGATGAGGGTGTTTGCTTAGTCCCCTCCTGGTTCACCCACAACTGCATGGCCGAGCACGACTCCAACACCATCAAGTTTGTCATCGGCGATGGGGCACCCTACAGAGAGACGGTCAGAGACCTGTCAGTGTGGTGCCAGGACCACAGCCTCTCCCTCAACATCAGAAAGACAAAGGAGCCGATCGTGGACTACAGGAAATGGAGGGACGATCATGCCCCCATCCATATCTATGGGCTGTAGTTGAGGGGGTCGAGAACTTCAAGTTCCTGGGTGTCCACATCACTAAGGAATTAACACACACCCAAACAGTTGTGTAGAGGGCAAGTCAGCGCCTCTTCTCCCTCAGGAGGCTGAAAAGATTGTGCATGGGCCCTCAGCTCCTCAAAAAGTTCCCCAGCTGCATTATTGAGAGCATCTTGACTCGCTGCATCATCGCTTGGTATGGCAGCTGCAAGGCAAGGTGCTACAGTGGGGGGTGAGTAGGGTCAAGTACCGCACTGGGCCAAGCCCCCTGCCAACCAAGCCCTCTACACCAGCCGGTGTCAGAAGAAGGCACCAAAAATGGTGAAAGACTCCAGACACCCAAGCCATAAACTGATGTCTCTGCTACCGCATGGCAAGCGATATAGTTGTGTAGCGGGCACGTCAGCTTCTACCCCCAAGCCATAAGATTGCTAAACAAGAATGCTAACTAGCTCATCAAATGGCTACACGGACTACCTGCATTGACCATTTTTAGCACGATCTCTATTGCATTGACTCTATGCACACACACTGGACTCTACCCACACACTCACACATACAGTACTTACAATGACATCCCAACAAAGACATACACACACACTATATATGCCCACACATTTATACTGATGCCACACACACACACATAGCAGGCGCACTCATGCATACTGACGCGACACACACACCCATCCACAAGCACACACACACACGCTGCTGCTACTGTCTATTATCTATCCTGTTGTCCAGTCACCTTCATTACCTCATACCCCTGCACATCGACTTGGTACTAGTTCAACCTGTGTATAGCCATGCTACTTTTACATACATTGTTATTATTTGTTATTCACTGTGTAGTTATTCCTCATGTCACTTTCTATTTCTTAACTATGCATTGTTGGAAACGGACCCGTAAGTAAGCATTTCACTGTTAGTGTCACACTGCTTATCCTGTGTCTTCTTGACCTGCCACCACTCCCCCCGAGTGTGATTGGGTGGGCAGAGACAGGTGTGCTGGAGTCAGAGCAGATCCCCACCAGCTGCAACCTGTTCCATAATCAAGACCTCTACAAATACTCAGCCCTGCCACTTCCACACTGCCAGATCATAATCTCTGCTCAGTCAGTCTTAATTTCTAGCCGGTTGTTACTATTCAGATCCTGTTGTGCATGTTTTCCTTGCCTGATGTTTTCCTCTCCGCAACAGATCTGCCCACTCTCGTCCATGTCTTGTCATCCTGCTACTCTGTCCTGGATTCGACACTCTACTACTCCCTTGGATTCCTCTCCGGACCTGCTTACCCTGTCCCAACCCTTCTCGCTCCAGCCTCTATTATTGAAGTTGCCGGTCCTTCTGTGGAGAGTAGTTCATCAGCAGTCTCTAGTTGTGTTCCCCAGAAATGTTTTGTCATACCCATGGTATACGGTCTGATATACTACGGCTGTCAGCCAATCAATATTCAGGGCTCGAACCACCCAGCTTATAATAATGTCTCGTATGATTGTTTTATTTATGATGTAGGCTGTTTTGTTGTAATTGTTTTATTCTTATTTGGACAACAGGAAGAGTAAATACTACAATGCAATTAAAGAGAGTATCAGAGTCTAGCTAATGACCACCAGGAGACACCATAAAATGCACAATATGTTGCTACGGTGATGACTCAGCCAGGGTGATGTAAGGGCTGAGGCGGACAGTATGATAACAAAACATCTTCGATCATGGTCCAACAAAGGTTTTAAGTGATGTATAAAACATATACAGTCCTAGTGGAATAAATTAAACCTACGTGTGAACATGTATACTGCAAGCCTGCATTCTACCAGGACGTGAAGTTAGAAAATCATAGAAAATCATAAAAATTCAATACCCTTATTGTTAAAAACCCTTCTCTTTGGCACCCGAGTCATGCAATTCACCGTGGTGGAGATCCACACTCAGTTATCACAAGAAAACAAATGTAGGAAGAGGGGGAAACTATTAGGTCTTGGCCAGGATAGGTGATTACTTTTACATAACATGGACACTTGCTACCATCTGCTATTGGATATACAGTGCCTTTGGAAAGTATTCAGACCATAACTTTTTCTACATTTTTCTGCCTTATTCTAAAACTGATTTAATTGTTTTTTTACTCAAAGCAAAAGCAGGTTTTATTAAAATAATTTATTAAAATAAATTTAAAAAATATCAAGTTCAGACCTTTTACTCAGTACTTTGTTGAAGCACCTTTGGCAGTGATTAAAGCAGCGAGTCTCCTTGGGTATGACGCTACAAGCTTGGCACACCTGTATTTGGTGAGTTTCTCCCATTATTCTCTGCAGATCATCTCAAGCTCTGTCAGGTTGGATCAGGAGCGTCGCTACACAGCTATTTTCAGATCTCTCCAGAGATGTTCGATCGGGTTCAAGTCCAGGCTCTTGCTGGGCCAGTCATGGACATTCAGACACTTGAATCACTTTGTCATTATGGGGTATTGTGTGTAGATTGCTGAGGATTAAACATTTTTTTTTTAGATTAAGGCTGCAACACAACAAAATGTAAAAAGTCAAGTGGTCTCAGTACTTTCCGTAGACACATTCCTCTCTCCAACTCATCTGTCATTTTTTTCTTGCTCTGCCTGTTTCTCACACACACTTTTCAGCAGTTTCAGTGATTCATTCTGGCATACTGGTTATGGTTGAAATTGGTTAATCTGCTTGGCAATATGACTTTCACCTTCTGTTGTCACGATTGTCGTCCTCCAATCCCTTCCAGCCAGGATCTCCTCCCATGTGTAGCAACCCTTGCCGTCCAAAACGTCCTCCCATGTCCAGGAGTCCCGACATCTCTGCTGCTGCCCGTTACCATGCCGCTTGGTCCTTTTGTGGTGGGTCACGATCGTCGTCCTCCTCATCTGAGGAGGAATAGTTGGACCGATCGGAGGACCAAAATGCAGCGTGATATGTGTTCATCGTGAATTGAATAATCAGAGAACACTTGAACAAACTATACTAAACGATAAACAAACACCGACCAAGAAGCTATTTACGAAATGTGCTGACACAAGCAACTAACATAGACAATCACCCACAATGACAAAACAGGCTACCTAAATATGGTTCCCAATCAGAGACAACAACTAACACCTGCCTCTGATTGAGAACCATATCAGGACAAACACAGAAACAGACAAACTAGACATCCAACATAGAATGCCCACTCACATCACACCCTGACCAAATAAAACATAGAAACATACATCGCAAACTATGGTCAGGGCGTGAACATCCGTGTGTTTTTACTTACGGTTTACTGTAGCTGTAAACGAGACGCATTGAGAGGTACCATCAGGCAACACTGCTGAGTGTGTCAGATTCCTTTGGAAGCTTTGAGAAGAGTCAACGTTTTTGTGTGTGCGCGTGCGTGTTTGTATGCGTGCGTGTGTTATGTGGTTTGAGTGTAGACCGATGAACGAGAGGGTAAGGAGGAGGTGAGAGACAGAGGGAGAGAAAGAAGAATGTGTAAGAGAGGGAAAGAAATAGAGACGGGGGGGGACTTAGAGACATTATGTATAGAGAGAAAAAGACAGAGGGGAGGGAGAATGAGGATGAATGTGTGTGTGTGTGTTTATGTTGTGTGCTGCCTAAGAACATTGTTCACAACAGAGGGAGGTCACTTACACTAACATCCGGAACTCTCCAAACTCCCTCTCCTCATTGCGCTGAGTTGATGGGTGTCGTTTCCAACACCTATCCCCGTGTCTCACCACATTCTCCTATCTAATAAAGAGAAGTGGCAGAGTGAAAGAGATTAATATAATGTTGTCCTTGCCGTCAATACCCTGTCCTGTCTCTTAACTCCTCTGCATGGCAATATTCAAATACATCTGTCGCAGTTTTCACTGAGATGAGATGACATTTGGTGGTAATGGGATGCCATTCTGTAAGCAGAAATAATTTACCATCTGTTTCATTCCTGCTTTCTTTCTGTTCTCACTCTCTCTTCCTCCTCCCTTCCCCTCCCTCTCATCTGTCTCTCCTCTTTCATCATGTAACAGCCAGCCCATAACTCCACTGTGTGTTGCTGTGAAAAATTGCATCCCACCTGATACAATCTCCAGTTACAGTATATTGTATTGGACATTGCATTGTTTTGGATAATGGGATGGCCCATTCATCTAAAATGTTATGGTTATTTTTCTCAATGTCTGTGTGGATTATTTTGGATGAGTAAAAACAGAGCCTCGTATCATACAGGGAGGGACACAGTGGTGGGCTGCAGTATACTGTACTATAGCTCCGCTCAGGAGCAGAGGGGGGCAAGACGCCTACGTTACCCAGACTGCCTGTGGGCTGTGTGGGCAGCAGCACTGTTTGATAATGCACTCTAAATAATTCATTAACTTTTATTCTCATTTAACAACTGCTCTTATGAAAAATAACAGTCTGGACAATGTCAACACAGCAGCAGAGCAGCACAGTATTTCCCCCTAAGAGGCATTAGAAGAGAAATTTGTTTTACCAATCGAACGACATCTATTGCAGGATAAATCAATGTCAGACTTTATGTAGCTGGCCATAAATGGATGTAACGTTTTACTTTATGGGTTGGTTACTAACCCATTGCTTTCTACTTCAATACAGATATAATACGATTAGGCTATTATTTTTTATTTTTTTATTTTGTTGTTGAATTTTACCTCCTTTTTCTCCCCAATTTCGTGGTATCCAATTGTTAGTAGTTACTATCTTGTCTCATCGCTACAACTCCCGTACGTGCTCGGGAGAAACGAAGGTCGAGAGCCATGCGTCCTCTGAAACACAACCCAAAGTTGGTTGATGCATTGCCATTTTTTACAAAAAGTCCCACTGTACCTAACATCTTTACTAAACTTTAGACATCTTGTCTCAGGAATGGTTAACTATGGAAATTCCTTTGGTCTCTACTGAGTTAGGTAAATCAGCTTTTAGCTTTCTTGCACCTCATTTGTAGAACATTTTCATCTTAAATGTGATATTTTGGTGCCCCGAGGGCAATTCAGAAGCCTGATTGAGGACCTTATTACTGATGAATGTGTTAGTTTGTTATGACCATGTTGTTCTTTCTGCTTGCATTTTGTATTTTGATGTGTGTATTTTCTGTAATTTATGTAATTCAGGACTCATCTGTAAAAGAGACCTTGGTCTCAGTATGAAAAATAAAAAAATGTATTTCTCTACCCTAAAGCAGGAAAATGCTCATATCGCTCCTATTACTTGAATTGGATTTGTGCCACAAATGCAAAATGTTAGCATGTGGAAACAGTGCCAGTGAAACTAAACCAAAGCTTGGATTGCTGTCATACCGTGTTCATAGACAACTTGCAGGTAAGAAAACCCATGTGTAATTCCGTTGTCTGGGTGAATTATCCCTTTAATAAAGACAGAGACAATTTTTTCAAAACATGGTTGAAAAAGAAATGCTGCTCTTATGGAATGTGTGTCATCATAGTGAAAGGGAAAGGGAAAGGGGGATACCTAGTCAGTTGCACAACTGAATGCATTCAACTGAAATGTGTCATCCGCATTTAACCCAACACCTGGTCGGACTCACTCAAGTGTAAAAAAACTTGAACTTTTTCTCAATGCTGATTTGAATGTCATTGTCAGAGTCTATCTAGAAGATAGCGAAGGAGTCAGGCGCTGTGTCCTACAGGTAAGAGTAAAACAAAAAAAAATACTGTGTTTACTCAATCCAAGAACGTATCAAAAATTCCGTTACAAAACAAGGACAAAACAGGACTCGAACTCCAACACACGAAAGACAACCATGCACAAAACAGAAAGGGACACCACGGGGTTAAATAAGGAACATAATTATGAGATGGGATCCAGGTGTGTAAACAGACATAACAAAAGGAACAATGAAACATGGTTCGGTGGCAGCTAGAAAGCCGGTGACGTCGACCGCCGAACGCCGCCCGAACAAGGAGAGGGAACAACTTCGGTGGAAGTCGTGACAGTCATTTTTTTTCTCAAACATCCTTTCTGAACTTAAAATGAATCCTAGAAGTAATCCCCTAGTTTTACAAAAGTATCTGTAATCGGATGACATGTTTTTTGCTGGTAACGTAACGGATTACAGTTTTCTGGTAATCCGTTACTCTCCAACCCTGATGACTTAATTTCATGTTATTTTAATTTAGCAACTGTTATTGTGTACCTTCACTCTTGTTAGTTCCATCTTCTGTCTTTAATGAACTATAAAGCCACTATTCATATGAGAACAAAAGCATGTCTGGACAATGTCAGCATACCTTTAACACTCTTTTGTGTCAAACAATCTTCATTTTTTTTGTTAATTGATCAAATTATATTATTATCTAAAAACAGTTAGTTTGTCTAGAAACGGTCAACAGTTGTGTCCCTTCACACTCTTTCATTCCCTTCCATCCTTTGTTTTCAACTAATCAAGTTTTACGTCCATAAAGCAACTGTATGAAAACCAAAAACTTCTCTAAGCTTGCCAGAATGCCCACGGTTACAGTCTAGCTTCACTGAACTTGTTTCACTGTCTTTACTCAGTGCTGTGAGAGTGAGCTAATCTGACGTAGTGGGATTGTGAAGGGAGCAGCTGTAGGGGTTTCTCTTTCTGGTAACTAGAAGCCGGGAGCGATCAGAGTTCTCCTGCTGCCCACTCCACGGGCCTTTTATCTGCTTGCCAGAGCGTGATATTCTCTGACGGCATCCAAAGCCAACATCACAATGCGGCTAAGCACTGTACTGTGAGGACACCGTCTGGAGATGTGTGCGTGTGTGTATTTTAGGTTGTGCGTAAAGGTACAGTAAATGTGTGTTCAGTTCACTGCTAAAGTGCTGAATCACTCCCCTCGCTTCCTCCTCCACCCCCTGCAGGTGTACCCTGTACCCCCTTGTCCCCCTGTCTGGTGGAACGTCTCGGTGGAGAAACATGTCCAGATGGGCAGGTTGGGTAGGGGTGAATGTCCACTCACCCTGTCCCTCTTTCCTGTCCCTCTCCACTGGAGCTGTGACAGAGACTCTGGAGGGTCAGAGATCTTAGCAGGGACACAAGGAAAAAAAACTCAATGTTTGCACTATGTCTTTCAAACGTATGATTTCATTAAGTTCACATGCTCATATCCAAAGTTACTCAGAGAGTCACAAGCAGAACTTTTTCATAAAAATGGTTATCAGTGAAAGGGATAATTCCAGTAATGGCAGATACTAAGAACAGAGTTTGTTACTGTTACCTATTCTTGTGTTCCTTTCTTTGCCAGTATTTCCTATTGGCAGTCAGGCTATCTCTGGCAAGCACATGGAGGGCTGTGCGGCCCCCCAAAACCGGTCATGCTGGAGGATGTTGCAGGCAGCAGAACGTTCGCCACGGCGTCTCCAAACTCTGTCACGTCTGTCACATGTGCTCAGTGTGAACCTGCTTTCATCTGTGAAGAGCACAGGGCGCCAGTGGCGAATTTGCCAATCTTGGTGTTCT
Organism: Oncorhynchus keta; assembly: GCF_023373465.1. Classification (NCBI taxonomy): domain Eukaryota; kingdom Metazoa; phylum Chordata; class Actinopteri; order Salmoniformes; family Salmonidae; genus Oncorhynchus; species Oncorhynchus keta. The sequence continues at coordinate 58,069,384 of NC_068422.1, read as the reverse complement.
CTGGCAAATACCAAACGTCCTGCACGGTGTTGGGCTGTAAGCACAACCCCCACCTGTGGACGTCGGGTCCTCATATACCGCCCTCAATGGAGTCTGTTTCTGACCGTTTGAGCAGACACATGCACATTTGTGGCCTGCTGGAGGTCATTTTGCAGGGCTCTGGCAGTGCTCCTCCTGCTCCTCCTTGCACAAAGGAGGAGATAGCGGTCCTACTGCTGGGTTGTTGCCCTCCTACGACCTCCTCCACATCTCCTGATGTACTGGCCTGTCTCCTGGTAGCGCCTCCATGCTCTGGACACTACGCTGACAGACACAACAAACCTTCTTGCCACAGCTCGCATTGATGTTCCATCCTGGATGAGCTGCACTACCTGAGCCACTTGTGTGGGTTGTAGACTCCGTCTCATGCTACCACTAGAGTGAAAGCACCGCCAGCATTCAAAAGTGACCAAAACATCAGCCAGGAAGCATAGGAACTGAGAAGTGGTCTGTGGTTATCACCTGCAGAACCACTCCTTTATTGGGGGTGTCTTGCTAATTGCCTATAATTTCCACCTGTTGTCTATACCATTTGCACAACAGCATGTGAAATTTATTGTCAATCAGTGTTGCCTCCTAAGTGGACAGTTTGATTTCACAGAAGTGTGATTGACTTGGAGTTACAGTGTGATGTTTAAGTGTTCCCTTAATTTTTTTTGAGCACTGTATTTGCTTTACTCATCTCATATGTATATACTGTATTCTATTCTACTGTATTTTTGTCTATGCCACTCTGACAATGCTCATCATAATATTTACATATTCCTTAATTCTATTCTTTTACTTTTAGTTTGTATGTATTGTGTGTACTGTTAATATCTGCTAAACATGTGTATATGACCAATACAATTTGATTTGATTTGATTTGAAATGACAGTAAAAACAGAATACAACATTGCTGACTCAGGGTAAAACATCCAGACACCGAGTCACATAAACACTAAACATTTAGACGTCCTGAATATTTCACATATATCGGTAGCTCGAGCCCAGTTCACACCTAGGCATTTTAGAATTATAGACTTTGAAAATGTCACACCTTGATCTGTTTCAACTGTTCTGTGCTTTTCTTCACCCCCCGACCAGGTGTCTCCCATTTGTTCCCGTTATAGTCCCTGTGTATTTATACCGGTGTCTTGTCTGTCTGTTGCCAGTTCATCTTGTCTTGTGAAGTCAACCAGTGTGTTTTTCTGTGCTTCTGTTTATCTTAGTCTTTGTTTTTCTAGTCCTCCCGGTTCTAACCCTTTGCCTGGCCTGACTCTGTACACGCCTGCCTGACCATTCAGCCTGCCCTGACCTCGAGCCTGGTACGAATTGGCCATGACTGACCCAGCAGACGCGGCGCAGATGCGGACCGGCTCAGTAACGCTGTCTCCCTGCAGGGAGCGACCATTAACCTTTTTGGGATAGGGGGCAGCATTTTCACATTTGGATGAATAGAGTGCCCAGAGTGAACTGCCTCCTACTCTGTCCCAGATGCTAATATATGCATATTATTATTAGTATTGGATAGAAAACTGTTTGAATGTGCCACATTCAGGTGGCCTCCCAGGTGGCACAGTGGTCAAGGGAACTGCATCGTAGCGCTAGCTGTGCCACCAGAGACTCTGGGTTCGCGCCCAGGCTCTGTCGCGACTGGGAGGTCCGTGGGGCAACGCACAATTGGCCTAGCGTTGTCCGGGTTAGGGAGGGTTTGGCTGGTAGGGATATCCTTGTCTCATCGCGCACCAGCGACTCCTGTGGCGGGCCAGGCGCAGTGTGCGCTAACCAAGGTCGCCAGGTGCACAGTGTTTCCCGACACATTGGTGCGGCTGGCTTCCGGGTTGGATGCAAGCTGTGTTAAGAAGCAGTGCGGCTTGGTTGGGTTGTGTTTCGGAGGACGCATGAATTTTGACCTTCATCTCTCCCGAGCCCATACGGGAGTTGTAGCGATGAGACAAGATAGTAACTACTAATAATTGGATACTAAGAAATTGGGGAGAAAAGGGGGTAAAAGAAAACTGTTTGAATGATGTCTGTGAGTATAACAGAACTCATATGGTAGGCGAAAACCTGAGAAAAATCCAACCAGGAAGTGGGATATCTGAGGTTTGTAGTTTTTCAACTCAGACCCTATTGAAGTTACGGTGTGATATTGGTTATGTTGCACTTCCTACAGCTTCCACTATATGTCAACCGTCTTTAGAAACTGGTTTGAGGGTTCTACTATAAAGGAGGGGCTCATGAGACCTGTCTGAGTCAGTGGTCTGGCAGAGTGTCTCAGGCTCGTGACGTGCGCTCCCAACAGAGTTACCTCTCATTTTAGTGCTTTTCTTCAGATATAGGAATTCTCCGGTTGGAACATTATTGATGTTTTAGGTTAAAAACATCCTAAAGATTGATTCCATACATCGTTTGACATGTTTCTACGACCTGTAACAGAACGTTTTGAGTTTTTGTCTGGACGAAGTGCTCACGCCTCATGAAAATGGATTATGGGCTAAACACTCTAACAACAAATGGCTATTTGGACATAAATGATGGACTTTATGGAACTTTATTGGACAAATCAGTCATTTATTGTCGAACTTGGATTCCTGGGAGTGCCTTCTGATGAAGATCATCAAAGGTGTGTTATTTCTGACTTCTGTTGACTCCAAAATGGCGGATATTTCTCTGACTGGATTGGGCTCTGAGCGCCGTTCTCAGATTATGCTTTTTGCGAAAAAGTTTATTTGAAATCCGTCACAGTGGTTGCATTAAAGAGAAGTCTATCTTTAATTATTTGAATAACACTAGTATCTTTTATCAATGTTTATTATTAGTATTTCTACAAAATCACATGATGTTTTGGAATCAAAACATTACTGCACGTAACGCGCCAATGTAAACTGAGAGTTTTGGATATAAATATGCACATTATCGAACAAAACATACATGTATTGTTTAACATGATGTCCCATGAGTGTCATCTGATGAAGATCATTAAAGGTTAGTGAATCATTTTATCTATATTTCTGCTTTTTGTGAATCCTATCTTTGGCTGGAAAAATGGCTGTGTGTTTTTTTGACTTGGCGGTGATCTAACATATCATATGTTGTGCTTTTGCTGTAAAGCATTTTTTAAATCGGACACGATGGGTAGATTAACAAGAAGTTTATCTTTCATTTGCTCTATTGGACTTGTTAATGTGTGAAAGTTACATGTTTCAAAGAAATATTTTTGAATTTCGGGCCCTGCCTTTTCAGTGGAATGTTGTCAAGGGGTTACTCCAGAACCTAATGGAAGGGCTCCATTCGCTGGCAAAATGCCACGACCAGGGTTTTAAGACGTTAATGGAGAAATTCAGTGGAGTATCTCACAGGCAGCATGCCAGAACAGAGACCTCCCAGACCCTCAGTAATCCCACTAACCCTGCTTACCACCTCCAGAACCCTGCTTACCACCTCCAGAGCGTTATGTTGGGGATCCTGGAATCTGCCGGGCTTTTCTTTCCTAGTGCTCCCTCATTTTTGAGCTGCGGCCATCTTCGTTCTCTTCGGATCGGTCGAAGATAGCGTATCTGACTACGCTAATGTCTGGAAGGGCGTTGTCCTGCACTACTGCAGTTTGGGAGTAGCAATCCGCCATTTGCCTTCGTCTGGAAGATTTCATGGTGGAGGTGAGTAAGGTGTTCGATTCTCCGGGAGCTGGGAGAGAGGCAGCTTGAAAGCAACTTGGATTACAAGACTCCCATAGTGTGGCAGACTACGCAGTAGATTTTCGCACGTTGGCAACCGAGAGTGCCTTCAATCCAGAGTCCCTGTTCGATACCTTCCTTCATGCAACTGTCGGAGGGGATTAAAGACAAGCTCGCGAGTTACCTTTTGACCTCGATTCCCTCATGGCCTTAACAGGATTGATGGGCGTCTACGAGAACGCATGAGGGAGAGGAGGTCTGGTCTCAGTCAAACTCGCCCATCCGCTGCTACTTGTTCCTCTCCGAAGAGATCCGGACATCTGTACTTCAGAGAGGATCCGAAGCCACCCGAGATCACTTGGGAATCATCGGGGATGGGTGACTCGATCAATCTGGATGCTATGCAACTGGCAGAGTTATATTTTAGCCGAAGGAACATTCACATAGGCTGTGCTCCAACAGTTGTCTGTATTGTGGTGCCGCGGGGCATTCAGCCAAGGAGACGGCCCAGCTCATGGTGTAGCACTTCCGAATCCATGGACTCCCTGTCGACATGGTCTCTGATCGTGGCCCTCAATTCTCGTCCCGATTCTGGAAGGCATTCTGCACCCTTATTGGGTTGTCGGCCAGCCTGTCCTCTGGGTTTCATCCCCAGTCCGACAGCCAGTCGGAGTGTGCCAATCAAGACCTGGAAACGACACTTCGGTGCCTCTTCTTGACCAACCCCACCACCTGGAGCCAGGAACTGGTCTGGGTGGAGTATGCTCGGAACACTCTTCCCTGCTCGGCCACTGGGCTCTACCCTTTCAGGTGCTCCATGGGGTATTAGCCTCCGCTCAACCCTTGGCCCAGATGTTCATCCGCAGTTGTTGGCGTACTTGGAAAAGAGCTTGGTCGGCTCTTCTCAACACCACCTCCAGGTATCATTGACAAGCGGTATGCCACCGGACTCTGGGTCCCCACTATCGTCTCGGGCCGAGGGTATGGCTGTCTATAGGGGACCTGCCCCTCCGGGTGGAGTCCTAAGAGCCCCCCCCCCCCATTTTACTGGTCCTTTCCCCATCTCTAAAGTCCTCAATCCCACTGATGTTCATCTTCTGTAACCCTGTACCCTCAATATACATTCCAATTTTCATGTGTCCAGGATTAAGCCCTTGTCTCACAGCCCTTTGTCTTGTGCTTCCAGGTCCACCCGTCCTCCCTGTGTCATCGATGGATATCCGGCGTACAAGTTGAGACACCTCCTGAGTGTTTGACCACGGGACTGGGGTTTCCAGTACCTGGTTGACTGGGAGGGTCATGGCCCGGAGGAGAGGTGCTGGGTCCCAGCAGTAAAGACATCCTGGATCCGGGCCTCATCACCGATTTCCACTACTGACACCACGGTCAACCAGGTATGCGCCCAGGTAGGAGGGGGGGATACTGTCACACCCTGATCTGTTTCACCTGTCTTGTGCTTGTCTCCTCCCCCTACCAGGTGTCTCCCATTTGTTCCATTTGTTTGTATACCGGTGTCTTGTCCGTCTGTTGCCAGTTCATCTTGTCTTGTTAAGTCAACCAGCGTGTTTTTCCTAGTCCTCCCAGTTCTGTCCCTTTGCCTGCCCTGACTCTGTACCCACCTGCCTGACCATTCAGCCTGCCCTGACTTCGAGCTTGCCTGCCGCCCTGTACCTTCTGGACTCTGACCTGGTTTATGAACTTATGACTGTCCTCGACCTGCCTCTTGCCTGCCTCTTGTTTTTCAATAAATATCAGAGACTTGAAACATCTGCTTCTGGTGTCTGCATCTGGGTCTTGCCCTGTGTCATTATAGAAGAATGTAATTGGATGAATATAATATGTCTCTCCCGTGTTAAATAATTTTTTCAAGTGTTCAAGTTAAATCAAGTTTATAAAAAAAACAAAAAACAATTGGCTTTGTTTCTACTGGAACCTTATAGAAGGTTTTTCATCTGAAGTTTTAGCTGGTCTGTGTGTTGGTATAGGCCACAGGTGGTACCTTAATTGGTGGTTTCGTTATTGGGATGACGGCTCGTGGTAATGGCTGGAGCGGAATAAGTAGAATGGTATATTGATGCCATTCTTTTCGCTCTGTTCCAGCCGTTATTATGAGCCGTCCTCCCCTCAGCAGCCTCCTGTGGTATAGTCCTAACCTTAGACCAACCTCCGATTTTCTAAAGACAAAGCATACTCAATCAATCCCTAATGATAAGCCTCACTCAGTAAACCTGTAATGGAGACTGGATTAGACACTCTAAATCAAACATTTGACCTTTGCTCTGTAGGGGCTCCGGTTAAAAGTAGTTAACTATAGTGAATAGGATTACAATTGAGACTCAGCCTCAGTCTCAATCAAGAGTATGTTGGGCCTTGACAATGTGTCTGCTTCCCTTCCCCTCCACCTACAGGGCACAGTGAGACAGCGGGGCTGCTGCTGGGAAGCAATAGTCTAGTGGGCAGTTGGCATAATCAGCACATACTGGATCACAATGTCTGTACAGTCTGAGACACTCTGCGAGAAGAGAGAAAATAAGAAAGACCACAGTGGGGAGTGGAGGAACCACCATAAAATAGGGCAATGCTCTCAGGTCCATAGCATAATACCCAACACACATGGGTAGGAGAAGAAGGAATCGCCTTCAGATACCCACAGTCTGGTTTGAGCAGTCAGAAGCAGTGTGTGGGTGGAGTGTATGGGATGAAAATAAATAAAGAGTGAGAGAACAAGAATGAGAAATCGAGAGCAAAAGTCAGAAATGGAATGGGAGAGTTATTCATGTGTTGAATGTGATTTACCAGAAATTCCCCTTCAGGGACCTGATATTCGTAAGCCTTAGGGAGATTGTCTGGGTTTCATCTGTCTGGTTGTTGCTGTTTTCGATAGCAGGCTACAGTACATCCGCTATTCTCTCGAATAACCTTTTTCACTGCATCTCCATATTGACTGTGTAAAACTTGTCTCAATATGGATCCACACAAATCTCTGGCATTGTGACAACGGAAATACTCTCCCCTTATCTCTCTTTCTCTCTTTCCCTTTGTCTGGGACACCTCTCATTTGCCAGGCTACGGGGAGGAGATTGAGAGAATGAAAAAGGAGAAGACAATGAAAAGGTTTACAGAGAGGGATGAAGGAAAAATATTTGCTTCTCAGCCCTTTTTGCTTACCAGCCCTCTGGGCAAAGGTCAAAGGTCAGGCAGGAACTGATTAGTGTGAGAATGAACTCATAGAGGCCCTGGAATGAGAAATGTAGGTGGAGCTCGGTACATTTAACACAATTTGTGACGACAACTGGAGGGAGGATTCTCAGGGCTTTAGCTGGTCTCATTGTTTTTTGATTTTTCAAGGAAATCTACTGCAACCTGGCCTAGGTATTTAGCCCACTGGGCAAGAACTGGTTGAATCAGCATTGTTTCCCCATCATTTCAACAAAATAATTCAATGTGATGATGTTGAGTCAATGTGGAAAACTGATTGGATTTGCAAAAAGTCATCAACATATGGACATTTTTTCCCGCCCGACTTTTAACCTCAGTCCAATGACATGGTGATATTATTTCTTGATTTCAAGTGGAATTCACATTAGTTGACAACTCAACCAAACATAAATTAAAACTAGATGTTGAACTGACATCTGTGCCGAGTGGGAGGTTACAGCCTAAGCGCTAACAACTTGTTATTGTCTTGCTGAAGGCAATGATTTGGCTGTATGGAATGTCAAATCAGGGGTCCAAAATCTGGTGCACCAGCCTGCTTTGGGTTTGTAGTTTCTTTGGGTTTGTAGAGAAAACCCACCTGTCCAAGAGGGAATATAATATATCAACAACTCTTATCTTGACCACCAAGTATTGAATAGATGCATTTTACTATGGCAGTTTCATATGTGTGTGTGCATTCTTTATCTGACCTTCTTTCTATCTCCTTTCTCCCTTGCACACTCTCACAAACATTCTCTCCCTCTGCCACCTATTTCCTCTCCTCTTCAACTTTCCTGCTTAGTCAGTGAAGCCGCATCGGTAAAACTTGTCTGCGGAGATTATCATTACAGAGCCTGGCCGGAAGGCAGGTGCCTTAATTTCCAGTAACCAGCGGTTATTACTAAATAGATCTTCTTAAAATGGAGTAGGTAATGGCCCGTGGTGCTTTGGGTGCTCATCTAAGCTGCCTATTAGAGCTTAATGTGATATACTCCACTGTGAAAAGAGAGACACAGGGAAAAAAAGAGGGTGTGAGAGAGGTGAGGATATGCATTTGTTTTTGTGGGGGGTCAACTCTGTGTGTGTGTGTGAGAGAGAATGTGAGTGAGTGAGTGAGTGAGTGAGTGAGAGAGAGAGTGAGTGAGTGAGAAAGAGAGCAACATCATGGTATAGGATAATGGAGGAATGGGGAAAGGTGCAGGGACTGGAGTGGAATCCTTGGTGAAACGTCATGGCTCTGCAGCCAGATTTCTCAGGGCAGCCGAGGAAGCTTACTGCACAAAGCTCATGTTCTGAGAGCCTATGTACTTAATGGTGTCCAAGCTCTAGAATCAGGCGAGAGTTCCAAGCTAACCATTTTCGGTCTCCGGGTACATAGATTAGGGATAAAGTTCCTTTTAAATCTGTAACTCAGTACTGAAAGGAGACCGTCTGTAAGCACTGAAATAAGACACGGAGGGAGCACCTCTAGTAATGCATCGCATCTGGCAAGCAAATTGGGTGCTAGATCGAAAAAGTTTCTACCTGTTGTAATGTAATGTACTATGTGTGTCTTGTTGGGCAGCGGCCAAACAGACATTTTGAAATGGACAGTGACACATACATATGCATTTTGTATCTGCTTTCATCCGTCTCTGTGTGTCCGCGGCATTTGCTGTTTGCACGTTTTTGTCAGAGGTCACCTTGAGCTTGTCTGCCTGTGGCTCCCTCCTCCTTCCATCCCTTTTTCTCTCTCTCCCTCCTACACACTGGCTAATCCTGTCTTTTAATTAACAGGAATCAGCTCGTTTTCCAATAATTTAAGGTTTTCCACCTATAGGGTATAGTAAACCATTAACAGACCAGTAATGTTTACAAAATCGCACAGAGGGAGAGATTTCTCCTGCTTAACTCAAATTAACCTGTGAGGCGGTGAGATCTCTGCAAACTGGGCTATTGCTCTGAATAGTACAATCTGTAGTATGTCTGGGTATGTCAGAGTATTTGTATCTACTGTTGGACAGTGGTAACACCAAATTAAAAATGGTTTACATTCATTTATTATTACAGATTAATTTGATTTGTGTTATACAAACACTATTGAATTGAGAAATAATCTTTAGAAATTATTGTCAGATTGACAAAATGTAACCATGTTTCAACACAACTGGAACAAATACCTCTATTATGGCAGTTCTAGCTATTTGACTTAAATCATCCAACTTGATGAAAAAACACATCACATTGAAAGGTTTTATTTCCAATTAACAATGGCATAACAGAGATTTCAGTAGGGAACATTAATGCTCCCATCTGCCTCTTGCACTTCTGTGAGCCTTTTTAGTAGCTTCAGAACTGACAGCTATCATGAAGAAAGTATAGTGGCTTGGTCTTGGTGGGGGGTCATCTCAGAGTGTCTGGTCTTTTCTATCCATGGCATCGGTTTTGGATTGGCCACTGCTGCGTAGGGTGAGGAGTGAAGTGAAGTGGGCAGGGCAATCGAATCAGTAAAGAAAGCGTAAGATCATTGGTAGATAAAGAGTAAAAAGTTATAAGGTAGCTTTTTCAAACAGAAATTTGCATCCTATAGCACAAACTCCCAAAAGTTCTGGGACAAGGTAAAGTTCATGGAGAATAAGAGCACCTCCTCTCAGCTGCCCAATGCACTGAGGCTAGGAAACACTGTCACCACCAATACATTTACGACAATCGAGAATTTCAATGAGCATTTTTCTACGGCTGGCCATGCTTTCCACCTGGCTACCCTTACCCCAGTCAACAGCTCTGTACCCCCCACAGTACCTTGCCGAAGCCTCCCCATTTCTCCTTCACCCAAATCCAGATAGCTGATATTCTGAAAGAGCTGCAAAATCTGTACCCCTACATATCAGCTGGGCTAGACAATCTGGACCTGGCCCTCGCTTCATATTCATCACCAAACCCACTGGCTCCAGGTCCTCTAAGTCTTTGCTAGGTAAAGCCTCACCTTATCTCAGCTCACTGGTCACCATAGCAGCACCCACCAGTAGCACGCACAGTGCAGGTGCATTTATACGGAGACTTGATTACACACAGGTGGATTGTATTTATCATCATTAGTCATTTAGGTCAACATTGGATCATTCAGAGATCCTCACTGAACTTCTGGAGAGAGTTTGCTGCACTGAAAGTAAAGGGGCTGAATAATTTTGCATGCCCAATTTTTCAGTTTTTGATTTGTTAAAAAAGTTTGAAATATCCAATAAATGTCGTTCCACTTCATGATTGTGTCCCACTTGTTGTTGATTCTTCACAAAAAAATACAGTTTTATATCTTTATATTTGAAGCCTGAAATGTGGCAAAAGGTCGCAAAGTTCAAGGGGGCCGAATACTTTCGCAAGACACTGTATATATTTTTTTGTTCCTTTCCCCCGTCTCTACTTGCATTCATCTTCTGCACATTTATCACTCCAGTGTTTATTTGCTAAATTGTAATTCTTTCGCCACTGCAGCCTATGTATTGCATTACCTCCCTAATCTTAATTCATTTGCACCCACTGTATATTGACTTTTCTATTTTGTTATTGACTGTACATTTGTTTATTCCATGTGTAACTTTGTGTATCGCACTGCTTTGCTTGATCTTGGCCAGGTCACAATTGTAAATGAGAACCTGTTCTCAACTGGCTTAGCTGGTTAAATAAAGCTGAAATAAAAAAATATATAAATAAAAGTAAAAGAGATACTGTACATAAAAGGGTTAGAGTAACATACAGTGAGTGCCAAAAGTATTGGGACAGTGACACATTTTAGTTGATGCTTTGGCTCTGTACCTTAGTATTTGAAATGATACAATGACTGAGGTTAATAAGGCACATGAAAGTTCACATGTTCGAGAAGGTATTTCTGACAAAAAAAAAACACATTTTAATAAACGGTCAAACGGCTCTACTGTGAAGTTGTGACTTGCTACATACGCCTCGTTTCCTGAATCGGGTCACAAATACAGTTAGCTACAAATGTATTGTGACAGTGGCTGGGTTTCCGTCCAATTGGCGGCAGATTTTCATGCAAATATTTAAATATCCACAATAAAACAATATGCACATTTACCCACCAGAGATGTGTTTCCATCTAATTGGCTTGTTGCAGATAAAAGGCTGTGTGTGATGACATACTGCACATAGACATACATTTTGCGGTTAAATTGCCATGTACCGAATAAATAATACAAGTTAAATGGGTTTCTATTGCATTTTCAACTCTAATGATGGTTTTCGCTCAAAAACAATTGCGTTATATAGTGAGTGTGCCACTCTTGTGTTAGCGCTGTTCGCTAGAGTGCATGTGCTATCTGTAAAGCGCACGTGATGAGATTATTATTATGGACAAAAAGAGCAAGATTCATTTGTCAAACATGTCATCACGTGACTCCCAGTTTACTTCGATATGACGTTTTTTTTATGTCAGTATGAAAGCATTTCCACCGACATTTCTGACATAAATCATTTTACCAACACAAAAAGATCCCACCTTGTCCAGCGTATTTTGTTTTGTCAATTTGTTTTGTTTCCAACCAACCAGCCTGTCATGAAATGCTTTATCTGACATGTACTGTACAGTACTTTACTCGCACACAAAGGTTGGATTGAAACCTGTTTACTGATATATGGATGAAAATACGTTCAAATTCTAGCTGAGTCTGGACTTTAAGTACAGCAGTGCATCTCCTCCTCATGGAATGGACCAGATTTGCCAGTTCTTCCTGTGAGATGTTACCCCACTCTTCCACCAAGGCACCTGCAAGTTCCCGGACATTTCTGGGGGTGATGGCCCTCGCCCTCACCCTCCGATCCCAGATGTGCTCAATGGGATTGAGGTCCGTGCTCTTCGCTGGCCATGGCAGAACACTGACATTCCTGTCTTGCAAGAAAACATGCACAGAATGTGCAGAATGGCTGGTGGCATTGTAATGTTGGAGGGACATGTCAAGATGAGCCTGCAAGACGGGTACCACTTGAGGGAGGAGGATGTCTTCCCTGTAACGCACAGCGTTGAGATTGCCCGCAATGACAACAAGCTCAGTCTGGTGATGCTGTGACACACCGCCCCAGACCATGATGGATCCTTATGTAATACATGTATCACTAGTCACTTTAACTATGCCACTTTGTTTACATACTCATCTCATATGTATATACTGTACTCGATACCATCTACTGTATCTTGCCTATGCTGCTCTGTACCATCACTCATTCATATATCCTTGTGTACATATTCTTTATCCCCTTACACTGTGTATAAGACAGTAGTTTTGGAATTGTTAGTTAGATTATTTGCTGGTTATTACTAAACTGTCGGAACTAGAAGCACAAGCATTTCGCTACACTCGCATTAACATCTGCTAACCATGTGTATGTGACAAATACAATTTGATTTGATTTGATTTGATTGACGGACCCTCCACCTCCAAATCAATCCCGCTCCAGAGTACAGGCCTCGGTGTAACGCTCATTCCTTCGATGATAAATGTGAATCTGACCATCACCCCTGGTGAGACAAAACCGTGACTCATCAGTGAAGAGCACTTTTTGCCAGTCCTGTCTGGTCCAGTGACGGTGGGTTTGTGCTCATAGGTGACGTTGTTGCCTGTGATGTCTGGTGAGGGACCTGCCTTACACAGGCCTACAAGCCCTCAGTCAAGACAGTCTATTTGCGGACAGTTTGAGCACTGATGGAGGGATTGTGCTTTCCTGTTGTATCTCGGGCAGTTGTTGTTGCCATCCTGTACCTGTCCCGCATGTGTGATGTTCGGATGTACCGATCCTGTGCAGGTGTTGTTACATGTGGTCTGCCACTGCGAGGATGATCAGCTGTCCGTCCTGGCTCCCTGTAGCGCTGTCTTAGGCGTCTCCCAGTACAGACATTGCAATTTATTGCCCTGGCCACATCTGCAGTCCTCATGCCTCCTTGCAGCATGCCTAAGGAATGTTCAAGCAGATGAACAGGGACCCCGGGCATCTTTCTTTTGGTGTTTTTCAGAGTCAGTAGAAAGGCCTCTTTAGTGTCCTAAGTTTTCATAACTGTGACCTCAGCTTAGTTTTCATAACTGCCTACCGTTTGTAAGCTGTTAGTGTCTTAACGACCGTTCCATTGGTGCATGTTCATTAATTGTTTATGGTTCATTGAACAAGCTTGGGAAACCGTGTTTAACTCTTTTGGGATAGGGGGCAGCATTTTCGCTTTTGGAGTGAACAGAGTGAACTGCCTCCTACTTTGTCCCAGATGCTAATATATGCATAGTATTAGTAGTATTGGATAGAAAACACTCTGAATATTCTAAAACTGTTTGAATGATGTCTGTGAGTATGTGAGTACTCATTTGGCAGGCAAAAACATGAGAAAAATCCAACCAGGAAGTGGGATGTAGTTTTCCAAAGCTTGGCCTACCGAATATACATTAAGATATGTAAAGTTGCACTTCCAACGGCTTCCAGTAGATATCAACCGTCTTTAGAAACTTGAATGAGGATTCTACTATAAAGGAGGGGCTCATGAGACCTCTTTGAGTCAGTGGTCTGGCAGTGTCTCAGTCTCGTGACACGCGCTCCCGACAGAGTTAGCTCTTGTTCCAGTGCTTTTCTTCAGACATAGGAATTCTCCGGTTGGAACATTATTGATGTTTTATGTTTAAAACATCCTAACGATTGATTCCATACATCGTTTGACATGTTTCTAATGGAACCTTTTGAGTTTTTGTCTGGATGAAGTGCCTGCGCACGAAGTGCCTCATGAAGATGGATTACTGGGCTGAACACGCTAACAACAAGTGGCTATTTGGACATAAATGATGGACGTTATGGAACAAACCAGTCATTTATTGTAGAACTGGGACTTCTGGGAGTGCCTTCTGATGAAGATCATCAAAGGTAAGTTAATATTTATGGTGTTATTTCCAGCTTCTGTTGTCTCCAAAATGGCGGATATTCCTCTGGCTGTTTTGAGTTCTGAGCCCTGTTCTCAGATTATGCTTTTTCTGTAAAGTTTTTTTGAAATCTGACACAGCGGTTGTGTGAATAACACTTGTATCTTTTATCAATATTTATTATTAATATTTCTGCAAAATCATTGGATGTTTTGGAATAAAAACATTACTGCACGTAACTCGCCAATGTAAACTGAGATATTTGGATATAAATATGCACATTATCGAACAAAACATACATGTATTGTGTAACATGATGTCCTATGAGTGTCATCTGATGAAGATCATAAAAGGTTAGTGTTTTTATTTTTTCTATATTTCTGTTTTTTGTGACCCCTATCTTTGGCTGGAAAAATGGCTGTGTGTTTTTGTGACTTGGATATGACCTAACATAATCATATGCTTTGCTTTCGTTGTAAAGCATTTTTGAAATCGGACACGATGGGTAGATTAACTAGATGTTTATCTTTCATTTGCTGTATTGGATTTGTAAATGTGTGAAACTTACATATTTCTAAAAAAAAAAATTTTGCTTGCTATTTTTTATTTTTTTATTTTACTAGGCAAGTCAGTTAAGAACAAATTCTTATTTTCAATGACGGCCTAGGAACAGGGGCAGAACGACAGATTTGTACCTTGTCAGCTCGGGGATTTGAAATTGCAACCTTCCGGTTACTTGTCCAATTCTCTAACCACTAGGCTACCCTGCCGCCGTTATCTTTTCAATGGAATGTTGTGGAGGGGTTCTTCTAGCGGATGCCTGCCCTAGAAAGGTTAAACCCTTTACAATGAATATCTGTGAAATTATTTGGATTTTTACGAATTATCTTTGAAAGACAGGGTCCTGAAAAAGGGACGTTTCTTTTTTTTGATGAGGTTATATTACTTGCTCACTAGCTTTAAGCACCAACTGTCAGAGCAGCTCACAGATTACTGCACCTGTACATAGCCCACCTATAATTTAGCCCAAACAACTACCTCTTTCCCAACTGTATTTAAATTTATTTATTTATTTTGCTCCTTTGCACCCCGTTATTTTTATTTCTACTTTACACATTCTTCCATTGCAAAACTACCATTCCAGTGTTTTACTTGCTATATTGTATTTACTTTGCCACCATGGCCTTTTTTGCCTTTACCTCCTTTCTCACCTCATTTGCTCACATTGTAGACTTGTTTATACTGTATTATTGACTGTATGTTTGTTCTACTCCATGTGTAACTCTGTGGATCTGTCGAACTGCTTTGCTTTATCTTGGCCAGGTCGCAATTGTAAATGAGAACTTGTTCTCAACTTGCCTACCTGGTTAAATAAAGGTGAAATAAAATAAATAAATAAATATATTGTGATTTCATGTAATTCTATCTATGTCCTATGACCTTGAGCCTTCTTGGATGGGCACTTATAATGTACGTAGGTCTATGGCAGCACCTAAGGGATAGAATTTTCTAGCTCTACCCCTTAGACTTGGAGGTGACATAGTGTCCCCATGAGTGACAGAACAGAGCCAATCACGGTGCAACGGTTTGTATTTTCTGCTGGCTTGCCCCACCACCACAGAAAGCAACGAGTTAGGCTGAAACACCTGCATTTTGGAACGGCCTTACTCAAGGAAATAAAATAGAGACCATGTTTGTACGTGGCTTTTTCACTCAATGATATGTATATATTTTTACATTGTTTGCTAAATGATATTTGTCACATATTAATGCCAAAATAACATGCAAAACAAGCAAGCACCCCCAGAATACCCATTTCATTAATTTTTCTGTATCTGTCTATGCTAGAGGTCGACCGATTAATCGGAGTGGCCGATTAATTCGTATTTTTGGTATTTTTGGGCAGCGATTTTTCTATATTTTTTATATTTTTAAAAACTTTATTTCAACTTTATTTAACTATGCAAGTCAGTTAAGAACACATTCTTATTTTCAATGACGGCCTAGGAACGATGGGTTAACTGCCTCGTTCAGGGGCAGAAAGTCAGATCTTCACCTTGTCAGCTCGGGGGATCCAATCTTGCAACCTTACAGTTAAGTAGCCCAACGCAATAACGACCTGCCTCTCTCTCATTGCACTCCGCAAGGAGATTGCCTGTTACGCAAATGCAGTAAGCCAAGGTAAGTTGCTAGCTAAAAGCGTCTGCTAAATGGCATATATTATTATTATTATTAAAAAACAATCAATGATATTCACTAGTTAACTACACATGGTTGATGATATTACTAGATATTATCTAACGTGTCCTGTGTTGCATATAATTTGACTGAGCATACAAGCATACAAATATCTAAATATTTGACGGAGCGGTGGTAGGCAGAAGCAGGAGCGTAAACATTCATTCAAACAGCACTTTTGTGCGTTTTGCCAGCAGCTCTTCGTTGTGCGTCAAGCATTGCACTGTTTATGACTTCAAACCTATCAACTCCCGAGATTAGGCTGGTGTGACCGAAGTGAAATGGCTGGCTAGTTAGCGCGTGCTAATAGCGTTTCAAACTTCACTCACTCTGAGCCTTGGAGTGGTTGTTTCCCTTGCTCTGCATGGGTAACACTGCTTCGATGTGGTGGCTGTTGTCGTTGTGTTGCTGGTTCGAGCCCAGGGAGGAGCGAGGAGAGGGACGGAAGCTATACTGTTACACTAGCAATACTAAAGTGCCTATAAGAACATCCAATAGTCAAAGGTTAATGAAATACAAATGGTATAGAGGGAAATAGTCCTATAATAACTACAACCTAAAATGTCTTACCTGGGAATATTGAAGCCTCATGATAAAAGGAACCACCAGCTTTCACATTTTCTCATGTTCTGAGCAAGGAACTGAAACGTTAGCTTTCTTACATTGCACATATTGCACTTTTACGTTCTTCTCCAACACTTTGTTTTTGCATTATTTAAACCAAATTGAACATGTTTCATTATCTACTTGAGGCTAAATAGATTTTATTGATGTATTATATTAAGTTAAAATAAGTGTTAATTCAGTACTGTTGTAATTGTCATGATTACATTTTTTTGTAATTTTTGTAAAAATCGGCCGATTAATCGGTATCGGCTTTTTCTGTCCTCCAATAATCGTTATCTGCGTTGAAAAATCATAATGGTCAACCTCTAGTCTATGCACAGTCTTTCTCTCCCACTCTCTATCTCGACCCTCCAGGGCTCCTGCATGTGGTCCAGACTCCCAAGTGTCAGTCGATTCGTACTGTGTATGTTTCCAGTCCCATCCTCTCAGACAGGGAATCAGGCAGCGATTAGTCGCCCCTGAGCCATACTTGAAGGACGATCCGCCGAGCTTGTCCTCATTAACTCTCCATTAGTTGGGGTATAATGGCGTTTTAATGAAAGGGGCGACAGACACACAGACAGACATGCTCAACATGAGGAGACAGATTTCTGTCAGTTGCCATCCTACTCTATCTGCCCTCCAGAGGGATATACTACAAAGCAGCATCAATGAGTTAGCCAGCTAACTTGACCAAATATTCTGAACTAACTTTAACATTTTTGAGAAAGATACGCTTGAAATGGGCATGGTGTAATTGACTTAACAACCACAAACACATATCTAAGTTTAGCTTTCATAATGAACCAGAAAATCTGTAGTTATTTCTGGTATTTCATTGATCCTGCTTTGTACTATTCCCCCTGGCCCTTCTTGGGAAGATAGATTGACAGCATCCTATTCACACGCAACCTTTCTCAGATAGAGGCAAAATACCATCAAAGCTTCATCATATGCTACCAGATTAAAAGTTCCCCTCACTTTTTGTAATTGCCTGCGTTTGGCGAGGAATAAAGCAAGTCTGATTACAGGGAAATTCTGAAATACCAATATAAAAAAAATCCGGCCAACAACCTTGGTCACTCTTACCAAAGGAAAGAGCATAATAATAAGTACTGCACATTCTCATCCTTTTAGATTTTCAACATTTTGCTCTATGACTGAATGACCAATTCAGAGGCTTGAATATGGAAAGGTGACAGAGACAGAGACCTAGGAGGGCAGAAGCAATCTTACTGATCTTTTGGTGAAAACTACGGCACAGTGTGTCAAACCTCATTACCAGAGTCAAACATAGACAGAAATTACGTCAAAAAGGGATAAAACCTTGACACAAATTAGTAAACATGTATTGCTAAGAAGATTATTTTTAGTTGAGCAAATCACAAACTGACTGCTCATAGTGAAGTTCAACAGTCTGTTAGCTAAAAGATGACAGATGACAGAGAATCCCTGAAGAAAAGAGATCATTGGGCACAGACGTCAGTCAGTTCAACGTCTATTTTGATTTACATTTGGTTGAGTTGTCAACTAACAGCAATTCAACATGAATTATCTCCATGAAATTGGATTTGGGTAAAAAGTTGGGTGATATTTTTGGTGCAATTCCAATCAGATTTCCATATTGATTAAATGTAATTATGTAGATTTGTTGTTGAAATGACATAGAAAAAAACATTGACTCAACCAGTTTTTGCGCAGGGGTGTCACAATCGTGTGTATAGGTGGCAGGGAAGTCAGGCGCAGGAGAATTAAACTTGGTAAAATGGAGTAATTTAATAAACAAAACATAACTCCAAAACCATAAAATACAAATTAAACAAATTAGGTATGAGGACCCGTCACGCAACAAATACAAACAACACAAAAATGAACATAAAACAATCTCTGACAAAGACATGATTGGAAACAGAGGGTTAAATACACAACAGGTAATGATTGGGATTGAAACTAGGTGTGTAGGAAGACAAGACAAAACCAATTCAAAATAAAAAATGGATCAATGATGGCTAGAAGAATGGTGACGTCGACCGCCGAGCACCACCTGAACAAGGAGAGGCACCGACTTCGGCAGAAGTCGTGACAGTGGCGAAGATGTACGCCTGAAATGCAGAAGTCAAGGCTATCATAGGCTTTTAGAGAAAGGTTGGATAATGAAAGTACAGGGTTTTGAAAAATGGTTCAGTCAAATTTTGAGCTACTGTAGAGTTAGAAAGTAAAGAACAACTATCCATTAACTACTTTCAGAAAACAATCAGCGGTAAATAATTATTATCCATAAGCACGAGAAGTTATTGTTCACCAGATTAAGCTGTGCACACCGTATGTCTCCTCCTCAGCATTCTGTCCCATCGTATAATGCTGTTGTGATCCTGACTGATTAGATCTCCCTGCATCTGAACCGATTCCCCCAGACCCCAGCCTGATAATAGACACGGCTATTGATTCCTGTTAACTGTTGTTAATTCTACGCTTTTCTTTTGGAGGGAGTGGAGCTTAGGCTGGCTAATTGCCGCCTCCTAAAGGTCATTTTTAATTAATGCTGTGACTCCACAATGT
Source organism: Oncorhynchus keta (assembly GCF_023373465.1). Taxonomy (NCBI): domain Eukaryota; kingdom Metazoa; phylum Chordata; class Actinopteri; order Salmoniformes; family Salmonidae; genus Oncorhynchus; species Oncorhynchus keta. The sequence continues at coordinate 58,050,201 of NC_068422.1, read as the reverse complement.
GAGTGTGATTATCGCAGAGCCCATCTTGGCATTCTAAACACACGAAATGTTCTGGGGGATTGTGTAGCAGTCCTGGATAAGGATTTTTTTTGAAATTCCAAACACTTTCATGGGTTTAATTAGCTCAGTAGAAACAGGCAGGCATTTCAAACATGGGGGGAGGGAAAATCGATTGAACTAGATGTATAATAATGGTACAACGTTGGTGTTGAAACTTTTTATGCCTCATCATATGTATGTTTAAAAAAACAACAACCTTGTATTACCAGGTAAATTGCCAGCAATGACGTGGGAAATAGTTACTATGGAGAGGAAGGGGCATGAATGAGCCAATTGGAAGCTGAGGATGATTAGGTGGCCATGATGGTACAGTATGAGGGCCAGTTGGGAATTTTTGCCAGGACACCGGGGTTAACACCCCTACTCTTATGTCATAACTCTCCGGTGAAGATCTGAAGGATCAGGCTGCAGTAGGCCCGCTCTACAGCGCCCACTCTCTTTGCTGCAGAGGGAGAGGGGGGCGCTTTGTGGTGGTTGTAAAGTACTCTGCTTCTGGGCTCTGTAGTATTCGAGATTGGAATGTGACGGTGGAACACAGAGACACTTGGACATCAAAAGGTTGAATAATTGAACAGGATTTCTGTATTCCTAGCAGTTCGAGTGGTCCGTGGATGCTTAACTTCTCTAAGATAGGGTGCAGCATTCGGAATTTTGGATGAAAAGCGTGCCCAAATTAAACTGCCTGCCACTCATGCCCAGATGCTAAGATATGCATATTGGATAGAAAACACTCTGAAGTTTCTAAAACGTTTAAATCATGTCTGTGACTATAACAGAACTTATTTGGCAGGTGAAACCCCGAGGACAAACCATTCAGAATTTTTTTTGAGGTCACTGTCTTTTCAAAGATATTTAATTGGGAATACAGATTTCTAAGGGACGTTCTTGCAGTTCCTATCGCTTCCATTGGATGTCAACAGTCTTTAGAAATTGGTTGAAGTTTTTCCTTTGAGAAATTAAGAAGTAACACTGTTCAGAATGAGGGTAGAGGGAAGTGTACTCTTTGTTAGAGGCGCGTGACCTGAAAGCTAGCTACAATTTGTTTTCCTCCAGTATTGAACCAAGATCATCCCGTCTTCAATTTCATTGATTATTTACGCTAAAAAATACCTAAAGTTGTATTACAAAAGTAGTTTGAAATGTTTGGACAAAGCTTACAGCTAACTTTTGTAGTTATGTTGAACGAGTTGGAACCAGTGTTTTTCAGGATCAAATGCGCCAAATATATGGACATTTTGGATATATAGCTACAGAATTAATCGAAAAAAAGGACGATTTGTAATGTTTATGGGACATATTGGAGTCCCAACAGAACAAGCTCGTCAAAGGTAAGGCATGAATTATATCTTTATTTCTGCGTTTTGTGTCGCGCCTGGAGGGTTAAAAAATGCTTGTCTGTCTTTGTTTACTGGGGTGCTATCCTCAGATAATAACATTGTTTGCTTTCGCCGTAAAGCATTTGTGAAATCTGATATGTTGGCTGGATTCACAACAAGTGTAGCTTTAATTTGGTATTATTGAATGTATGATTTCATGGAAGTAACATTTTTATAGTAATTTACTTATATTTCGCGCTCTGCATTTTCATTGGATGTGTGCCAGGTGGGACGCTACCATCCCACATATCCCAGAGAGGTTAAGGAACAGTCATGTCGAGTTTATTTCATTTGGTGACCTCATGAAGGACAGAAGACACACATTACTGTTTCTTTGTTTGTATATACTTCTCAATTATGGGGTTTGCATCTGATTGTTGTATAAAATATATGATTAAATAGGAAACTATTTGCGAGAATATGTAATGTGGTTAGCCTTCTAAAATGTTCATAGAAAGTTTTAACTAGTCAGTGACCACACACACGTAAGCATAGACATTGGGACAAAAGGTATGAAACCGCCCTCCAAGACGTGTGCTAATAAAAAGGACTTGTACATTTATTTGACTAAATGTACATTTAGTCAAAAATGCAGGGATGGGAGTTCCTGGGTTCAAATGGCTGGAACTCTGAAACTTTCAACAGAGAAGAAGTACTACTCTAGAGACCAAAACATGCTGGGTGATGCTGGTGTGTTGTTCAATCTACAACTCTACCAAAGAACAAGACCAGAGAACGTGGAGATCATTCCCACATTGAAATGGCTAAGAAATCTACAAACTAGAGAACAATTATTCAGACTGCAGCTGTTTAAACCTCTCTGGTACCAGTGGCGTCCCACCTCGCCAACAGCAAGTGAAATTGCAGGGCACCAAATTAAAAACAACAGAAATCCCATAATAAAAATTCCTCGAACATACAAGTATTATACACCATTTTAAAGATACACTTCTTGTAAATTCAAGCACAATGTTCAATTTCAAAAAGGCCTTACGGCAAAAGCATACCTTCTGATTATGTTAGGTCAGAGCCTAGTCACAGAAAACCATACAGCCATTTTCCAGCCAAGGAGAGTGCTCACAAAAGTCAGAAATAGTGATTAAATTAATCACTAACGTTTGATGATCGTCATCAGATGGCACTCACAGGACTTCATGTCACACAATACATGCGTGTTTTGTTCGATAAAGTTAATCTTTATGTCAAAAAATCTCAGTTGAAATTGGCGCGTTATGTACAGTCATCATTGTCTCAATCAAACATCCAGTGAAACTCAAGAGATCCACATGAAATGACAGAAATACTCATCATAAACATTGATGACAAATACAAGTGTTATACATAGGATTAAAGATAAATGTCTTGTTAATCTAGCCACTGTGTCAGATTTCAAAAAGGCTTTATGACGAAAGCACACCATGCGATTATGTTACGTCAGCGCCTAGCCACAGAAAACCATACCGCCATTTTCCAACCAAGGAGAGGTGTCACAAAATTCAGAAATAGTGTTTAAATTAATCATCTGGTGGCACTTTCAGGTCTCCATGTTAGACAATAAATATTTGTTTTGTTCTATAATGTCCCATTTTACGTCCAAAAACCTCAGTTTTGTTGGTACGTTTAGTTCAGTAATCCAAAGGCACAATGCACACTAAGTCCAAAAAAGACAATAAAAGTTTGTAGAAACATGTCAATCGATGTTTAAAATCAACCCTCAGGTTGTTTTTGTCATAAATAATAAATCATATTTCAACCGGCTATGTCAATAGAAAAAGTAAACAAGAAAGGCGCGCTCCCGATCACACGCTGGGCTCACGGCTGGAAATTTCCACTGTCCTCTCATTGAAAGTGCTGTATCTCATTGTAGAAGAAGCCATAGAGATCGTGAACTGGGTTCTAAGTATTTTTATAGTGGATAGACTTTCAATGGAAAAACAGACTTTCAAAATAATAGTACTTCTTGGATGGATTTTCCTCAGGTTTTTGCCTGCCAGGTCTGTTATACTCACAGATATTATTTTAAAAGTTTTTGGAAACTTTAGAGTGTTTTCCAGATCTACAAATTATATGCATATCATAGCTTCTGGGCCTAAGTAGCAGGCACTTTTAATGTGGGAACGCTTTTCATCCAAAATTCCGAATGCTGCCCCCTACCCTAGTGAAGTTAAGTACTTTAGTCTGGTAAATGTAACCGGTCAAACAACTGAATGGTACTCTGACATATCCATTACAATGAGCTACAACTCCAAAACTTTGATGTCTGGTGGACAAACCAGAGACTTTGTGTTGACAATCTATCTGTGTGTGTGTTTATGTAATTCTGTGATTGATTAGTTAGTTAGTAAATAAATAATTAAGCCAATTTGTGTATCGCTCATTTATGCTAGGGTTCGTGCAGATATTCAAGGTTTGCGTGACTGTAATCTGTAATCGATAAGACATGAAAATATCTGAAGAGTCAATTCAGAAATAGAGACTCTATAAACATTTTCCCATGGTGCCCTGACTTCCTAGTTAATTAAGTCAACATGATTAGTTGAATCAAGTAATAATAATTACACATAGAGAATTGAATTTGATATAACAGTCTTCCCTATTAATGATAGTCAACGCTACAACAAGTGCTTGCGTGTGTGATTGTGTTACAGTGGCCCATTGTAAGTTTCTAGTTGGTTCTGGCCAAAGTTATTGGTGGAGAACAGCCTGCCCTACAGAACCATTGAAGTGGAAGGTTAGGAGGTGAGTTATTTTACAGATGAAAGGTTTAAGATAAAGAGAGTGAAAGACAGACAGGATGATGAGGGAGAACATTTCATATTGAGAATGTTAGAAATAAGGGGTTAGAGCAGAACAGAGATCGAGAGAAATTGCGCCGGCAGAGAGGGCTGCCTCGCTTCTAGTTTCTTAGGAAACTTTGCAGCATTTTGTGTTTTATGTATTATTTCCTACATTGTTAGCCCAGAAAATTGTATGTGTTATTACATACAGCCAGGAAGAACTATTGGATATCAGAGCAGAGGTAACTCACTAGTACTACCTGCATTACTACCAGGAATACGACCTTCCCAAAGCGGATCCTTTATTCGCACCACCCAGGTCAATTGAACTGATTCCGGAGGCCGACCCAAAACAACTCCGGCGGAGAAGAAGAATTCGTAGCATTCTTCTAGTCAGACTTAGGAGGCGCACACACCACCCAACGCTTCCATGTATATTACTCGCTAATGTCCAGTCCCTGGATAACAAAGTTGACGAGTTCAGGGCAAGGGTTTCTTTCCAGAGAGACATCATGTCGTTGTCTCTGATTGAGAACCATACTTAGGCAGCCTGGTTTCGCCCTTGAGTTGTGGGTAGTTGTTTTCTGTCTCTGACTGTTTCGTTTGTTGCGTTTTTGTTATTTTTGTTCTAGTGTTCAGTGTAATTAAAAGATCATGAACACGTACCACGCTGCACCTTGGTCCTCTCCTTTTTCCACCTATGATGATCGTTACACATCAGGGATTGTAACATTCTCTGTTTCACGAAAACATGGTTCTCTCAGGATATACTGTCAGAGTCGTTTCGCACCGACAGGAATAAACATCTCTCTGGGAAGAAGAAGGGCGGGGGTGTATGTTTCATGATTAACGACTCATGGTGGAATTGTAACAACATACAGGAACTCAAGTCCTTTTGTTCACCCTGACCAAGAATACTTCATAATCAAATGCCGACCGTATTATCTCCCAAGAGAAATCTCTTCGGTTATTGTCACAGCCCTGCATATCCCCCCTCAAGCCGATACCATGACGGCCCTCAAGAAACTTCACTGGACATTATGCAAACTGGAAACCATATATCCTGAGTTTGCATTTATTGTAGCTGGGGATTTAAAAAAAAGTACATTTGAGTAAAATATTACCCAAAATCTATCAGCATATCGGATGACTGCCTTGCCTGGTTCACCAATTACTTTGCAGACAGAGTTCAGTGTGTCAAATCAGAGGGCATGCTGTCCGGTCCTCTGGCAGTCTCTATGGGGGTGCCACAGGGTTCAATTCTCGGGCCGACTCTTTTCTCTGTATATATCAATGATGTTGCTCTTGCTGCGGGCGATTCCCTGATCCACCTCTACGCAGACGACACCATTCTATATACTTTCGGCCCGTCATTGGACACTGTGCTATCAAACCTCCAAACGAGCTTCAATGCCATACAGCACTCCTTCCGTGGCCTCCAACTGCTCTTAAACGCGAGTAAAACCAAATGCATGCTTTTCAACCGATCGCTGCCTGCACCCGCATGCCCGACTAGCATCACCACCCTGGATGGTTCCAACCTTGAATATGTGGACATCTATAAGTACCTAGGTGTCTGGCTAGACTGCAAACTCTCCTTCCAGACTCACATCAAACATCTCCAATCAAAAATCAAATCCAGAGTCGGCTTTCTATTCCGCAACAAAGCCTCCTTCACTCACGCTGCCAAGCTTACCCTAGTAAAACTGACTATCCTACCGATCCTCGACTTCGGCGATGTCATCTACAAAATGGCTTCCAACACTCTACTCAGCAAACTGGATGCAGTCTATCACAGTGCCATCCGTTTTGTCACTAAAGCACCTTATACCACCCACCACTGCGACTTGTATGCTCTAGTCGGCTGGCCCTCACTACATATTCGTCGCCAGACCCACTGGCTCCAGGTCATTTACAAGTTCATGCTAGGTAAAGCTCCGCCTTATCTCAGTTCACTGGTCACGATGGCAACACCCATCCGTAGCACGCGCTCCAGCAGGTGTATCTCACTGATCATCCCTAAAGCCAACACCTCATTTGGCCGCCTTTCGTTCCAGTACTCTGCTGCCTGTGACTGGAACGAATTGCAAAATCGCTGAAGTTGGAGACTTTTATCTCCCTCACCAACTTCAAACATCAGCTATCCGAGCAGCTAACCGATCGTTGCAGCTGTACATAGTCTATAGGTAAATAGCTCACCCTTTTTCACCTACCTCATTCCCATACTGTTTTTATACTGTTTTTATTTATTTACTTTTCTGCTCTTTTGCACACCAATATCTCTACCTGTACATGCCCATCTGATCATTTATCACTCCAGTGTTAATCTGCAAAATTGTATTATTCGCCTACCTCCTCATGCCTTTTGCACACATTGTATATAGACTGCCCATTTTTTCTACTGTGTTATTGACTTGCTAATTGTTTACTCCATGTGTAACTCTGTGTTGTCTGTTCACACTGCTATGCTTTATCTTGGCCAGGTCGCAGTTGCAAATGAGAACTTGTTCTCAACTAGCCTACCTGGTTAAATAAAGGTGAAATAAAAATAAAAAAAAAATAAATAGTTCTCTCGCTGGAAAAACACTACCAATGCTACTCCAACTTCCGGGGATGCATACAAGGCCTTCCCCCGCTCTCCTTTCGGCAAATCTGACCACGACTCCATTTTGCTCCTCCCTTCCTAAAGGCAGAAACTCAAATAGGAAGTATCCGTGCTTAGGACTAGTCGATGCTGGTCTGACCAATTGGAATCGACGCTTCAAGATTTTTTTGGATCATACAGACTGGTATATGTTCCGGATAGCTTCCAAGAATAATATTGACTTGTACACTGAGAAGGTAACTGAGTTCTTCAAGAAGTGTATAGGAGATGATACACCCACAGTGACTATTAAAACCTACCCTAACCAGAAAACATGGATTAATGGCAGCATTCGCGCAAACCTGAAAGTGAACTAGCGCATTAAACAAAGGCACGGTGACTGGGAATATGGCAGAAAACAAAGAGTGTAGTCATTCCCTTAGAAAGGCAATCAAACAGGCAAAATGTCAGTACAGAGACAAAGTGGAGTCGCAATTCAACGGCTCCGACACAAGACGTATGTCGCAGTGTCTACAGACAAACACGGACTACAAAAGGAAAACCAGCCACATCGCGGACACCGACATCTTGCTTCCAGACAAACTAAATCCGTTCTTTTCCCGCTTTGAGGATAACACAGTGCCACCGACGCGGCAAGCCACCAAGGACTGTGGGCTCTCCTTCTCCTTGGCCGACGTGAGGAAATTTGGCTTGTCACCTAAAACCCTCAAAAACCTTTACAGATGTACAATTGAGAGCATCCTGTTGGGCTGTATCACCGCCTGGTACGGCAACTGCACCGCCCACAACTGCTGGGTTCTCCAGAGGATGGTGCAGTCTGCACAAACTACCTGCCCTCCAGGACACCTACAGAACCCGATGTCACAGGATGGGCAAAAAGATCATCAAGGACAACAACCACCTGAGCCGTTGCCAGTTCACCCAGCTATCATCCAGAAGGCGAGGTCAGTACAGGTGCATCAAAGCTGGGACCGAGATACTGAAAAACAGCTTCTCTCTCAAGTGCATCAGACAGTTAAATAGCCATCACTAGCACAGAGAGAGGCGGCTGCCTACATACATACACAGACTTGAAATCATTGGACACTTTAATAACTGGAACACTAGTACACTAGTCACTTTAATAATGTCACTTTAATGATGTTTACATATCTTGGATTACTCATCTCATATGTATATATTGTATTCTATACTATCTGCTGTATCTTAGTCTATGCCACTCTGACATTGCTCATCCATATATTTATATGTCCTTAATTCCATTCCTTTACTTAGATTTGTGGGTATTAGGTATTTGTTAAGAAATGGTTAGATATTACTTGTTTGATATTGCTGCACTGTCGGAACTAGAAGCACAAGCATTTCACTACACCCGCAATAACATCTGCTAAACACGTGTATGTGACCAATACAGCTTGATTTGATTTATTGTAGCCAATGTGAAATGGTTAGCTAGTTAGCGGTGTGCGCTCGTAGCTTTTAAACCGGTGAGGTCAACCGCTCTGAGACCTGGAAGTAGTTGTTTCCCTTGTCTTGCAAGGGCTGCGGGCTTTTGTGTAATGGCAAGGTAATACTTTATGGATTCAACACGGTTATAGTAGGAGATATGAAAACAGGTAAACCAACAAAGACCAGAAGAGGTGCAAACAAAGAGACTTGGGGAAGATAGAGGGTGTGGAGGAGAGACGACAAGAGTGGTGATAAAAATAGAGAGAAATGAAAGATGAAGAAAATACCCCCCCCCCCAAAAAAGGCAGAAGTATTGAGGCAGAATGCACTAAAATAAAGAGACAATCATGTTATTATGTTTGTTCTGGGTCAATGTTCTGGGTCAAATTCACCTTACTGGCTGTAATTACAGTATATCTAAATCAGGAATAGGGAAGTATGTTTTTTGGGAATTCACAGCAGTGTAATTGGTGACTCAGGCATACAAATCCACACGCACATGTGCACGCACACACACGCATGCAAGAATAGAGGAGAGGATAGATGAAAAGAGATTAGAGGATAAGAGCAGAGAAAAGAGAGAGAAACAAGTAGAAGAAAGGAGAGATAAGAGGGGACAGAAAACGAGTACACAACAGACAAATGCTATTAAGAAAAGAAGATGAGGAGAGACTTGACAAAGATGGTAGACAAGTCAATGGAGGAGAGAGCGGCGACAAGAGGCCTGTTAAGGATTAAGAGAAGTGAGTACCTGCGAGAAAGAAATTAAGAGAGTAAAGGAACAGAATGAGGAGGCTGTAGATCAGAAATAACTGTTGTGATAATGAATCAGAATGACAAAGTGGCAAAGGCCAATTGAAACATGCTCTTGGAAACCACCACTGCCTAATCTGTGGATTCAGACCAACTGTCTATCTAGAGCATTTATATAGGCGATTTAACACGTTTATGTGCTACAGTTGCCTCTGTGCCTTGAGTCCTCTGTCATGTTGTTCGTTGTATTGGTTTACACACATACTGGCAAGTTAAATTTCAAAATGACATATGAATTAGATGCAAGTGGAGTTAGGTTGGCAGCCCTTGTTCCCTCTATACACAGAAGTGTGCCATAGAAAAAGAAAGGCACCGACATCTGTGTTCACCATACACTGCGTGGTAGTGTGTTAGTGTGTCCCATACAGTAATATCGGTCTTCCCGTCTCTGTGGGTGAGTGATCTTGTTATAGGGGTATTATAGGGGGTTAGCATATCCAGCATCTGTTGCCAGCCATGAGGGGACTGCACTCTGGTCTCAGATCATTTCCCAGAGGATCACAAACACACCAAACTTTAGGAAAGATGAGGGGCCTGTTATAGCCCATCACTTCTTTATTGCTTCATCTCACATCTGTTCCTGCCAGAAGTGTATTACGGATGTTAGCAAAGGAGGAAACGAGGGAAGGAGAGAGAGAGAGAGAGAACGTTATTGTTTATTTCACTTTTGTTTATTATCAACTTCACTTGCTTTGGCAATGTTAACATATGTTTCCAATGCCAATAAAGCCCTTAACATTCAATTGAAAGAGAGAGAGCAAAAGGGGAGAGAGTACGAAATATCAGGTGTTGTGCTCTTTTCATTGCTTCTCGGTAGCATTTTCTGCAACCGGGAGAGTAGTGACGGGAAGGAGTAGCTTCAATTAGAATGGACTCTTCCTTGTTTTGCTTCAGATGATTTCCTTGATTTATTCTGGATTCATTCATTCATATCTTCTTATTTTGCTTTATATTGCTCAACCGCTTCAATTCCAATTGATTTCAGTCAGTGTTGAGTTTGTACCTTGTGTTGGTGTCTGAGAGCAGAGAGAGGAGAATAAAGTTGTCAAAGTCAATCACATAGGGAGTTAATCATCTTCAGCAATACTTGTCGCCATGCCGCAAGATTCGTTAGCTCTCTGATTAGCAAAACATTTCTTCCCCTGATGAATTTGTTTTATTATAGTGCTGTTTGGAGAGTCATTAACCACTGTGATTGGTCACATCTGACCCTCACACACCCAACATGCACAGACACGGCGAACACACACAAACACGCGTATGCGTTTGCTCTTATGTGCTTGACAAACCCCATTTCACCCCTGGTCTACCAACCTACCGCCTTGGGTGATGTATGGCAGCCATTTTGTGCCAGAATACTCCCCACATGCGGCATTAAATGGCCCAGTTTCATAACCACAGTGGTGTTGGGGATGCTTGTAAAATGTTCTGTCACACTTCACTGTGCAACAGAGGGAGTGGGGGGAAGTTTGGAGGGAAAATGTACAACATCAATCTTTCCCCTCTGCCCTGATCCCGCTGGCTGCAAACTCACTGTCACTGGGTCCAAAGCTGTACATCTGTGGAGTGGGCTGTCCGACCAATATGCATCTAGGGCGTTAAGTCTTTGGTTCGTTTTTTTACCGGGGCTTGAAAGTGAAAACCTCTGGTATGTAGCCTAATAGATGAATGGTAGTAAATGTCTGACTTTAATGATTTATAACGCTTCAGCTCAATTGCAAGGAATGAAACAGTTGGTTGGTTGTGACCGCTGTGCCAAATATTCAGTTTGACTACACTGTATATTTGCAGCCTGGCCTGTAGTTGTACAATGCTGTTGACATGTGACAGCTTTAAAGCAATACGCATATTCAAATCAAGATTTACTCCACTCCCTTCCACTTCTCTCACGATGACGAAAGAGGAATAGGCCTATCCGTTATTCCACATTAAAAGCAGATTGCAGTCCTCCTAGTGAGATCGTTCTGGCCCTTAATTCAGTTAATAATTGAGGAAAAGGATGTGCAAACGGATGAGTCAGGACGACACATTTAGGTGTACGATGGGTAGAGTATTTATTTCAGCCTGTAGCATCCTCTGTCTGACATCCTTCTAGCAGAGGCCATGAGATAGAGAAAGTTCATTCAATCAATCAATAAAATGTATTTATGAAGCCCTTCTTACATCAGCTGATGTCACAAAGAGCTGTACAGAAACCCATCCTAAAACCCCAAACAGCAAGCAATGCAGGTGTAGAAGCACGGTGGCTAGGATAAACTCCCTAGAAAGGCCAGAACCTAGGAAGAAACCTAGAGAGGAGCCAGGCTATGAGGGGTGGCCAGTCCTCTTCTGGCTGTGCCGGGTGGAGATTATAACATAATATGGCCAAGATGTTCAAATGTTCATAGATGACCAGCAGGGTCAAATAATAATAATCACACAGTGGTTGTCGAGGGTGAAAAATGTCTCTAGCTGTGCTCCTATCCAGTTGACAGGCAGGAGGAAGGTTGGCAAGAGATTAGTAACCAAGCAACAAAAAGGGCCCATTTTCCAAGGCAAAGTGTTTTCTTCTGTGGGTTGTCAACCTTCATTGATGGACTCGGAGAGAAAAATTCAAGGCCTTTCAGTGACCGAGGATCGTTACTTTTTCAGGAAAACTTTTTCACTCCTTATCAATAATCGACTCCAGGGAAATAATGTATTTGTTGTGTGGAAAAGCAGTATATCTACAAAGGAAGGAAGGATTTTAAAGAAATTATTCACTTCATTTCTCAAGGTTGTTAAAAAAGAAAGTAAACTAACTTTGGAGAGGTTTGGCAGATTTACTTCAGTTCGCTGGCTGGAAACAATTCTTCAAATGCGCAAGAGTTGCATTATTAACGACGAGACACAGGAAAGTCAGAACAACAAACGCTACAAACCAATCCAGATTGCCTCTCTTAGCCACGGTACATGGAAGCAGAAAGCATTCAGAGCAAAATGATTAAGCCAGTGTGTAGACAAGTAAAATAAAGTATTTCCTATTTGTCTAATAGGGGAAAGGCATTACATTGGGCATGGATGTGTTTTTCACCCAATGTTTTGTGGCTCTGACAGAATGATAACAAGTTGCATCGGTACTGCGTTGTTAGATCACAGGGTATGTGTTTGAGTGATTTTAAGCTGTTAATGCCGATCAAAGATCAGATCTGGGAGGGTTGAAAGGGGGGTGGTTGCTGTCGAGATTCAGAGAGAACACTAATTACTGAGAATATGAGTTTTAATTTCTTCTTAGGGCTAGGCCCCTTTTTTCCCCACTACCTGTCTGAATGACTTGTCCAAAGTAAACTGCCTGTAGCTCAGGCCCTGAAGCCATAGATACGCATATAATTGGTACCATTGGACAGAAAACACTTTGAAGTTGGTAGAAATTTTAAAATAATGTCAGAGAATATAACACAATAGATATGGTAGGAGAAAATCCAAAGAAAAACCAACTGGAATTTTGTTTGAGAGAGAGAGACCATCCACTTAGAAAGGAAATGGTTATATTGAAAATTAGCTCCCTGGATGCAATTCGTATGGCTTCCAAAGGGTGTCAGCAGTCTATGTTCAAGGTTTCAGGCATGTCATTTCAAAAACAAATGAGAAATATCAGTTTTAGCAGAAGGACACAGTCTTGGAAATTCGTATTTGCGTGCGAATGCAGACATTACGCACCTGCTATAATCAGTTTCCTATTGAACATACTTCTTTCTATAAGAAATATTATAGTTTGATTACAATTTAGGGTATCTGAGGAGTAAATAGAAACGTATTTTGACTTGTTGAAGATTTTCAGATTCCTTTCTCTGCAAGTTGAACGAGTGGATTACTCAAGTCGAGGACACCAACTAAACTGACTTTTTGGGACACAAAGAAGGATTTTATCTAACAAAACGACACTACATGTTATAGCTGGGACCCTTTGGATGAAAAATCAGAGGAAGATTTTCAAAAGTTAAGTGAATATTTAATTTTTATTTGTGAATGTATGAAACCTGTGCCAGTGGAAAGATATTTTGATGTGGGGCGCCTCCCTCAAACAATCGCATGGCATGTTTTTGCTGTAACAGCAACAGTAAATCGAACAGTGCAGTTAGATTAACAAGAATTTAAGCTTTCAGCCAATATGACACTTATATGTACATAAATGTTTAAAATCCATAATATTTATTTGAATTGCGCGGCATCCAGTTTCAGCGGAAGTTGTCCCCCGAGCGGGACTCCTATCCCTAAAGCCGGGGTATTATTAAGTCTCAACTGTTTTTACATAGACATTGGGAGAGGATGGGCAGAGGGGAATAAATAAGGAGGTGAGTGCCTGAGGCTGTGGGGTAGGTTTGAAAAAGAGAGTGGGGTGAGGAGATATGGGGGTGAAGATTAGAAGGATGTATGGATTTGACCTCTCCTCTGCCTTTAGGACTTTAAGCTGTGACCCTTCTGTCAGTGTGGCTAATGATGTGTCAGATTGACTGATCCCTCCTACTGTATGCACGGATGGATGAACGGACAGACAGACAAAGCTGGCAGGCACGCACGCTTGCACACACACACACACACACACACCCCAGAAAATAGGGAGGGATCATCAAACACAGAAAGCAAAGCAACTCATCAGCTGACTCAGCAAAGTGGTCAGCCAGAAGAAAAATAAAAAGATTGAGGGAAGAAAGAGAGGAAACTGCTGTGTCTTGGTTTTGAAAACCAGCCAAGGAAAGCACTGAACCTTTCTGCTGAGAACCTTGGCGGCGGGGTGGAGTAATGTGCTCTCAGTGTGTGAGTGTGTTCCTATACCTCTGTCTTGGTTCTGCTTCCCTACAGTGTCAGAGAGCCCCTCCAATCCATCTTCATCTGTTCTGCCTGCACTGCTGTGTGGAACCAAGGTCTCTGTGTCCCTGCTAACCTCCATCTGGGTAGGAAATGTATTTTACATGCATACAAACACACGTGGCAAAGAAACACACACACACACATTTTATCTAACTCTTTCTTCAAACACAAATATTCTACAGATCATTGCCTTCCTCAGTCACCCCCAGTACTACTCCGCTAACTATGGCCCAGTGGATGTGGGTGACTTTTGCCCGACTCCCTGTGGAAAGACTGCAGACTATAGCAGAGAGCATGCTGGGTACAGAAAGGAGAAGAGAGGTGAAAATCCCTGAAGGGTAGAACAAGTTTTTTATTTCACCTTTATTTAACCAGATAGGCTAGTTGGGAACAAGTTCTCATTTGCAACTGCGACCTGGCCAAGATAAAGCAAAGCAGTTCGACACATAAAACAACACAGAGTTACACATGGAATAAGCAAACATACAATCAACAGTAGAAAAAGTCTATATACAGCATGTGGAAATGAGGTAGGATAAGGGAGGTAAGGCAATAAATAGTCCATGGTGGTGAAGTAATTACAATATGGCTGCAGAGAACTGGAAGGAGAGGCAGCCAAAGGAATAATTGGCTTTGGGGGTGACCAGTGAGATATACCTGCTGGAGCGCGTGCTACGGGTAGTTGCTGCTATGGGGACCAGTGTGCTGAGATAAGGCAGGGCTTTACCTAGCAGAGACTTGTAAATGACCTGGAGCCAGTGGGTTTGGCGACGAGTATGAAGCGAGGGCCAGCCAACGAGAGCGTACAGGTCGCAGTGGTTGGTAGTATATGGGGCTTTGGTGACAAAACGGATTGCAATGTGATAGACTGCATCCAACTTGTTGAGTAGAGTGTTGGAGGCTATTTTGGAAATGACATCGCCAAAGTCGAGGATCGGTAGGATGGTCAGTTTTACGAGGGTATGTTTGGCAGCATGAGTGAAGGCTGCTTTGTTGCAAAATAGGAAGCCGATTCTAGATTTATTTTTGGATTGGCAATGCTTAATATGAGTCTGGAAGGAGAGTTTACAGTCTAACCAGACACCTAGGTATTTGTAGTTGTCCATATATTCTAAGTCAGAACTGTCCAGAGTAGTGATGCTGGACGGGCGGGCGGATGTGGGCAGCAATTGGTTGAAGAGCATGCATTTAGTTTTACTTGCATTTAAGAGCAATTGGAGGCCACGGAAGGAGAGTTGTATGGCATTGAAGCTCATCTGGAGGTTAGTTAGCACAGTGACCAAAGAAGGGCCAGAGGTATACAGAATGGTGTCGTCTGTGTAGAGGTGGATCAGAGAATCACCAGCAGCAAGAGTGACATCATTGATGTATCCAGAGAAGAGAGTCGGCCCGAGAATTGAATCCTGTGGCACCCCCATAGAGACTCCCAGAGGTCCGGACAACATGCCCTCCGATTTGACACGCTGAACTCTATCAGAGAAGTAGATGGTGAACCAGGCAAGGCAATTATTTGAGAAACCAAGGCTGTTGAGTCTGCCAATAAGAATGTTGTGATTGACAGAGACAAAAGCCTTAGCCAGGTCGATGAATACGGCTGCACAGTAACGTCTCTTATCGATGGCGGTTATGATATCGTTTAGGACCTTGAGTGTGGCTGAGGTGCAGCCATGACCAGCTCGGAAACCAGATTGCATAGCGGAGAAGGTACGGTGGGATTCGAAACGGTCGGTAATCTGTTTGTTAACTTGGCTTCCGAAGACCTTAGAAAGACAGGGTAGGATAGATATAGGTCTATAACAGTTTTGATCTAGAGTGTCTCCCCCTTTGAAGAGGGGGATGACAGCGGCAGCTTTCCAATCCATGGGAATCTCAGACGATAAGAAACAGTTCAAGTTCTTTTGAGTAAACAGAATTATACAGTAGCGCTCTCCTCCTCTAACCTGTGACATTACTAATGGTGTGTGTGTGCGCAAGTGTGAGCACGTGCTCGTGCCTGTATGCGTGTGCGTGTGCGTACGCTCACATGAGCGTGTGTGTGTGTGTGTGTATGTCCACACAGATGTTGAGTCACCTATCAGACCTCAGAGCGATAGAAGGCAACTTTATATTGGTTTGGAGAGTGACAAAGACAGACATCCCCACATCACTAGTTCACTGGGCATTGCGATTGCCTAACACCATGACACAATGGGAAACTCGAAGGTTTCAGACAGTTTAGTCAGTATGTAATTACCGGTGAAACATTTTCAGCAACCCTTGTAGAGGATAATGGAAGTTGATAGTACAGGAAATATGCTTTTTCATATACTTTCGTTGTCCTCTGAGTTGATTTAATTTTTTTCTCCTTTAATCACAGACCTTGGTTGGAAAAGCAAAGTAGGGACATAATTATTTTCCCTTATTTAGCCTTTTCGATCGTAGAGAAAATACAGATGATAATAGGTTTCAGTTTAGAAACACAGGCAGCTTCATGACGGGAAGCGAGATAATATAATTGCAGACATGTTTTTTCATGTCACAACAGCTCAAGGAAAATGCTGAGAGACTTTTCAGGAGCTAGTTTTAGACGTCTGTCGGTTGGTTTATCGTAGATTATGATGTTCTTTTACAATGTAAAATTTTACCATTGATTTTCTCCAACAAGTTACACAATTAAAGTCCCACTGGCTTTGGTTTCTGTAAATTTGTTCTGTGTTCCGTAATCCATCAATTTCCTCTCTCTTTCTCGCTCAGATTTCTCTGTGCATTTCAGTGGCTGTGTTCATCTCTCTCTCTCTCTCTGTCTCGATTTCAGTGGCCGTGTTCGGGGGAAGTGAGTGTGTCCTTATTCATATTTGATTGGTTTATTCATTAAATTATAGAGGCTGATGAGGGAATCCATCTAGTCACTGGAGCCAAATGTGTCATGATACGCCGACTGTTGCAGCTATAGATAGGAATGGAAGAGGAGGGGGGTTGGAGGTGGGGAGAGATAGAAAGAGAGGGGTTAGAGAGTGGGACACACAAATACACTCAGAGATCAATAGAGATACTTAGTTTATTTTACCTTTGACACTCACTAAGACAGAATGAGAGTGGAGAAAAATCAGACTAACTTTCAATTTAGTTTTGACCATTTTTCGGGGGCGGAGTGGGTTATAGATACATAAAAACAATCAAAGAAATACATACAGTGGGGCAAAAAAATATTTAGTCAGCCACCAATTGTGCAAGTTCTCCCACTTAAAAAGATGAGAGAGGCCTGTAATTTTCATCATAGGTACACTTCAACTATGACAGACAAAATGAGAAAAATAAATCCAGAAAATCACATTGTAGGATTTTTTTATGAATTTATTTGTAAATTAAAACTGTAACTCGGCAACTCAGGAACATTCACTGGCTTCTTGGTAAGCAACTCCGGTGGTGATTTGGTATTGTGTTTTAGGTTATTGTAATGCTGAAAGGTGAATTCATCTCCCAGTGTCTGGTTGAAAGCAGATGGAAACAGACTGAAGGATTTTGCCTGTGTTTAGCTCTATTACATTCCTTTTTTATTGTGATAAACTCCCCAGTCCTTATCGATTACAAGCATACCCATAACAAGATGCAGCCAACACTGTGCTTGAAAATATGGAGAGTGGTACTCAGTAATGTGTTCTATTGGATTTCCCTGAAACATAACACTTTTTATTCAGGACAAAAAATGTCCTTGCCATAAAAAGGATGCAAGTTTTGGAATATTGTATTCTGTACAGGCTTCCTTCTTTTCAAAGTGTCAATTAGTTGAGTAATGTAGAATAACTACAATGTTGTTGATCCATTCTCAGTTTTCTCCTATCACAGCCATTAATCTATGTAACTGTTTTGAAATCACCATTGACCTCATGGTGAAATCCTCTTTGGGAAATGAGTTCGAAAGGACTAATGTAACTTTGAAGCGACGGGATGTAATGTTACACCATCCAAAGTATAATTAATAACTTCAACATGCTCAAAGGGATATTCAATGGCTGTTTTCTTAGTTGTACCAATCTAAAAATAGATGCACTTCTTTGTGAGGCATTGGAAAACCTCACTGGCCTTGGTGTTTGAAATTCAGTGCTCGACTGAGGGACCTTACAGATAATTTAATGTGTGGGTTAGTCATTCAGATGAGGTAGTCATTCAAAATGTTAAACAATATTATTACACAGAGTGAGTCCTTATTATGTGACTTGTTAAGCCCATTTTTACTACTGAACTTATTCAGGCTTTCCATAGCAAAAGAGTTGAATACTTATTGACTTTGGACATTTCAGCTTTTCATTTTTTCTTAATTTGTACAAAATTAAGAAAAACATAATTCCACTTTCACAATATGGGTTATTGTGTGTAGGCTATTGACCCCCCCAAAAATCTAAATTTAATACATTTTATTTTCAGGCTGTAACAACAAAATATGGAAAAAGTCAAAGGCTGAGAGTACTTTCTGAAGGCACTGTATATCAGTAAAGACCACCTCATCCAGGCCAATCGGAGTAGCCATTTCTCGCTATACTCAGCCAGGGTGCAGAAGAATCATGTGTAAACCAATTTAGGATAGTGCGAAATGCTAGTGCCTCGAAATACAATTTCTAGTGCAGTACGGATAGTCCTCTTAAGGCTTTCCCTTTTTGTAAATGTGTTCATTTTTCCCGGGATTGTTTAGCTTGCTATTTACATTTTGAAACTGCACTATGAATTGTATCCCAATAGCCAAAAGGGGGAGCCATGGGAAGCATCGAACTGCAGAAAATCAGCCGTGGAAATATGTTCATCTTGACATGAGATTTTCTGCCAGTTAAAGCAACTGGGATATTATTTCATCTACTGAGGTCAGATGGAATTGATTTGAGCATTCCGTTAATTATGGTTTCTGGCAATTGTTTTATCAAGGGAAGGAAATACATCTACTCTCAAATATTTAAAAAGACCTCGGGAGAAATACTGTCGTATACAAATGTTTTTTTGTTTTGTTTTAAGCCTTTCCCAAATCTTAACCACTCGGAAGTTAATGCCTAAACGTAATTGTAAAACATGGATGTTTACTTTCACTTCATACATAGACGTTTATCCCCTTTCTGAAAAGTCTGATTCTGAAGTGAGACTGTGATACCTTGTTGACTGGATAGTCTTAGTCAGAAGCTTGATTTGAACACAAATTCACAGGTGCACATAAAGTATGGTCATAGAAAACAATGTGACACACACACACACAAGTGCACATGCTCACACGTGGTTTCCACATCAAGAAAGACCAATTGCTTCTTTGTCTACCTGGCTGTCAAATACCACACACACACACACCTTGAAAAAGCTATTACTTATGACTACACGCCTGTCACATACAGTCGGGCACGCTGCACACGCCCCCCCAACACACACACTACTAATAATTTAACAAATCTATATCCACCAATGATTTATCATATCCAATTACTGTTCTCTCCCCTAGTCATTTATTCAGACCTGTCTTCCCCTGCTTCCCCCTGGACACTATATTTTCCTACTTCATCCCTTCTTTATCTGGACACTAAACACCCTGTCAGAGTGAGAGAGAAAAAACCTCTCATTTTCTCTCTCTTGTTCTCACTCTCGCTCACTCTCTCTCTCTCTCTCTGCAGATGTGTGATCATTAAAGAGGGGCTCTGTGGTCTACTACTGCTGTCCTCTTGCAGTGAGAGGTCTTTAAAGAGCCCCAGTAGTGAAGTGCGGGAAAAGCTTTTATTTATACAGGGGATCAACTGAGACCAAGGTCTCATTTGTAGTACAGCACCGTTTTCAACACAAAGAAGAAGAAAAACATATATGCACAAATACACAGACTTGAGACATATACGCAATAAGGAAAACAATGAAAATGAACATTTTAAAGATCATAAATAGCTTTTTTTTAATTAACCAAGGGACCAGAACCTCCAATCTAATCTAACCTCCAATTCTTTTGTAAATATGCTGCACTTCACATGCGGAACTAACTGAACGTGCATTTTCTAATCTGTGTAGAAAGTGGGGGGAGGAGGATCTGAAGTGTAATGTAATGAAATGACCTAGTTTTATAATTAGTCATTCTATAAGAGATTAGAGATGTCAGATACATTGGATGTTTATTACATTAACGCTTCATAGAGAAATGACAAACTGCTGCTCTCTTCTGCCGGTTAAAGAGGCCCAACCTACTTCTAGACATAAGGGACAGTGGTGAGCTTTAAAACCAGAGCCAGAAATGAACCTCCGAGCACAACGACATACAGCACCCAAGGGTTGAAGTGTGGACGCTGCAGCAGGCATGTAAATATCCCCATAATCCAATACACACATAAAGGTGGCATTTTCTTTCTGTAAAATAAACCAATCTTACATTTCAACTTTCTTTACCAGCTCAGATATGTTTCGAAAGACAACTTGTCATCTAGCCATATACCAAGATATTTATAATAAGGAACAAGTTCAACTTCTATACTATTTAGGCTGGTCATTTATGAATAGTCATTGAGATTTAAACGATGTAGTCTAGAGAAGAGCATATATTTTGTTTTATTAGGATTCAGCACCAACTTAAAATTAGAAAGTGCACTATCAGAAAGTCAGATTTCAAATGCTCGGCCAATAGTGGGTGCAATGGAGTATAACAGAGTATTGTCAGCGTATAAATGAATTAAAAAAGGTCTCATATTATCACTGATGTTATTAAGATAGATAGTAAACAATAGTGGCCCTAGTACCGAGCGTTGTGGGACACCTTTTTGAAGCTCTAGAAACTGGCAGATTTGATACCATCTGCCATGATGGCTTTGGTTCTTGCATGGAGATAATTATTGAAACGTAAGCAAATATCAGAGACCAGTCCAATCGAAGACAGCTTATTTAACAGAGTTCCATGAATCAACAGTGTCAAAAGCTTTGGATAGGTCAATAAACATGGCAGGCGCCAACATCCTTCGTTTATTGTTGCGATGGCTGTGCCAGGTTGGACCGGAAGCATATGGATGTCCATACATTTTCTAAAATGTCTGGTAAATTAAAATCTTCCCCGTGTCAAAACGTTCTAAAGGAAACTCAGAAATGGCATATTATTCTTATGAAGATTTTGGAATGTTCACATGAGTCGGTCGCTAGATGGATGGAAACGTAGCCATAGACACCCTAAATTGATTATGCCTGCACTTCATGGTTTACCAGCAGCCCCAAACATCTAAGCTACCAGCCAAACAAGCTTGTAAGAAATGTACTTAAACACCCCCCTCATAGTCATCTGGAGGTTGTGCATTTTTTCATCTCTATCTCTGTATTGTGTCTATGTATTTATGTACAAAATAAATAGGGGCAACAATGGAAATAAGTCCCTGACTGAATTGTGCAATTCTGGTCAGTTAAAATAACCGTTGTCTACTATATATTTTTTTTAAACTGAGAAATAAAATCTAGCAATCAATCCAAACTGTGCAGCAGCCAATTGATGAATAGAAAGAGACATCTGTTACAAAACACCAAAAAGTTTAATTTGGAGATTGTCAAGTTTAAACTTTCTTTAACTGATGCTGGAGATGAGAAGCAGGTACGGGGAGTCAACATTTATTCAGGAACAGACAGGTAACAAAACAGGAACAACATCAGCACACGGCTAAACTACGACAAGCAACAATTAATACTGAAGCAGGGAACCAGACAGTTATAGGGGAGGTAATGACAGAGGTGATTGAGTCCAGGTGAGTACAATGATCGCTGATGCACATGACGGGTGGAAGGCAGGTGTGCTTAATGATGGTGGCAGGAGCCTGGCACATTCGAGAGCCAGGGAGGGGGAGTGGGGACAGGTGTGACACTTTTGATTCTGGGTAAGCCTACAAGGTAGGGAGGGATGCATTATTTATTGTGGTGTTGAAAAGGCAAACCATGATATAAGTGATTTGATGTGTCCAAAGTCGATATGCTTTGTTTATTGGTTGTGTGCTGCATTAGCACAGAAACATGGTGGTGGAAAATTTGTTGCATATATTTTATATAAATAAATATGGCATCAAAATGTTGAAAATCTGATTTCCCCCTAGCTGATCATTGTTTGCAGCCAGCTCTGATCATAAGTGTAATGAAATAGGCAGGGAGAGTGAGCACGTCTGTCTGTGGTGGTCGGTGAACCCTCAATCTTCTGGGCCCTTAGCCCTGCTTGGCATCAACTGTGTCACACAAGCATGCTGAAGTGGCATGTTGATATCCACGTTCATAAACACTGGGTTGCTACAGTTATTGTTATTTGTGGTCATAAAAATTATTTTGAGTTAATTCAATGAGGGGGGCTTCAATTTATTTTACAGTACAAGGAGAGTACAGATCCCCCACCCCCCACTCGTACACACACACTTAAAATACATTGGGATCCTCTGGAAAAAAAGTCATAACATACAATAATTGCTGTCTATGTTACCATGGTGCTCAGCATCCCATCCATCCCAGCTACTCAGTACTGTACCTACAGGATACGAAGACGGCAAAAGCTGAACAGCTATGCTGAATTAATTAGTAAAAGAGACAGTCTCTGTGGATTAGACCATATGGATCTGTTAATGATCGTAATCAACCAGCGTCTTGTATAATTGGCTTTTCAACCTCTCTCTGGATCTGAAATGGTGCTGAGTGTTCTATACCCCCCCTGCTCTCAGCTCTTTGCTCACGGCGCGCTTTCTGCCTTGAAAAGTGATACTTCATGCACTTTATAGCAAAAATTATTTACAACTTTGCAAGGTTTACTATGGGCCCAAACAGTCCTGGTGTACATCTCAAGGACTGCAAACAAGAGACAAAAAAAATATCTCTTGAACTAAAGCAAAACCAACTTTCTTCATTCTTCCCCCTTTAAAGTTGAAAGCTTACATTTTCCATAAACAGCAAAGATCAGCTTCACACTCTCATTCTTCCTCCTCTACAGATATTACTGTTGCCTAGGGAGACAGAACAGCCTTCGTCACCGAACGACCAGGCTTCGATTGACAGTTCTAATGGCGGATCAGAGCTTCCGTGTCATAATTAGCTAGTCATGAGTTGGCCCCCACAGCAATCTCTGTCTCTGCCCACCAAGGACTAACGGTGACTGAAGGGGAGATGTCTGACATCTACCCCACGGGCAGACCAGGGAGAGGAGAGGGGGAGGGGAAAAAAAAGTCAGAGAGAGAGAGAGATTGTGGAACGAGGAGAGAGCAGTAGAGACAAAAGAGAGGAGAGAGATGACAGAGACAGAAGGTTTGAATGGGAAGAGTATGAGAGATAAGAACAATAGAGAGAGAGAGAAAAGGATTCACACAGAGATCGAGAAAGAAATAAGAGAGACTCGGGGTCACAGGAAAAGCAGATGAATACATATAGCACCACAAGGCACAATAAAAGAAAGGTTGGAAACTGCAAGCAGCTGTCAGAGTCACTCAGCTCCCCTCAAGCTGGAAGGACAGACCCTGGCCATCTGGAATGTGAGCAAAAGGATTCTGTGGGATAAGATCGAAGAGATGATCTGTCAATCATGCAATAATGGAACTTGAGGCATCCTACTGTTTTACGGTTTTCTTCCGGTGAAAGAGTGGAGGACCAAAATGCAGCGTGGTTAATTTGATACATCTTTAATGAAGATGAACCACGAACAATACAAAAACAATAAACGTAACGTGAAAACCTAAACAGCCTATCTTTTAATATATTTTTTTTAAATAAAAAATAATTTATTACCTTCAATACCATTCATTCTTTACAACTCATAATTTTCATACATACTCCAATAATGATATTGTAACGGAGTTCTTCGTTTGTCGAAAGAGAGTCGGACCGAAATGCAGCGTAGTGGTTACTCATGACTTTAATAGAAAAAGTGACACATGAAATTACTATACAAAATACAAAACAACAAACGGAACGTGAAACCTAATTACAGCCTATCTGGTGAACACTACACAGAGACAGGAACAATCACCCACGAAATACAAAGCGAAACTCAGGCTACCTAAATACGGTTCCCAATCAGAGACAACGAGAATCACCTGACTCTGATTGAGAACCGCCTCAGGCAGCCAAGCCTATACAACACCCCTAATCAGCCGCGATCCCAAATACTACAAACCCCAATACGAAAATACAATAACATAAACCCATGTCACACCCTGGCCTAACCAAATATATAACGAAAACACAAAATACAATGACCAAGGCGTGACAGGTATTTTAATTTAACTAAACAAAAACCCCAAACAAAACCTCAGGGGAGCATCTTCCCTCCCCGTCACCCTACAAACTACCTTTCCCTATCTCCCCGTCCCTAATCTATCCCCTTACAAATCTAAATGACACCCAGCCCTAAACCCCCCTTCCACCTCTCCTGAGCAGCATGCTGCCCCCACTTCCTCTCCTCCCTCTTCATCCTCCCCCTCAAATCTCCTTCCAACCTCCTCACTATCCCTTCCACCCCCCAATCTCTCCCTGTCTTCACCATGTTCTGCCTGGCTTCCCACAGCCCCCGTTTAAAGAGACTCATGAGAAGCCAGAGCAGAAACCTGTCCCTATCCGTCCTTCTCGCTCTCCCTACACCTCTCTCTAACCTGGCCCACGTCAATACAAAATCCCCCCTTACCAAACCTAACAACACCCGTGCCCTAGCCCATAGCAAAGATCAGATTCACACTACTCCGGCAAACGCACAGTCCCAAAAGACATGGCGCACAGTCTCCTCCCTGCCACAAGAGGATCTTGGACAGGTGGGGGATTGCACCAAACTATACCGGTACATGATGGAACGTACCGGCAAGCACTTATGGAGGCTCAACCAATTCAGGTCCTTGAGCCTGTTGTCCAGACCCCGCGCCTGCACTCCCTCCCAGACCACTTCCGAGAGGCCCACTACAGGCGCCAGACTCCCTGCCTTTCTGACCTCCTCGTACAGGTGCCTGTGATCTAAACCTACTCGGGCAACTTCAACCTCAGGGTGCGTACGCAGCCACTTGGCCGCATGACCAAAGTGCCACGGCAGCTGTTCCGCCCAAGGACCCGTGTTAGACCACACCATTACGCTTCTTGCCTGATACGAGAAGAACACCCGCAGGAGGTAACCGGACAGGTGTATCACTGGCTGAGCAAGCTCCGTTAACAAGAAAGAAACAAAAATTGTGTCCAGCTTGAGGGGGAAATGTGGTACCCCCCTACCTCCCTCCCCGATGGGACAGATCATGCGTGCCCTGGCGACCCACTCGCACCTGCCACTCCACATAAACTGAAACACAAGCCTCACTAGAGGGCTCCTCAGACAAGCCGGCAATGGGTAGATGTATGCCAAATACAAAAGAGACTGCAACACATCCACCTTTAGGACCAGGACTTTGCCCATAAAAGACAAATACCTAGCCTTCCACATTGCTAGCTTCCTCTGTACCACTGCGATACGCATGTTCCAGTTTAGCGTCGCTGAGCCGGAGGTCTCAAAATGGACCCCGAGAATGATCAGGGCCCCCTCACAGAGAGATAACCCCCCGGGCACATCCGTTCTACCGCGCCATCTTCCGAAAAACTTGACGGAAGACTTTGCATGGTTCAGAACTGCTCCCGACGCTCGGGTGAAATCCCCAAAGATGGCAAGGGACCTTGTCAGACACGAGTCCTTGCACAGCAGCAAGGAAGTGTCGTCGGGCGTACTGCGTCATTTTAACACGCAGCCCACCACTTCCAGGGATCAGCAAGCCTTCCACCCCTGTGTCTGCCCTAATGGCAGCCCCCAGAGGCTCCATGTACAGAACGAAGAGGAGAGCCGAGAGTGGGCACCCCTGCCTGACCCCAGACGAGAGGTCAAAAACGTCACCCAAGTGACTATTTACACTAACTCGGCACCCCGCTCCGACATATAATGTACGAATCCATCCCATGAACTTCTCCCCAAATCCTAATCGACCTAACACTCTGAATAAAAAGGATCTATTCACGCGATCAAAGGCTTTCGCCTGATCTAGCGCTGCTACCATTAAAGGCAGTCCTCTATCTTCAACCCAAGCGATGGAGTCCCTGATTAACTGTAGGTTCCATCTAATAGAGCGGCCCTCTACCCCGCACGTCTGATCCTCATGGACGACGTAGGGAAGGGCTGTGCGCAACCGGTCTGCTAAAACCTTTGCAAGTAGCTTGTAATCTACACACAGCATGGTCAACGGCCGCCAGTTGCCAAGGTCTGTTACTTCCCCCTTCTTATATAAAAGTGAGAGCACACCAACAGCCATTGATCCCCCGGGACCCCATCTCAAGGATGGCCTTCAAGACTTCGAGGACCACTGGTCCAAGTATACCCCAAAACTTGAGATAAAACTCAGCCGGCAGCCCATCCATCCCAGGCACCTTCCCATCCTCCTAAGAGCGCTCTCAACCTCTTCTAGTGAGATCTGGGCCTCCATCACTTCTCTAATGTCCTCCAGCAACCGCCTGGACAAGTGTTCAAAAAACACATTTCCCTGCTCTACATCTATTTCCCTTTCCTTAAATAAACCTTGGAAATGATCAGTTGTCACCCTGACCATATCCTCTGGTTCTCTAACTATACTACCATTTTCTTCCCTAACGCCATGAATTACCTTCCTACTCTGTCTGGCCCTAACCGACTTAAAGAACATAGCAGAACAAGTCTCATTATGTTCTAGAAAGCCACTATGTGCATGCTCCAGGAAAGCTCGAGCCTTCCGCTCCTGCAACTCCCTGAGCTGTGCCTTTAGGGTTGCGGATCTCTCCCAGTCAAACGACCCGCCGAGGTTGCCTGCCTCGTATTCGAGTTCAATTAACCTTTGGATACAATCCACCTCCCTCCTCTCCTCCCCTTTTTTCCTCTTGCAATACCCTATTATAAAAGCCCTAATCCTCACCTTAACTAATTCCCACCACTCTAACACCCCCTCGCTCATGGACCGGAGGCCTTCAAGCCTCCAAAAGAAACCATAAAACCCGTCAACAAAAGCCTGCTCCTCCAGCACATCCCGATCTAACTTCCAGTACCCCCTACCAAAGAGGCAGACTGGCGACCCCACCTGCAGGAGCACCCCGTCGTGATCTGAAAAGAAAACAGGCAACAGCCGCCCAGACAACTTACCCAAAGACCTGGGTACAAAAATATCGTCGAGCCTCCACTCAACCCCCCTGGAGTTGCGCCAGGTAGGACCGGCCATTTTCGGAGTAGTGTGCAGACCACCATCTACCAGACCATGGCAAGCCATTAGCCCGGCAATGGCGCCTGCACTGCTATCCCCCCTATTCCTAAATCTGTATTAAAATCCCCCCCTATCACTTCCTATTTGTGACACACAGGGGCGTCAGACAGTCCACCATCTCCCTCCTGTCTGCCACCACCTGTGGCCCATACACCACCACTAATCTAAATTTACAATCCCTTATCGTGACATCCACCCCTATAACCCTCCCCTGCATTACCACAAAAGAATCCTCCACTTTTACCTCCCTGTGCCCACACAAAATCCCTACACCCGATGAGTGCACCCCCCCAATACCCCAAACCGTCTCCCCCTTGTCCCACTCCCTCTTAAACCTACTAATATCCCCTCCATCCCTCAGGTGAACCTCCTGTAAAAAACAAAATCAAACCCCACAACTTCCAAATAACTAAAAACCGCCCTCCTCTTAACAAAATCCCTTAAACCCCTTACATTTAAACTAACAAAAGTAAAATTAAAAACATGTAATACACTCAAACTCTAAACCCAGACAGAAAAAAACAAAAACAGGAGACTCACCCGATGCTCCCCTGCTCCATATCTACCGGTGAGAACACCATCCGTACTCCCGACATCCCCCCCTCTTCCTCCATCTCACCAACCCAGGATGCAGGAATAGTGTTTGGCTCCGGGGTGCCCTGCACCCTGGGTCTACCCCCACACTCCTCCCCCTCCCCAGTGCTGCAGCTGGTTTGGAAAAAAAATAATAATAATAATAATAATAATAAAATACAAAAAAATAAAAAATAAAAAATAAAAAAATCAGGGAGGCTGAGTCCCCAAACAAAAAACTCCCCACCTCCTCCTGTACCCAGTCCTGAGTCTTGTTAGGTGTGTCCCCACCCAACAGAAGTTGAAGGCCTGGGGAAACCAGCAGCAACCCAGAGGTTTCTCCCACCCCCATCACTCTCTTGGCCATCCCCTCCCTCTCACTGTCGGCCAATCGCACCCTCCTCTTCATTCTCTTCTTTGGTGATGGCGGAAGTGGAGAGATACCACTCTCCCCCCCCCCGCCAGCTCCTCCACCATACCCCTCATCTCTTCCACCAGTCCACTTGCTCTTCCACCGTCTCCACCACTCCTCCCTCGCTTTCTTCTCTCTCATGCTCCTCCACTCGGTTGCCTTCTTCCGCCACTTTCCCTGGTCCTCCTACTCCCGTGCCTTCTCTCTTCCATCCGCTGCTTCTTGCTCCTCCTGCTTCCTTGCGGCCTTCCCTTCTGGACCTGTACTCTGGTCATGAGGCGTGCTTCAATTCCCCTCTTCTTCCCCCATCCCCCGCTCCCCCCCCCAGCCGCAGACGCATATGACCTCTGACGGGCCGGGCACCCCCGCCACAGGTGTGCTGACGAGCCATACCCGTGGCACGCCTTAGGCTTGTCACAATCCCTCGCCTTGTGTTCCTCAGATCCACAAAATCTGGATTTTCTTGTGCTGCACGAGGCGAATATGTGTCCGTAGGCCATACAGCGCCTGCAAAATGGGGGCCCCTAGGGAGAACATAGCAGGAGGATGGAGGTAGCCACCATGTCCCTTTGGGTCCTCTCTGAGGGCCTGGAAGCCTCTCCTCCCATTCCAAAACCCAAGGGAGTCTTTGAGGTGCCTTGCTGAGGAGACGTTATCCATGTATCTCCACAGAAAAGCTCTCACCTCTTCGTCCTTAACGTAAGGGTTGTAAATGTTGACAGTTACAACCCTAAAGTTATTCTTCGCCAGGCTTGTTATTTCATAGTGGCTCATCGGCCTCTCACCTCCCACTGCTCTTGCCCTTCTCAGGATATCATCGCGTTTCTCCTCTGTATATAATGCCACGTCATATGCTCCCTCCAACGAGTTGTCTTGAAAACAAAACACGTCCTTCACCGTCAGCTTTAGAATCCCCATCAATATTATCCTTCCAACAGTTTCCCGTCCTAAAGGCTCCAACTCCTTTTCCTTCCAAGCAAACTGAATCGTGTTGGCCAGCCCAATCCCAGGGACCGACCGTGTTGATGTATTTTGCAAGTATGTATCTCCGCAAGGAGAATGGCGCTCGTTCTCTTCTCTTCCAAAACAAGGAAAAAAGAAAAACCAAAGTGACTGAGCCTATCTGGTGACAACTAACACAGAGACAGTAACAATCACCCACAAGAGACCTAAAGAATATGGCTGCCTAAATATGGTTCCCAATCAGAGACAACGATAAACACCTGCCTCTGATTGAGAACCACTTCAGGCAACCATAGACTTTTCTAGACAACCCCACTATACCACAATCCCAATACCTACAAAATCCCAAGACAAAACACACCACATAATAAACCCATGTCACACCCTGGCCTGACCAAAAATAATAAAGAAAACACAAAATACTAAGAGCAGGGCGTGACACCGACACACACCCACGTACACAAACATATGCAAGTGCACGCATGCAAGCACGCGCAAACACACAAACACACAGGCTCAGATGTGTAAAAATATTTTCTCGCTGCAAACATGGCATGTTTATTTTTGTTGTTCAGACAAGAGGAAATCAGTAGAGTATGTACTCTTCAGTGAGTCAATGTTGATCCATCCAGAGCCTTTGACATTATGTAGAAATAACACTGAGAAATATATCTCTGTTTGAAATGTCTCTCTCTGCTTGGAGATGCATCTGTTCCCAGTCACATGCACAAATGTCAAACCGTCCTTGGTGATCCCCGTTAGGAAACATTTCCACGGCATTTCTCAAAACAAAATCCACAATACATGGCAGGAAACGTCACCTAACCCGATGAATAATCCAACAGTTACAATGCTACTTTCTATTTATATCCCTGAACAGTATGTGAGTTCAAATTAGATTTTCTATGATCATATCCAGGACTTCTTAAATGTAACTAAATGTAATCCACATAGTCCCCCAAAGTAATTCTTTATCATGAGAGGGCCATAAACAAGAACTAGTCATTCTGCATAGGCCTACTCCAAGACGTTAAAATCTCACCTTTCTGGTAAAAATATTTATACATATACTGAGGTGTAGTCAATTTTGAGAACACAATCTCCTATGCAACAAAACTGTATGAGTAAGGCTTGAGATATAGCATAATCAATTCATATAACGACTAACTAAGGTTTTGCCTGTTGAGAGATTATGTGCATCTTTTCTAAATGTCTCTCTTGATCACAAGAGCTCTAGCTTGGCTTCCTGAACTCGTTAGCAACTCATCTTTCATCTCATTTTAATCATATCCGTCTATGACAAACAGTGGTTATTGTTTCAAATCTATGAATTATTTTAGATTAATGGCTAAAAATCAGTCTCTGAATGTGCTACAGCACGAAAATATATACGTTGTTGGTGGCTGTAATGTAGGGTTTAGCCAGGAGTTGACAGACAGTCGGAAGAGAGAATTAAATGGTAGGACGGACATCCCAGCTCAAATGGTGTCAGATTTCACACCCTTCTTCACACAGACAGAAGAGACAAATTCCTGTGTTTGTAAGAATAAGGGTTATCGCTTAATGCAACCCTTTTCGATCTATGGTGTCCACATTTAGATTTATAAGAGAAAATGTTGGTCGGAACCGGTAACAGAACCATGCAGGTCCCCTAAACAGGGGACTTTACATCTAAGAGGTTTTAAATGAGGGAAAAAACAGACAACCAGAATAAATTTGCTGTGCACTTATCTAAAGCAACAATGACTGAAGATCATAAGAAATACACTGTCGGCCAGCATCCCGGAGTCGCCTCTTCACTGTTGTTGTTGAGACTGGTGTTTTGCAGGTACTATTTAATGAAGCTGCCAGTTGAGGACTTGTGAGGCATCTGTTTCTCAAACTAGACATTCTACTGTACTTGTCCTCTTTCTCAGTTGTGCACCGGGGCCTCCCACTACTCTTTCTATTCTGGTTAGAGCTGTTCTGTGAAGGGAGTAGTACACAGCATTGTACGAGATCTTCAGTTTCTTGGCTATTTCTCTCATGGAATAGCCTTCATTTCTCAGAACAAGAATAGACTGATGCGTTTCAGAAGAAAGTTCATTGTTTCTGGCCATTTTGAGCCTGTAATCGAACCCACAAATGCTGATGCTGCAGACACTCAACTAGTCTAAAGAAGGCCAGTTGTATTGCTTCTTTAATCAGAACAACAGTTTTTAGCTGTACTAACATAATTGCAAAAGGGGTTTGTAATGATCTATTAGCCTTTTAAGATGATAGACTTGGATTAGCTAGCACAACGTGCCATTGGAACACAGCAGTGATGGTTGCTGATAATGAGCCTCTGTACGCCTATGTAGATATTCCATTAAAAATCAGCAGTTTCTAGCTACAACAGTCATTTACAACATTAACGATGTCTACACTGTATTTCTGATCATTTTGATGTTATTTTAATGGACATAGCATGTGCTTTTCTTTCAAAAACAAGGACATTTCTAAGTGACCCCAAACTTTTGAACAATAGTGTACATGAGAGCATGCATGTGTGTGTGTGTTGTACTGTACCTAGAGTAGTGAAGCTTGCATTGTTTTGATTTATGGAGGAAAACTGGAGAGCTTGGAAACAAATGGACAGAATTTTAGCAACATGAAATTGTATTAAAATCTGTTCATACACTGTACACCCCTGGGAATGACATGATACCTTTAAAAATAAATCTGACAAGCGAGCACTTAGATACTGTATATATGGTCATTTTCACATTTTCATAGATTGTTTGGGAATGATGTAGAGTAAGGCATTTGTGAAAATTCTATAGGAATTTAGTGAGGGAAAGCGGCCGTGCGTTTGAAAAATTATAGACACTGCAGTAAATAAAACCTAATAAAAACTATTGTCTTGTCCAGGACAGGAGTCTACTCAGACCGGTGCACCATGCCAATCAGCGCGACAGTAGGCCTTTATGCAAATAAGCCATTTGCCACATGGGCCTGCCTTCATTCACTTTGAACTGGACTGTGTGTTTACAGGCAGGAGCAACAGTGAAATTTTAGATCATTAAAACACATTCACTCAAATGCCACGAAATACACCTGAATAGATTTTTGCAAATATTTAAATACCACGGGAGTCCTCTTACATTTTGGAACTTTACAGTCAACTTTCTCATCAACAATGAGATGACCTGAAATCTTACGAGGGAACATTAAATACAGTCTAACCTCTCAAATGTTTTCAGGTAGTTGGCCGTCAAAATTGCACTGATAAACAATGGGAAATAGTAGCCTCCTCATCCTTCTGCAGCTTGTCTGCCAATGCATGCTTGTCCCAACCAATGATTTGATAACTGAATGCGAACTTGCCTGCCATTTGATCTGTCATTTGATCGACACCAAGTACATTTGATTGACAACTAAGGGTGCATTGTTAAATTGCCTCCAGTGTGTCAGAGTGCACTCTGGGTCATTCATAGATTCAGAGCGTTGTCAGAGCACACTGTACAATTGACTCTGGACACCCTGGCCAAGGATTAGGGTTCCTGACAAAGGAAGACATGCTGGCTAAATGTAGCTAGTTTGCTAACTACTTCCAGACTCAAATGAGAGAACACCTCATCTCTGACCTTTTTACTCACCCTAGCAGAGCTGGTTAGGCTGTGTAGTGTGTCTTAATCCTAGTCCTGGGGACGCAAAGGTGTTAACATTTTAGTTTTTGTCTTGGCACTACACACCTGATTCAAATCATCAAAGATGATGAGTTAATCATTTGAATCAGCTGTGTAGTACTAGGACAAACACAGAAATGTCCACCCCTTTTGGGATCACAGGATTAGGAAACAGTGATCGAGAGTGTTAGTGACTAACTGCTGCTGGCAACAATTTAATTACTTTGTTTGCAGACATTTACTGACACCGGTCATATTCAGTGGGTGTTGCGCATTCATAAATTCATCAAATATTCTGCGCTCTGGCACAGTCAGACAAGAGTGCTATGAAGTCGAGTAGATAGCCAGAGTGAATTTGCAAATGCAAGAGATATGCTAGCTGGATAACAGATGGTCAAGTTCAGTATAGCTAACTAGCAAAGCGATTCATATTTCATTCCATCTAACCAAATGACACCTGCATCTCTAGCTGTTGTCACTGAAAACCGTTGAGGAGAAATAGTCAGTCACTCACCCACTCCTCCAATGACATAACATCCTCCCAGCAGCGAGGTAGCTAACATTAGACTCTGTTTTTAGCTTGCTAAATAAATAAACTCAGCAACAAAAGAAATGTCCCTTTTTCAGGACCCTGTCTTTCAAAGATAATTAGTAAAAATCCAAATGACTTCACAGATCTTCATTGTAAAGGGTTTAAACACAGTTTTCCATGCTTGTTCAATGAACCATGAACAATTAACGAACATGCACCTGTGGAATGGTTGTTAAGACACTAACAGCTTACAAACGGAGGAAATTAAGGTCACAGTTATGAAAACTTAGGACACTAAAGAGGCCTTTCTACTGAATCTGAAAAACACCAAAAGAAAGATGCCCAGGCTCCCTGCTTATCTGCGTGAACATGCCTTAGGCATGCTGCCAGGAGGCATGAGGACGGCAGATGTGGCCAGGGCAATTACTGTGATACACCTAAGACAGCGTTACAGGGAGACAGGATGGGCAGCTGATCGTCCTCACAGTGGCAGACCACGTGTAACAACACCTGCACAGGATTGGTACATCCGAACATCACACCTGTGGGACAGGTACAGGATGGCAACAACAACTGCCCGAGTTACACCAGGAATGTACAAACCCTCCATCAGTGCTCAGACTGTCTGCAATAGGCTGAGAGAGGCTGGACTGAGGGTTTGTAGGCCTGTTGTAATGCAGGTCCTCACCATACATCACCAGAAACTACTTTGGTTATGGGCACAAACCCACCGTCGCTGGACCAGACAGGACTGGCAAAAAGGGCTCTTCACTGATGAGTCGCAGTTTTGTCTCACCAGGGGTGATGGTCGGATTCACGTTTATCGTCAAAGAAATGAGCATTACACCAAGGCCTGTACTCTGCAGCTGGATCGATTTGGAGGTGGGGTGTCCATCATGGTCTGGGGCGGTGTGGCACAGCATCATCGGACTGAGCTTGTTGTCATTGCAGGCTCTCTCAATGCTGCGCGTTACAGGGAAGACATCCTCCTCCCTCATGTGGTACTCTTTCTGCAGGCTCATCCTGACATGACCCTCCAGCATGACAATGCCACCAGCCATACTGCTCGTTCTGTGAGTGATTTCCTGCAAGACAGGAATGTCAGTGTTCTGCCAAGGCCAGCGATGAGCCCGGATCTCAATCCCATTGAGCACATCTGGGACCTGTTGGATCAGCGGGTTAAGGCTAGGTCCATCCCCCCCAGAAATGTCTGAGAACTTGCAGGTGCCTTGGTGGAAGAGCAAGCAGCAAGAACTGGCAAGTATGGTGCAGTCCAGGAGGAAGAGATGTACTGCAGTACTTAATGCAGCTGGTGGCCACACCAGATACTGACTGTTACTTTTGATTTTGAACCCCCCCCCCCCTTTGTTCAGGGACACATTATTCCATTTCACATGTCTGTAGAACTTGTTCAGTTTATGTCTCAGTTGTTGAATCTTGTTGTGTTCATACAAATACTTAGACATGTTAAGTTTGCTGAAAATAAACGCAGTTAACAGTGAGAGGACGTTTGTTTTTTGTTTATTTATGAGTTTATTCAGCGGGCGGTGCGCGTTGCTAAATTTATCGGGAGTGCTCTGAAATCGGAGTAGATATCCAGAATGAATTTGCAAAAGCAAGAATTATGCTAACTGGATAACAGTTATTCAAGTTCGTGCTAGCTAACCTAATGACACCTGCAGCTCTGGATATGTATAGCAACCGAAAAACAATATGGGGGTAAAAAGTCAGTCACTCTCTCGCCCAATCCTCCACTAACATGACATTCTCCTAGCAGCTAGCTAGCTAATGTTAGGCTCTGTGTTTTTAGCTTGCTACATAAATAGATACGCTATAGCCTATTAGCCACATTATGACTGACTTGTGATCATCGACCTTGCTAGTTTGATTGTATTGACATTTACATTGAGTCATTGAAACTGAAACATTGCATCCCGAATGGAGCCAGCAAACAATGTACCAGGCCAGATGTGATTTACAACCTGATAGCAATATTTTTTGTACTAAATGTATTGGATAATTATATGAATCATGCATTGAACTACATCCATCTATTCTGCCAACAATGCCTTAGGGGACATCATGGAATGTTGAGTCAAAGTGAACCTATTTCTTAAACCTCTTACAAAATTAGTATTGTAGGCATAAACTGGAATTTGTATATATTTTTTTACTGATATTGTGATTGTGTGTTTGTTTCATATCTGCAAAACAGTTAAAACATTGTCAGTTACACTTTAAATGGCCCGAACGGCAAACAGTCTTTTATGCCATGAACCCTAATGGATATGATTATGTATATGCCACTCTTAGAATTGTTCAAAGGCGTGTTCCTCTGAGTTTGTTTGCACAAACATGTAGTCTCAGTTAACCCAGACCTAAAGTCTTGTGCGATTGGTCAGTTGCTCGATTAAGTTCTGGGTCCATACATGTGAAGAGAAGGGATTAAGAGAAGCTAGGAAGAGGAGCGGAACTGGAACGAGGAGCTCCACCCTCTCTCTTTGCAAGTTATGGGCAAGGTTATGGGCGCAAATGTCCCCTTCCGAAATTCGAAAGATGCTAGCACCTGCAAAATCGTGATTTGTCCAAATAACTAGTGATGAAAAACCCAAACACCGGAACTACTTTTGCTAGTTATCCCACACATCCCATTCCTTCCTGACAGATTCTACATGTACAAGTTACCAGTCTGTGCACAAGAGATTAAAGCATGTATCATACATGAAACTAACACGTTCTTAGCATGTTCACCCACCTCCCAGTGAAGTAGCATGTT
The DNA here is from genome assembly GCF_023373465.1 of Oncorhynchus keta. Taxonomy (NCBI): domain Eukaryota; kingdom Metazoa; phylum Chordata; class Actinopteri; order Salmoniformes; family Salmonidae; genus Oncorhynchus; species Oncorhynchus keta. Next base: position 58,014,171 of record NC_068422.1, on the reverse strand, counting down.
GGGGAGGACATGGAAATACCCATAGAGAAAGGGAAAACATGTCAACGGGACATGCAACATGACATGTCCTCTCGGGGCAATAGCAGGTGCCATGGATCTCCTTCCATCTGACATGTGCTGCTTGCCCTTTCTCTATAGGTGTTTCCATGTCCTCCCCAACATATAACATGTCTTAAGCATGTTCACCCTCTCACAGTGCAGTAGCATATTTTCCAGCCCTCACTCACAGTAATGTTTGACAATTGATTACTCCCATGATAAAGTCCTGGTTGTCACGCCAACACACACACACATCCCGTTAATCACACGCACAATTGCACACACGCATGGTTAATCCCCTGGCACACAACCTTGTTTGCATGCCCGCCCCCTTTTCTGGTCCTGGCCGCCCGTCTCTGTGATGCTATGCAGGAAACATTGCCATGACAACCCCTAAATCAGCCGGTCGTCCTCAGTCCTCATAGTCAATAAGTCATATTAGCTCCCCAGTGGCAGGCAGAGAGGTCATTATCCACACACTGTCAATAACCACTCCCTGGAGGTGTGGGAGAATAACAGTTCTGGAGTTAGTTCTGGATATAGTGTAGTACCTTTCCATCACAGAAAATGAGGAAGCACTTATTTGCTGTTTCCATTGGTATTTACAATGAAAATCAATGTCTAACAACATGGTGCCAAATGAGATTTCAGCTCAATGCTCAACATCTACAATTGGCACCAAGGATCGTTAACGTCATGTCCAGTGTATTGAGAACTATATTTACCACTTCATCTTGTCATTTGGATGTAAATATCTTGCCATTTCGGCACCTTAAAGTAACATTGTATCTCTAATATGACCACTAACAACAGCACATAAGAATGGCATTATGATAAAGGAACCCTATAAAGGACGCTGCATGCACAGTAGACTATGCTCTTTCAATATTAACCCTGTCTTCCATACCATGAGGTTACCCTGAATAACACCATTTATTTCAATCACATTTATTCATCAAGCCCTTTTTACATCAGCTGATGTCACAAAGTGCTATACAGAAACCCATCCTAAAACCCCAAACAGCAAGCAATGCAGATGTAGTAGCATGGTGGTTTGGAAAAACTCCCCAGAAAGGCCAGAACCTAAGAAGAAACCTAGAGAGGAACCAGTCTCGTCTGCCTGTGCCAGGTGGAGATTATAACAGTACATGGCCAAGATGTTCAAACGTTCATATGGGGCCAGCAGGGTCAAATAATAATAATCACAGTGGTTGTAGAGGGTGCAGCAGGTCAGCACCTCAGGAGTAAATGTCAGTTGGCTTTTCATAGCCGATCATTCAGAGTTAGAGACAGCAGGTGCGGTAGAGAGAGAGAGAGTCGAAAACAGCAGGTCCGGGACAAGGTAGCACATCCGTTGAAGAGGTCAGGGTTCTATAGCCGCAGGCAGAACATTTGAAACTGGAGCAGCAGCAGGACCAGGTGGACTGGGGACAGCAAGGAGTCATCAGGCCAGGTAGTCCTGAGGTGTGGTCCTAGGGCTCAGGACCTCCAAGAGAAGAGAAAGCGAGAGAGCGAATTAGAGGGAGCATACTTAAAATTCACACAGGACACCGGATAAGACAGGAGAAATACTCCAGATACAACATACTGACCCTAGCTCCCTGACACAAAATATTGCAGCATAATTACTGGAGGATAGAATAGAAGTAATATTATTAATTAAGGTAATATTAATCAGAATGCTGTGCAGCAGAAGGCCATCATCGCTTTTATGGTTGGTAATCTCCACCCGGCACATCCAGAAGAGGACTGGCCCCTCATAGCCTGGTTCCTCTCTAGGTTTCTTCCTAGGCTCTGGCCTTTCTAGAGAGTTTTTCCTAGCCACCGTGCTTCTACACCTGCATTGGTTGCTGTTTGGGGTTTTAGGCTGGGTTTCTGTACAGCACATTGTGACATCAGCTGAAGGGCTTTATAAATACATTTGATTGATTGATTGATAATGTAGTGGAGACGGTGAAGCATGTGTGTCCTCTACTGTCTGACAGTCTGTCTAATTTCCGCATGGATCACGCCTGGAATTATTCAGCTAATCTAACAGCCACTTTAGTCTTGCTGTGTTTCTTCTTGTTTTTGTATGTGAAATGTGTTTGTGTGTATGCATATTTTGTGTGTTTAAGTCTGTGGGTCTGTGTGCGTGTTTCTGCATGTGTGTGTGTGTTAAATGTTTGTACACACACATTTTGTTTGTTTAAGTGCGTGCATTGTATGTTTGTACATACGTGTTTAGTTTGATTAAGTTTGTCTGCGTGTGTGCATACCGTATGTGTGAGAATCCGTATCGCAGAGGTTCAGCGTTACACCATGATTGAAATTGAAAGGCAATGTTCCCGTGTTAGCAGAGACTGCATTCACAGTAAAATGCTGTATTTGTCAGCTCAGTCTGAAATTACATTCAAATTTCTATTGTGCAATCAGCGATATAGATTGAGCCCTAAATGCATGTGTGTGTGTTTGTACATGTGTATGTTTACATATGTGGTGTGTGTTGGCTGTCAGGTTGACAGGGATTAGGTGGTGCCTACCCCACAGGAATTTGTCTTTGATAAGGTCTGTAGTAGCAACCATCGAGGGAGAGGGACAGAGAGAAAGAAAGTGAGAGAGAAAGAGACAGAGAAAAAAATGAATAGAGAGACTGCAGTCACTGGATTATTAGGCAACACAGTGGTTGTCGAGAGAGGGAGAGAGATAAACAGAGTGAGAGAAAGAGAGAGAGAGAGAGAGAGAGAGAGAGAGAGAGAGAGAGAGAGAGAGAGAGAGAGAGAGATGAAAAAATACAAAACATGCAGAGGTAGGTTAGAAGGAGGAGAAACACATGCTCCATGTCAGGTTAATCCTCCCACGTGCAGCTCTATACACAGACCTCTCCTCTCTGCTATGCACCTCTCTGCTACAAGTCTCCTTTAAAACTTCTTCAGGATCGGTGACCTATTCACGGGGCGGTTGAGCTAACATAGGCTAATGTAATTAGCATGAGGTTGTACATGGCAAGAACATTTCCCAGGGCATAGACATATCTGATATTGGCAGAAATCTTAAATTATTTTTTAATCTAACTGCACTGTCCAACTTACAGTAGCTATTACAGTGAAAGAGTACCATGCTATTGTTTGAGGAGAGTGCACAATATTGAACATGAAAAGTTATTAGTAAACAAATTAAGCACATTTGGGCAGTCTTGATACAACATTTTGAAAATAAATGCAATGGTTCATTGGATTGGTTTAAAACTTTGCACGTACACTACTGCCATCTAGTGGCCAAAATATAAAATGCCCCTCGGCTGGAATAATACATTATACTCTTTCTATCGAATTTCAAAGATGGTGGTACAAAAAAGTACAAAAGAACATTTGTTTTTTCCTTTGTATTATCTTTGACCAGATCTATTGTGATATAATCTCCTGCTTTCCATTCACATTTCCACCATCCTCAAAGTGTTTCATTTCAAATGGCACCAAAAATAAGCATATCCTTGCTTCAGGACCTGAGCTTCAGGCAGTTAGATTTGGGTATGTCATTTTAGTCAACAAGGCAGCTCAGCTAACTGATCAGCATATTAGCAGGTAATTTGCGTAAGAAAAGTAGAATGGGATTAGCTTAGTGCCTAACTGGCTCTACCAAGGAACAGAGTGCCAGACGGAGCCGTGTGCCTGCAATTGACCGGTATTGGGAGCCGCAAGCGTCTTGGGATAGATCCAAAATGGGGTCGCAGGGAAGCAGTGGCAGAGCCTGTGATGGAGGTCCAGAAGCACTCTGAATATCAAATGGAGAACACATTAAAAGCTACATAAATAATGGTCTCAGCATTTTATTAGGAACACATACATACAGGTGGAGGTCTCTTTTGGCACCATTTAATGCAGAAGGAGGCGAAACATGGTGTGTGTGTGTGTGTGTGTGTGTGTGTGTGTGTGTGTGTGTGTGTGTGTGTGTGTGTGTGTGTGTGTGTGTGTGTGTGTGTGTGTGTGTGTCTGTGTGAGCGGGAAGCAAGGTATCTACGGAATACTAATCCCCTCATCCTGCCTTCCTGGAAGACAACCAAATTCTTTGAAGTTTTCACATGAGCATTAGTGTGTATGTGGTTAGTGTTGCTAACAAGGCTCAACTTCGTCTCCGTGTCTAATATTTCCATGGCAACCATGGTGAAAGGCCAGGCTTTCTGGGACACAGCGATGGATGAAACCCAGTTTCTGGGGGCTGAGAATGAGGTACACTACATGACCAAAAGTATGTGGACTACTGCTTGTTGAACATCTCATTGCAAAATTATTAGCATTAATATGTTGGTCCCCCCTTTGCTTCTATAACAGCCTCCACTTTTCTGGGAAGGCTTTCCACTAGATGTTGGAACATTGCTGCGGGGACTTGCTTCCATTCAGCCATAAGAGCATTAGTGAGGTCGGGCATTGATGTTGGGCGATAAGGCCTTGCTCTCAGTCGGCGTTCCAATGAATCCCAGAGGTGTTCGATGGGGTTGAGGTCAGTGCTCTGTGCAGGCTAGTCAAGTTCTTCCACACTGATCTCAACAAACCATCTCTGTATGGACCTCGCTTTGTGGACAGGGGCATTGTCATGCTAAAACAGGAATGGCCCTTCCCCTAACTGTTGCCACATGGTTTGAAGCACAGAATTGTCTAGAATGTCATTGTATGCTGTAGCGTTAAGATTTCCCTTCACTGGAAATAAGGCACCTAGCCCGAACTGTGAAAAACAGCCCCAGACCATTATTCCACATCCACCAAACTTTACAGTTGGTACTATGCATTGGGACAGGTAGCGTTCTCCTGGCAATCGTCTAACCCAGATTTGTCCATCAGACTGCCAGATGGTGAAGCGTGATTCATCAACCCAGAACGCTTTTCCACTGCTCCAGAGTCCAATGGCGGCGAGCTTTACACCACTACAGCCGATGCTTGGCATTGCATATGGTGATATTAGGCTTGTGTGCAGCTGCGTGGCCATTTAAACCCATTTCATGAAGCTCCTGATGAAAAATGATTGTGCTGACGTTGCTTCCGGAGGCAGTTTGGGACTCAGTAATTATTTTTTTTTTAACCTTTATTGAGTGTTGCAACTGAGGACAGACGATTTTTAGATGTTACTCGCAGTCCCGTTCTGTGAACTTGTAGGGCCTACCACATCACGGCCGAGCCGTTGTTGCTCGGCTGAGCCGTTGTCGTTTCCATTTCATAATAACAGTACTTACAGTTGACCAGAGTTGCTCTAGCAGGGCAGAAATTTGATGAACTGACTTGTTGAAAAGGTGGACTATGACTGTGCCATGTTGAAAGTCACTGAGCTCTTCAATGAGGCCATTCTACTGCCAATGTTTGTCTTTGTTTGTCTTTGAAGTGTGCTTGATTTTATACAACTGTCAGCAACTGGTGTGGCTGAAATACCCAAATCCACTAATTTGAAGGGCTGTCCACATACCTTTGTATGTATAATGTGTCATGACTCTCCTGTGAAGATCCAAAAGGTCAGGTTACTGTGGATCAGCTCTACAGAGCTCTCTCTCTCCTGCAGAGGGGGAGAGGGATGGAGTTGGGCCAGTTTTATGACTTAACGCCGGTTGTAAACTTCCCATCTCTTGCCCTGCAGTATTGAACAAAGTAACTCTTCCCTAAGAACTTCAAACAATGGACATTGAAACAATATTTCTAACATAAAGAATGTTGGGAATGATGACAGATGTAATATGGGAAATTAATGTCTAGTTTGTGATGTTATTAAAATTATTATAAAGACGTTATAATGGGAACATTGTAACATTAAGAGCTTTCACACAGTATATCAGATTTACATCTAAATGTTGTAAAACTTATATGATTAAATAATAAACTATTTTTTAAGGATAGAAATGTGATTCTTAGTCTTCTAATGAGATAATGGTTTTTCATGTCTGTTGCACACTCACTAAGTACGCCCCTAATTATGTCAGAGTTCATGTCAGCATGATGTAACTGCCTTCCAAGGCCAGAGTGCTTTAAATGACTCGCTGAGAATTTAAATACAGACCAGAGAACGTGAGGACGTGGTCCACACGTTGAAATGGTTAAAACTACAAGACCAAAAAATGGTAAGACCCTGTGAAACTCTCGACGCTAGAAGAAGGTGAAGACTAGACCAAAACACGCACCTTTGCATGTAAAGTAGTCTAGGACAATTGACCAAAGTTGGGAGGGAATAACAGATCCCTCTCACCACTGGGTGGTACACCTCTGAGGTATCCATTCAAAAAACATTCTGAGACAAAGAAGCTTACAACTAAGAAGTACATTATGACCTCTGGTTGACAACCAGAGACTTTCATCGAACTACACTCCATAGTCGGGAACTACTCCCCATCGAGTGGTTCTCCCGAGTGTCTCTCCCGCTCTTTATCTTTCCCCAACCCCCGTCATATCAGGTTAGTCCACTAGGGACTGTTTTCATTATGTTATGTTAGTAATCCATAACCTATACTGTGTGTTTATGTATTTCTGTGTGATTATTTAGTTAGTTAGTAAATTAATAATGAAACCAATTTGTGTATAGCTGATTCATCACTTAAGTTAGGGATCGTGTAGATTTACAATGTCAATGATGTTCAGAATGAGACGGATATGAGGAAATTATTAATTGGTGAATGGTATGATGTCTATATAGCCTTGAGTTAATTTGGGAGACGGTAACTCATTAAATAAACTTTTGGGGCATCATTACCTGTGGTGCCCCAAATTACAAATGAATGAATTGTTATATGATTCCTTTAATAGAATAATAATTAAACGTAGTAGGTAATGAACATGTACACAGAGAGGGAGAGAAAAAGAGAGAGCGGGACAGAGGGATGGAGAGAGAGTGAAAGAGTGACATTGCAAGATAGATGGGGAGAGAGGAGGGGGGGCAGAGAGATGGTGAGAGAGAAAGAGAGAGATGGATAAAGAGAACAATTCTCTCCTGGACCTCAGCTCTTTCCTATACCAGCCTCAGGATGTCAAGGATACATTTAATCTAGGAGATGAATGGCTTTGGTCCATCTCATTATCACAGCTCTCTGTGATCATTTCACTACACCTATACCCAGATGAAGGGAAGGCTCCCCCTCCTCTAATCTCTATCCCTCTTTAATTCACTCCATCTCTTTTCTTCAGCTCTCTGTCATCGGACAGGCAGAGCAGATGTATACAATTACAGAGGAATAGATCGCCGCACAGCATGTCCATAACTTACAGACAACGTTTGGAGTGTTGAACAGTGTGGGGCCAATAAGGTAATCTTTAATTCTATACCTCTATTATACAACAGCGGATTCAGACTGTGTTGATTTGCCAAGTCTTACCTACTGTCAGTCACACAACTAACCAATCTGATGACGGTAGCTGATTGCTGATGCTTTTAATTAGCATTGTATCTCTGCAGGGTTTTTATTTGAAAGAAATTGTGGTATAATTGACACTGGTCAATCAGTTAAATGCTCTTCCCTCTCCCTGCCTCCAGTTGGCTAAATAGTAAAATTCTCGTTCATCTTTGTTTTCATTTCCACAACCTTCTACTTGGGAGCAGGACAGAGAGAGAGAAATAAATTAAGAGAGAGAGACAGATAGAGATGGGGAGAGAGAGAGACACTAAAAAAATGGTTTGCTTGATCCTGTCTTGCTGCAGCTTTCTGCTCCCCTGATTGCGGAGTCATTGACACATTGGTAATCTGACTATCATGACACAAGGTGAGACCCAGATGCAGGCACAGGAGGTAGATGGTTGGAGTCACAATATTTATTAATCCAATAGGGGGAAGACGAGAGAATAGTCGTGGACAGGCAAAAGGGTCAAAACCAGTTCAGAGTTCAAACGGTACCGAAGGGCAGACAGAATCAAGGTCAGGCCAGGCGGGATGATCAAGCAGACTGGAAAGAGGCCCAGAGTCAGGCAGGGGTAAAAACCTGGGAGGTCTATTAAAAAAGAGAATAGCAAAAGGAGTATGTAAAAACACGCTGGTAGACTTGACTAACATACAAGCCAAACTGGCACAGGGAGACAGGAAACACAGGGATAAATACACTGGGGAAATAAGTGACACCTGGAGGGGGTGGAGACAATAACGAGGACAGGTGAAACTAATCAGGGTGTGACACTGACAATCATCTTGGGTGCTATAGGATTTGGAAGGTGGCCCATGTGCTCCCTCTCCACAAATGGTAAAATCATGAATCAAATGGCAGCTTGGATACTTTATAACTACAATATGTATTCTAAGTGTCCATCTCTGTTGTAAAAGTGTCCATCTAAGTGTCCATCTCTGTTGTAAACTTGGTGTTAAATTATGTGGTTAAGCATATGTATAGGAGGAAGCAATGTGCAGCTCCACTCTTTATTGATTCAAATATTGTCTGCAATGGGTATGGATCAGGTGTCATGTAATTGGTAAAAAGATTACTTGACTGACAGGACACTGTTTTTCTCTAGTGGTGTTAAGGCAGGTTTCCTTTACATCACTGCATTCTGCATCAGATAGTAGACTGGCCTTTGAAATTTCATAGATCGATGCATTGATCTCCTTTTTGTTTATAAAGCATTCCTGCATAGACTTCGGGCGAACCTTACTTCATTGTTAACTTGTAAACATATGAGACCGGGTCTCAGGGATGGCTAACTCTGGAGATTGCTCTGGAGTTACGTAAATATGCTTTCAAGTTTTTGTTTCACCCTTACTTGTGGAATAATCTCCAAAGCTCTCTGAAACTGATATAGAACCTTTTTCCTGAAGAATATATTTTGGTTTTTTTTAAGAATAGCATGAAATGAGTTACAACATTTCAACATTTTCTTTACGTGCCACGGCAAAATCTGTAGAACTGCGGAAATGAACTAAAGAAAACTAAATTTTTATCGCTGCTGTCAAGATGGGGACAGCAACAAAATGGCACTTAGGGGCCCCCAAAAGGCTCTGAATGCATGTGTGGGCACAGTATGGATGTGGGTATGCAGGCCCGTGAGTCACTGTAGCCCCTCAAGATGACTTCAGATTTTCTGTGGCCCCCACCAAAGTTGCCCATCCCTGGTCTACACGAATAGAAAAACAACCAGGTCTATTTGATCTTTATTGTGCGTCTGAAATGGAACCCTATTCCCTATATTTTAGTGCACTACTTTTGGGTCTGGTCTTAAGGAATAGGGCACTATTTCTGACTCATCCTATGACCTACGTGATGGGAAACAAAATAACAGTGTTGATGTTCCCAGTGGTCAGTAGCTGGTCATTGAGACAGTGTTTGTATTGCCTGGCATCTCTGTGTGTGATAATGTTAATGGGGTTGTTCCAGGAGACAGGGGGAGAGAATGAGTTTGGGATGAGTCCCATTTGCAGCGCATCATTACCCTCTCACTCAGATAGTGATCTACAGTATAAATCTTTGAAGTGATCTTTAATGTGACGCAGATCGCATCATTACACTCATTTTGTTTACAAAGCCCTGCCCCACAAGCTTCCAACTCACCGAACTTCACTGTTTAGATTAGTTACCCTTTGTTTAGAATAACCTCTCAAATATGTTTCAATTGCTTGCTTTGGTGTCCCTAAGGCAATTCAGACAGCTGACACAGGATTTTTATAATGAAGAATGTGTGTGTTTTATTTTGTTTATTTTTTGTGTGTGTTTTATTTAACCTTTATTTAACCTAATGTGGGTTTATCTATACCTGCCTATTGACATGTTTGTTTTGTATTGTGCAGGGCTCATTTGCAAAAGAGACCTTAGTCTCAATATGATTTCCCTGTTGAAATAAAGGTAAATAAAACAATAATAATAAGAATAATAATAATAATAAACACAACTGGCTCAGAGAGAGAACAGACCTAGAACTCTGGCAACTTGAACAACAAAACCTAGGACATAAACACTACTAGAACATAAACTGTCCGAGAACATGAATAGATCTAGAACATGAACATGTGATTCCTGTTAGAAAAAGGAATCGAGGCAGAACTAGGGTACTGGAAGATGAACCTAGAACATAAAACACAACCTAGAACATGTACAAGCATCCATTGTGTAGATGTGTGCTAATGAACTAAATACCACACAAATACTTTTCGACTGACAATTCATAAAGTAGGAAAGGAGGAGGTGCATGGGAGATTGATGATGGTAGGTGGACGCTTCTGAGGGAACAGTAGAAGGGGAAACAAGACGATGGAGTTGACAGTCGGTTAGATGATGTTGTAGCATGTGTAACAGAAGAAGCAATGGGTGGCCGTGGCTGCATGGTGGGAGGAGGTACAGCAGAAGAAGAGCGTATTTCTCTAAAGCCTCAGTCAACGACCACGTTTACATGAGCACAGTATTCCCGGATAGTAGCTCATATCCCGCTTAAGGTATTATTTGGGAAAAGCTGTATCCATGAAATCCCTCATTGAAGTATACTGTCTGGGTTCAATGGAACAGTAACTCAAATATGGACACCGAATATTAACGCCTGCAGAATTATGCATTTCTTGCAGTGAAATTATACAACAAATGTTCATTTTGTCTCTGGAACATCTCATTCAGCATCGACTCTCCGCTCTAAAGGAGAACATTTTAGATCACTCTACAAACGAAACAGGCACAGCAAACACAACTGACAGCCGTGTTTCGTCTTTCTCCCGTTTCTTACATCTTGTCGTGAATAAACATCACTTCCCTTCATGTTTCCCTCTTATGCGTTCCCTCCTCCAATTTGCCACATCCTCAGTCTTTTTAGTGTTCAACCGAGCATATGACTTGAACAACTAGAAAACAAATCGAGAGGAGAGAGAGAGACGTATTCTGAGTCATGCTCAGGCTAATTGGGAATCCTTCATGGCTGAGGCCTCTGTCTTTGATCAGGGCCTCTGGTAGATACACCAGCATCCTCAGAGAGAGGAAAGGAGGGTGAGATAGAGAAAAAGTGGGGAACAGTATTTTTTTTCTTTTTTTAAAGTGAAAGGGGAGGGTGGGAAAGATATATTTAGAGCATATGCACGTTCAGAAAGTGCGGCAGTTAGCCTAGCGGTTAAGAGCATTGGGCCAGTAACTGAAAGGCCGCTGGGTCGAAAGGTCTGTTCTGAAAGGTCCGTTCTGCCCTTGAGAAAGGCAGTTAACCCCCAATAACAACTGCTCCGCTGGCACCGATGACGTCGTTTAAGGCAGCCCCCCGGAACTCTCTAATTCAGAGGGGTTCGCTGAAACACATTTCAGTTGAATGCTTTCAGGTATGCAACTGACTAGGTAACCCCTATCCCTTGTGTAAGAGTGAGGCCTCTTGCCTCAACCAGTCAAATGTGGCTCAGTGGGACATCTGCCTTCGTTATCCTCCAAACAGCAACACTTCCATCATTACGGTGCCTCTGAGCTGCTTGTTTACATTGTAATCATTGCTGTGCTATGAAGAGAGACAGATCAATAGACATGTACCAGCAGAAATAAGTCCGAAAAGGAGATCAATGTTTCGTCTGTGATACTACTACTATAATGGGCCAAGGATGGTTGGATGTTATTGCTCACTAATGAGGGTTCAGAGGAGGAGCGGAGAGATGTGGCGATGTTACTTATATACTGAACCCAGCCTAGCCTACTCTGGATTGTTTAAAAAGACACAAAGAACAGAGGAGGTTAAGAATTTAAGTCACGGTAGTGTCTCTAATTCAATAAGAGATATGCAAAAACAAACAAAAAAACATGCTATTTACATACTGGACATAGTCTACTCTCTAATGTGGTGGCGTCTCGTGAATTAAACATATGTTCAAAAAACAAATTGGTCCTGGTTGGGTCTGAACATAGCAGAGGTTGATGATATTATAAATATGGAACTCTCTCCACCTCCCAAAGAACTACTTAGTATTCACAATGAAAAACGGTCTCCCTTCCTTTGTGCATTCAGGGCCAGGTAGCATCCAGGAAACAACAACGAGACATCAGTAACAACATGCACACACATACACACATCCTTTCTCTGCAAACCCGCCCATGTCAGCAGAAAGTCAGTGTCAGATTGCTGGGGAAGGACAGAATGAGAGGGGGAGAAAAGGAGGAGAGGAAATGAGAGGTAGATGGGTAAGGGGGGACACTAGGGGCTCATCAGCTCTGTCTTTTAGAGCAGGCAAGCAGTTTAAAACACACACACCTTCCTCTGCTTTCTCTAACGCCTACATTTCAGCATACATTGGTGATAGCCTGAGACCAGTAAGCTCTTTCATCAATGCTGATTGTGATTCATGTGACTCTTCCTATGTTTTCTAAAGGGTATGAAGGATGCTCGCTCATGTCACCTGTTTCTTTATGCAGATGATTTGACACTCCTGGTGTTTCACAAAAACCAAACCACACTGGAGAATATACCGAGTGCAAAGCTCACTAACATCCTTGCATGGCTCATAGAAAACGAGTTGTCTCTGCACCTCAGGGTACAGCTAGCAGGATAGGTACTCACAGCCAAAACAGCAGTTAAATACTTGTACACTAGACGTACAGTAGATGGCAACTTAAGCAACCTGGGGGAAAATGGCCGCTAAGGTACTAGGTAAGGTCACTGCCAGGACCAAGCTCTTGGCTAGGAATTCTAAGCTGTTGGACAAAGATTTAAAGAAAGTGCTAGCTAATGCGCTATTCCAATGTCATTTTGACTATGCTAGCACTTCCTGGTTTGAAGGCTTAACTAATCTCCTAAAAAGCTAGTTTCAGACGGGTATACTAAATCACATCAAGTCAAATTGTATTGGTCACATAGACATATTTAGCAGATGTTATTGCGGGTGTAACGAAATGCTTGTGTTCCTCGCTCCAACAGTGCAGTAGTATCTAACAATTCACAACAATGGTGCCTCCCGAGTGGCGCAGTGTTCTAAGTCACTGCATCGCAGTTCTAACTGTGCCACTGGAGATCATGGTTCGAGTCCAGGCTCTGGTGCAGCTGGGAGACCCATGAGGCGGCATACAAACCAGGAAGTGCTAGCATAGTCAAATTGACATTGGATTAACGCATTAGCGAGCACTTTCTTTGAATCCATCCTTGTTAGGGTAGAGTAGGGATGTTCTTGTCCCATCACGCTCTAGCGACTCCTGTGACAGGCCTGGTGCAAAGCACGCTGACATGGTCGCCAGGTGTACGGTGTTTCCTCCGACATGTTGATGTTCTGGGTTATGCGAATTCCGGGTTATGTGTCAAGAAGCAGTGAGGCTTGGCTGGGTTGTGTTTCGGGGGACGCACGGCTCTCGACCTTTGCCTCTCCCGAATCCCTACGGAAGTTGAAGCAATGGGACAAGACTGTAACTACCAATTGGATACCATGAAAAAGAGGTAAAAGCTAAATATTTTTACACACATCTGCGACGTGGCTGGTTGTTTTTTTCCTTTGTAGTCCTTGTTTGTCTGTAGACCCTGCCACATACAAAATAGGATCAATGAGTTAGTCAACTAGCTGATAAACAACCAGAAATAACCACACATTTTCTGGTTCATTAAGAAAGCTAAACTCAGATATGTGTTTTTGGTTGTTAACTCAACTAGATCATTTCCATTTCAAGCTTATCTTTCTAAAAAATAAAAGTTACGTAAGAATATTTAGACAAGTTAGCTGGCTGACTCATTGAACCTGCTTCGTAGTATACCCCTCAGATAGCCCAGATCAAGCTGAATAGGGTGGTGTTGAATCTAATGTACTCATATTGGTAGGAGTCCGTTTTTAATCCATGGAGCAGCTCCTAGGTATTTGTCTGACTACTATCCCCATGTTAGAAATTCACACAACAACAACACTGGAGCTCGGATAGCTAATGTGTGTGAGTATAGATTCAGAAGCCTGGCAGGGAATGGTTTTTGTTTATATTCGGGAGCCTCTGAGTGGAATAGTCTGCCTCTGTCAAAACAATTCCCACTCTGAGTAGCTTTATAAAGGAAGGTGAAATACTGTTGAAAACCTCTTGAATCTAGGGGGCAGTATTTTCATTTTTGGAAAAATAACGTTCCCATAGTAAACGGGCTATTTTGTCAGGACAAGATGCTAGAATATGCATATAATTGACAGCTTAGGATAGAAAAGACTAAAGTTTCCAAAACTGTAAAAATATTGTCTGTGAGTATAACAGAACTGATATTGCAGGCGAAGGCCTGAGAAAAATCCATTCAGGAAGTGACTCTTATTTAGAAACCTCTGCATTCCTATGCGTCCATATGGCGCAGTGAATGAGATATCAACCATATTTTTCTATGGCTTCCCTAATGTGTCTAGTGTCACAATACATAGTTAGAGGCTTTTATTTTGAAAAATGAGCCTGAACGTCAACATTGCGTCAGTGGTCAGCTGAAGTCGCTCAGAGTGTTTTGTGCGTAAAGGACAAATGCAGCCATTGTTTCTCTCTTTCCTACTAAGAAGCCATCTGTCCCGGTTGATATATTATCAAATAGATATTTGAAAAACACCTTGAGGATTGATTATAAACAACGTTTGCCATGTTTCTGACGATATAATGGAGCTAATTTGGAATATTTGGAACATATATGTCCGGTCGATTTCTCAGCCAGCTATCTAACTGGGAATCTCGTGAGTGAAAACATCCGAAGCTCATCAAAGGTAAACGATTTAATTTGATTTATTTTCTGATTTTCGTGACCAGGTTTCCTGCTGCTAGCTAGGCATAATGCTATGCTAGGCTATCGATAAACTTACACAAATGCTTGTCTTGCATTGGCTGTAAAGCATATTTTCAAAATCTGAGATGACAGGGTGAATAACAAAAGTCTAAGCTGTGTTTCAATATATTTAACTTTTGATTTTTTTTGTTTACCTTTATTTGACTAGGCAAGTCAGTTATTAACAAATTCTTATTTTCATTGACAGCCTTGGAACAGTGGGTTAACTGCCATGTACAGGGGCCAAACGACATAGTTTTACCTTGTCAGCTCAGGGATTCAAGCCTGCAACCTTTCTGTTACTAGTCCAATGCTCTAACCACTAGGCTACCTGTCGCCCCCTCTTGGCATTCTCAACCAGCTTCATGGGGTAGTCACCTGGAATGCATTTCAATTAACAGGTGTGCCTTCTTAAAAGTGAATTTGTGGAATTTCCTTCCTTCTTAATGCGTTTGAGCCAATCAGTTGTGTTGTGACAAGATAGGAGTGGTAAACAGAAAATAGGCCTATTTGGTAAAATACCAAGTCCATATTATGGCAAGAACAGCTCAAATAAGCAAAGAGAAATGCCAGTCCATCATTACTTTAAGACATGGAGGTCAGTCAGTGGGCCTCATTTCAAGAACTTTGAAAGTTTCTTCAAGTGCAGTTTGCAAAAACCATCAAGCGCTATGATGAAACCGTCTCTCATGGGGACCGTTACAGGAAAGGAAGACACAGAGTTACCTGTGTTGCAGAGGATAAATTCATTAGAGTTACCAGCATCAGAAATTGCAGCCCAATTAAATGCTTCACACAGTTCAAGTAACAGACATATCTCAACATCAACAGTTCAGAGGAGACTGCGTGGGTGAACGGATGATCTCTCCACGTGTGGTTCCAACCATGAAGCATGGAGGAGGAGGTGTGATGGGAGGAGGAGGTGTGAGGGTGGGGGGGGGGTGCTTTTCTGGTGACATTGTCAGTGTTTTATTTTGAATTCAAGGTACACTTAACCAGCATGGCTTCCACAGCATTCTGCAGCGATACGCCATCCCATCTGGTTTGCGCTTAGTGGGGTTATCATTTGGTTTTCAATAGGACAAAGACCCAACACACCTCCAGGCTGTGTAAGGGCTATTTGACCAAGGAGAGTGATGGAGTGCTGTATCAGATGACCTGGCCTCCACAATCACCCGACCTCAACCCAATTGAGATGTTTTGGGATGAGTTGGACCACTGAGTGAACGGTATCTACTTTGAACAATCTAAAATATTTTGGGGTTACTACAGGATTCCATACAGTGCCTTGCGAAAGTATTCGGCCCCCTTGAACTTTGCGACCTTTTTCCACATTTCAGGCTTCAAACATAAAGATATAAAACTGTATTTTTTTGTGAAGAATCAACAACAAGTGGGACACAATCATGAAGTGGAACGACATTTATTGGATATTTCAAACTTTTTTAACAAATCAAAAACTGAAAAATTGGGCGTGCAAAATTATTCAGCCCCCTTAAGTTAATACTTTGTAACGCCACCTTTTTCTGCGATTACAGCTGTAAGTCGCTTGGGGTATGTCTCTATCAGTTTTGCACATCGAGAGACTGACATTTTTCCCCATTCCTCCTTGCAAAACAGCTCGAGCTCAGTGAGGTTGGATGGAGAGCATTTGTGAACAGCAGTTTTCAGTTATTTCCACAGATTCTCGATTGGATTCAGGTCTGGACTTTGACTTGGCCATTCTAACACCTGGATATGTTTATTTTTGAACCATTCCATTGTAGATTTTGCTTTATGTTTTGGATCATTGTCTTGTTGGAAGACAAATCTCCATCCCAGTCTCAGGTCTTTTGCAGACTCCATCAGGTTCTTCCAGAATGGTCCTGTATTTGGCTCCATCCATCTTCCCATCAATTTTAACCATCTTCCCTGTCCCTGCTGAAGAAAAGCAGATGCTGCCACCACCATGTTTGACAGTGAGCATGGTGTGTTCAGGGTGATAAGCTGTGTTGCTTTTACGCCAAACATAACGTTTTGCATTGTTGCCAAAAAGTTCAATTTTGGTTTCATCTGACCAGAGCACCTTCTTCCACATTTTTGGTGTGTCTCCCAGGTGGCTTGTGGCAAACTTTAAACGACACTTTTTATGGATATCTTTAAGAAATGGCTTTCTTCTTGCCACTCTTCCATAAAGGCCAGATTTGTGCAATATACGACTGATTGTTGTCCTATGGACAGAGTCTCCCACCTCAGCTGTAGAACTCTGCAGTTCATCCAGAGTGATCATGGGCCTCTTGGCTGCATCTCTGATCAGTCTTCTCCTTGTATGAGCTGAAAGTTTAGAGGGACGGCCAGGTCTTGGTAGATTTGCAGTGGTTTGATACTCCTTCCATTTCAATATTATCGCTTGCACAGTGCTCCTTGGGATGTTTAAAGCTTGGGAAATCTTTTTGTATCCAAATCCGGCTTTAAACTTCTTCACAACAGTATCTCGGACCTGCCTGGTGTGTTCCTTGTTCTTCATTATGCTCTCTGCGCTTTTAACGGACCTCTGAGACTATCACAGTGCAGGTGCATTTATACGGAGACTTGATTACACACAGGTGGATTGTATTTATCATCATTAGTCATTTAGGTCAACATTGGATCATTCAGAGATCCTCACTAAACTTCTGGAGAGAGTTTGCTGCACTGAAAGTAAAGGGGCTGAATAATTTTGCACGCCTGATTGTGTCCCACTTGTTGTTGATTCTTCACAAAAAAATACAGTTTTATATCTTTATGTTTGAAGCCTGAAATGTGGCAAAATCTCGCAATGTTCAAGGGGGCCAAATACTTTCGCAAGGCACTGTATGTGTTATTTCGTAGTTTTGATGTCTTCACTATTATTCTACATTGTATAAAATAGTATAAAGAAAGAAAAACCCTTGAATGAGTAGGTGTGTCCAAACTCTTGACTGGTATTGTATATCTCTGCAGATGATATGTCTATCTGGTCAAAATCACTGATACAGGTCCCCCCACCCTCTGGTGGTATGTTTGGATAACTTTTTATTTTGTATAGAGAAACCTGCATTCAAATAATGGTCCCATCTATCAAATTACTATAGACGGAATTAGGTGATTTTTGCTTGAATTGAAAAAAAAAAAATCCATATTGATACAGCAACATGATTTGTATTTACTAAGAACAATTTAAACATTTTTAAGAATTGAATAAACAACCTTTGGGATATGATTTCAAAAAATGGCCCTGGGATCAAAACGACCCCAGTCGGTAGTATGAGGGTTAAATGTTTACTGCTCAATAGGAACTTATCATCACATTACAGTGTGTTAAGATAGTCTTGATCAATTACATTCATTAACACATTATTTTTATAATTTCATACTGTAGCCAATGGCAGGAAAGCGAACCTGGGTCATTGGCGTGAAAAGCAAACATACCATGCATTGTGCCATTTGGGTTAACCCAATTGGTGGGAATTGTAAAATGGCTTACAGTATATAGAGAGGATTGATACGCTGCTCTCCCTGAATGGTAAGGTACGTCCTCATGGCCCCCCTCACACATCCGGCCGTGCGTTCCGATGGCCTCATGCTGTCATCCCACTTCTAAGACCCATTCGGTGGGAATTGTAACGTGGCTCATATAGCAAGATTTATTTTAGTATGGGGCAATATTTAATCAAATATTCACTTTAATAAGCTTTCATGGTAACACATGTTACAAGAGGAAACAATCCATGTCTCCTACTCTTTACACTGAAAAAAACCCAACTCTACGTTAAACTGAACCCATTGAATTATTCCATTTTACTTTAACAATGATCTAATCTGTTAATGGAGCTCATCAGAGAGGCTCAGTGAGAGGTTCCTGTTTGAAATGAATCTACAGCCTCCCTCACTGACGGGAGATTAACGAACTGAGGAGATGAGAATTGAGGATACCATGACAGTCTATTCTTCTCCAACAACCTGAAATAGACCTTCTATGTGACTATCTTCTACCTAACAATGGGAGACTCCCTACAGGGATGGAGCGCAGCGGGGAGGTTTGAACACAAAAGATGGATGAACTAACCAATAATAAAATGCCTATTCTGTCTCTATACTTACATTTATGCTTATCTTAATTAAAGTCATAAAAGCTTGGTTGAACAACTATTTCTCCCGTTCGAGAGGTGCCATTCAGCATTCAGAACCCACGCTCAAAATGACACACTTTCACCTCGGAAACGATGGAGCTCGAAAGATGGAGAGAAAATGGTGGTGTGGAGGGACAGTGGGAGACGAAGGGACATAGAGGTGGAGAATGATGAATTATGGGTGTGAGTGCACTCTGCCGTTGCCCCATTCACCAGCGAGAGCCTTCCTGCTTACTGTCATGGCTACAATGGAATTCTCCCATGGGCGCAAATGGAATCCTTACTGCTCCTTCTCGGAAATCCAACAATGATTGCTGCATCGTTATCAGAACAGTGACATTTCTCATCCAAGCCTCCATCTTTTCAATTATGATATGATTCAAATGCATTTCCAGAGTGTTTTTTTCCCCAAAGGCTCATATTCAACAGAGAACAGTTGGGCCCAAGCCTTTATCATTTAAGGCAAACATTCCTATTAAGGAGAAAAATGGTTAGAAAAAACCTATGATACTTCAGGCTGAATTTCTCTGTGGTCATTTGGTAGCAACATTGTTAATCTGTATTGTTATATAACTGTCATTCCTAGATGAACAGCCTGACATGTATTGAAATGAGACAGAAACGGGTGAAATTGTAGATTGGCCACAGAATCACTCTTCAACAAAAGTTGTGATTCTGTTCCCAAATTCTGCACACTGACAACCAGTCCCCAGCTATCATATCCCTCTATTCATCCCTCTATCCCTCTTTGCATCCCTCCATATCCCTCTCTTAATCCGCAGATAACAGGATTCCCAATGATTACAGGCCTTAATGATTTTCTAATCTCCTATGCTCGACACGGGGATGGAAAATTTGCCAATTTTGCTCTTTGCCAAATCCTCCCAATCCATTCACGGAATGCCCTTTTTAGCTTGTGTGTTTAATATGATTTTTGTTTGGGTTGACATGGTGACCCAGAGCATCATCTAAAAGGTCAGCTATTGTAATGGAAGGGATGAGATGTCTCATGGAGTCTTGGTCATGACAAGAGTTTAAAAGTCACAGCTTGTGTGTGTGTGTGTGTGTGTGTGTGTGTGTGTGTGTGTGTGTGTGTGTGTGTGTGTGTGTGTGTGTGTGTGTGTGTGTGTGTGTGTGTGTGTGTGTGTGATATTCA
Source organism: Oncorhynchus keta (assembly GCF_023373465.1). Taxonomy (NCBI): domain Eukaryota; kingdom Metazoa; phylum Chordata; class Actinopteri; order Salmoniformes; family Salmonidae; genus Oncorhynchus; species Oncorhynchus keta. Next base: position 57,994,212 of record NC_068422.1, on the reverse strand, counting down.
CTGCTGACTACACACACATCCTTAGCAGACATCTGCATGGCCTCAGCTGAGTCACGCATGGCAGGACAATTGAGTTCAGACATAATCTAAAAACTTTCAAACAGAACCAAATCCTTTCACTGTGCCTCTGGGGCATTCTGTTCAAACTATTTCTGACAAACGGCATTTGTTTGGCCCAGCTAGCCAACCGCTTACATGAAAGCAAAAAAATACATATAACAAGTCACATTGTACGTTTAAGATGTGCATTAGAGCCCCAGTGACATCAACAGTCTCCTCATTATCCTACATCTCCACCCAGGGCAGGACCATCTGTCTCCATGGTCACCCAGAGGGCGAGGACAGAAGCAGGACAGGACCCATTTAGAGCCCCTAGCTTTGGACCACAGAGCCAAGAATAGCACAGGGAGAGAGGTGGAGAGAAACACAGAGAGAGGAGAGGGGGGGGTTAGGATTGAATGAGGTCAACACATCGTATACTGCATTACCATGGTTTTTGAAAGAGAAGGAGAGGAGCAAAAGAGAACAAGAGGGAGAGAATGAGTGAGCATTGTACCAGATACAGTGGAGCAGCATTCACTGCACTACTTCCATAATTTATGGAACTGAAATTCACAACCTCGCACCTATCAACAATGACAAACCACCGGGGTCTAACAACTTGGATAGAAAATTACTAAGGATAATAGCGGACGTTATTACCACTCCATATCTTCAATTTAAGCCAACTAGAAAGTGTGTGCCTTCAGGCCTGGAGGGAAGCAAAAGTCATTCACCTGCCTAAGGATATTAAAGCCCCCTTTACTGGCTCAAATAGCCGACCAAGCCTATTACCAACCCTTTGTAAACTTTAAAAATTTTTTTTAAATTCAATTTATTTTTACAGTAAACAAATTGACAACAGACTTCCACCACACTTACAGGAAAGGACATTCAACAAGCACAGCACTTACACAAATGACTGTTGATTGCTGAGAGAAATTGATGATATAAAAGTGTGGGGGCTGTTTTGTTAGACTTCAGTGCGGCTTTTGATATTATCGGTCATAGTCTGTTGCTGGAAAAATGTATATGTGTTATGGCTTTATACCCCCTGCTATATTGTGGATACAGAGTTACGTGTCTTACAGAACACAGAGGGTGTTCTTTAATGGAAGCGTCTCCAACAAAATCCAGGTAGAATCAGGAATTCCCCAGGGCAGCTGTCTAGGCCACTTACCTTTTTCAATCTTTACGAACAACATGCCACTGGCCAGTGTGTCTATGTATGTGGATGACTCAACACTATACACGTCAGATACCACAGCGACTGAAATAACTGCAACACTTAACAAAGAGCTGCAGTTCGTTTCAGAATGGATGGCAAGGAATAAGTTAGTCCTAAATATTTCTAAACTAAAGCATTGCATTTGGTAAAAATCATTCACTAAATCCTAAACCTCAACTAAATATTGTAATGAATAATGTGGAAATTGAGCAAGTTTAGGAGACTAAACTGCTTGGAGTAACCCTGGTTGGTAAACTGTAAACTGTCAAAACATATTGATACAACAGTACCTAGGATGGGGAGAATTCTGTCCATAATAAAGCACTGCTTTGCATTCTTAACAGCACTATCAACAAGGCAGGTCCTACAGGCCCAAGTTTTGTCACACCTGGACTACTGTTCAGTCATGTGGTCAGCTGCCACAAAGAGGGACTTAGGAAAATTGCAGTTGGCTCAGAACAGGGAAGCACGGCTAGTCCCTAGATGGACAGTGGCTTGCGAAAGTATTCACCCCCTTGGCATTTTTCCTATTTTGTTACCTTACAACCTGGAATTAAAATATATTTTGGGGGTGTTCGTATAATTTGATTCACACAACATGTTGACCACTTTGAAGATGCAAACATGTTTTTATTGTGAAACAAACAAGAAAAAATACAAAAAAACGGAAAACTTGAGCATGCATAACTATTCACCCCCCAAAATCAATACTACCTTTTGAAGCAATTACAGCTGCAAGTCTCTTGGGGGTATGTCTCAATAAGCTTGGCACATCTAGCCACTGGGATTTTTGCCCATTCTTCAATGTGAAACTGCTCCAGCTCCTTCAAGTTGGATGGGTTCCGCTAGTGTACAGATTCTCAAATGGATTTGACTAGACCATTCCAATACATTTAAATGATTCCCCTTAAACCACATGAGTGTTGCTTTAGCAGTATGCTTAGCGTCATTGTCCTGCTGGATGAGGAACCTCTGTCCCATTCTCAAATCTCTGGAAGACTGAAACAGTTTTCCCTTAAGAATTTCCCTGTATTTAGGCCATCCATCATTCCTTAAATTCTGACCAGTTTCCCAGTCCCTGCCAATGAAAAACATCCCCACAGCATGATGCTGCCACCACCATGTAACAGCGTTCATTCGTCGAAAGAGAGTCGGACCGAAATGCAGCGTGGTGGTTACTCATGTCTTTAATGAAACAAATGACGATACATGAAATAACTAAATAAATACAAAAACAACAAACGGAACGTGAAAACCTCATACAGCCTGTCTGGTGAACAACAACACGGAGACAGGAACAATCACCCACGAAATACACAGTGAAACCCCGGCTACCTAAATACGGTTCCCAATCAGAGACAACGAGAATCACCTGACTCTGATTGAGAACCGCCTCAGGCAGCCAACCTATGCTACACCCCTACTCAGCTGCAATCCCAATGCCTACAAAACCCCAATACGAAACACAACATTTAAACCCATGTCACACCCTGGCCTGACCAAATATATAACGAAAACACAAAACACTATGACCAAGGCGTGACACACCATGCTTCACTGTGGGGATAGGGTTCTCAGGGTGATGCAAGCTGTTGGGTTTGCACAAGACATAGCGTTTTCCTTGATGGCCAAAAAGCTCAATTTTTGTCTCATCTGACCAGAGTACCTTCTTCCATATGTTTGGTGAGTCTCCCACATGCCTTTTGGTGAACACCAAACGTTTTTTCTTTAAGCAATGGCTTTTTTTCTGCCCACTCTTCCGTAAAGCCCAGCTCTGTGGAGTGTACGGCTTAAAGTGGTCCTATGGACAGATACTCCAATCTCCGCTGTGGAGCTTTGCAGCTCCTTCAGGGGTATCTTTGGTCTCTTTGTTGCATCTATGATTAATGCCCTCCTTGCCTGGTCCATTAGTTTTGGTGGGCGGCCCTCTCTTGGCAGGTTTGCTGTGGTTCCATATCCTTTAAAAAAAATGTAGTATGGATTTTTTGTTCACCTTTATTTAACCAGGTAGGCAGGTTGAGAACAAGTTCTCATTTATAACTGTGCCCTGCCAAGATAAAGCATAGCAGTGTGAACAGACAACAACATAGAGTTACACATGGAGTAAACAATAAACAAGTCAATAACACAGTAGAAAAAGTAGAGTCTATATACACTGTATGCAAAAGGCCTGAGGAGGTAGGCAAATAATTACAATTTTGCATATTAACACTGGAGTGATAAATGATGAGATGGTCATGTACAGGTAGAGATACTGGTGTGCAAAAGAGAAGAAAAGTAAATAAATAAAAACAGTATGGGGATGAGGTAGGTAAATTGGGTGGGCTATTTACCGATGAACTTATGTACAGCTGCAGCGAACGGTTAGCTGCTCAGATAGCAGATGTTTGAAGTTGGTGAGGGAGATAAAAGTCTCCATCTTCAGTGATTTTTGCAATTCGTTCCAGTCACAGGCAGCAGATAACTGGAAGGAAAGGCGGCCAAATGAGGTGTTGGCTTTAGGGATGATCAGTGAGATACACTTGCTGGACCGCATGCTACAGGTGGGTGTTGCCATCGTGACCAGTGAACTGAGAAAAAGTGGAGCTTTAGCTAGCATGGACTTGTAGATGACCTGGAGCCTGTGGGTCTGGCGGCGAATATGTTGCGAGTGCCAGCCGACAAGAGCATACAGGTCGCAGTGGTGGGTGGTGTAAGGTGCTTTAGTAACAAAACGGATGGCACTGTGATAAACTGATTCCAGTTTGCTGAGTAGAGTATTGGAAGCTATTTTGTAGATGACATCGCCAAAGTCGAGGATCGGTAGGATAGTCAGTTTTACTAGGGTAGGTTTGGCGGCGTGAGTAAAGGAGGCTTTGTTGCGGAATACAAAGCCTACTCTAGATTCAATTTTAGATTGGATATGTTTGATATGAGTCTGGAAGGAGAGTTCACAGTCTAGCCAGACACCTAGGTACTTATAGATGTCCACATATTCTAGGTCGGAACCATCCAGGGTGGTGATGCTAGTCGGGCGTGCGGGTGCAGGCAGCCAACGGTTGAGAGCAGTTGGAGGCCACGGAAGGAGTGTTGTATGGCATTGAAACTCGTTTGGAGGTTAGATAGCACAGTGTCCAAGGAAGGGCCAGAAGTATACAGAATGGTGTCGTCTGCGTAGAGGTGGATCAGGGAATCGCCCGCAGCAAGAGCAACATCATTGATATATACAGAGAAAAGAGTCAGCCCGAGAATTGAACCCTGTGGCACCCCCATAGAGACTGCCAGAGGACCGGACAACATGCCCTCCGATTTGACACACTGAACTGTCTGCAAAGTAGTTGGTGAACCAGGCAAGGCAGTCATTAGAAAAACCGAGGCTACTGAGTCTGCCGATAAGAATATGGTGATTGACAGAGTCGAAAGCCTTGGCCAGGTCGATGAAGATGGCTGCACAGTACTGTCTCTTATCGATGGTGGTTATGATATCGTTTAGTACCTTGAGCGTGGCTGAGGTGCACCCGTGACCGGCTCAGAAACCAGATTGCACAGCGGAGAAGGTACGGTGGGATTCGAGATGGTCAGTGATCTGTTTGTTGACTTGGCTTTTGAAGACCTTATATAGGCAGGGCAGGATGGATATAGGTCTGTAACAGTTTGGGTCCAGGGTGTCTCCCCCTTTGAAGAGGGGGATGACTGCGGCAGCTTTCCAATCCTTGGGGATCTCAGACGATATGAAAGAGAGGTTGAACAGGCTGGTAATATGGGTTGCGACAATGGCGGCGGATAGTTTCCGAAATAGAGGGTCCAGATTGTCAAGCCCAGCTGATTTGTATTCACACAATTGGTGGCTGACTAAATACTTTTTTGCCCCACTGTATGTCACGAAGTAGATCATTATAAAAATACACATAAATCGTAGTAGGACTTTATTTAGGTGTACATGTAATGTAATATACATTTTAGGCCCTTGTAGTGTGTTCGTCTACAAGGTTGAAGATTTATAGTATAGTATAGAAAAATATGACACATCTACTCATTCATGGGTTTTTCTTTATTTTTGCTATTTTTTACAATGTAGAATAATAGTCAGGACATCAACACTATGAAATAACACATATGGAATCATGCAGTAACCAAAAAAGTGTTAAGCAAATCAAACTATATTTTATATTCTTCAAAGTAGCCACCCTTTACCTTGATGACAACTATAAACACTCTTGGCATTCTCTCAACCAGCTTCACCTGGAATGCTTTCTTGAAAGAGTTCAAAGGAGTTCCCACATATCTTGAAGGAGCTCCCACATATGCTGAGCACTTGTTGGTTGCATGTCCTTCACTCTGCGGTCCAATTCATCCCAAACCATCTCAATTGGGTTGAGGTCGGGTGATTTTGGAGGCCAGGTAATCTGATGCAGCACTCCATCATTCTCCTTCTTGGTAAAATAACCCTTAGACTTGTTGAAAAACCAATGATAGTCCCACTAAGCGCAAACCAGATGGGATGGGGTATCGCTGCAGAATGCTGTGGTAGCCATGCTGGTTAAGTGTCCCTTGAATTCTAAGTAAATCACTGACAGTGTCACCAGCAAAGCACCCCCACACCAGCACACCTCCTCCTCCATGCTTCACGGTGGGAACCACACATCAAGAGATCGTCCATTCACTTACTCCGTGTCTCACAAAGACACGGTGGTTGGAACGAAAAATCTCAAATTTGGACTCATCAGACCAAAGCATAGATTTCCACCGGTCTAATGTCCTTTGCTCGTGTTTATTGGCTCAAGCAAGTCTCTTCTTATTGGTGTCCTTTAGTAGTGGTTTCTTTGCAGCAATTCGACCATGAAGGCCTGATTCACACAGTTTCCTCTGAACTGTTGATGTTGAGATGTGTCTGTTACTTGAACTCTGTGAAAAATTTATTTGGGCTACAATTTCTGAGGCTGGTAACTCTAATTGACTTGTCCTCTGCAGCAGAGATAACTATGGGTCTTCTTTTCCTGTGGCGGTCCTCATGAGAGCCAGTTTCATCATAGCGCTTTTGAGGATTTTTGCGACTGCCTTAGCAGAATCTTTCACAATTCTTGAAATGTTCAGGATTGACTGACCTTCGTGTCTTAAAGTAATGATGGACTGTCATTTCTCTTTGTTTATTTGATCTGTTCTTGTCATAATATGGACTTGGTATTTTACCAAATAAGGCTATATTCTGTATACCACCCCTACCATGTCACAACACAACTGATTGTCTCTAACACAATTTTTATTTATTTTATTTTATTTCACCTTTATTTAACCAGGTAGGCTAGTTGAGAACAAGTTCTCATTTGCAACTGCGACCTGGCCAAGATAAAGCATAGCAGTGTGAACAGACAACACAGAGTTACACATGGAGTAAACAATTAGCAAGTCAATAACACAGTAGAAAAAAATGGGCAGTCTATATACAATGTGTGCAAAAGGCATGAGGAGGTAGGCGAATAATACAATTTTGCAGATTAACACTGGAGTGATAAATGATCATATGGGCATGTACAGGTAGAGATATTGGTGTGCAAAAGAGCAGAAAAGTAAATAAATAAAAACAGTATAAAAACAGTATGGGAATGAGGTAGGTGAAAAAGGGTGAGCTATTTACCTATAGACTATGTACAGCTGCAGCGATCGGTTAGCTGCTCGGATAGCTGATGTTTGAAGTTGGTGAGGGAGATAAAAGTCTCCAACTTCAGCGATTTTTGCAATTCGTTCCAGTCACAGGCAGCAGAGTACTGGAACGAAAGGCGGCCAAATGAGGTGTTGGCTTTAGGGATGATCAGTGAGATACACCTGCTGGAGCGCGTGCTACGGATGGGTGTTGCCATCGTGACCAGTGAACTGAGATAAGGCGGAGCTTTACCTAGCATGGACTTGTAAATGACCTGGAGCCAGTGGGTCTGGCGACGAATATGTAGTGAGGGCCAGCCGACTAGAGCATACAAGTCGCAGTGGTGGGTGGTATAAGGTGCTTTAGTGACAAAACGGATGGCACTGTGATAGACTGCATCCAGTTTGCTGAGTAGAGTGTTGGAAGCCATTTTGTAGATGACATTGCCGAAGTCGAGGATCGGTAGGATAGTCAGTTTTACTAGGGTAAGCTTGGCAGCGTGAGTGAAGGAGGCTTTGTTGCGGAATAGAAAGCCGACTCTGGATTTGATTTTTGATTGGAGATGTTTGATGTGAGTCTGGAAGGAGAGTTTGCAGTCTAGCCAGACACCTAGGTACTTATAGATGTCCACATATTCAAGGTTGGAACCATCCAGGGTGGTGATGCTAGTCGGGCATGCGGGTGCAGGCAGCGATTGGTTGAAAAGCATGCATTTGGTTTTACTCGCGTTTAAGAGCAGTTGGAGGCCACGGAAGGAGTGCTGTATGGCATTGAAGCTCGTTTGGAGGTTTGATAGCACAGTGTCCAATGACGGGCCGAAAGTATATAGAATGGTGTCGTCTGCGTAGAGGTGGATCAGGGAATCGCCCGCAGCAAGAGCAACATCATTGATATATACAGAGAAAAGAGTCGGCCCGAGAATTGAACCCTGTGGCACCCCATAGAGACTGCCAGAGGACCGGACAGCATGCCCTCTGATTTGACACACTGAACTCTGTCTGCAAAGTAATTGGTGAACCAGGCAAGGCAGTCATCCGAAAACCGAGGCTGTTGAGTCTGCCGATAAGAATTTGGTGATTGACAGAGTCGAAAGCCTTGGCGAGGTCGATGAAGACGGCTGCACAGTACTGTCTTTTATCGATGGCGGTTATGATATCATTTAGTACCTTGAGTGTGGCTGAGGTGCACCCGTGACCGGCTCGGAAACCAGATTGCACAGCGGAGAAGGTACGGTGGGATTCGAGATGGTCAGTGACCTGTTTGTTGACTTGGCTTTCGAAGACCTTAGATAGGCAGGGCAGGATGGATATAGGTCTATAGCAGTTTGGGTCCAGGGTGTCTCCTCCTTTGAAGAGGGGGATGACTGCGGCAGCTTTCCAATCCTTGGGGATCTCAGACGATATGAAAGAGAGGTTGAACAGGCTGGTAATAGGGGTTGCGACAATGGCGGCAGATAGTTGAGAAGGAAAGAAATTCCACAAATGGACTTTTACCAAGGCACACCTGTTAATTGAAATGCATTCCAGGTGACTACCTCATGAATCTGGTTGAGAGAATTCCAAGAGTGTGCAAAGCTGTCATCAAGGCAAAAGGTGGCTACTTTGAAGAATCTCAAATCTAAACTTTTTTGGTTACTACATGATTCCATATGTGTTATTTCACAGCGATGATGTCTTCACTATTATTCTACAATGTAGAAAATATTCAAACTAAAGAAAAACCCTGGAATGAGTTTTTACTGGTACTGTAGCTCCTTATTAAAATTCATTCTTAATCTTAATTTGTATAGTATTTTATATTTATTAGGGAGCCAAGGCAGCAGTTACTCTTCCTGGGTTCCAAACACATTAAGACACTTACATCACACGTCAAGTTGTTGTCTGCACCTTTCTCAACACACTGGCTCTGTCTGAAATCTGGCTTGGCTACTACTAATTGTACTATATACTATTTAGAAAGTTGTAACGATGTGTGCTGAGAGTCAGGAAGCAAGTTCAGGGAGTGAGTGTTTTCAAATAAACACAACATAATACAAAATAAGAAACACGAACAACGCACAGACATGACACAGGAACAGAAACAACGATGCCTGGGGAAGGAACCAAAGGGAGTGACATATGTAGGGCAGGTAATCAAGGAGATGATGGAGTCCAGGTGAGTCTGATGACACACAGGTGCCCGTAACGATGGTGACAGGTGTGCGCCATAACGAGCAGCTTGGTGACCTTGCGGCCGGGGAGGGAGCACACGTGACAAAAGTACTGTTTAGTAAAACAAATACAGTAAGCAACAAATATCAGCATACTAGGCTTATCCTGAGAATGCGTAATCTAATGTGCAATTTCCTTGATTCCCTACATTAATTCATTTTGGTACAGCGTGTCCCCCAGCTGAATATCAGCTGTTGTCAGTTACACGTGGGCCTCTAAATACGATTCTCTTCCTCAATAGTGTGCAGCAAATTCTACGAGATGACAAGGCAACATTAGTTTGATATCCTGCCATTTAAAGCATATTCAATTTTCATTTTTTTTCACATACCCAGAATGACTACTATTTAGAACTCAGGTAAGGCTATTCGGACTCGGCCACTAACACAATTAAAGTGCTTCGTTCTACATTTCAAAGAAAAGGGGATAATGGCCTTGGTCAGGGAGGTGACCAAGAACCCGATGTCACTCTAACAGAGCTCCAGAGTTCCTCTGTGGAGATGGGAGAACCTTCCAGACGGACAACCATCTCTGCAGCACTACACCAATCAGGCCTTTATGTTCGACGGAAGCCACTCCTCAGTAAAAGGCACATGAAAACCTGCTTGGAGTTTGCCAAAAGGCACCTAATGGGGCAAAGGTTCACCTTACAACAGGACAACAACGTACCACGCCCTGACCTTAGAGAGCCGTTTTATTTCTCTATTTGGTTAGGTCAGGGTGTGATTTGGGCATTCTATGTTGTCTATTTATTTGTTTTGGCCAAGTGTGGTTCCCAATCAAAGGCAGCTGTCTATCGTTGTCTCTGATTGGGAATCATACTTAGGCCACCTATTTCCCACCTGGGTTTTGTGGGTAATTATTTTCTGTTTAGTATTTGTTTACCTGACAGAACTGTTCACTTTCGTTTTGTCACTTTGTTTGAGTGTTTCTTTGATAAATAAAATCATGAACACTTTCCACACTGTGCTTTGGTCCACTCATTCCGACGAGAGCTGTTACACAACAACCCTAAGCACACAGCCAAGACAACATTGGAGTGGCTTCGGGACAAGTCTGTGAATGTCCTTGAGTGGCCAATTTAGAGCCCTAATTTGAACCCAATCGCACATCTCTGGAGAGACCTGAAAATAGCTGTGCGGCAACGCTCCCCATTCAACCTAATAGAGCTTGAGAGGATCTGCAGAGAAGATTGGGAGAAACTCCCGAAATACAGGTGTGCCAAGCTTGTAGCATCATACCCAAGAAGACTCGAGGCTGTAATCGCTGCCAAAGGTGCTTCAACAAAGTACTGAGTATAAGGGTCGGAATACTTATATAAATATGATATTTCAGTTTTTTTATTTTTAAAATATAGTTTTTGTTATGTCATTACCGGGTATTGTGTGTAGATTGATGAGGAAGAAATAAGACTGTAACGTACCACAATATGGAAAAATTCAAGGGGTCTGAATACTTTTCCCGAATGCACTGTAGACCCTGGGCTTTTAAATTATGATCAGTTTTCTAGTTACCAAAGATTTCTATTTTACCAGGAAATGACTGGGTGTGGCTTGCCAGCGACCGGGGCGGAGCCCACAGCCTATACAAATGAAAAATACATAGAACCTTGTGGGTCACAAAGTATCTAACTGCGTGAAACAGTACATTTGAAATCTTTAATCTGTTACATCCTATCGCCGAATAGAATGAGGGTAAATATTTTAGAACACCATAGTGTTTTTAGGAAATATCTATACCAACTGGGAGAAAAAAAAGGAAAAATGCCAAGTAAACGCCTACAAAAACTTTCAGCTGAAAGGAGCCGGGTATAACACAAATCACTACAAAGAGGATGTAGATAGAACACCCCCTGTATACTTGAATCAATGTGGATGAGCTGTAACCACTCACAGAGGGGTTTTGCTGGGAGACAGTTTGCCATTAGCTATGGACACATATTTATCAGCTTGGTGATAGATGGAGGGATCAGGATAAAGAGATGGATGGATGTGTTAAAGAGAGAGAGAGAAATACGAGATCACGTTAAAAGAGTTTTGACAGGAAGCCTCAGCTACTGCTGTGGTAGGTAACACACACACACACACACACAAACACACTCCAGCTGCCTTAAGTGTTAAGTTTGACACAGCGGAAGTGTTATTGATGTGTTGGAGGGCGGATGCGAGATGCTTTCTGTAGCGCTTCGCTAAACTGTTAGCCTGTTTGCTGATTTTAACAGCGTTTGGCTTGACAGTGTGCTGTTCAATTAGTCTAATGAAGGTTGGCTAACACACACGCTTTGTCTCTCCCATTACGCATCATAACGCTGCGTCAAATTAAACACCATTTGATAAGAGCATCTGAGTGTTTAATTATTGTAATGATCTCATAGCACATCAATCAGCTTTTCACCGTCCAACGTTGCCGTCGGAGACAGATTATTATTAAAAGCCCTAGCTCTCTGATGGTCTGTTTGCTCTCTATCTCTTTATTTTTCTCCTCTGCACACTCTCTGTTCTCTGCTTCATATCTCTGAACAAAACACAAAGGCAAAATAAAAGAGTAACATTTTGAAATGTATTTTAAAAATTTAGAGTTCTAAGAAAAGCATTTTTGACATGATAAAATGTAGTGAGTTGAAAAAAAGCCTCTAGAATTCATCTCTTACAGGCTTGTCAGAACATAGTCATCCTCATTTCACCTCATCTCACCTGGCTCAACAAAAGCCGGATCACAGACAAGTTAGTGATATAACCTTTCAGACTGTTCAGGGATGGTGCGAGATTTTGACCGTTTTTCTTTGTCTACTTACCCAAAGTCAGATGAACTCATGGATATTATGTGTATGTCTCTGCATCCAGTATGTCTAGGTATTAGCTCTGACCTCAGACATGAGTCTTCAGGACACAAACACAAAAATGTTCCCTAGAGATCTCAGCAGCTGTTGTGAACAGGTGTTTTGGCCTGTGTACCAGATGAGGGGTTTGGCTTGTAATTGGAGGTCTGGAGCATGGAGACCCTACACCAACACACACACACACACTGAGGGGCAGGACTGGGCGGCCAATCATTTTACAGCATGTTACAATCAGTAGTGATGTGTGGGTAAAATCAATGAGGAAGCCAATCGCGGTTTGCTCTATAACCAATTCATTCATACTCCACGTGATATACAACAAGGCCGTGACAACAAAAATACAACAGTCACAGAGTGGCGGAGTCAACTACACATACGTTTGTTTCATCACAAAACCGAGAGCAACATCTGTCTGGTGAAGTCCTCATAGCAAATATTGCATAAAAATAGTTATCACCTACAGCATTGTCAAGCAAATTAATGTTTTCAACAACTACTGATTTAGAATCACGGAGATACTGCAAGTCAGCACAATGACAACAGGAGCACTGCTATCCCTGCACCATTTCCATTTAAACATCATCAAATCAACAAGGCTAAATATGCTTACTTTAATACACTGAAAACAAACTTCAAGATACCAAAAACAATTTAGTCCAATCAATGTTGCTAAATGTCATGTGATGTCCATGGTATTCATTTCTGTGTATGTATGTATGCGTGGGCATCCATGCGTGCGCATGCAAGTAAAACATTTGTTTTTGTTTTTACTCACCCTACTTATAGACTAGTTGAACGCCAATGCCATCCTCTTCTCTTTCATGTTGGCAAAACGGTCTATGGCTCTGTCATACAGTACACTTTTAGTTTTGGTTTTCATAAGCTGCCTAGCTAAAGTGCTTGCTAGCCTGACTCCCTCGCATGGGCAACAATGAACCAACTCAGCTAGCTAGCTAGCTAACGTGAGCCTACTAGGTTACATCTAGCAAGCTAGCAACCGCAGCACGTCAACACAAGCAGACAAGAAACAGACACGTTTTTCAGACAATTGTGTTTTTCAAAAGGAAGTGATTTGCTTGGTTTGAAGCCAAATCCAAACGGGCCTCTCTCGGGGGGATTTTGATGCATCAGGACAACCCACAGTTGAGCGCAACACTGATTCAAGGGAGGCCAAATGCTTGCAGGCATCAATCAAGAAAATGCTAAGGAGGCAACATGTTATACTCTTTTGGTCAAGACAGCATCAGAGACATGGGCTACACATACGGAGATAGAGGGGCGCTGTTTCCATTGACGTACAATTATGAAAACACAGGGAGAGCCGAAAGATAAATAATTTTCTAATTCAATTTATTTTATTGGTCGAATATTTGGGGAAGCCTGGCTTCCCTTTGCATCCATGAATACACACCACTGGTTATAATATGTAACTTGTTGGGCCAATTGTGACGACCCTCCTACTCTGTCTGCCAAATTCTTTCTCTTTGCTCTTGTTTTCCTTAATAGGATGTCTGTGGGCGGAGCGGGGAGGGTCGTCAGCGAAATGAGACACACCTGGGCTTCGGGTGTGTTCCGGGATAAATACACCTCTTTCCCCATTCATTGAGGAGACTCTCTCCATGCAGACACACTGTTTTTTGGCTTTGGCTGTGGCATTTTTGTGGCCGGTTTGTTTGCTTTGGCATCGTTCAACACTCCTCATTATCCCATCTATACACGCAACCACTCACTTACACTACTGATTACTGACTGTTTATTTGTATATAGGTTACCTCAGTTAATCAATATATTTTTGTTATTCCTTATCTCCACATTGTCTCCCTCTTTGTTACGGATTACAAGCTGGTTCGTGACACAATGCAGATCTTTCTACATGTTCTAGTCAATACCAGACTCCGGAGATTCCAGTTATTCCCCAATAATCAGATTTTCTGCTTGCTGCTAATAGATACATTTGATTATAAGACTTTAGTTTGAATGGTTTTAACAAAACATCTGAAAGATTGGGATGCCCATGACATAGTACTTAACAGGCCCTTTCTCAATTCATCCTCAATTCCTAACATCTTATGTACTCACCTCCTTCTCAACTGTATTGGAGAAGGCCTAAATTCCCTCCCCTCAGACCTTCTCCACAAATGTGTTTTGAGGAGGCAATGAGAGAGGATGTGGAGGAATCAAGGCTTACCTGAATTGAGAAAGAGACAAAGTAACACCAGGACATCAATCTCACCCAGCTTTGTAGTTGTAAACCAAAAATAGGTTGGTAACTCTGATCGCCGGTTGCAGTGAAAAACAAGTAATGCCCCATATACTTTTGTGCAAACAAAAAAAGTGGGTAAACTCCACTCCTGATCTCACCTCACCTTCACACTTCATTGCTTTTACATTGGTAAACACTTCACGTGTTGTTCACCATGCAAAACTTTGAAATGAGAGCACATGATTCTGAAGTGTATGTAGACCATCTTTATCCATCGCTTTGTGTGTGTGTGTGTGTGTGTGTGTGTGTGTGTGTGTGTGTGTGTGTGTGTGTGTGTGTGTGTGTGTGTGTGTGTGTGTGTGTGTGTGTGTGTGTGTGTGTGTGTGTGTGTGTGTGTGTGTGTGTGTGTGTGTGTGTGTGTTCGATGGCAGGCGCACTCCAAACTCTCTTCGGCAACTAAATGCCAATTGTATACATAATAACACCCAGACAAGGCCAAACACACCTTTCAAAATATATCAATTAACAGCCTTTTCACATACAGTAATCAGTCAAGTCCAGACTGATTGAAGCTCATTGAAAAACTTGGCTGTAATTTTTGTCTGTTCCCGCCCCTTCGCCTTCTCCAAACAACTATTCATCTTTAGAACTTTAACTCAGATGACATCAATAGAATAATCAGGTTTACTTGATTTTATAGCAGTTTAAGCAACAGAATACCTATCTGATGATAGAGCCTGCACTTTGTTTAAATTGCTGTTTAGATGTTCAAGAAGGTGTTGGAAGGCCAGAAGAAGAACACATATTAGATGCATAACTTGGGTTTATGTATTTGCATAGCCACCTTAAAAAAGATACAGAACTTCACAATGTCAATGGAGTCTGTAATATTCATATGTGAAAACATACTGAATTGTAATTGGACGCATTTTACCACCACATCATACTGCGCTATGATTGGTTAAGACTAGAGGTCGACCGATTAATCGGAATGGCCGATTAATTAGGGACGATTTCAAGTTTTCATAACAATCGAAAATCGGTATTTTGGGGGGCCGATTTCCGATTATTATTATTTTTTTAATACCTTTATTTAACTAGGTAAGTCAGTTAAGGACACATTCTTATTTTCAGTGACGGCCTAGGAATGGTGGGTTAACTGCCTTGTTCAGGGGCAGAATGACAGATTTTCACATTGTCAGCTCAGGGGATTCAATCTTGCAACCTTACAGTTAACTAGTCCAACGCCCTAACCACATGCACTTCACGAGGAGTCCGCCTGTTACGCGAATGCAGTAGAAGCCAAGGTAAGTTGCTAGCTGGTATTAAACTTATTTTATTAAAAAAAATCTATCATAATCACTAGTTATAACTACTAATCCAGGTTAGCAGGCAATATTAACCAGGTGAAATTGTGTCATTTCTCTTGCGTTCATTGCATGCAGAGTCAGGGTATATGCAACAGTTTGGGCTACCTGGCTCATTGCGAACTAATTTGCCAGAATTGTACGTAATTATGACATAACATTGAAGGTTGTGCAATGTAACAAGAATATTTAGACTTTGGGATGCCATCCGTTAGATAAAATACAGAACGGTTCCGTATTTCACTGAAATAATAAACGTGTTGTTTTCGAAATTATAGTTTCTGGATTCGACCATATTAATGACCAAAGGCTCGTATTTCTGTGTGTTATTATGTTATAATTAAGTCTGATTTGATAGAGCAGTCTGACTGAGCAGCAGCAGGCTCGTAATCATTCATTCAAACCGCACTTTCGTGCGTTTTACCAGCAGCTCTTCACAAGCACATCGCTGTTTATGACTTCAAGCCTATCAGCCTAATGGCTGGTGTAACCAATGTGAAATGGGTAACTAGTTCGCTGGGTGTGCGCTAATAGCGTTTCAAACGTCACTCGCTCTGACACTTGGAGTAGTTATTCCCCTTGCTCTGCAAGGGCCGCGGCTTTTGTGGAGCTATGGGTAACGCTGCTTCAAGGGTGGGTGTTGTCGATGTGTTCCTGGTTCGAGCCCAGGTAGGGGCGAGGAGAGGGACGGAAGCTATACTGTTACACTGGCAATACTGTAGTGTCTATACGAACATCCAATAGTCAAAGGTATATGAAATACAAATGGTATAGAGAGAGAGTCCTATAAATACTACTGTATATTAACTACAACCTAAAACCTCTTACCTTGGAATATTGAAGTCTCATGTTAAAAGGAACCACCAACTTTCATATGTTCTCATGTTCTGAGCAAGGAACTTAAAATGTTAGCTTTTTTACATGGCACATGTTGCACTTTTACTTTCGTCTCCAACACTTTGTTTTTTCATTATTTAAATGAACATGTTTCATTATTTATTTGAGGCTAAATTGATTGTATTGATGTATTATATTAAGTTAAAATAAGTGTTCATTCAGTATTGTTGTAATTGTCATTATTACAAATAAAAAGAATCGGCCAACAATCGGTATCGGCGTTGAAAAATCATATTCGGGCGACCTCTAGTTAAGACCACCCAGGTGGTGAGGTCATCTACTGTTGATCATGGTATGAGACATGTGAACATGCCAGTCATAGCTAACTAACAAAGAGCTACGCTCAGAAATATCCTGTCGTACTGGATTTGATTATTTTGTACAAAGCGTGCAAAACAAGACATGGTGTCAGAGTGAAAGGACTAAAAGATGGAGTTCCTTCACCTCGAATGGACTGGGAGTCTACAAACTTACCCGATGCACGGCTTAAGTTCAAACAGCATGTGGAGCTAATGTTCACGGGTCCTCTGAAGGAAAGAGGGGAAGAGGAAAAGCGCAGCTACCTGCTCCTCTGGATCGGTGAAAAAGTGAGAGATATTTACAACACATGGACACTTACCGAGGCTGAATCAAAGGTACTGAAAACATACTACGATCATTTTGAAGCATATGTTGTGCCGAAGACCAATAGAATTTTCGCTAGGTACAAATTCCATGAGAAAGTACTGGGAGCTAGCGAACCGTTTGAACAGTTTGTGACCGAGCTGCGTCTGCTTGTGAAAGACTGTGATTATGCAAACAAGGATAAGTCAGGGACCGTATTGTATTTGGAATACACTCACCTCGAGTGAGAAACTTTTGAATGTTGGGTCTGAGCTAACGCAGGACAAAGCTATCGCCAGAGCTCACGAGCTAGCATAGGTTCAGATGAAAAGCCTTTTGGGCTGCAGCATGAGCGCATCACGTGAACAAGCAGTGCAGGCAGTCAGGCAGACATCAAAGCACACCTCCAGTGGCTAGAGAGTGCACTTCAGAACTGGGAGAGACAGAACTCCAAAACAGAGCGAGACAGACTCAAAAAGCCCCAAAACATGTGGATTTTGTGGATACAAAGTACATGGTGAACAGGGAAATTGCCCAGCTAAAGGCAAACAGTGTACTAAATGTGGGAAATGGGTTTATTTTGCCATGCAAAAAACAGTACACACAATGAGTGAAGATAAAATGTCAATCAAAGAGTAAAATACTGATATTGCATTATTCCTCTGAATAACTGCCGCAGATTGACATCTGAGTGCGAGCTACAGCCCACCATGCGCAGACTGCCTGACTGGTTATGGTGGTGAACAGCACCTAGTAAAAGGCACATGTCGGACTTTTACGTTGTTGACACTAGAGCACCTGCAGGGCTAGGTCTTAAAGCATGTTTAGACATGGACCTCATTAAGCTAGTTTTATCAGTGACAGCATCAGTAGAGACAGAAAATGTAATGGAGGAGTTTGCTGATGTTTTTACAGGAATATAATTATTCCCAGGAGAATGTACCATTCACCTTGACCCAGACGCAACCCCTGTGGTCTACCCACCGAGAAAGATTCCTCTTGCTCTCTGTGTCCATCTGAAGAAAGAGCTGGATAGGATGGAGCAATCTGACATAGTCACCAAGGTTACAGAAACGACAGATTGGGAAACGCGTTAGTGGTGATGGAGAGTACCACGCACAGGCAAGCTCCGAGTATGTCTCGACCCAAGAGACTTGAACAAGGCTATCAAACGCCCCCATTACCCTTTACCGACGCTAGATGGCATCACACACAAGCTAACGGGAGCACGCTACTTCAGTGTCATGGACGCCAGATCAGGCTACTGGGCTATCAAGCTCACAGAAGAGTCATCTAAGCTCACAACATTCAACACACTGTTTGAACGCTACAGGTTTCGTCGCCTGACTTTTGGGATTATCTCAGCCCAAGACGAGTTTCAGCAAAGGATCAACAAAGTGTACGAAGGCCTCTACGGAGTTGTGGCAATTGTGGACGACATCCTTGTCTATGGTCGAACCAAAGAGGAACACGACAGAAACGTTCGCGCAATGCTGCAAAGGTTCCGCGAGAGAAGAGTCCGGCTCAACCCCGAGATGCGCAGTCTGCACTATAGAGGTCAGCTACTTCGGACATCTTCTCACAGCGAATGGAATCAAGCCAGTGCACCCCTGCGTCAGCTGCTAAAGCAGTCCAGTGAGTTCCCCTGGGACAAGCAACAAGACATTGCATTCCAGAGAGTGAAATACTTGATCACAAGAGAACCAGGAGTGGGTGTAGGTGCAGTGCTACCGCAAGAAGGAAAGCCCATCGGCTAGCGCTTCCAAATCTCTTACAGACTGTGAAATCAACCACGCTCAAATCGAAAAGGAGCTGTATGCCCCTCTGTTCGGATGTAAGGTTTTCCATCAGTATGTACAGTGGGAAGAACAAATATTTGATACACTGCCGATTTTGCAGGTTTTCCTCCTTTACAAAGCATGTAGAGGTCTGTAATTTGTATCATAGGTACACTTCAACTGTGAGAGATGGAAGTAATTCATTTGCATTTTATTGCATGGCATAAGTATTTGATCACCTACCAACCAGTAAGATTTCCAGCTCTCACAGACCTGTTAGTTTTTCTTTAAGAAGCCCTCCTGTTCTCCACTCATTACCCGTATTAACTGCACCTGTTTGAACTCGTTACCTGTATAAAAGACACCTGTCCACACACACAATCAAACAGACTCCAACCTCTCCACAATGGCCAAGACAAGAGAGCTGTGTAAGGACATCAGGGTTAAAATTGTAGACCTGCACAAGGCTGGGAAGGGCTACAGGACAATAGGCAAGCAGCTTGGTGAGAAGGCAACAACTGTTGGCGCAATTATTAGAAAATGGAAGAAGTTCAAGATGACGGTAAATCACGCTCGGTCTGGGGCTCCATGCAAGATCTCACCTCGTGGGGCATCAATGATCATGAGGAAGGTGAGGGGTCAGCCCAGAACTACATGGCAGGACCTGGTCAATGACCTGAAGAGAGCTGGGACCACAGTCTCAAAGAAAAGCATTAGTAACACACTACGCCGTCATGGATTAAAATTCTGCAGTGCACGCAAGGTCCCCCTGCTCAAGCCAGCGCATGTCCAGGCCTCTGGATGATCCAGAGGAGGAATGGGAGGTCATGTGGTCTGATGAGACTAAATAGAGCTTTTTGGTCTAAACTCCACTCGCCATGTTTGGAGGAAGAAGAATGATGAGTACAACCCCAAGAACACCATCCCAACCGTGAAGCATGGAGGTGGAAACATCATTCTTTGGGGATGCTTTTCTGCAAAGGGGACAGGATGACTGCACCGTATTGAGGGGAGGATGAATGGGGCCATGTATCGAGATCTTGGCCAACAACCTCCTTCCCTCAGTAAGAGCATTGAAGATGGGTCGTGGCTGGGTCGTCCAGCATGACAACGACCCAAAACACACAGCCAGGGCAACTAAGGAGTGGCTCCGTAAGAAGCATCGCAAGGTCCTGGAGTGGCCGAGGCCAGTCTCCAGACCTGAACCCAATAGAACATCTTTGGAGGGAGCTGAAGGTCCGTATTGCCCATCGACAGTCCCGAAACCTGAAGGATCTGGAGAAGGTCTGCATGGAGGAGTGGTCCAAAATCCCTGCTGCAGTGTGTGTGCAAACCTGGTCAAGAACGACAGGAAACGTATGATCTCTGTAATTGCAAACAAAGGTTTCTGTACCAAATATTAAGTTCTGCTTTTCTGATGTATCAAATACTTATGTCGTGTAATAAAATGCAAATTAATTACTTAAAAATCATACAATGTGATTTTCTGGACTTTTGTAAGATTCCGTCTCTCACAGTTGAAGTGTACCTATGATAAAAATTACACACCTCTACATGCTTTGTAAGTAGGAAAACCTGCAAAATTGGCAGTGTATCAAATACTTGTTCTCCCCACTGTATATGGATGACAAGTCATTGTGGAATCCAACCACAAGGTTCTCGAGTTAATCATAAGGAAACCACGAGCCGCAAGCCTCGCCAAAGCTACAGAGAATGATCCTTCAACTACAAAAATAGCAGAAACAGAAAATGACACAACTCACACAGCTGAGGAAAGTCATACAGGATGGATGGCCTGAGGAGAGGAGAAAATCCCCTCTGATTGTCTCATAGTTATGGAGCCATCATGATGGACTATCACAGATCAACTGAATTATTTTCAAAGGAGAGAAAATCATCATACCTACCAGTCTCAGAGAAGAGATTTTGACAAAGATCTATGCTGGACACATGGACATTGAAAAAAATGCTTTTTGCCCAGAATGTGCAAACAAATTGAAGACATTGTTGGTAAATGCCCCACCTGTCTTGAACAACGCCCCTCAGAAACCTAAGAGCCAATGTTACCTCACTGTATCCCAGACCAACCCTGGCAGGTCGTGGAACAATGAAGATTACACCGTAACAGTGGACTACTACAGCAGATACTTCAAACTTGACAAACTTCACAGCACCACATCTGCAGCTGTGATACAGAATCCTGGAAGCAATCTGTGCTAGGCACGGCATTGTAGAGACTTTAATGTCTGACAATGGCCCCTGTTACAAATCAAATGAGTTTGAATCATTCACAAAAGCACGGGAGTTCACCCATGTCACCACAAGCCCACATTACTCTCAAAGTAATGGCCTTGCTGAAAAATCTGTGCAGATTGCTAAATCACTCATGGACAAAGCAAAAGCAGACAAGAGAGACCCTTACCTCAGTCTCCTTGAATACCGCAACACTCCGGTTGACAACTTCAAATCACCAGCCCAGCTGTTGATGAGCCGCAGACTTCGCTCAACCCTTCCCAGCACCAACCAGCAGCTGCAGCCGGAGGTTGTCAGCTACACGGAAATGCATGAAAAACATGCACAGAGACAACAACAACAAAAATGATACAACAACAGGTCAGCTAGACCACTGCCACCACTGAACGACGGAGAGTCCGTTAGAATCCAGGTGCGTGGCCACTGGAAGCCAGCAGTCGTCATCTAGCCAGCTGACACTGAACGTTCATATCGCGTTTGCACCGCGGAATGAGCAAATGTACCGCTGCAATCGTCACATACTGAACACAAAAGAGAAATACTGCATCTGACGAGATGAACCGTTCCCCTGAAAGAGAATGTGATGGACTAAGCACACAGACAACATACTTACCTGCAACACCACACAAACTGTTGACTGACACGGAGGCATGCTCAGCATCATTTCACACAAGGTCAGGAAGAAAGGTCAAGCCCAGAGCTGTCCTAGATCTGTGAAATGTCAAAAGGTATAGGCTGATAGCTGCCCTAAAAGAGTTCTGGATTGTGAACTTGTTTCTGAAAAGTTTACTTGAAATGCTTTGGTGTTGTATTTGTTTGGAATTTTAAGATGTCATTGCTCGAGTGAAAGCCTAGTTACTGAGAATTCTTCGTTCTAAAAGTAACAGTATGCTGAATCATTGTTTCTGAGTCTGTTATGTTGATTTAGTTGGTGCAGTATGCAGTATAAATGGTCACTTACCTTGAGTTCAAACTACAGAGCATGTATTCAAAAGGAACATTTAGAATATGTAAAAAAAATATATATATATTTTTGTTTTAAAAGAAGGGGGATGTATTATTCATATGTGTAAACATACTGAATTGTAATTGGATGCATTTTACCGCCACATCATACTGTGCCATGATTGGTTAAGACCAACCAGATGGTGAGGTCATTTTCGGTTGGTCATGGTATGAGACACGTAAACATGCCAGTTATAGCTAGCTAATAAAGAGCTACTTTAAGAAATATCCTGTCGTACTGCATTTTATTATTTTGTACAAGGCGTGCAAAACAAAACAGAGTCCATAAGCATCAGTGAACTGAACCTCAGTACAATAAACAAGTCAATGTATCCATAATCAGCTCTAGCTGCAAAAATCCAATTGGAGAAAGACAATTACAAGGCGCTATAGATCTAGAGATGGTCTCCTGACCCTTGTTGATGACTGTAAATGCCACCGCCACCCCTCACGACCTGCGCCCTTTGACCCCGGCTCCATATTGATCCAGGTAGCCTAGAGGAGAGAAATTGCCTGGAATTACAGGTATCAAGTAACAAACGAAACCTTCCAGAAACACGCTAAACAAATATAATATCCTCCAGTAAACAAATAGTCTGCTCCATAAGAGTATCCCTATAGGATAGGACAATAAAGACCTTAAAGTATGAAAGGTATATTTTCATTCCCTCAACCGGGAGGCACAATCACAGTAGAGTGGGATGGATTGTTAGGGGACACTTTATTGACCAAACGGAGGGGAAAATAAAGAGAGGGAGAGGTTATTGCCATTGATTCAGTGGAGGCAGCGGTGGAAGAGTAGTGTGGAGGGGGGCGGTTGTGGGAGTTCATTTTTATTTGGAGACTCGGAGGTAGGACATCGATCCCACAGCTGACACCAATAATGAGACTGGTGCCACCCACTCTGTCCCCTGATGGGTCTATCTCCAGTACTATTTGGCATCTCGCATGCCTGGGACTGTCTGCCAGCACTGTGGCACAAAATGACACAGAGAGAGCAATCATACTGTATCAAGGGTGGACAACAGGTGGCCCATGGGAAGAAAAAAACATCCCGCAAGTGATTGAACCCCCAAAGTGTTTTGTCAAATAATATAAACTCAGCAAAAAAATAAATGTCCCTTTTTCAGGACCCTGTCTTTCAAAGATAATTCATAAAAATCTAAATAACTTCACAGATTTTCATTGTAAAGGGTTTAAACACTGTTCACATGCTTGTTCAATGAACCATAAACAATTAATGAGCATGCACCTGTGGAACAGTCGTTAAGACACCAACAGCTTACAGACGGTAGGCAATTAAGGTTACAGTTATGAAAACTTAGGACACTAAAGAGGCCTTTCTACTGACTCTGAAAAACACCAAAAGAAAGATGCCCGGGGTCCCTGCTCATCTGCGTGAACGTGCCTTAGACACGCTGCAAGGAGGTGGCCAGGGCAATAAATTGTAGTGTCCGTACTGTGAGATGCCTAAGACAGCACTACAGGGAGACAGGACGGACAGCTGATTGTCCTCGCAGTGGCAGCCCACGTGTAACAACACCTGCACAGGATCGGTACATCCGAACATCACACCTGCGGGACAGGTACAGGATGGCAACAACAACTGCCCGAGACACACCAGGAACGCACAATCCCTCCATCAGTGCTCAGACTGTCCGCAATAGGCTGAGAGAGGCTGGACTGTGGGCTTGAAGGCCTGTTGTAAGGCAGGTCCTCACCAGACATCACCGGCTACAACGTCACCTATGGGCACAAACCCACCATCACTGGACCAGACAGGACTGGCAAAAAGTGCTCTTCACTGACGAGTTGTGGTTTTGTCTCACCAGGGGTGATGGTCTGATTCACATTTATTGTCGAAGGAATAAGCATTTCGCTGAGGCCGCGTACTCTGGAGCGGGATCGATTTGAAGGTGGAGGGTCCATCATGGTCTGGGGCGGTGTGTCACAGCATCATCGGTCTGAGCTTGTTGTCATTGCAGGCAATCTCAACGCTTCCTGCAGGTTCATCCTGACATGACCCTCCAGCATGACAATGCCACCAGCCATACTGCTCATTCTGTGCGTGATTTCATGCAAGACAGGAATGTCAGTGTTCTGCCATGGCCAGCGAAGAGCCCGGATCTCAGTCCCATTGAGCACGTCTGAGACATGTTGGATCGGATGGTGAGGGCTAGAACTGGAAAATCTGGTGCAGTCCATGAGGAGGAGATGCACTGCAGTACTTAATGCAGCTGGTGGCCACAGCAGACACTGACTGTTACTTTTGATTTTGACCCCCCTTTGTTCAGGGACACATTATTCCATTTCTGTTAGTCACATGTCTGTGGAACTTGTTCAGTTTATGTCTCAGTTGTTGAATCTTGTTTTGTTCATTCAAATATTTATACATGTTAAGTTTGCTGAAAATAAAAGCAGTTGACAGTGAGAGGATGTTTCTTTTTTTTGCTGAGTTTATATACAGTACCAGTCAAATGATTGTTCACACCTACCCATTCCAATGTTTTTCTTTATTTTTACTATTTTCTACATTGTAGAATAATAGGGAAGACATCAAAACTATGAAATAACACATATGGAATCATGATGTCATCAAACAATTGTTCAACAAATCAAAATATATTTGATATTTGAGATTCTTCAAATTAGCCACCCTTGCCCTTGATGACAGTGTTAACCACTCTTAGCATTCTCTTAACCAGCTTCATGAGGTAGTCACATGGAATGCATTTCAATTAACAGGTGTGCCTTGTTAAAAGTTCATTTGTGGAATTTATTTCCTTCTTAATGCGTTTGTGCCAATTAGTTGTGTTGTGACAAGGTAGGGCTGGAATACAGAAGATATCCCTATTTGGGAAAATACAATATTAGTCCATATTATGGAAAGAACAGCTCAAATAAGCAAAGAGAAATGACAGTCCGTCATTACCTTAAGAAATGAAGGTCAGTCAATCCTGAACATTTCAAGGACTTTGAACATTTCTTCAAGTGCAGTCGCAAAAATCCTCAAGCGCTATGATGAAACTGGCTCTCAT
Source organism: Oncorhynchus keta (assembly GCF_023373465.1). NCBI lineage: Eukaryota > Metazoa > Chordata > Actinopteri > Salmoniformes > Salmonidae > Oncorhynchus > Oncorhynchus keta. The sequence continues at coordinate 57,969,132 of NC_068422.1, read as the reverse complement.
GAGGACCGCCACAGAAAAGGAAGACGCAGAGTTACCTCTGCTGCAAAGGATAAGTTCATTAGTCACCAGCCTCAGAAACTCCAGCCCAAATAAATGTTTCCCAGAGTTCAAGTAACAGACACATCTCAAAATCAACTGTTCAGAGGAGACTGTGTGAATCAGGCCTTCATTGTCGAATTGCTGCAAAGAAACAACTTATAAAGGACACCAATAATTAGAGACTTGCTTGGGCAGTTTTTTGTACAAAAAAATAATATAACATCACCAGGAATACAGCAAGAAATTCATTTAATTAAGGAAATATGTTCCCAAGTATTCCCACACGTAAAAAAAAGAGACATACATGATTGTGTCTGAAGATAATCAAGGTATGACGTTACTATTTTCAAATCTATTTTGGGCTTATTTCAGCTCAATTTGCAGTGTAAAAATTATCATCAATTTCAAAAAATTGCCCTCGGCCGAATCTTGCTGCATACCCTCTAGATTTTCCAAGTTTACAGTTTGCTAACTTTATTGTTGACCCCTTTGTTTTTTGGAAACTGGGGGAAAATATATCTAAAACAGAACATCATTGATCACATCATCCAACTCATTTGCAACACTTTGAATAATTTCCTTCTCTTTGTACATTGATAGGCAATCTTAGAAACCGTTGTGTAACTCAAGATTGTGTCTGTTTGGAGCACAAAGGCTCAACTCTTTCTAAATATATCTAACCTAGCACACGGTTTAAGCTTCTGCAAAGCAAATGGAACAAAAAAACAAAAGGAGTCTAAACAAACATGGGTAGAAAAAAATAGCGCTCATGGCTCACCTCCATGCTTCCACGCCGAGCATTTCATAACTAGAAACAAACCAATTTTGCCAGCCATTCACGAATCACAAATTAGAACAAGTTTGAACAACCAAATAGAGTCAGCGTTTTCATAAACACCTATCTGAAATTCAATGTAAAGCAAGAGTACATTCCTCTGCTGGATTTTTGAAGCTTTATGTTGCCGACTCTCCTCTTGAGAAGCTTCCAGTACGCCTCTACGTGGTTGGTCTTATGTGACCTCCTGTTATATTAAGAGTGCTTGTGTCAGGCCCGTCTAATGTGCGCAGTGGGCGAGATGATTCATAACGTCATAAAGGACCACATCCAGCAATTACTCCATTATTAGCGAGCAGATAAGAGAGGGAGAGGAAGGAAAGGAGGGACGGATGGAGGGAAGGAGAAAGTGAGGGTGGTGTAAATTTGTCCATACAAAGAGGGTTTACATAAAGTGTTTAATTAAATTTGAAAGAAGTATCGCATCCATTCAAGATGCCCTACATCTCTTCCCTCCGATCGGCTTGGAAGAACTTCAGAACAACTTGACCCTGTATATGTTGAGAGGTCAAACAAGTCTTTAGCTGGTTATCACTACCAGGGGGTCATGCAAAGGTCAAGAAATGTCATTGAAGATAATTCATTTTTTAATTGTGAATACCCAATGTATCAGTCTAATGGTTTGATATGGTCTGATGTGGCTCCTTGAAAAGGCCATTAACGACAATGTAGCTCTATGCTAGATCAGCCCAATATATCCCTTTTCGTTCTCGTAAGGAGAATACAGATACTTTATTGCATTATGTCTAGTCTTTTAGTTCGACAATGGCCCCTGTTAAAGTTTTTTTAAATGTTTAGTGTAAGTATATCATTTGTATTTGACTTTTTCCCACTAATCTTTGAATGATCCGTATTCAGCAATTCAATCATACTTAGGTCATGATGATTTGCAGATTAGTTGTGCCTTCTGTGAGTCAATGCCCATTAATAGATCATCTCGGTGATCCATTCTACCTTTTGTAACGTGAAAATATCAGACTTTTTATTGTTTATGCAGTGGAGTGACACACAACTGTTTTCATAGATTACTATTGTTTCTGAAGATATTGGAGATGGGAAAGTGGATATGAAGACGTGCTAAACCATTTTTAGTTTATTTTTTGGTGAAAGAAAACTGCCTGCCTGGCGGCCGATTATTTCCTTTAAGACAAGCAGTACATCTATAAGAGACAATTCAATTTTCAGGCTGGTAATAAATGTCACAGAAGATAACAAACAGCTGACGGAGAATTACAATTTGTTTTGTTTTCCCTCCTTGGTGGTGTGTGTGTGTGTGTGTGTGTGTGTGTGTGTGTGTGTGTGTGTGTGTGTGTGTGTGTGTGTGTGTGTGTGTGTGTGTGTGTGTGTGTGTGTGTGTGTGTGTGTGTGTGTGTGTGTGTGTGTGTGTGTGTGTGTGTGTGTGTGTGTGTGTGTGTGTGTGTGTGAAGTCATTGCATAGATTATGTCTTCATATAAAAACATGAATGAGAGGAGAATCCTTGATGTTTTAAAACCAATTAACTCTGAAAATAAATAATGTGTATATAATTCCACACTTATAGTGGTGATACCATATCCTTCAATCCGTTCCACTTATGTTCCAATGGAGACAAACCTCAGACAAACTGGTTGAAAAAGGGCATATTTATTTAAAGCACTTTGTCCCCGACATAGAAAAATATGATTGATTTGAGTCGACAATAATAAATAGAGTGCCTGACTATCCTCAGGCCCCATTGGTAACGTACAGCAGTACAATCAATATCCAGTTACACAATACAGCAAAGGCACTAGCATTTACTGCACTCAGAACAGTCGACAGGGGTTGTGGGAGGCATGGAAGGTGGCAGGGAGAGGTGGTGTCTTGATCCATTCCTTGGTAGCCAATTCAATGGCAGCTGTGTATATACCTAACCCATAGTAACGATGCAGGGTATGTGCCCATCCCGTAGTTGTGTTGTATGTGCCGACCCCATAGTGGCATTATATGTAACCATTCAGTCATTACAAAGTCATTACAGTAGCAAATAGACTTGAACACTTGTGCCGTTTCTCGTGACTTTAGGCGTATACCTAATATTTGGCATTTGGAGTGGTAGGTTCATTGGGGTTGAAAGGTTGATTTGTTACTGCCCGGTTGTCCCATGGATTATGTGTACTATAGAGTTCAAAACAGTAGTAGTAGCATATAGAGATTTAGGAAGGGGTTCGGATTAGAGAAAGAAGAGATGGTTTGTGAGAACAGAAGTGGGTTTCCTGGTGGTATACGAAAAAGAAAACAAGGAATGGGTCAATAGAAAAAGGAATGAAGTTTTAAAGAAAAGGCGAAAGGTTCATCGTAAAAGGAGAACGGCTTGTTTGGTAGATGACAAGGTTTGTTACAGTAGATGGCACATAGCATACAGTGTATTACTCATCTCGACATGGCACTGGTAATGCTCCAATCGCTCATGGCATTTCTGTAGTGATTGTTAACAATTCAACAACAGGCTGTTTATTTTCAGCCATTGCATTTCTGGCGAGATGCTTTTTTGTTGTTGCTATTTAGATTTTTTTGGGGTCTGTTTGCGATGGTCCCAATCAGTGGTGACTTGTATTTTTGACTGAAGTTGGGTGCATATTTGGCTTAGAGGGGATAAATATATGCAGAAGGAAAAACAAGAATCTTAATATTAACACCTATGCGGTACCAGTCAAAAGATTGGACACACCTACTCATTCAAGGGTTTTTCTTTATTTGACTATTTTCTACATTGTAGAATGATAGTGAAGACATCAAAACGATGAAATAACACACACGAGATGATGAAGTAAACAACAAAAAAAGCATATCATTTGTTAAAAGCAAATCAAAATAGATTTTAGATTCTTCAAAGTTGGCACCCTTCGGCTTGATGACAGCTTTGCACACTTGGCATTCTCTCAACCAGCTTCACATGGAATGCTTTTCCAAAAGTCTTGAAGGAGTTCCCACATATGCTGAGCACTTGTTGGCTGCTTTTCTTTCACTCTGCAGTCACTCTTCTTCTTGGTCAAATAGCCCTTACATAGCCTGGAGGTGTGTTGGGTCATTGTCCTATTGCAAAACAAATGAAAGCGCAAACCAGATGGGATGGCGTATCACTATAAAATGCTGTGGTAGCCACGCTGGTTAAATGTGCCTTGAATTCTAAATAAATCACCGACAGTGTCACCAGCAAAGCACCCTCACACCTCCTCCTCCATGCTTCATGATGGGAACCACATATGCAGAGATCATCCATTCACCTACTCTGTTTCTCAAAGACACAGCGTTGAAAAAACAAAGGACAGATTTCCACCCGTCTAATGTCCTTTGCTCGTGTTTTTTGGTCTAAGCTAGTCTCATGTTCTAATTGGTGTCCTTTGGTAATGGTTTCTTTGCAGAAATTCAACCATGAAGGCCTGATTCACAGTCTCCTTTGAACAGTTGATGTTGAGATGTATCTTATTACTTGAACTCTGTGAAGCATTTATTTGTGCTGCAATTTCTGAGGCTGTTAACTCTAATGAACCTATCCTCTGCAGCAGAGGTAACTCTGAGTCTTCCTTTCCTGTGGCGGTCTTCATGAGTGCCGTTTCATCATAGCGCTTGATGTTTGTTGTGACTGCACTTGAAGAAACTTTCAAATCTCTTGACATATTCCCGATTGACTGATCTTCATATCTTAAAGTAATGGTGGACTGTTGTTTCTCTTTGCTTATTTAAGCTGTTCTTTCCATAATATGGACTTTTTATTTTACCAAATAGGGCTACCTTCTGTATACCACCCCAACCTTGTCACAACTGATTGGCTCAAACGCATTAAGAAGAAAATGAATTCCACAAATTAGGTACACCTAAATTATTCCCCATCCTCCATGCATTCCAGGTGACTACCTCATGAAGCTGGTTGAGAGAATGCCAAGAGTGTGCAAAGCTGTCATCAAGGCAAAGGGTGGCTACTTTGAAGAATCTGAAATATCAAATATATTTTGATTTGTTTAACACATTTTTTTGGTTTTTGGTTACTACATGTTTCCATATGTGCTGGTTCATAGTTTTAACGTCTTCACTATTCTTCTACTATGTAGAATATAGTCAAAATAAAGAAAAACCCTTGAATGAGTATGTGTGGCCAAACTTTTGACTGATACTGTATGTATATATTATTTAGATGCATGATGATATTAGTATGATGTAGAGGAAAGAGAAAAGTATATGACATTGAGTGGTAAGAATGTAGTATGGCATAGCATGGTGACTTAGTGAGCAGCTCATTTAGTCAGTGAGTGCACACACATACACAATGTCCAGTTTAACCATGATGCCTGGCTATTCTCCCCGCTCAATCCTTCAGAGGCTTTCAAACAAGGACATACTCTTTCCTTTCAGGGGGGCCCAAAAATAGAGAAAGGAAATAGAATTGAATTATAATGCAATATCATAATCAAAACATATATATGCCATATTTGTTTGTTATTAATTGCTAATCATTTACATTTGAGAAAAATACTGATATCATGAAATATCTTATTAAATATAATGGAAAATTATAAGGCTTAAACGTTTATCCAGTTCGTTTGGTCACTTCCGAACGTGATTCCGATTCGTCCCCTTGAAGAAACCAGGGAAGATGCAACTTCCCCTTCTTTAAGTTCTGTGTTTCCCAAATGTCCTGTCCTTGAGTTCCAGGTACAGATATCCCATGTGGTCGTATTGATTTGAAATGTATTTTCCTCAGAAAAGGCCCTGATTGTCAGAACAAATCATGATAATCGTCACTTCCTCCCTGGCTTAAAGCAGTCAACCACTCATCCCTCTCAGAGGAACGTCTTCCCAGTGAGCCCAACATCTTGCGACAACTGTCATGTCTGTTCTGTTTGGTTCATTTTTTTTATTCCAGTTTGGGCCATAATCCATTCTAGCATAGTTGGGTGGGTCATCCCAGCCCAAACCACCCCAGAAAGTTTAACACATCTCCAGAAATTTCTACAAGACTTTAAAGCTCCATCTTGATATCCAAGATTAGTTGAGATATTGGAGGATAGTTGCCAATATTCCCAAACCCCTTCAGACTTGCCAGGGAGCAGCATGGGGGCCAGTGGGGCCGTTGGGGCCCTAGATATGGAGCCCAGTGGCCCTTGGGAGTCCTGGTTTAGATGTTCCTCTGAGCAGTGAGGTACTTGAGGGCGGCTGCGCCGTACTTCCGGGACAGGTCTTGGTGGAACTCTTCTTTCAGGGTCTGCAGGCAGTAGCGGTAGCCCGGGCTGGAGCGAAACTTGGAGATGTCGAAGCTGGGTGCGTGTGGCATGTGGATCATGAACGCATTGGGCAGAACCATCAGGTCGTACTCCTGGGGGGTGGGAAAGGGGTGAAAACGTGTTTTATTTTATTTGTTTATTGGACACGGTCCGTATACAACAGGCACCACATTTTAGCTACGTAGCTAATACTCATCTGCAGTCCCGGCTGTGACTGAATAATTTAAGACCCGAGAAACAAAGTCACGTTCGTTGCTCTGAGGTGCTGAACACTGAAATGTCACGGCTCGACTTTGATTTATGGGCCATTACAATAGCTATTATTCCTGACTTAGCGAAAGCATTAAACCTAATAACAGAGGTCTACTGCGAATCAAATCTGCTCTAATCATTAGCATAACCTTAACTGAATTCCAAAGATGAGTTGAGGTTTTGAATTAAATTTAAATTAAAAGGAGTTATTATGTGCAAATTATTTGGGAGTAGAGTCTGAGGATAAAATGTGAACAATAACTTTAACAAACATTTTTCTTCTCAACAAGCCATAAACAAATGAGCATATGTAGACTTTAACTACATCTCTTTGTCTGCCCGTCTTGTCTGCTATGGTTGTTTGGTCTACCCAACGTGTGCAAATGTACTGTGGTGTGATAATGTGTCCTGGAGGAAAATGAATATATTATATTTTAACTCCCCACCATTATCCTCCATACTGTACCTGTGCATCCAGCTCCATGATATGGGAGACCTTGTTCCAGCCAAAGCCCACAAAGCGCTGGTCATACTCAGGGCAGTCCCGCTTCACCACCACATAGGGCTCAAAATCTGCCTCCCACTCCACCTTATAGGGTGTGGTGGCTGTCCGCCACTTGGCGTAGTTAGTAGGAGCATGGCCCTTGGTCCAAACGTGATACCTGGGGAAGGCAAGGAGAAAGAGAAGTGTGCAGGTGTGTAAATAATAGTTTTGAACAAGATTGCATTAAGTGCATTTGGGAAAGTATTCAGACCCCTTGACAGGTCTGTGCCTTGACACAATACTGTCTTGGAGCTCTACGGACGCTTCCTTCGATCTCATGGCTTGGTTTTTGCTCTGACATGCACTGTCTACTGTAGGACCTTATATAGACAGGTGTGTTTGTGCCTTTCCAAATCATGTTCAATCAATTGAATTTAAAACAGGTGGACTCGATGGAAACAGGATGTCTTATAGCATAGGGTCTGAATAGTGCTATTTTGATACATTTTCAAACATTTATAAAAACCTGTTTTCGCTTTGTCATTCTGGGGTATTGTGTGTAAATTGAAGAGGATTTTATTTATATGATACATTTTAAAATAAGGCTGTAACGTAACAAAATGTGTAAAAAGTCAAGAGTTTTGATTGTCTTCCGAATGCACTGTATACAGTACCAGTCAAAAGTTTGGACACACCTAGGGATTTTATAAAGTGTACTTTCTACCTTCATATCTTAAAGTAATGATGGACTGTCATTTCTCTTTGCTTATTTGAGCTGTTCTTGCCATAATATGGACTTTGGTCTTTTACCAAATAGTGCAATCTTCTGTATATCACCCCAACCTTTTCACAACACAACTGATTGGCTGAAATGCATTAAGAAGGAAATAAATTCCACAAATTAACTTTTAACAAGGCACACCTGTGAATTGAAAAGCATTCCAAGTGACTACCTCATGAAGCTGATTGAGAGAATGCCAAGAGTGTGCAAATATGTAATCAAGGGAAAGGGTGGCTACTTTGATGAATCTCAAAAATAAAATATATTTTGATTTGTTTAACAAATCCAAAAAATGTTGGTTACTACAGTATTCCATGTGTTATTTCATAGTTTTGATGTCCTCGCTATTATTCTACAATGCAGAAAATATTACAAATAAAGAAAAACTTGAATGAGAAGGTGTGTCCAAACCTTTGACTGGTACTGTATATATTATCAAATGACTTCAATGTATCAATGTAACAAACATAGTATCAACATCAGGATGGCTGTTCCAAGTTATGTCATCGGGGTCTATTTCAGAAGGGCCATTCAAACCTCCTGATCTACAAGCCAGATTGAGCAATGGGGTGAGCTGTTAGTGCTGGTGTACCTGAAGGTGTAGAGGGTCCCCATGTCCAGCATGGAGAGTAGCTCGGCTTTGGATTTGGGAAAGGAGAGGCGGTAGCGCAGTGTCTCAAAGGCCGGTACCACCAGAGCCTTCTTAGTGTTGGCCATGTCTAACTGGACCACTGACTTTCTGTGGGGGTACGATAGAGAAACCATTCATTTACAATGAATACTCTTCATCAGCTAGAGCCACAGCTGCCACTAGTAGGTAGGAATGCATTGCTGGCAACACATATGAACATCATACATATGTTGTCTGTACATTTCTTTGGAATAAAATGGCTGCTAAATGACAAAAACAAAAAAAAATCCCAGCCAGTGTTCTGTCTATGTTTATGATGGAACATCTTTGGGAAGAACTACGACTCACCTGAGGTAATCATAGAGGCCGTACATGGGCAGGAAGTCCACGTCTGCCAGGAACACATAGGGTGTGTTGGCGTTCCTCAGGGCCACATTTCTCACCAGGTTGACAGGGTAGAACTGTCCCTCCTTGTAAACGATATGGTATCCCACGTTCTTACGGTTCTTCAGCACCTCGGAGGCCTGGGCGTAACGCAGGAACTGTTGGGCCTCGGCGTCTGACATGTACAAGGCCAGGCTGATAGGGCCTTCCCAGTGCTTACATATGGCCTCCAGCATCTGTAACCTGAGAGAAATAGAGATGACATAAAATACAAACAGAGTAGTATAGTATCACAAGCATGTATAATGATATTAAAGGCAGTGGTGGAAGTAGAGAAGAAAAGATGGAGGAGAGGGAAGAGGAAGAAGTAGAGAAATAAGCAAAATACAATCATATTTGTAGAGAGCTGCACTCCTGATTAGCCATAACGTGATAATGAATTCAAGCTCACATCTCCAATAACTAGTAAACCAAAGGCCAGTTGAGTCAGAGCTATAAGTTGAGTGTTTACCTGTCCATGGAGAGCTGTGCGACCAGCGTGACGTCCGTGTCGTCCCCGGTGGGCGTGTACTCGTACTGCAGAAAGTAGAGGTGCACGCGGTGCACTGTGATTCGCTCCCGCCGGAAGTCATAACACTGGTCGTCTTCATCCAGCTCCTCCAGAGCTCCTTGTAACTGGAGAGGGATGGACAGAGGGAGGTCAAAACCCATGTTCAGAAATAAATATTCCCTCTAATAGGCTAACATGGTTTCATGAGAGCATGCGGCACACCTGCACACTCTGTTGTATTCTGTCTGGATGTCCATGATAGTATAGTGAATAAAGGTATGGTGAATGTTAAAACCTACTTGAGGTATTAGGGAGTGGTTTGTTAAATGTTATACAATGGGTGGTGCAAATCCTGAATGCTGATTGGTTAAAGCCACATTCCGCATCGCACCTCATTATAAAGTTAATCTACAAAAAACTGAATTGGTGCCTATTAATCTTTCTGCCACGCAAACTTGTTTTAGCTATGTGCCCTTCAGAGTGACTACACAGACATATTTGGGAATTTGGGTCACACACAATTTAAAAGATCTCTATAATGCCAATTTCCCTCCCTTGATACTCCGCCTGAAACAGGATCTTGAACGGCGGGATTTACTTTCTCTTTCTTTGGCCGGAAGAAATAGCATTGTTAAAACTAATGTTTTACTTAAGCTTTTATACTTACTTCAATGTATTCCTAACAAAATACACTGCTAAAAAAAATAAAGGGAACACTTAAACAACACAATGTAACTCCAAGTCAATCACACTTCTGTGAAATCAAACTGTCCACTTAGGAAGCAACACTGATTGACATTAAATTTCACATGCTGTTGTGCAAATGGAATAGACAACAGGTGGAAATTATAGGCAATTACCAAGACACCCCCAATAACGGAGTGGTTCTGCAGGTGATAACCACAGACCACTTCTCAGTTCCTATGCTTCCTGGTTGATGTTTTGGTCACTTTTGAATGCTGCCGGTGCTTTCACTCTAGTGGTAGCATGAGACGGAGTCTACAACCCACAAAAGTGGGTCAGGTAGTGCAGCTCATCCAGGATGGGACAACAATGCGAGCTGTGGCAAGAAGGTTTGCTGTGTCTGTCAGCGTAGTGTCCAGAGCATGGAGGTGCTACCAGGAGACAGGCCAGTACATCATGAGATGTGGAGGCCGTAGGAGGGCAACAACTCAGCAGCAGGACCACTACCTCCGCCTTTGTGCAAGGAGGAGCAGGAGGAGCACTACCAGAGCCCTGCAAAATGACCTCCAGCAGGCCACAAATGCGTATGTGTCTGCTCAAACGGTCAGAAACAGACTCCATGAGGGTGGTATGAGGGCCCGACGTCCACAGGTGGGGGTTGTGCTTACAGCCCAACACCGTGCAGGACGTTTGGCATTTGCCAGAGAACACCAAGATTGGCAAATTCACCACTGGCGCCCTGTGCTCTTCACAGATGAAAGCAGGTTCACACTGAGCACGTGACAGACGTCACAGAGTCTGGAGACGCTGTGGAGAATGTTCTGCTGCCTGCAACATCCTCCAGCATGACCGGTTTGGCGGTGGGTCAGTCATGGTGTGGGGTGCCATTTCTTTACGGGGCCGCACAGCCCTCCATGTGCTCGCCAGAGGTAGCCTGACTGCCATTAGGTACCGAGATGAGATCTTCAGACCCCTTGTGAGACCATATGCTGGTGCGGTTGGCCCTGGGTTCCTCCTAATGCAAGACATTTACATTTACATTTAAGTCATTTAGCAGACGCTCTTATCCAGAGCGACTTACAAATTGGTGCATTCACCTTATGACATCCAGTGGAACAGCCAGACAATGCTAGACCTCATGTGGCTGGAGTGTGTCAGCAGTTCCTGCAAGAGGAAGTCAGTGATGCTATGGACTAGCCCGCCCGTTCCCCAGACCTGAATCCAATTGAGCACATCTGGGACGTCATGTCTCGCTCCATCCACCAACGCCACGTTGCACCACAGACTGTCCAGGAGTTGGCGGATGCTTTAGTCCAGTTCTGGGAGGAGATCTCTCAGGAGACCATCCGCCACCTCATCAGGAGCATGCCCAGGCATTGTAGGGAGGTCATACAGGCACGCGGAGGCCACACACACTACTGAGCCTCATTTTGACTTGTTTTAAGGACATTACATCAAAGTTGGATCAGCCTGTGGTGTGGTTTTCCACTTTAATTTTGAGTGTGACTCCAAATCCAGACCTCCATGGGTTGATAAATTTGATTTCCATTGATCATTTTTGTGTGATTTTGTTGTCAGCACATTAAACTTTGTAACGAAAAAAGCATTTAATAAGAATATTTCATTCATTCAGATCTAGGATGTGTAATTTTAGTGTTCCCTTTATTTTTGAGCAGTGTATATATATATATTTTTTTTTTATCTCCATAGATACACTGATATATGCTTTCATCTGGTACAAGAAAAACCCTTGGATACGTAAGAGCACATTGCAGAGATCTCGTTCCCAGGTTGGTAAGGCACTTCAGAACTTTCAATATTATTACTGGTCAGCTAATATATGAATCATTCTATATTGGATGACAGATACCCCTGATGTTACAGGTACGAAATGGTTGACCTGTGGCCCAACCTCCTTAGCTGCCTTACTTTTCTCAAGACTTGCATTAGCTGAGCCTGTCTCCAAATACACTAAAAACACTAGTGAGAAACAGTTCAGGCGATCGTTTGATCTCGGTGAACTTTCAACTTCTGCACCATTATTAAAGAACCATACATTCTCTCCATCAGTATTAGACCGTGCATTTCATTTCTGGTCTGGAAAAGGGATCTCCTCACTGAACGACTTGTACATTGGTAAGGATTTTTCATCTTTGGAACAGTTAGTACAAAAGTTTAATTACTGGATCCCATTTCATTAGATACCTGCAATTGCGTAGTTTTGTATCTTCATACTCCAGTACCTTCCCATCACGCCCACCTACCACCTACCTCCTTTCTATATTATCTTTTTAAAGTGAACCCTTATATCAAAGGGGGCATAATCTTGATCTATACATTATTAACTTCATATTGCTGCAGGGGCAGTATTGAGTAGCTTGGATGAAAAGGTGCCCATTGTAAACGGCCAGCTCCTCAGTCTCAGTTGCTAATATATGCATATTATTATTAGTATTGGATAGAAAACACTCTAAAACTCAGGGTTTCCAAAACGGTCAAAATATTGTCTGTGAGTATAACAGAACTGATATTGCAGGCGAAACCCTGAGGAAAATCAAAACAGGAAGTGGCTTCTATTTTGAAAACTCCATGTTCCACAGCCTCGCTTTGCTGGATTTAAAGGGATATGAACCAGATTCCTTTTCCTATCGCTTCCTTAACTTCTTGGATATAGGGGGCGCTATTTAAATTTTTGGATGAAAAACGTTCCCGTTTTTCACGAAAAGATGCTCGACTATGAATATAATTTACAGCTTTGGAAAGAAAACACTCTGACGTTTCCAAAACTGCAAAGATATTGTCTGTGAGTGCCACAGAACTGATGTTACAGAAAAAAACAGATAAAAGCCAATCAGAAAGTGCCGCATTTTTTGAAACCGCCTCATGCCAATGACTCCTTATATGGCTGTGAATGGGCCACGAATGAGCTTAGGCTTTCTGTCGCTTCCCCAAGGTGTCGACAGCATTGTGACGTATTTGTAGGCATATCATTGGAAGATTGACCATAAGAGACTACATCTACCAGGTGGTCGCTTGGTGTCCTCCGTCGCAATTATTGCGTAATCTCCAGCTGCAGTATTTTTTCCGTTTGCTTCTGATGAGAAGCCAACTGCCACCACTGATAGATTATCGAAAAGATATGTGAAAAACACCTTGAGGATTAATTCTAAACAACGTTTGCCATGTTTCTGTCGATATTATGGAGCTAATTTGGAAAAAAGTTTGGCGTTGTAAGTGACTGCAAACGTGATGAACAAACTATTTCGTCTACACAAATAATCTTTTTGGAAAAAATGAACATTTGCTATCTATCTATTTGCTAGTCTCATCATTGAAAACATCCGAAGTTCTTCAAAGGTAAATTATTTTATTTGAATGCTTTTCTTGTTTTTGTGAAAACATCCAACCGCACCAATGTGTCAGAGGAAACCTGGTGACCTTGTTAGCGCGCACTACGCCCAGCCCGCCACAAGAGTCGCTGGTGCGCAAAGAGACAAGGATATCCCTACCGGCCAAGCCCTCCCTAACCCGGACGATGCTAGGCTAATTGTGCTTCGCCCCACGGACCTCCCGGTCTCGGCCGGTTGCGACAGAGTCTGGGCGCGAACCCAGAGTCTCTGGTGGCACAGCTAACGCTGCAGTGCAGCGCCCTTAACCACTGCGCCACCCGGGAGGCCCAAAATAAAGTTTTTTCGTTTCAGGAAACTAGATGAATGTCGCGGGTCACTATTTCATAGGAGAGCCAATTGAATGTAAACTTTTTTAATCAAAATGCGTTGGAACATGGAACTGTTAATAACAGACTTGTATGCCATCTGTAAATATGAATACAATTGTTCAATTACGAGCCCAGTTGGTTTAGCCACAGAAAAAGCGAGCAACATTCCCACTAGCCATGATTGGCTGAGATAACGAGTGGCCTGGATATGCCGAAAGATGAGTTCGGATTGGTCTGCCATATAGCACTCTTCTGTATATTTGAGCTGGTCAGTATGTGTAGGTAATCCTGTCAAACACAGCTTTTTTTAATGTATCACATAGTAGAACTGCATAAGTGTTGCTTTCCACTTTCTGGAGGACTGAGATTTGAAATCAGTGGAATTAGAGTATGATAGCAAAGGAGATGGAGAAAACACCTGTCTGTGGATTACATCTTCAAATGAAGGGTAACCATGGCATCCGTGACAGGGAGAGGCATTCATCCATGATGTATACGGAGAAGATAGTCTAGCTAGCTACATTTTCAGATATTACACGTTTTTAATTTTGACAAAGTCGTTTTCATTTCAAATTAAATTGTACTGTTAGCTAGCTAGCTAGCTAATGTTCGCTGGCTGGCTCACTAGCTCCTGTTACGTGTATGATCGTATTATTAACTTCTCAAAGGCATTAACTTGACTAGTTATAGCCTAATGTTAGCTATAGTAGCTAGCGTTGGACCTGGTTGGTTAGCTACCCGCAGATTCATGCAGGGTAGTAATGCCAAGAGTTGGGATTATGGTTCATTGTTTAGCTAGCTACATGTCTTAACAAAATATTTTTTTATTTTACTAGGCAAGTCAGTTAAGAACAAATTCTTATTTTCAATGACAGCCTAGGAACAGTGGGTTAACTGCCTGTTCAGGGGCAGAACGACAGATTTGTACCTTGTCAGCTCGGGGATTCGAACTTGCAACCTTACGGTTACTTGTCCAACACTCTAACCACTAGGCTACCCTGCAGTTGTCACTGGCTATCTAATCCGATTTCAGAGCACTCTCGTCTGAGTGTGCCAGAGTGCAGAATAACTGACGAATTTACGAACACTCAACACCCGTTGAATATGGTTGGTGTCAGTAAACATTGTAAATTGTTGTAAGCAGCACAGTTGCAGTCACCAACATATAAACAGCCTAAACAGAGTAAAATGGTCAATGAGCTGTTCTCTTTATTTGTGGTTGGAAGTAGCTGTTAGCTTGGGTGCTTGACTATTGTTAGGACAGGACGCTCGGATCAACTCTTAAATAGATGGTTGGGGCTAAAGCTTAAGAGTGTGTCATCGATGCTGAATGGTTGTAGACAAAGTAGGTACCAAAACATTGGCCATTTTCTCAAAAGTGAGGTTACACATTTTTCAACTTAAAAGTGCAATGTGTACTATACCATTTTGTAGCTCTGTGTCTCTGCTTTTATCCAATGTAAAACAAACATTTGAAAAAATGTTTTTGCTACATAAGACCGAATCAAGGCAGTGGGTCAATAATTATTTTAATATGTTAGTAACCTGTTGTATAAAAGTGCTAATGCCCTCAAAGCCGTTGTTTGGAGGATATAATGACACGCAACACCAATGCCGCAACAGCCATGCCAATATACCCTCCAAACACCGGCTTCAATGGCATTTTACACACACAGAGACGCATACAAAGCCCTCCCTCGCCCTACATTTGGAAAATCTGGCCATAATTATATCCTCCTGATTCCTGCTTACAAGCACATAGTAAAGCAGGAAGCACCAGTGACTCGGTCAATAAAAAAAGTGGTCAGATGAAACAGACGCTAAACTACAGGACTGTTTTGCTAGCACAGACTGGAATATGTTCCGTGATTCTTCAGATGGCATTGAGTAGTACACCACATCAGTCACTGGATTTATCAATAAGTGCATTGAGGAAGTCATCCCCACAGTGACTGTACATACACAACCCAACCAGAAGTCATGGATTACAGGTAACATTAGCACTGAGCTAAACGGTAGAGTTACCGCTTTCAAGTAGCGGAACCCGGAAGCTTATAAGAAATCCCGCTATGCCCTCCGACGAACCATCAAACAGGTAAAGCATCAATAAAGGACTAAGTTCGAATCATAGTACACTTGCTCCAATGCTCGTCGGATGTGCAGGGCTTGCAAACTATTACAGACTACAAAGGGAAGCACAGCCGAGAGCAGCCCAGTGACACGAGCCTACCAGATGAGCTAAATAACTTCTATGCTCGCTTCGAGGCAAGCAACACTGAAACATGCATGAGAGCATCAGCTGTTCCGGATGACTGTGTGATCACACTCTCCGCAGCCAATGTGAGGAAGACCTTTAACTTCTTGGTGACGGGGCAGTATTTTCACGTCCGGATGAAATGCATGCCCAAATTCAACTGCCTGCTACTCATCCCCAGAAGATAAGATATGCATATTATTAGTAGATTTGGATAGAAAACACTCTGAAGTTTCTAAAACGGTTTGAATCATGTCTGTGAGTGAGTATAACAGAACTTATGTAGCAGGCGAAACCCAGAGGAAAAATCATTCAGATCTTTTTTTTTAAGTCACTCTCTTTTCAATGATATTTCATTGGGACTCCAGATTTCTAAGGGATCTTCTTGCAGTTCCTACCGCTTCCACTGGATGTCACCAGTCTTTAGAAATTGGTCAAGGTTTTTCCTTTGTGTAATTTAGAAGTAGTCCTGTTCAAAACAAAGGTCACTTCAAGGGTACTGTTCCATAGAGGCGCGTGACCAGAAAGGTAGCGTCAGTTTGTTTTCTTCCTGATAATCCCGTCTTCAATTTGATCGATTATTTACTTTACAAAATACCTAAAGTTGTATTACAAAAGTAGTTTGAAATGTTTTGGCAAAGTTTACAGGTAACTTTTGAGATATTTTGTAGTCACATTGCGCAAGTTGGAACCGGTGTTTTTCTGGATCAAACGCGCCAAATAAATTGACGTTTTGGATATATATCGACGGATATAATCGACAATTTGTGATGTTTATGGGACATATTGGAGTGCCAACAGAAAAAGCTCGTCAAAGGTAAGGCATGATTTATATTTTTATTTCTGCGTTTTGTGTCGCGCCTGCAGGATTGAAATATTTTCCCCTCTTTGTTTACGGAGGTGCTACTCTCAGATAATAGCATCGTTTGCTTTCGCCGTGTAGCTTTAATTTGGTATCTTACATGTGTGATTTCATGAAAGTTTGATTTTTATAGTCATTTATTTGAATTTGGCGCTCTGCATTTTCTTTGGCTTTTGGCCAGGTGGGACGTTAGCGTCCTGCATATCCAAGAGAGGTTAAACAGGTCAACATTCACAAGGCCGTAGGGCCAGATGGATTACCAGGACGTGTACACCGAGCATGCGCTGACCAACTGCCAAGTGTATTCACTGACATTTTCAAACTCTCCCTGTCAGAGCCTGTAATACCAACATATTTCAAGTAGACCACCATAGTCCCTGCGCCCAAGAACACTAAGGTAACCTGCCTAAATGACTACCGACCCATAGTACTCACGTCTGTAGATAATTCTTTGAAAGACAGGTCATGGCTCACATCAACACCATTATCCCACTCACATTTGCATACCGCCCCAACAGATCCACACTGCTCTTTCCCACCTGGACAAAAAGGAACACCTATGTGAGAATGCAATTCATTGACTACAGCTCAGCGTTCAACACCATAGTGCCCTCAAAGCTCATCACTAAGCTAAGGACACTGGGACTAAACACCTCCCTCTGCAACTGGATCCTGGACTTCCTGACGGGCCGCCCCCAGGTGGTAAGGGTAAGTAACAACGCATCCACCATGCTGATCCTCAACACGGGGGCCCCCTCAGGGGTGCGTGCTCAGTCCCCTCCTGTACTCCCTATTCACTCATGACTGCACGGCCAGGCACGACTCCAACACCATCATTAAGCTTGCTGACGACACAACAGTGGTAGGCCTGATCATTGACAACGATGAGACAGCCTATAGGGAGGAGTTCAGAGACCTTGCCGTGTGGTGCCAGGACAACAACCTCTCCCTCAACGTGATCAAGACAAAGGAGATGATTGTGGACTACAGGAAAATCAGGACCGAGCGTGCCCCCATTCTCATCGACAGGGCTGTAGTGGAGCAGGCTGAGAGCTTCAAGTTCCTTGGCGTCCACATCAACAAACTAACATGGTCCAAGCACACCAAGACATAGTCATGAAGATGGCACGACAAAACGTATTCTCCCTCAGGGGACTTAAAATATTTGACATGGGTCCTCAGATCCTCAAAAGGTTTTACAACTGCACCATCGAGAGAGTCCTGACGGGTTGCATCACTGCCTGGTACGGCAACTGCTCGGCCTCCAACCACAAGGCACTACAGAGGATAGTGTGTACGGCCCAGTACATCACTGGGGCCAAGCTTCCTGCCATCCAGGACTTCTATACCAGGCGGTGTCAGAGGAAGGCCCTAAAAAATGTTAAAGACTCCATGTCTTTAACATTTTTAAGGTTTGTTAACAAGATATTTTTGGAGTGGTTGAAGCTTCTAAACAGCTTCTACCCCCAAGCCATAAGACTCTTGAATATCTAATCAAATGGCTACCAAGACTATTTGCATTGTCCTCCCCATTCTACGCTGCTGCTATTCTCTGTTGTTATCTATGCATAGTCACTTTAATAACTCTAGTTACATGCACATTTTTCCTAAATTACCTCAACACTGGAGCCCCCGCACATTGACTCTGTACCTGTACCCCCTGTATATAACCCCGCTATTGTTATTTACTGCTGCTCTTAATTCTTTGTTATTCTTATCTCTTACTTTTTTAAAGGTATTTTCTTAAAACTGCATTGTTGGTTAAGGGCTTGTAAGTAAGCATTTCACTGTGAGTTCTACAGCTGTTGTATCCGGGCGCAAGTGACAAATAAAATGTGATTTGATTTGTTTTGAATTATCACATAATTATGGTTAACGTTAACCTCTTGCTCCTACCTGGCACGCAGGCGTCCCATCTAGAGCTCTGGAAATGCAAATGCGCTACACTAAATGCTAATAGTATTAGTTAAAACTCAAACGTTCATTAAAATACACATGCAGGGTATTGAATTAAAGCTACACTCGTTGTGAATCCAGGCAACAAGTCAGATTTTTAAAATGCTTTTCGGCGAAAGCATGAGAAGCTATTATCTGATAGCATGTAACACCCAAAAGACCTGCAGGGGACGTAAACAAAATAATTAGCATAGTCGGCGCTACACAAACCTCACAAATAAAATATAAAACATTCATTACCTTTGACCATCTTCTTTGTTGGCACTCCTAGATGTCCCATAATCACTATTGGGTCTTTTTTTCGATTAAATCGGTCCATATATAGCCTAGATATCGATCTATGAAGACTGTGTGATAAACGGAAAAAAATAGCGTTTCATAACGTAACGTCATTTTTTAAAATTCAAAAAGTCGACGATAAACTTTCACAAAACACTTCGAAATACTTTTGTAATGCAACTTTAGGTATTAGTAAACGTTAATAAGCGATCAAATTAATCACGAGACGAAGTGTTTTCTATAGGGGTCCGTCTTGAAATACTGTCCGTGTATTTCTCAACCAAAATATCCGGTCGGAGACGTGAAGAAAAAGCCTGTCTCTTGTTTGTTTGACCAAGAAACAAATAATTGGCAAATGACAAGACTGTTGACATCGTGTGGAAGCCCTATTTAATGTCTTTCGCCCATAACAATGGGTTGAAGCGGCGGATGGATATATTTTTCCACTTTCAGTGATCAGATTTTCCTGCACTTTTCAATGAAACGCACGTTCTGTAATAGTCACAGCCGTGATTTAACCAGTTTTATAAACGTCTGAGTGTTTTCTATCCACACATACTAATCATATGCATATACTATATTCCTGGCATGAGTAGCAGGGCGCTGAAATGTTCTAACAGAATGTTCGAAAAATTAGAGGGTAGGAGGAAGAGGTTAAGGTAATGTTTTACTCACTTGTACACTCTCTGAGGTGGCATGGCTGGGGCAGCCAAACAGCTCTCGTCTCAGTAGGTTCCCATCGTACTCTAGGAAGGTTAGGTAGAGGTTCCTGAAGAACTCCACATGCTTGTTCTTCACACGAAGTTTCTTAGGAGAGTTCCAGTGGATCACCTGACACGGGACATAAACATGTTACCATGGTGACCTGTAGCCAGATGACTAGACGCAGTACATTCATAAGGTAATAAGTGAGGGATTTTGCTATGTTGAGTGTGTGCGCGCGTGTGTGTGTATTTCACTGCATAGCCCTACCTTGAGGTCAGACACCTCTGTGTAGCACTGTTCGGAGCGTGTGTGGTCAGACAGCTGAACGTTCCAGAAGCAGGGCAGCTGATGCACTAGGACTGGGTTCTGCTTAATGAACGCGTTAAAGATGTCCTACGCACAAGATTACCCACTCACATTAAACACCTGTGAAATTCCCTCCTTGAAAAATGGGTTCCAAAAGGGTTCTTCGGTGTCCCCATGGGATACATTTTTTTGGTTCCATGTTTACTCTATTGGATTCAATGTAGAACCCTCTGTGTAAAGGGTTTGACATGGAACTCAAAAGGGTTCTAACTAAAAAAGGGTTATTGAAAGCGTTCTCCTTTGGGGATAGCCGAAGAACCCTTTTAGGTTCAAGATTGCACCTTTTCTTTCTACAAGTGTATTATACACACATTAAAATCATATAGAACTCTGGCACACAATAGTAAACATTCACATTTACACATGCACCAAATGTTCATTAAAGATGTCTAACACACTTACATTACCATACACAGTATGGATACACAATATGCTTTGAGGCAGTATGCTTTGAGGCATAAGATTACCCTATATCAGGGTCCCCAACTGGCAGCCCGTGGGTCGAATTTTGGCCGAGGGTGGTTTTATTTGTACCCCAACATTTTTATATACTGTATATACAGTTGAAGTCGGAAGTTTACATACTCTTAGGTTGGAGTCATTAAAACTCGTTTTTCAACCACTCCAAAAATGTATTGTTAACAAACTATAGTTTTGGCAGGTCGGTTAGGACATCTACTTTGTGCATGACACAAGTAATTTTTGCAACAATTGTTTACAGACAGATTATTTCACTTATAATTCACTGTATCACAATTCCAGTGGGTCAGAAGTTTACATACAATAAGTTGACTGTGCCTTTAAACAGCCAAAAACCCAAAAATTACGTCATTGCTTTTGAAGTTTCTGATAGGCTAATTGACATTTTGAATCAATTGGAGGTGTATATGTGGATGTATTTCAAGGCAAACTAATTTCCTCTTTGCTTGACATCATGGGAAAATCAAAAGAAATCAGCCAAGACCTCAGAAAATTGTAGACCTCCCCAAGTCTGGTTCATCCCTGGGAGCAATTTACAAACGCAAAAAGGTACCACGTTCATCTGTACAAACAATAGTACGCAAGTATAAACACCATGGGACCACGCAGCTGTCATACCGCTCAGGAAAGAGATGCGTTCTGTCTCCTAGAAACGAATGTACTTTGGTGTGAAAAGTGCAAATCAATCCCAGACCAACAGCAAAGGACCTTGTGAAGATGCTGGATGAAACAGGTACAACGGTATTAAAACACATTAAAACGAGTCCTATATCGACATAACTTGAAATGCAGCACAGCAAGGAAGAAGCGGTTTGCAACTGCACATGGGGACAAAGATTGTACTTTTTGGAGAAATGTCCTCTGGTCTGATGAAACAAAAATAGAACTGTTTTGGCCATAATGACCATCATTATGTTTGGAGGAAAAAGGGGGAGGCTTGCAAGCCGAAGAACACCATCCCAACCATGATGCACGGGGATGGCAGCATCATGCTGTAGGATGCTTTGCTGCAGGAGGGACTGGTGCACTTCACAAAATAGATGGCATGATGAGGAAGAAAATTATGTGGATATATTGAAGCAGCATCTCAAGACATCAGTCTGTCTACAAGTTAAAAATTGGTCGCAAATGGGTCTTCTAAATGGACAATGACCCCAAGCATACTTCCAAAGTTGTGGCAAAATGGCGTAAGGACAACAAGGTCAAGGTATTTGAGAGGCCATCGCAAAGCCCTGACCTCAATCCCATAGAAAATTTGTGGGCAGAACTGAAAAAGTGTGTGCGAGCAAGGAGGCTTACAAACCTGACTCAGTTACATCAGCTCTGTCAGGAGGAAAGGGCCAAAATTTACCCAAGTTACTGTGGGAAGCTTGTGGAAGGCTACCCGAAATGTTTGACCCAAGTTAAACAATTTAAAGACAATGCTACCAAATACTAACTGAGTGTATGTAAACTTCTGACCCACCGGGAATGTGATGAAAGAAATAAAAGCTGAAATAAATCATTCTCTCTACAATTGTTCTGACATTTCACATTCTTAAAATAAAGTGGTGATCCTAACTGAACTAAACCAGGGAATTTTTTACGAGGATTAAATGTCAGGAATTGTGAAAAACTGAGTTTAAATGTATTTGGCTAAGGTGTACGTAAACTTCCAACTTCAACTGTATATATATATATTTTTTTTGTTTTTATTGTTGGACATAGAAGACTGTAAAAACATCAGGAAACCATCTTCAAGTGATTTTTATTCAAGACATCTGTTCCCAATTATTTCCACGCATAACAGAGAGTCACTTGATTGTATGCAAATGTGAGTAAGGTTTGAAATGATGATGTTTTAGTCTAACAT
The DNA here is from genome assembly GCF_023373465.1 of Oncorhynchus keta. NCBI lineage: Eukaryota > Metazoa > Chordata > Actinopteri > Salmoniformes > Salmonidae > Oncorhynchus > Oncorhynchus keta. The sequence goes on along the minus strand of NC_068422.1, from coordinate 57,946,779 downwards.
TATATCTGTTTGGGCTTCTTGCAGTCAATTTGCAGTCTACAAATTATTTGCAATTATTTTCCGGCCCTCTGACGATCCGTTCAAGAAAAAAATTGGCTGAATCTAGTTGATGATCCCTGCCCTATATTAACATTTGTTAAGAAAAGTAATGATCTAAAGAGTATTTAATAATATTCAGAATAAAAATAATAGACTAGAATAGAATAAAAGTAAATAAACAGACCTGGTCAGCCAGCGAGGTACTGAGCATGCTCATTAGCTCTCTCTCGGCGGTCAGCCTCCACATCTGCTCCCAGCCAATCCGTCGCAGCCTCTCCAGGTAGAGCAGGATGACCCCAGTGTTGAAGCCTCGTCCCAGGGCGGGCCAGGGTTTGTGGTTCTTCCACAGGTTCCCCAGGTACCAGTCACTCTGGTTCTCCACCAGACCTATCACCTGCTTGTCTGCAATCACAGCATCACCAATCATCATTCATCCAGATTTTAAAATGCTGATTATCATTGGTAATCAAATCAAATGTATTTGTCACATACACATGGTGTTAGCAGATGTTAATGCGAGTGTAGCGAAATGCTTGTGCTTCTAGTTCCGACAATGCAGTAATAACCAACGAGTAATCTAACCTAACAATTCCAAAACAATTCCAAAACCACTACCTTATACACACAAGTCTAAATGGATAAAGAATATGTACATAAAGATATGAATGAGTGATGGTACAGAACGGCAAAGGCAAGATGCAGTAGATGGTATCGAGTACAGTATATACATATGAGATGAGTAATGTAGGGTATGTAAACAAAGTGGCATAGGTTAAAGTGGCTAGTGATACATGTATTACATAACGATGCAGTAGAGGATATAGAGTACAGTATATACATATACATATGAGATGAATAATGTAGGGTATGTAAACATTATATTAAGTAGCATTGTATAAAGTGGCTAGTGATATATTTTACATCAATTTCCATCAATTCCCATTATTAAAGTGTCTGGAGTTGAGTCAGTGTGTTAGCAGCAGCCATTCAATGTTAGTGGTGGCTGTTTAATAGTCTGATGGCCTTGAGATAGAAGCTGTTTTTCAGTCTCTCGGTCCCTGCTTTGATGCACCTGTACTGACCTCGCCTTCTGGATGATAGCGGGGTGAACAGGCAGTGGCTCGGGTGGTTGTTGTACTTGATGATCTTTATGGCCTTCCTGTGACATCGGGTGGTGTAGGTGTCCTGGAGGGCAGGTAGTTTGCCCCCGGTGATGCGTTGTGCAGACCTCACTACCCTCTGGAGAGCCTTACGGTTGTGGGCGGAGCAATTGCCATACCAGGCGGTGATACAGCCCAACAGGATGCTCTCGATTGTGCATCTGTAGAAGTTTGTGAGTGCTTTTGGTGACAAGCCGAATTTCTTCAGCCTCCTGAGGTTGAAGAGGCGCTGCTGCGCCTTCTTCACGATGCTGTCTGTGTGGGTGGACCAATTCAGTTTGTCTGTGATGTGTACGCCGAGGAACTTAAAACTTACTACCCTCTCCACTACTGTCCCATCGATGAGGATAGGGGGGTGCTCCCTCTCCTTAGTTTTGTTGACGTTGAGTGTGAGGTTATTTTCCTGACACCACACTCCGAGGGCCCTCACCTCCTCCCTGTAGGCTGTCTCGTCGTTGTTGGTAATCAAGCCTACCAAACTTGATGATTGAGTTGGAGGCGTGCGTGGCCACGCAGTCATGGGTGAACAGGTAGTACAGGAGAGGGCTCAGAACGCACCCTTGTGGGGTCCCAGTGTTGAGGATCAGTGGGGTGGAGGCGGGGGCAGCCCGTCAGGAAGTCCAGTACCCAGTTGCACAGGGCGGGGTCGAGACCCAGGGTCTCGAGCTTGATGATGAGTTTGGAGGGTACTATGGTGTTAAATGCTGAGCTGTAGTCGATGAACAGCATTCTCACATAGGTATTCCTCTTGTCCAGATGGGTTAGGGCAGTGTGCAGTGTGGTTGAGACTGCATCGTCTGTGGACCTATTTGGGCGGTAAGCAAATTGGAGTGGGTCTAGGGTGTCAGGTAGGGTGGAGGTGATATGGTCCTTGACTAGTCTCTCAAAGCACTTCATGATGATGGAAGTGAGTGCTACGGGGCGGTAGTCGTTTAGCTCAGTTACCTTAGCTTTCTTGGGAACAGGAACAATGGTGGCCCTCTTGAAGCATGTGGGAATTGCAGACTGGGATAAGGATTGATTGAATATGTCCGTAAACACACCAGCCAGCTGGTCTGCGCATGCTCTGAGGACGCGGCTTGGGATGCCGTCTGGGCCTGCAGCCTTGCGAGGGTTAACACGTTTAAATGTTTTACTCACGTCTGCTGCAGTGAAGGAGAGTCCGCATGTTTTGGCTGCGGGCCGGGTCAGTGGCACTGTATTGTCCTCAAAGCGGGCAAAAAAAGTTATTTAGTCTGCCTGGGAGCAAGACATCCTGGTCCGTGACGGGGCTGGTTTTCTTTTTGTAATCCGTGATTGACTGTAGACCCTGCCACAAAGCTCTTGTGTCTGAGCCATTGAATTGCGACTCTACTTTGTCTCTATACTGATGCTTAGCTTGTTTGATTGCCATGCGGAGGGAATAGCTTCACTGTTTGTATTCGGTCATGTTTCCGGTCACCTTGCCCTGGTTAAAAGCAGTGGTTTGCGCTTTCAGTTCCACGCGAATGCTGCCATCAATCAACGGTTTCTGGTTTGGGAATGTTTTAATCGTTGCTATGGGAACGACATATTCAATGCACGTTCTAATGAACTCGCTCACCGAATCAGCGTATTCGTCAATGTCCCAGTCCACGTGATGGAAGCAGTCTTGGAGCGTGGAATCAGATTGTTCGAGGTGTATTCTTCAGCATATAGACAGCTTTTAGACAGCTTTTCAACTACTAGTTTATCAAATATAATTTTTGTTCTCCAGGCAGTTTTGCCCTCGAGGGATTTTTGCTTTATAGCATAAAAAAAAGGTACAATTCACTAATTTGCTTTATCACTCAGCCAATGAATTCATTATTCAATCAATCAAACAGAAATGTTTATCAAGGTCAAAGGTCGTACCAGTGAACTTCCTGAAGATGGCCCAGAGCTCAGCGATGTCGGTGGCGAAGGTGATGTCCGTATCCAGGACTATGACCTTTGTGAGGTCAGAGGGCAGCGCTTTGGTTAGGGTCAGCTTCATCAAGCCGTAGATACCTGAGTAGTGCTTGTTAGGTATCCATGACACCTCAGACTGGAAGAGAAGAGACGGTAGAGGGATGGAGAGAGAAAGCAAGAGCGAGGTTGAACCACTTTAGACCTCACAAATATTGATTTAAAAAAGAAACGGGACATAAAGTTGCAAGGTATGAAAAATAATGTCATTCCAAGCAACACCACGGTGGTTCTTTTGTCAGGTGTATAAGGGTATTCTCCTTCCTTTAAATAGCTAACTTGCTCAGACACCCATCCCTTTCCTAAGGTCCCTTTAGTATAAAAGTCCCTGTAAAGCAGAGGTGAAGCAATTGGAGCTTTACTGCTGTTTACTTAATAGCATCGATCTTTAAAAAATGTCATCTCTTTTTATGCCCAGGATACCCAAATGAATACTGAAACCTGCATAACTCTCGGCATGCATCTGGGCAACCACGTCTGATAATTTATGCCTCTTGATTCTACAGAACGGGGATCTGCATAAGTGAATCATTTGCGAAACATAATCAGCCCAGAAGATGCAGTGTTTCCTTCTCTGTTTGAACTGAGTTAATGAAAACGGTGAGTAAGTTGAGACATTTGAGAGCACAAGGAGCTTTTGTTCCTGCTAAGCTTGCGGAGTGCTGAGAGAGAATTTGATGATGGGGACAGAGACGGAACCAAGTCACATTACAGGTCGAGGCCTGGCTGTTACGGGAGTTGAGCAACAACATGTTACTTTATGAACCCTTTGTCAGTAGCAAAGAGCCAAAGCTAGACGCACACATCCAACCACCAACAGTACATGCACGCAACACACACATACCACGCACAAAAGACACAGCACATGCATACATACACCCCCTCCAACCCACACACACACACACCATTTTTCGATTTACACAGACACACAGTGACTGAGCGGAGAGGCCAGATGAGTAGAAGGACTGAGGTGACACATCACTGGTGTAAGAGTAGGGAAAGGGAAGAGAAGGAGGGAGTAAAGAGCATGTAGAACAAGGAAAAATGAATAAGAGCAAGTATGGTCTACAGTCCTTGTGAAGTGTCTACTGGATTTCTCTTTCTCCTGCCAACTGATTGATTGGAAAGGGGTGGAATCCCCTTTTATGTCAATGGTTGCTCAAAGAGTGCACGCCATTGTTTTCCTAAACACGGATTTAAAAAGGTAGAGCAGACACTCAGGCTCCCGAGGACCATAGTTGGCATTTTACCTTGAGTTCATCTGCGTCGTAGAAGCTAACTTGGACAGACGGAACCATCCAGGACTGGAACAGAGAACTCAGGATCTGATTGGCTACTGCGTCTGTGATGAAGTGGAAATGGAGAGGGTTTTTCCTGAGAGAGAGAGAGAGAGAGAGAGAGAGAGAGAGAGAGAGAGAGAGAGAGAGAGAGAGAGAGAGAGAGAGAGAGTAAGAGAGAGAAACATATGCCAAGAGCTACTCAAGTGCTTCATCTCTCTGATTATGAAGGGTCTAACATTTCCTAAACTTCCAATAATGAATGAATAATTCATTCTCATTTTTACAAGTGGCCTTCCGAATTGACTTCATCCTTATTGGCGCAGGATTCATCGAGTCGAACAAACAACTGCCGTTGCTTTATAAAGTGTAGCTGTAGCTATAAGCAGCAGGTGTAGTTGTATGTGAAGCTCTGTTGTGTTACCTGTGGAACAGGATGGACTTGACCAGGGTGACCACATCTCTGCTGGCGTTGTGACCGGCACACACGCACGCTACATGGATCAGCTGTGCAGAAAAAAGAGAGAAGCAGAACACTATTGCGAATATCAACTCCCTACATTTTAGCACTAGAGCCATATTTTTTTAACTGTCTATGTTATTTTATCCAAAACACATAAACACCAATGACAGTAGATTTGACATATCAACTTAACACCAATGACCAAACAGTGAAGCTAAACTAACACATGTAAAAAACACAGAGCTGCGCTAAAATAAGTATTTGATCCTGGCTCACCTCACACTTCAGTACGGTGGGCGAACGGGGACACTCTGTGTGATTGGCTCTCTCCTCCGCCGTGTTCTCCACATCCTCGGGCCCAGTGTCAGCTGACGCCCCCCACGCCGCGTTGCCATAGTTACCACCGTCGGCGGGCTGGCCGGCCGTGCCCTGCAATTGGCTGAGCTGCAGGCGGATCTGCCGGTTCTCCTCCTCTATCTCGCGCACCCGCGACTCTAGAACCGCCCGCTCTAGAACCCGTGCCTCGGGGGTCTCTGACAAACAGGGGGACAGGAGGAGAGAACGCCCATCTGGAGAGGGGGGCGGGGGGGGGGGGGGAATTAAGATTAGGGTTGAAGAAAATCTTTCATTTGTAGAGTTGTAAAACAAAGGAAGCTGACACAGCTGGAATGTGGCACTCTCACACCCTGTTCCTGGTCGCTCAGAGGAAAGTGGGTGGGAGAGAGAAATACTGATATGTAGACAGTCAGACCTAATACTGACACAGATACTGTTCAAGGACAGCCTTGTCCTCTCGTGGGTACACAGTAATTCACTGCTTCCTACGGCTATTCCGTAGAGCTGAAGTGAACAGACTGCACTATAACACCCCGTCAGTCATCTTAGGTACAGTATGTGTGAGAGAGGATTTGCATGCACATGTGTGCGCTTATGAATTTTGGCGGGCATCATAAATTGGTTTTAGGAGTGTATGACAGTATGTCCAGGGTCTATCGTTTTTGTTTACAACAGGATACTTAACCACATTCTCGGACGAAGATATCTCGGAATCTCGAACAGCCTACACGATTGTTAGTCTTATCTTAATTTGAGCCAGTTTCACACGGAAAGATTATATTCCTGCAGCAAAAGGTGAATTGTTAGGGACAGATCGAAATTGGGAAGTTTATATTTTTAAATCGGGCACAGATTTATATATATTTATATGAAAATCTGTCAACAATTGGATGGAAAGCTCGCTATAGGGACACCCTAAAGACTCTGGCAAGTGTGCTAGTCCAGTGTTTCACCAGCAGCCCCAAACATCTAAAGAATAAGCTGCAGACCAGCAAAAACAAGCTTGTAAGAATTGTACTTAAACTCATACTCATCTAGAAGCAAGCATTTTTTTGCCTGTGTCTCTGTAATGTGTCTCTATCTATGACATTTCATTATGTATCTATGGAAGAAAATAGGGACCACAATGGAAATAAGTCTGACTTTAATTGTGCGATCCCGGTCACTTTGAAAAAGTGTTGTACTGTGTGTATATGTATTTGTATTTACTGAACCATTCAACTCAAACCAAACTGTGCAGCAAAACATTTGATTAACGGAAAGAGTCATCTCTTATAAAACACCAAAAACTTTAATGACATTCGGTGATTGTCAAGCCAATCCTAGGTCTGGATGGAGGGATGCATTTTATGTTTGTTCGAGATTGACATCTATTTATTGTGGTGTTGAAAATGCAAACCATGACATAGAAGTGCCCAAAGTCAGTATGCATTGTTTATTGGTTGTGGGTTGCATTGGCACAGAAACCTGTTCGTTATCTTTTTTTTTTGCAAATATTTTCTGTAATTATAGAAAATCGGATTTCCCCGAGCTGATCATTTTCTGCCGCCGGTTCTGATTGTAGTGTTACTCTTCAGCTCCACTATATGCATTGTGTTGCTGTGCCATCAGCGCCACGTCAATGTGAAGTTTTACCTGCTACACAGAGTTCGTTGTTTTGAGAGAGGAGCCTTTATTCTATTTTGCCTACTGTTCCATATTCAATGATTATGCGTAAGTATAATAGCTTTGGTCCAGTTTTTCCCAAGTACTCACTAAACTGCTGCTAGTGGTTGTACTAAATGATGCCCTAATTTCACACGCTGCTTTTGAACCTAGCTAGTCAATGTAACTAGCTAGCTAGTAGTAGTAGCTCCTTGACTAAAATAACCAGTGGTGTATAGTCGTGGCCATGTGCAACTAAAATCGTCTTTATTTGTCATCATTTCAATTCACAAGATAGAATAAACGTGAGCGTCAGCCATCGAGAATTTAAACTCTGTGATTCTTGAGCTTGGACGCTGACATTGGACGTGACGCATCGTGAGCGCAACACGGGCAGTGAAGCAGCATTCATTGATTTCAAGGAAGCATTTCCTCAATGGCTGATAGCAATGCCGGACGCCCGACGGCTAAAGTGTAGCAGGGCCGTAATGAAACAGGCAATGAGAGTTCGTCTGTGGTGGTCGGTGAACCATCAACTTTCTGGCCCGTGCCACATAAGCATGCTGAAGTGGCAAAGTCGATATACAAGTTGGTAAACAAAGCGCCTCCCGGGTGTCACACTGGTTAAGGGCACTGTACTGCAGCGCCAGCTGCACCACCAGAGACTCTGGGTTCGCGCCCAGGCTCTGTCGTAACTGGCCACAACCTTGGGGCGACACACAATTGGCCTAGCGTCGTCCGGATTAGGGAGGGTTTGGCCGGTAGGTATATCTTTGTCTCATCGCGCACCAGCGACTCATGTGGCGGGCCGGGCGCAGTGCACACTAGCCAAGGTTTCCAGGTGCACGGTGTTTCCTCCGACACATTGGTGTGACTGGCTTCCGGGTTGGATGCGCGCTGTCTTAAGAAGCAGTGCGGCTTGGTTGGGTTGTAAAACCGGAGGACGCATGACTTTCAACCTTCGTCTCTCCCGAGCCCGTACGGGAGTTATAGAGATGAGACAAGATAGTAGCTATTAATAATTGGATACCACGAAATTGGGCAGAAAAAGGGGTAAACATTTTGAAAAAAGTAAACAAAGGGTTAGTTATTGTTATTTTAAGGTCGTAAACATTATTTTGAGTCTGACATTTCAAAATGGAAATTACAAACTTTAGAAGCCTTTTTAAACCTTGCATGCACTACAAGTTTGCAATCTCCATATTCCTGCAACAACAGGAGGCTCAAATTAAGATACCGTTGTTTAATGTGTTTTTAAAAGTAGCTACAGTACATGCATACATGTGTTTCCTATTCCTTTCTTATGCAGCTCAGTGGAAAAGTAGTTCCGGTCAGTCATGTAACCATGGCGACAGGCCGGTACTACTTACTCTCCAGGTTCCCAGCCAGCAGGTAGAGCCAGGTGAGCAGGATGACGGCGGTCAGAGATGCCACCAGCAGCTTCAGACGACCTCGAAACGGCATGTGCATGATGGGACGGCCGGGTGGGGGCGGGGGCGGGGGATGAGGGCTCAGGTCGGGCTCAGTCTCACATCTGCTTCCTGCTGCATCCTCTCATCTGGAGGGAGAGACGAGGAGAAAGAGAGGAGGAGGAAGAAGGTTAGCATGATGCTATCACAAAATGCTTTAGTGGCATAACAGTGCAGTTTGTATTCAAGCAAAACAGAAGTTAGGACACGAAATGCCAGGGGCACAATTAAAATATGATGTCATCTCACTCTCATAACACAAATACAAGCGCACGCATGAGTGCACAAACGTGCACGCACACACACATGTGCACGCAAGCACGCACATACACACAGTTTATTCACAGCCAGGCTCAATTGGCAATAAGTGCGGGCAGACTCTCGCTCTCTCCCTCCCTCTATCTATAAAGGCTATAAGAGTTCCAGGTCCTCTCTTTGTTTTATGATGAGCTTAATTAATCACGTTTCACTTTAATTAGATGCAGGCCTGAAGGAAACAAGATTGGATGCAGCTGCCAATTAAAGAAGAGAAGTCAAAAAATATCTGGGAGTTTATGAAAAGAAGAGTGTGTCTGGCCTGTGCTTTGTTGGTGTGAAAACTCTGATGAGAGAGCGAAGAGAGGGAGGAGAAAGTGGAATGGGTGGACGGTATAGGGGTGAGATTAAACTGAACTCCGCTCCGTGACCCAGGTTTTCATGCAGGTTGACGTTTATTGGGATGAGTCTTGTCCTGGAGGCAGAACTGAGCGATTCCTGCTAAATGAGCCAGCTGCAAAGTCAAAATTGGCTATAATTGTAAAAAATGTGCTTTTTGGTCTTAATTTAAGATTAGGGTTAGGCATTAACGTTAGCAGTGTGGTTAAGGTTTAACATCTGATTATATAACTGTACCAGCTTGTGACCACTCTGCAGAGCAGACTCCAGAACAAGATACATGATGAAAAACGCTAACCTGTGGTTATCATCTACTTGACATGTGCACACACACACCCTCAAGACTGTCAAATGAACATCCTGCCCTTCAGTGTGCAACTTTACTTAAAACAGGCGCTTAACTTGGTTGCTCGAGGTGTGTGTGTGTGTTTGCACAAGGTCCCTCATTCCAATGGATTCTCGTCACAGCGCCTACAGCTAGCAGACTCTAAAACGACAAGGACAAAGAACACTGCTGATAATGCCAGCGAGAGAGAGAGAAAAGCAACAATACCACAACATGCTGGAGAGCAACTCCGACATGTGCAGTATATTAACCAAAAGTATAATTCTATAGAAAATGCTATTAGTAACATTAATAACACAACAACCAAAGCCATAGCTGGCTCACAGTCCCGGATTTAGATGACCATCCTAGATTATGGAGACATAATTTATAGATCAGCAGGTAAGGGTGCTCTCGAGCGGCTAGATGTTATATACCAATCGGCCATCAGATTTGCCACCAATGCTCCTTATGGGACACGTCACTGCACTCTATACTCCTCTGTAAATGGGTCATCTTTGTATACCCATCGCAAGATCCAAGGGTTGATGCATATTTATAGAACCCTCTAAGGCCTCACTCCCCCCTATCTGAGATATCTACTGCAACTCTCATCCTCCACATACAACAACCCGTTCTGCCAGTCACATTCTGTTAAAGGTCCCCAAAGCACACACATCCCTGGGTCGCTCCTCCTTTCAGTTCGCTGCAGCTGTCGACTGAAACGAGCTGCAAAAAACACTCAAACTGGACCGTTTTATCTCCATCTCTTCATTCAAAGACTCAGACACTCTAACTGACAGCTGTGGCTGCTTCACGTGATGTTTTGTTGTCTCTACCTTCTTGCCTTTTGTGCTGTTGTCTCTGCCCAATAATGTTTGTACCATGTTTTGTGTTGCTACCATGTTGTGTTGCTACCATGTTGTGGTCATGTTGTGTTGCTACCATGCTGTGCTTTGATGTGTTGCTGACATGCAATGTTGTTGTCTTAGGTCTCTTTTGCCTTCAGGTAGGCCGTCATTGTAAATAAGAATTTGTTCTTAATGACTTGCCTAGTTAAATAAATAGATTTTCTTTTTTAAACAGTCAGAGTAAGTGAGGACTGTTGAGAGATGTTGTACTTTGGATAGGGAAAGAGAGCCAAGGCCTGCAGATACAGAAGAGAAAGGCGAGAGGTGTTTCAACCGAACCACCCACCTCAACGGGCCCCTCTTCAGGAGGGTTGGCCAACCCTGCCTTAATAGGATAGTTCAGCAATCCCCTCAAATCCACAGTTGATTCAACTATAACCTCAAAATACATTCACGTCAAATACCCCATACATTTCCTTGCTGTGCTTTTTGTAAGCACAGTTATTGCTCTTTGCCTGTTAAAGTACAGTAATAGTTCATGTGATCCACATAGTATTGAGGTTACGCCCTGGAGCTACAACACCTGGTCAAGGTGATATCAGGAAGGGGATTTTTTTCCCCAGAAGCCCCTGGCTGCATCAAGTGATTAATACTGCAAGATATCTGCTTTTGAATCTTTCTTATTTTCTCTCTGATCTTTCACATGTTTTTCTGTGTGTGTGTGTGTGTGTGTGTGTGTGTGTGTGTGTGTGTGTGTGTGTGTGTGTGTGTGTGTGTGCTGAAGATAAACCCATTCTGAAATGATTTACACCACAGGTGTAAATCTCTTTCTTTTTCCCTCCCTCCCAGATCATAAAACAACGTTATTAACCAGGTTCCCATGCTTTTAAAACAAGGAGTCTGTTCCGGAACAGTATAGATCACTTCTGTTACTGGCTCTGATTCTGTTCCTTGAAAAAGTTTCTTATTTTCCAGTTTTCGGCTCTGTTCCCTGAATCGGTTCCAAACCCTGGTTTAAAATCCTACCCCAAACTTTAACCCTTATCTTAACCATGTGGAATTAATGCCTAAGTTTATGGTCAAAAGTCGAATACTGCAGTCAGACCACGAGATTTGTTAGAAAAAGAATAAAAACTAAACAGAATACAACACTTCATTCATTGTCCTCGAAAGCAGAAATTCTTAATTAGTTAGGTACAAAACAGCCAAAGTTTTCTATTTCACATGATTGTAGAGCATAGTGAATGGTGCCAAGGGAAACCTGCCTGTTCCTGTATTTCTAAGCATGGCTGTCAATAAAACACGAGAAACATATAATGCAAGTAATAGTGCAATTAAGAGCTGACGCCATTGTGTAAAGGATTTTATCGGTAGCTTCCCCATTAAAAGTGAAGGGCCTTTTAGCACTGAGCTAAGCAGGAAGGGAGATCTCTCTGATTAGGGCATAATCAGTTTGGCGCTTCCTGCATCAGAGAACCATGATAACAGAGACAGTTAATCATCTACTCTCTTTCTCTATTTTGACCTCAGCCCAGGGTTCACACACACACGCGCACACACACGCTTGAGATTAGATTCTTGATTGAAAACCAGACCATCCATTCAGAGTGGATACGTTTACCCCTGTCTGTATGTCTGTGAGTGTATCTGTGGCACAGACGGATTGGGTCCCTCTGCATTTGTTTGACCTGTCTTGTCCTGTGTTTGTGTGTGTGTGTGTGTTTGATATGTGGGTTGATTCATAACCTGCAGTCCCCACAGTTATATCTGCGGGTCGGGCGGGTGGCTGTCGGGTTGAATAAAGAGAAAATAGTACAGAAAAAAAATATATATAAATGCATAATTCTTGTGCAATTTACATCTAGGCCTATAGGCTACATTGAGGTCTGGCATTAGTGCATAAATCTAAGCTTTAGGGCCGAACTTTACATCTGCCAAATAGCCTACACACCAATCCCTTCAAGCTTTTGTGAACGGGTAGAAAAAGGGAATGTCTTTCCACTGAGGCAAAAAAGTACAATGTCAGAGTTTAATTCAATAACAGAAATGCTGCAAAATGGAGAATTAAAAATAAAGAGTAGGGAGGGGCCAGAAAATGTATTTTTGGGAAATATTTGGTGAAGTGGTAAGAGAGGATGATAGCAGTGTCGGCTATGTTGTGTGTGATTTGTGTGAGGCACTATATGAATTCGACAGACACTAGGCGGAGACTTCAAATAGCCCTATGACACGTCAAGGGAACTGTAGCCTACTGTTCAGATGGGTTAAATGGAAACTGAAATCTGGATAATGACTGTAGGTCTATCACCTCTCACATAGTCTTAACATTAACTCCTGCAGAAATAAGCAATTCTTGCAGTAGATTGATACCAACAAGCTCAAGTCAGAATTAGATGTTCATCTACGTGCTTCTACACCTGCATTGCTCGCTGTTTGGGGTTTTAGGCTGGGTTTCTGTACAGCACTTTGAGATATCAGCTGATGTACGAAGGGCTATATAAATACATTTGATTTGATTTGATTTATGTTTCTCAAACATCAAATTTCGAAGTCTTTAAGTGTTTAGGTATTAACTCAGAATTTTTAAAGGTAAGGCATTACCTCCGAATGGTTAAGGTAAAGGATTAAGGTTTGGGATAGGCTAAAAACAAAAATCGGCAAAAAAAAACGTTCTATTGCTGGATTCAAACATGCAACCTTGGGCACCAGAGGCAGATGCTTACGCCCATCCCACTCCACAACACCCGAGCAAAACCGAAACCTACTTGAAGTTACAGCGCTCACTGTTGCCCCTAGTGGACGGTTTACACGTCATCGCCAGACATCCTCAGACATGGATGGACGTCAAATACTGACTTGTATCACGGGTGACCTGGCTGACTGATACACCAAATGTAAAAAAAAAAAAAACTATAATAAAAAAATAATTATTGCATTTTCTCCCCGGTCCCTAAACGTCTTTGCTCCATGAAAGAAGCAGAGATGACAGAGAACAATGTTGTGATGTCAACTACACTGTAAAAGTAGAAAGTCTCAAAACACCATGATTGTGTAATGAAATCATGACAACTAAACTGAGATCTGGTGTTTGAACAGTGTTTGAATGATAACCCAATGCAAGTGTTTTAATGCACAGAATGTTTGAGGAATATACGGTAATGGAGTCTGTTCAGGCGTGTGTCGGGGGAGATGACCGAGAGACGCAGCACACACACACACACACACACACACACACACCTTTCTCTCTTCTGCATTTCTCTCAGAGCAGGGTAAGAAACACAATTATCACCCCGCTCAATAATCTGTGCTCACATGATGGTTCACACACTTCACAGTAACAGCAGGAAGTTTTCACATGAAACATGAAACTGCAGTTTAGACAATAAGACTCTGCTTGCTCATATCACATCTGCTGCAGCTCTGACTGCTATCATAATAGTGTGTGTGTTTGTTTATGTGTTTGTTTGTTTGTGTGTGTGTGTGTGTGTGTGTGTGTGTGTGTGTGTGTGTGTGTGTGTGAGAAAGAAACAGAGAGAAACAGAGAGAGATGGAGAGAGGCAAATCAAATCACAGTGTATTGGTCGCGTACACAGATTTGCAAATGATGTTATTGCATGTTCAGCGAAATGCTTGTGTTTCTAGCTCCAACAGTGCAGTAATACCTAGCAATAATAATACAACATTTATAAAACACACACATAATCCAGAAAAATTCAGAAATTAAGAATTATTAGTACGAGCAATATAACTATATATACATATATATACATATAATACATATGGTGCATTCGGAGGATATTCACACCACCTGACTTTTTCCACATTTTGTTACATTACTGCCTTATTCTAAAATGGATTTAATAAAACATTTTCCTCATCAACCTACACACAATACCGCATAAAACAGGTTTTTAGAAATGTTTGCAAAGTTAATAATGATACAAAACAGAATCATCATCCTATCATCAGTGATCATCATCCTACAACTTGAGTGGAGTCCACCTGTGGTACATTCGATTGATTGGGCATGATTTTGGAAGGCACACACCTGTATGTATAAGGTCCGACAGTTTACTGTGCAGGTTGGAGCAAAAACCTAGCCATGAGGTCGAAGGAATTGTCCGCAGAGCTCTGAGACAGTATTGTGTCATGGCACAGATCTGGGGAAAGGTACCAACAAATGTCTGCAGCATTGAAGGTCCCCAAGAGCACAGATTTGCGATGTCAACTACACTGTAAAAGTAAAAAGCCTCAAAAACAACATGATTGTGTTATGAAACCATGAAAACTAAGCTGAGATCTGGTGTTTGGAGGTTGTTTGAATGTAAACCCAATGCAAGTGTTTTAATGCACAGAATGTGTTTTTAAACAGAAATGAAGTACTCTGAAACACCCAAAGTGGTTCTTCAACCTTAATATTGTTGTTTTGAAGAGAGTATTGTGAAAACACTGAGGGTTTTAGTACACATAAAAGACAGCATTCTCATACAATCAATGGTTTATAGCCTAAATATTGATTGATGACAAGGGCCGATGGAGAATATTTAATGTGGAATTACACCTTTCTTTTTTCAATGCTTTTTTAAGACAGATTAGAAACAGGAGGGCAGTAAAATGGTACATTTTGTTGGAATTTGACACACTCAACCACACAGTCACACTGCAAGAAATGATTCTGGGGTTAATTGAAATGAACTCAAACGTGAAAAATGAATGCAAGTCGTGTAGTGCCTGTGGCCTAGCAATAACGCACACGGCTGAAACATGTCACCCCTCTCTATCCACCGAAGACGGGGCTTAAATTCCCCGCTCCAACCCTTCAGTCTGTTTCTCCCACCTATCTGTATCCCCTCTGTCATTTCATGACTGTTTCAATAGTGTCAAAATACAAGTTATTTCTATGATTTATTCATTTCATTCTACAAAAATAATCAAAGAATAAATTCAACTAAATATATTCCTCAAAATGTAAGTAACTTTCATGAGGAAAATGTTGTGATCGAACTCATTGGAAGTCCTTGGTTTTAATCACCTTGCATTTTATATCCTGCCATGTGACTCTGATGTTAAAGGATTGTGCATAATGCAACATTTTTAGACTTTATCATTCTTTCACACAATGTTGTATACACGTTTGACGAAAGAAAAGTCTATTTTTATATGAGTAATAAGCTCGTTGTGCCATGAGGTGTAATGGATCATGATGAATAGATATCAAAACCATCAGGCAAATTGATGTTGAATGAAGACAGCACCCATTCAAGCCTTCATGATTGTCAATGGAAGAGGGCAAGTGCAGAGTCCCACAGTTTTGCTGTTCAACCAGTTTGTGTTGATGGTTTGAACACTGAGCTTGACAATGCCTGCCAAAATGTTATACAATGTCAAATGATCAAATACATAAAACAATGTTAAACATTAAGACACTTCAGAAAAAGGGATCTAATTATGCCTTAGAATGGATTCAAATCATAATGGTATTTCGGAGCTTTAGAGTGAGGAAACGACACCAAAAGAGAAGGTACCTAACTCGAAAACACCAAAATAGTGTTTTCAATCATTTCTTTTTAGTGCTCCCAGTCTCTGGCAAGGTGCTACACACAACACTTAAGTGGCATTACAACACACCATGTTATGTTTCAAAACATCTCAGGATAATGTTTTTCAATACTCCACCAAAGTTAAAGTTTCATCTCCCTCAAGTTGGTGGCAGCTCAGTCGCCACTAGTTTTGGTGTTACAAAGCACTTCTTAAAATGTATTTTTACCCCCTTTTCATGATATCCAATTGTTAGTCGTTACTATCTTGTCTCATCGCTACAACTCCCGTACGGGCTTGAGAGAGACGACCATCGAAGGCCATGCGTCCGCCGAAACACAACCCAACCAGGCCGCACTGCTTCTTAACACATCCAACCCGGAAGCCAGCCGCACCAATGTTACGGAGGAAACACCGTGCCCCTGGCGACCTGGTTAGCGTGCACTGCACCCGGTCCGCCACAGGAGTCACTAGTGCGCGATGAGACAAGGATATCCCTACCGGCCAAACCCTCCCTAACCCGGACGACGCTAGGCCAATTGTGAGTCGCCCCCATGGATCTCCCGGTCGCAGCTGGCTGCGACAGAACCTGGGCTCAAACCCAGAGTCTCTGGTGACACAGCTAGCACTGCAATGCAGTGCTAGAGGCGTCATTAAGGACTAGTGTTCCATCCCGGACTGTATCACAACTGGCTGTGATTGGGAGTCCCATAGGGCGGCGCACAATTGACCTAGTGTCATTTGGGGAGGGTTTGGCCAAGGGGGGCTTTACAAGTAGACTGTCATTGTACATTTGTTCTTAACTGACTTGCCTAGTTAAATATATATACATCTTTTTTTAAATAAACATTCTGGTGAGCAAAAGTTTATTTGGTCTTCAAGGGCAACATATACTGACAGAAGGGAAGCTGCATGTATCTAATTACAGACAAGTTGACTAACAAATGGCCTACCAAAATGTCAGAAATTATAAGCAGAAACATATTTAAATTAGGCAAAAAACGATTCTGCACCCCCTGTCAAAAAATCATTGCTCCTTCTCTGACTGTAGCCTACAGCGCATTTTCTATATTTATTAGCAATTTCGGGTGGGTGTGTGAATGTTTGTATTAGCGTTTGGTTGGCTAACTGTGTGTCATCATGTATTGTTGTTGCAGCCTCCCTAGATCACTTCTGTTCACTTCAAATCAGGTCAAATCAGGCTTTATGTCACTTGGGGCAATATACAGTAATGGAGTCTGTTCAGGCGTGTGTCGGGGGAGATGACAGAGAGACGCAGCACACACACACACCTTTTTCTCTTCTGCATTGTTCTCAGAGCAGGGTAAGAAACACAATTATCACCCCGTTCAATAGTCTGTGCTCATATGATGGTTCACACACTTCGCAGTAACAGCAGGGAGTTTTCACATGAAACATGAAACTGCAATTTAGACAGTTAGACTCTGCTGCTCATATCACATCTGCTGCAGCTCTGACTGCTATCTTTGCTTTTGTGGGTGTGCGAGTGTGAGTAGTGGCGGATTTACGTAGAGGCGATGTGGGCATCTTGCCGGGGGTGGCACGGGGCACCCGCACCATAAAACTCGTAAAGGTGACCTTTGCGCAATCAAATTTCGAATCGCTCGTTTGCACGTCACGTCAATGATATCATGTCACCGTGTGGAACTGTGGGTCAATTAGCCTTGTCGGAGTGGGCGCCCTGATTGTAGTTTGTGAGCTAGGCAGGCTACTTACTGCCAGGGAAGGTGTCCCACTCAGAAGTACGAGATGGGGCAGGTTGACCTCAGGTCTCCCCACTGTAAAGGTTTTCTTCTGTGGACGAAGGATCGGACCAAAGCGCAGCGTGGTTAGAGTTCAACATCTTTAATAAAGACCGTAAACGTGAACACTACAAAATACCAAAACAACAAATGTGAAAAACCGAAAGAGTCCTATCTGGTGCATAGACGCAAAGACAGAAGACAGGAAACAACCACCCACAAAACCCAACACAAAACAGGCTACCTAAATATGGTTCCCAATCAGAGACAATGACTAACACCTGCCACTGATTGAGAACCATATCAGGGCAAACATAGAGAAGGGAAAACTAGACACACAACATAGAATGCCCACTCAGCTCACGTCCTGACCAACACTAAAACAAAGAAAACACAAAAGAACTAGGGTCAGAACGTGACACCCACTGGAATCCCGAGGTAGGGGGGGGGATCTATCAAATAGAGGTGCGCCAACGTTATTTATTTATCTGACCAGGTAAGCTGACTGAGTACACATTCTCATTCACAGCAGCGACCTGGGGATGTAATTAGTAAAATCGGTCACACTACGACATAATACCAAATGAACCACAATTCATTCATAATACTTTGAATATACAGTTTCACGGACAAATTGTTGTTATTTTTTTCTGTTTTATTTTGTGTGAAATCGTTAAGAATAATATTAATAAACCAGTCTGCACACCACCAAGGTGAATTGGTTTAGTCTTGACTCTTGGTTGACAGTGTCGGGGGATGGGTAATGAACTGATGCTTGAGTGCCAAATCAACACAAATTTGTTTCTATTTGTCTTTGTTATTTCGTTTTGATGTTTATGAGGAACTGGGAGACTAGTCAGGGAAAGATGAATGGAGGAAAGTACAGAGACATCCTTGTTGAAAACCTGCTCCAGAGCGCTCAGGACCTCAGACTCCATCAGCACAATGACCGTAAGCACACAGCCAAGATAATGCAGGAGTGGCTTCGGGACAAGTCTCTGAATGTCCTTGAGCGCCCCAGCCAAAGCTGGGACTTGGACTCGATCAAACATCTCTGTTAAGACCTGAAAATAGCTTTGCAGCGACTCTCCTCGCCCACCCTGACAGAGCTTGAGAGGATCAGCAGAGAAGAATGGGAGAAACTCCCCAAATACAGGTGTGCCAAGCTTGTAACGTCATACACAAGACAACTCTATGCTGTAATTAGAGGTCGACCGATTCATCTGAATGATGACGATTTATTTTTTAAATGTTTTTTTACACCTTTATTTATCTAGGCAAGTCAGTTAACAACACATTATTATTTTCAATGAAGGAGTAGGAACGGTGGGTTAACTGCCTTGTTCAGGGGCAGAATGACAGATTTTTACCTTGTCAGCTTGGGGTTTCAATCTTGCAACCTTACAGTTAACTAGTCCAACGCTCTAACCACCTGCCTCTCATTGCACTCCACGAGGAGCCTGCCTGTTACGCGAATGCAGTAAGCCAAGGTAAGTTGCTAGCTAGCATTAAACTTATCTTATAAAAAACAATCAATCAATCACTCATAATCACTAGTTAATTACACATGGTTGATGATATTACTAGTTTATCTAGTGTGTAATTGATATGGTCCGTATTCACGGTTCCGTATTTCACTGAAAGAATAAACGTCTTGTTTTCGAGATGATAGTTTCTGGATTCGACCATATTAATGACCTAAGGCCGTATTTCTGTGTGTTATTATGTTATAATTAAGTCTATGATTTGATAGAGCAATCTGACTGAGCGATGGTAGGCACTAGCAGGACCGTAAGCATTCATTCAAACAGCACATTTGTGCGTTTTGACAGCAGCTCTTTGCTGTGCTTCAAGCATTGCACTGTTTATGACTTCAAGCCAATTAACTCCCGAGATTAGGCTGGTGTAACCAATGTGAAATGGCTAGCTAGTTAGCGGGGTGCACGCTAATAGCGTTTCAAATGTCACTTGGAGTAGTTATTCCCCTTCCTCTGCATGGGTAACGCTGCTTCGAGGGTGGCTGTAATCGATGTGTTCCTGGTACGAGCCCAGGTAGGGGCGAGGAGAGGGACGGAAGCTATACTGTTACACTGGCAATACTAAAGTTCCTATAAGAACATCCAATAGTCAAAGGTATATGAAATACAAATGGTATAGAGAGAAATAGTCCTACAATTCCTATAATAACTACAACCTAAAACTTCTTACCTGGGAATATTGAAGACTCATGTTAAAAGGAACCACCAGCTTTTATATGTTCTCATGTTCTGAGCAAGGAACTTACATGGCACATATTGCACTTTTACTTTGTTCTCCAACACTTTGTTTTTGCATTATTTAAACCAAATTGAACATGTTTCATTATTTATTTGAGGCTAAATTGATTTTATTGATGTATTATATTAAGTTAAAATAAGTGTTCATTCAGTATTGTAACTGTCATTACTACAAAAAAAATAAAGAAAATGGCCGATTAATCGGTATCAGCTTTTTTTGGGTCCTCCAATAATCTGTATCGGCATTGAAAAATCATAATCGGTCGACCTCTAGCTGTAATCACCGCCAAAGGTGCTTCAACAAAGTACTGAGTAAAGGGTCTTCTGTAAATGTGATATTTCAGTTTTAGATTTTTAAGACATTTGCAAAAATTTATAAAAACCTGTTTTGCTTTATCATTCTGGGGTATTTTGTGTAGATTGATGAGGAGGAAAAAAACAATTTAATCCATTTTAGAATTAGGCTGTAACGTAGCAAAATGTGGAAAAGGTCAAGCGGTCTGAATACTTTCCGAAGGCACTCTATAAGGAAGATTGACATAGAGAAAGAGAGTGAGAAAGAATGGCAGAAAGACAGAGAGAGCTCTAAAGTTCACTGCAGTAGCTTTGCCATTAGGATCGTGGAATAGTTCTAGGGGGACTGTGAAGTTGTTAACTCTACTCGGCTCTGTTATCAACAGCCACACACACACACACACACACACACACGCACGCACGCACGCACGCACGCACGCACGCAAATATTCAGCGTTACATGGTCTGTTGGTCATTTGAACCCGAGCTAATATGTGTCATCTCGTCTAGCCACCCTCTAAAATCAGCCTTTATCAGTCTGTGTCTCAAAGTCCCTTATTTTTCTAATTTTCCCCTCCATTCCCATCTCGCCCTCAGTCCTATTTCAGAGCACTTCTACTGTTCTGGTAATGGAAATATTAACACTTCTACAGTGCCAATCCAAGTTGATAGCTCACAGCCTCAACAATACACAAACAATGGGTTTGATTATCAGTGGGAGATATTAAAGGTAAACTGCAAAACCCAGCTTCATATGATGCAATATGCATCATACAGGCCAGATTTCCGATACTTTGGAAAGTGATAAATCTTGAAAACTTGATGGCTGACATGCAAAACATTTTTGGGATTATATCAATAACGGACTAATGAAACAAATACCAAAAGGCAGTGTTTGGGTGAAGTTTTCCTTTAAAGTTGCAACCACTTTACAGTCTTTACACACTTGTCTTGTGGTAATTAAAGCACACGAGCGCACACGCACACGGCCATTCAAAAGTTTGGGGTTACTTAGAAATGTCCTTGTTTTTGAAAGAAAAGCACATTTTTTGGTCGATTAAATTAACATAGAATTGTCTCCCGCAAAACACCAATCTCAATGTCAACAGGAAAGAGGTGACTCCGGATTGCTGGCCTTCTGGGCAAACTTGCTAAGGAAAAAACACATCTCAGACTGGCCAATAAAAATAAAAGATTAATGTGGGCAAAAGAACACAGACACTGGACAGAGGAACTCAGCCTAGAAGGCCAGCATCCCGGAGCCACCTCTTCACTGTTGAGGTTGAGACTGGTGTTTTGCGGGTACAATTTAATTAAGCTACCAGTTGAGGACTTGTGAGGTGTCTGTTTCTCAAACCAGACACTCTAATGTACTTGTTCTCTTGCTCAGTTGTGCACTGGGGCCTCCCGCTCGTCTCTCTATTCTGGTTCGGGCCAGTTTGCGCTGTTCTGTGAAGGAGTAATACACAGCTTTGTACGAGATCTTCAGTTTCTTGGCAATTTCTCGCATGGAATAGCCTTCATTTCTCAGAACAAGAATAGACTGACGAGTTTCAGAATAAATGTCTTTGTTTCTGGCTATTTGAGCCTGTAATCGAACCCACAAATGCTGATGCTTCAGATACTCAACTAGTCTAAAGAAGGCCAGTTTTATTGCTTCTTTAATTAACACATCTTTCAGCTGTGCTAACATAATGGCAAAAGGGTTTTCTAATTATCAATCAGCCTTTTGAAATGATAAACTTGGATTAGCTAACACAACGTGCCATTGGAACACATGTGTGATCGCTTCTGATAATGTGCCTCTGTACGCCTGTGTAGATACTCCATTAAAAATCAGCCATTTCCAGCTACAATAGTCATTTACAACATTAACAATGACCAATTTGATGTTATTTTAATGGACAAAAATGTGTTTTTCTTTCAAACACAAGGACATTTCAAAGTGTCCCCACACTTTTGAACGGTAGTGTGAATAGAAAGCACATAGTAGTACTAGAAACACATTGCATGGAACCGGAAGGTTGCAAGTTCAAACCCCCGAGCTGACAAGGTACAAATCTGTCCTTCTGCCCATGAACAGGCAGTTAACCCACCATTCCTAGGCCATCATTGAAAATAAGAATTTGTTCTTAACTGCCTAGTTAAATAAAGGTTAAAAAAATAAATTTAAAAAATAATGAGGGAGTTACATGCTTGAGGGTAGCATTCCTGGGAGACAGAGATACATCTATAGAGGACTCTAGTCTAGGAATTCTAGGTGGGAATGGTTTTCAGGTTACTGGGGCCAGAAGGAGAGTGAGATGTTCTGCAGCCTGCAGAAACATGAGAGAGAGAGAGCAAGAAGCAAAATAAAGGATTCTGGACAAATATCCATGATCGATGACTCATTACCTATCTGTTAGCTATCCCTTATCTATCATAGATCATCGGCATCGATCACAGAGGCCCAGAAAATAAAAATCAGAATATGGTTTGAAAAATGTAAAGAAACTCTTCTCCTAATGGGAAAAAAGGTGATTCGGCAGTGTGTAAGGTTTGGCTTTCTCTGAACTGTGTGAAAATCTGTTAATCTTCACGCATGAATGCAAGGACTCTCTCACATACACACACACACACACTCCACACAGCAAGAGAGTGTGTGTGACCAATCAGAGCCATAGTAAAAAAGAAAAGCAAATCCTGGTTAAGATCATTAAATTCTAGTTTGAATAAAAGGTCAATGTCATAATCATATAATGTTTGTTTACAATATGGAGGATTGTTTGCTGAGCTAAACCCCAGCTGTCACAGGGACACAGGGGAAGGAGAACGCTTCCAGACAAACTAAACACCTTCTTTGCCCGCTTTGAGGATAATACAGTGCCACCGTCGCGGCTCGCTAACAAAGACTGCGCTCTTTCCTTCTCAGTGGCTGACGTGAGTAAAATTTTTATAAATGTTAACCCTCGCAAGGCTGCTGGCCCAGACAGCATCCCTAGCCGCGTCCTCAGAGCATGCGCAGACCAGCTGACTGGTGTGTTTACAGACATATTTGATCGCTCCCTATCCCAGTCTGTTGTCCCCACATGCTTCATTGTTCCTTGTTCCATTGTACCCAAGAAGGCAAAGAAAACTGAACTAAATGACTACCGCCCCGTAGCATTCACTTCTGTCATCATGAAGTGCTTTGAGAGGCTAATCAAGGATCATATCACCGCCACCTTACCGGCCACCCTAGACACACTTCAGTTTGCATACCTCCCCAACAGGTCCACAGATGACGCAATTGCCATCGCACTGCACACAGCCCTATCCCATCTGAATAATATTTATGTAAGAATGCTGTTCATTGACTACAGCTCAGCATTCAACACCATCGTACCTTCCAAGCTCATCATCAAGCCGGAGGCCCTGGGTCTCAACCCCTCCCTGTGCAAATGGGTCCTGGACAGTCTGACAGGCCGCCCCCAGATGGTGAAGGTAGGAAACATCATCTCCACTTTGCTGAATTGTCCACTCACACAGGCAGTGTGGTGAAGACTGTGCAACAGCACCTCTTCAACCTCAGGAGGCTGAAGACATTTGGCTCGTCACCCAAAACCCTGCCAAACTTTAACAGATGCACAATCGAGAGCATCCTCTCGGGCTGTATCACAGCCTGGTACGGCAACTGCTCCGCCCTCAAACGCAAGGCTCTCCAGAGGGTGGTTCGTTCTTCACAATGCATCACCGGGGGCAAACTACCTTCCCTCCATGACACCTACAGCGCCCGATGTCACAGGAAGGCCAAAAAGATCATCAAGGGCAACAACCACCCGAGCAACTGCCTGTTCACCCCGCTATATCATCCAGAAGGCGAGGTCAGTACAGGTCAAAGCTGGGACCGAGAGATTGAGAAACAGCTTCTATCTCAAGGTCATCAGACTGCTGAACAGCAGTCATTAACTCAGAGAGGCTGCTGCCTGCATTGAGACCCAATCACTGGACACTTTAATAAATGGGTCACTAGTCACTTTAAACAATGCCACTCTAAATAATGGCACTTTAATAATGTCTACATATCTTACATTACTCATATCACATGTATATACCATCTACTGCATCGTGCCTATGCCGCTCAGCCATATACTTATATGAACATATTCTCATTCACCCCTTTAGATTTGTGTGTATTAGGTAGTTGTTGGGAAATTGTTAGATTACTTGTTCGATTAGTGTGTATTAGGTAGTTGTTGGGAATTTTTAGATCACTTATCAGATATTACTGCACTGTTGGAACGAGAAGCGCAAGCTTTTCGCTACACTCGCATTAATAATAAACATCTGCAAACCATGTGTATGAGACCAAAAACATTTGATTTGAGAAACACTAAAGCTGAAGGTTACGCGAGATCACAGACTAACTAATCTCACCTCAGTTTACAATCAATAATTGACCTGGTTATGCATAAACACGTACGGACGCCGACACACTAATACTAATACACAGGCACACACACGTCCTCCTCAGCCCCCCGTAGAGAGTGACGCTACAACAGATTAAGTTGAGTATCCTTCAATGGCCTGCAGAAATAACAACAACTGCAGAGATTGTTACCTCGTCCCATCTGCCCTACTTTGTTGTTCTAACATACTGTCGCCTCCGACGGCTCACTCTGGATGACTCAGTAACAACATAAAACAAAGACAGAACACATAAGAGGACACACACACACGGTATAGAGAAGGACATCCAAGATAGTAAACATAGCACACCAAGGGCAAATTCTTGGGGAAAACTTTTAGGAGATAGTACCTGGAAAATAATTGCGAGAAAAGATATTAGAAAAAGGTAGAGATGCAGGACACAAACATTCTGTAGGTAGACGACAACAGAGAGAGATACTGTAGGAAGAGAGGGACAGAAGTAAAAGAAGGGTACAGAAGGGCTACAATGACAGCACAAATGCTCTATTCACTCAAGGGGGAACGGAAGGAGACAACAGAGGAGTGCTGCTCACCTCTCACTCCTGTTCACACAGGAATACACACACACACACACACCTCTCTTTCCGTCCCTCTCTCACACACACACTCTTGTTCTGTCTCTCTCTCACCTTTCCATCTGTGAGACGTGCTTGTAGCTCTGACAAGAACATTGACAGCTGACGGTGAAAACAAAGCTGGCATACACACCGAGTGGACAAACACAGACCCACACAGTCGATAGTGAAAAGCCGCTGTGACCTTTGCACATTCTTTCGACCGGCGTGTTTGTGTAAGCTCCAATCGTTTCCTCTCTGTGTGTCAAGTGTCTACCAAGCGTGTAGCTGCAAGTCCACGTTGTTGTGGACAGCCACGCTTTCAATAAGTCTCTCTCTCAGAGAAAGGGGCGAGAGAAGCTGGAAGGAGAACAAGAGAAAGGGGGAGTGGTTTCACCGTGCACACGGTTAACCCTCTGTGACAAAAGAGAGGAGTTGGTTGGAGCTCAGGAATGCAAGACCCTCTCTCATTGTCTAACCTGATTCCAAAGAGTGGATGATTAACAGTGTGTGTGTGTGTGTGTGTGTGTGTGTGTGTGTGTGTGTGTGTGTGTGTGTGTGTGTGTGTGTGTGTGTGTGTGTGTGTGTGTGTGTGTGTGTGTGTGTGTGTGTGTGTGTGTGTGTGTGTGTGTGAATTTCTTCAATTCACATTTTATGCTTCCTGTAGGGTGTGGATAATTCAAATTAGAATGTATTGTTTGAATTAAATTACATTCAGACATTCCGAATTTCATTGGATAAAACCTCATTTCAGCCAGTGTTTATTCCACAAGTTACCACCAGCTAAAGCTATGAAGTTGAAATGCCTATTTACTCTGTTCCATCTCACTGAGCAATCCACTATCTCATCAGCCCAGCCACGCAATTTATAAACTTGATCTCTGCTATAAAAAGCATCTAGACATTATCTCCCATTTCTTTTAGACTAGCGTTTGGTTTTCAACAGCAGAGATTTGTATAAACCTCGCGGTCTGTCTCTCTGACATTTGCAACATTGTTTCAATATTCAAATTCGATCTCCAGCTGTTCCATAGCAATGAACATTTTGGGATGAGACAGACAGACAGGTAGACAGCTTTTCTCAGATGGCATCATTTTTATGGATATATACTAAGTATCCTGCATTATTAGCTCGACTTCGTCTCGGGCCTAACAACACCTGTGCCAATATATCCTCCAAACACCGGCTTCTCTGGCATTATCACTTAAGTAGGGAACGTGTGTGCGCTTACGTACGTATGTGCATGTGTGTGAGTTCATGCAACAGGGGAGTACAGCTCTCTAATTAAAGTAGACACAATGCTGTTTTTGCTGAACAGAGAGCTAGTTGGAGCCTGCGTCTGGCCTGCTATCTAAATTAAGCTGTGATGATGTGTGTGTGTGTGTACAAGGTCTACGTGTGTGTGTGTGTGTGTGTGTGTGTGTGTGTGTGTGTGTGTGTGTGTGTGTGTGTGTGTGTGTGTGTGTGTGTGTGTGTGTGTGTGTGTGTGTGTGTGTGTGTGTGTGTGTGTGTGTGTGTGTGTGTGTGTGTGTGTGTGTGTGTGTGTGTGTGTGTGTGTGTGTGTGTGTGTGTGTGTGTGTGTGTGTGTGTGTGTGTGTGTGTGTGAAAATAAAAGTTATATCCTGAAATTCAATCTCAGTCCCTAGAGCACCAGTTTCCCATCGAGCCTCCAAGCGAAACCAAGACAGTCCGATTCCAGTAGAAACAACACAAACAACTGGGAGCAGCGCTCGCCGTTCTATACAAATAACAAAAAGAAAACACGCTGATGAAACGGACAGTGATTCATACAGTAATTCTACAGCCACCAGTTTTAAGGTTTCGCATTGCTAATGGACCTTTAGGTCAGTTGAACTGGTTTCACTGCTTTCTTCTCGTCTCCAGTGCTCATACTCCCCTGGTTGCTTTGGGTAGAAGTTACCCATAGGCACAGTTATAAATCTAGGATCAGCTTACCTTCCGCCATTCCTGACCTTAACCATTAGAGGAGAGGCAGCAAGGAACTGACCTTAGATCAGTGTCCAGGGATGTTGGCTCAGGATCCGGTGGCTGTCAAACCAGATGACTAATGCAGGTTAACACCTCTGCTTATCTCCTAATTATGAGGTTAAAGGTCTGGCTGGGCCTTGGCCAGTAAACCTAAAGTCCCCCCACCACAACACCCATACAGGGGGTCCGACATAAACGGGGGGGAGTGGCCAGGGTTCAGGGTTGGGTTTCCCCACCAGCATAAAATGTGTGGGAAGGGGAAGAGAGAGAAGAGAGATGACATGGTTTAGGTTTCCCTGGCTCCCACGTATGTTCCACATAAATTGGTGGGTAGGAAATAGTGAGGAGGGGGGTGGGGCTGTATTTGCCCTCCCAAGAACATTCGGGAACGCCTCCATGCTTCCTATGAGAAACACAGTTTCTCAGTGCAACTTGTCTGCTCTACCTTCAAAAGGAGGCGTGGCCGGGAAGACTGCTTCTGTGTTCAAAGCGCAGGATAAACAAACAGCGAGACAGCTAATCTCTTCTCCATAGGAGTTGCAGACACTAGGTTGATCTGATCACTGCCTTTCTCCCCCGCGGAGACAACTAATGGGTTGGCTCTCAGCACCACCGAGCAAGACAGATAACTGCTACAAAACACACACGCATATAGACAGACACTCAATCGCGGATGTGCACACACACACACAACAATTTGCCCTGGCATATTAGCCACACCTGCCCACATCACTGTGCGCGCACCTGCCCCCATGTTACTTACACATAACATAGGCAGCACACTAGTACGGCGTTTTTCAAAATGTGAAACATCGTCCTCCTCCTGTTTTAAGACAAATACAACACTTAGAAACCACAACTCACCACGACAACTGTGCCTCTGTTGCCTCCCTTCTGTGCAGTCTGTCTCTGTATCTTCTCTGCTGTCACTGTCAGTCTGTCACGACTTCACATAGAGCCAACATATTAAGGAACTGGCAGTACATCGGACTCTCTCTGGTTACTTCCTACCTCCACCGCACTCACCTCTGACCTGTCTCCGCTAAGCCTCCTTTCCCACAGCACTGGTACCAGAAGACCAGGGGATCATGCTTGGCCCAGCAACATCCTAGTCGTGAATGAATAGACTCATATACCAGATAAAGAAGAATAATGACAGAATAAATGCTTAACAGATGACCATTGGCTCATAATACCTTATAAAAGCCTAACTACTATCCTAAGGGTTAATTACTATTACACTATAATTTCGAGCCAAAACATACAACTGGCAGTACATCAGTCCATGTCTCTGCTTTTTATTCGTGCCTCCACTGCACTTGACTGCTGCAGCAGCAGCTGAGCTGTCTGTGCTTCTAGGTCTAGCATGCTCTTTCCATGGCATAGACTGACCAGGTGAATGCTATGATCCCTTATTGATGTCACTTGTTAAATCTACTTCAAATCAGTAAAGATGAAGGATTTTTAAGCCTGGAGACTATTTTTATTTTACCTTTATTTTACTAGGCAAGTCAGTTATGAACAAACTCTTATTTTCAATGACAGCCTAGGAACAGTGGGAACAGTGGGTTAACTGCCTGGTCAGGGGCAGAATGACAGATTTGTACCTTGTCAGCTCAGGGATTTGAACTTGCAACCTTTCGGTTACTAGTCCAACGCTCTAACCAATAGGCTACCCTGCCACCCCAATTGAGATGGATTGTGTGCCATTCAGAGGGTGAATATATCTTAGTAACCTCAAAGCTCATCACTAAGCTGAGGACCCTGGGACTAAACATCTCACTCTGCAACTGGATCCTGGATATCATGACGGGCTGCCCCCAGGTGGAAAGGATAGGTAACACATTACCACGCTGATCCTCAATACAGGGGCCACCTCAGGGGTGTGTCCTCAGTCCCCTCTTGTACTCCCTGTTCACCCATGACTACATGGCCAGGCATGACACCAACACCATTATTAAGCTTGCCGACGACACAACAGTGATAGGCCTGATCACGACAACGATGAGACCAGAGACCTGGCCGTGTGGTGCAGGATAACAACCTCTCCCTCAACGCGATCAAGACAAAGGAGATGATTGTGGCCTGCAGCAAAAGGAGAACTGAGCACGCACCAAGTTCCTTGGTGTCCACATCACCAACAATCTAACATGGTCCAAACACACCAAGACACATGTGAAGAGGGTACGACAAAGCCTATTCCCCCTCATGGGGACTGACAAGATTTGTCATGGGTCCTCAAATCATCAAAAAGTTCTACAGCTGCACCATCGAGAGCATCACTGCCTGGTTTGGCAACTGCTGGGCCTCCGACTGCAAGGCATGACAGAGGGTAGTGCGTACGGCCCAGTACATCGCTGAGACCAAGCTTCCTGCAATCTAGGACCTCGATACCAGGCAGTGTCAAATTCCCAAAGACTCCAGCCACCCTAGTCATAGACTGTTCTCTCTGCTACCGCACAGCAAGCAAGCAAAATCTGTCTTCTAACAAAATCATCTGTAGCGTCTGAACGGTTTAGCCTACAAACTATTATGGGACTCTTACGAACACGATGCGTCTTGGCACTCGTCTGAAGTCGGCACAGCCGATCTGCCAACTTCTGTCTGTAACGTCCAAACAGCTTGGGCTACACACTAATTTGACTCCTCTGTGAAAAGTTGAGACTCTCTAGGATGACCACAGGCCTCACAAGACTCATCTGAAGGTCCCCCAGGATCCGTTGAAAATAAAAACAATTGAGGTACAGTATCTATGGAGACGGTTTAGTGCCAAAACATAAGGGGATGAACACATGTCCAAAATATAACAAATGTTTCCTGATCTTTCTTATTTATTCCAGACATAAGACAGACACCTCAGAACAAACTTCCTTGTCATCTGTTGGTCCATGTCGTGAATCTGTTATTCAATCCGATAGTATGGGCTAATAGTAGTAAGGCCCCCAACAATGTTTCATCAAATTATTTAAGCATTTTTGGGCTTAGACAGGGCGTAGACTCTTAAGGGTTCATTAAGTGATAACGCCCGAGAAGCCGGTGTATAAAGGATACATTGGCACCGGTCTTGTCTCAGGCCGGCAAAACCGTGCCAATATATCCCCCAAACACCGGCTTCAGGGGCATTATCACTTTCATACAACGGGTTACCAACATATTCAAATAATGATTGACATATTTTCATTAAATACATTATTTTGATTAATTTATTCATTCTATTTCATCCTTCCACATGTCCCGACACAAATCTAGGGTTGCTACCCAAGCTGGCTGTTCTATCGGTTCGGTTGCCAGAGACGCGACCTAGTCGTTCATTCTAAATGTGCCATTGCCAAATTGGCTGGCCACGTTCTTATCCCCGTCAATCAGTGCAGACAGAATAACAAAAGTAGCTGAATTTGTTGAATCGATTTTCTAGTGGCATTTATTTGGATACATCCATAACAATGAGCAAATGAGGCGCGATTTCGCCTGGCATAGAGAATGTGCTCTCTCGTCAGGACACTGCTGTTCAGAGGAGCTAGCCAACAACACAGCTAACACAACATCTTCAAACGTAAGCTGGAAAGACGACATACTAGCTGCATTTATTTTGTACATATCCATAATCTTGCTGCCAGCTGATTCATGATTTCGACTGGCTGAGAAACGCTGCCTGCCTCACTCTCTCTCGTCCCGACTCCCAACCCCTACACGTTCATTACTATGCGACAGTTGGAGATCGAATTCAAATTTTAATATTGAACCAATGTTGCAAATGTCGGAGAGAGACAGCAAGGTTTACACAAATCTCCACTGTTGAAGACGAAATGCTCGTCTAAAAGAGATATTTTAAAGTCAAATATTTATCCGGTGGTAATTTGTGGAATAGGTTGAGTGCGCTGGAGTGCACTTTTAATCAGGATTAGACCCAAACATTGTATAATTAAGCAATAATGCATGGGTGGGCGGGAGGGTTGGTATATGGCCGATATGTGGTATATGGCCAACATACCACAGCTAAGGACTGTTCTTAAGCACGACGCCTGGTGGAGGTTGCCAAGATATTGCAGAGCTGTCATCATGGCAAAGGGTGGCTACTTTTAAATATATTTTGATTTGTGTGACACTTTTTTGCTTACTATATGATTCCATATGTGTTATTTCTTAGTTTTCAATTCTTCACTATTACTCTACAATGTAGAAAATAGTAAAAATAAAGGTAAACTCTTGAATGAGTAGGTGTGTCCAAACTTTTGACTAGTACTGTATATATTACACAATAGCGTTCAAAAGTTTGGGGTCACTGAGAAATGTCCTTGTTTTTGAAAGAAAATCAAACAATTTTGTCCATTAAAATAACATCAAATGAATCAGAAATAGAGTGTAGACATTCTTAATCTTCTAAATGGCTATTGAAGCTGGAAACTGCAGTTTTTTTATGAATCTCCGTAGGTGTACAGAGGCCCATTTTCAGCAACCGTCACTCCTGAGTTCCAATGGCACATTGTGTTAGCTAATACAAGTTTATCATTTTATAAGGCTGATTGATAATCAGAAAACCCTTTTGCAATTATGTTAGCACAGTTGACTAGTTGAGTATCTGGAGCGTCACCATTGGTGGGTTTGATTACAATCTCAAAATGGCCAGAAACAAAGGCCTTTCTTCTGTAACTCGTCAGTCTATTCTTGTTCTGAGAAATGAAGGCTATTCCATGCGAGAAATTACCAAGAAACTGAAGATCTCGTACAACGCTGTGTACTACTCCCTTTACAGAACAGCGCAAATTGGTTCTAACCAGAATAGAATGAGGAGTGGGAGGACCTGGTACACAACTGAGCAAGAAGACAAGTACATTAGAATGTCTAGTTTGAGAAACAGTCGCCTCACAAGTCCTCAACTGGTAGCTTCATTAAATAGTACCCGCAAAACTCCAGTCTCAACGTTAACTTCTTCGAGATAGGGGGCGCTCTTTTAATTTTTGGATAAAAAACATTCCCGTTTTAAACAAGATATTTTGTCATGAAAAGATGCTTGACTATGCATGTAAGAAAAAACTCTGACGTTTCCAAAACTGCAAAGATATTATCTGTGAGTGCCCCAGAACTAATGCTACAGGCGAAACCAAGATGAAATTTCATACAGGAAATAGTCCAGATTTTGAATGCCCTGTGTTCCAATGTCTCCTTATATGGCTGTGAATGCGCCAGGAATGAGCCTGCACTTTCTGTCGTTTTCCCAAGGTGTCTGCAGCATTGCGACTTATTTGTAGGCATATCATTGGAAGATTGACTATAAGAGACTACATTTACCAGGTGTCCGCCTGGTGTCCACGTTCCATTTTCTTCAGAGGAGAAACCAAACTGCCACGAATGATTTATCATCGATGGATATGTGAAAAACACCTTGAGGATTGATTCTGAACAACGTTTTCCATGTTTTCCGAATCCCACCGTACCTTCTCCGCTGTGCAATCTGGTTTCCGAGCCGGTCACGGGTGCACCTCAGCCACACTCAAGGTACTAAATGATATCATAACCGCCATCGATAAAAGACAGTACTGTGCAGCCGTCTTCATCGACCTCGCCAAGGCTTTCGACTCTGTCAATCACCAAATTCTTATCGGCAGACTCAACAGCCTCGGTTTTTCGGATGACTGCCTTGCCTGGTTCACCAATTACTTTGCAGACAGAGTTCAGTGTGTCAAATCAGAGGGCATGCTGTCCGGTCCTCTGGCAGTCTCTATGGGGGTGCCACAGGGTTCAATTCTCGGGCCGACTCTTTACTCTGTATATATCAATGATGTTGCTCTTGCTGCGGGCGATTCCCTGATCCACCTCTACGCAGACGACACCATTCTATATACTTTCGGCCCGTCATTGGACACTGTGCTATCAAACCTCCAAACGAGCTTCAATGCCATACAGCACTCCTTCCGTGGCCTCCAACTGCTCTTAAACGCGAGTAAAACCAAATGCATGCTTTTCAACCGATCAAATCAGAGGGCATGCTGTCCGGTCCTCTGGCAGTCTCTATGGGGTGCCACAGGGTTCAATTCTCGGGCCGACTCTTTTCTCTGTATATATCAATGATGTTGCTCTTGCTGCGGGCGATTCCCTGATCCACCTCTACGCAGACGACACCATTCTATATACTTTCGGCCCGTCATTGGACACTGTGCTATCAAACCTCCAAACGAGCTTCAATGCCATACAGCACTCCTTCCGTGGCCTCCAACTGCTCTTAAACGCGAGTAAAACCAAATGCATGCTTTTCAACCGATCGCTGCCTGCACCCGCATGCCCGACTAGCATCACCACCCTGGATGGTTCCAACCTTGAATATGTGGACATCTATAAGTACCTAGGTGTCTGGCTAGACTGCAAACTCTCCTTCCAGACTCACATCAAACATCTCCAATCAAAAATCAAATCCAGAGTCGGCTTTCTATTCCGCAACAAAGCCTCCTTCACTCACGCTGCCAAGCTTACCCTAGTAAAACTGACTATCCTACCGATCCTCGACTTCGGCGATGTCATCTACAAAATGGCTTCCAACACTCTACTCAGCAAACTGGATGCAGTCTATCACAGTGCCATCCGTTTTGTCACTAAAGCACCTTATACCACCCACCACTGCGACTTGTATGCTCTAGTCGGCTGGCCCTCACTACATATTCGTCGCCAGACCCACTGGCTCCAGGTCATTTACAAGTCCATGCTAGGTAAAGCTCCGCCTTATCTCAGTTCACTGGTCACGATGGCAACACCCATCCGTAGCACGCGCTCCAGCAGGTGTATCTCACTGATCATCCCTAAAGCCAACACCTCATTTGGCCGCCTTTCGTTCCAGTACTCTGCTGCCTGTGACTGGAACGAATTGCAAAAATCGCTGAAGTTGGAGACTTTTATCTCCCTCACCAACTTCAAACATCAGCTATCCGAGCAGCTAACCGATCGCTGCAGCTGTACATAGTCTATAGGTAAATAGCTCACCCTTTTTCACCTACCTCATTCCCATACTGTTTTTATACTGTTTTTATTTATTTACTTTTCTGCTCTTTTGCACACCAATATCTCTACCGGTACATGCACATCTGATCATTTATCACTCCAGTGTTAATCTGCAAAATTGTATTATTCGCCTACCTCCTCATGCCTTTTGCACACATTGTATATAGACTGCCCATTTTTTTTTCTACTGTGTTATTGACTTGCTAATTGTTTACTCCATGTGTAACTCTGTGTTGTCTGTTCACACTGCTATGCTTTATCTTGGCCAGGTCGCAGTTGCAAATGAGAACTTGTTCTCAACTAGCCTACCTGGTTAAATAAAGGTGAAATAAAATAAAATAAAATAAAAATGTTTCTGTCGATATTATGGAGTTAATTTGGAAAAAAAGTTTGAGTTGTAATGACTTAATTTTCGGAGCATTCAGCATGCAACATTTTCACAAAAACAAGAAAAACATTCAAATAAAATACTTTTCCTTTGAAGAACTTCAGATGTTTTCAATGAGGAGACTCTTAGTTAGATAGCAAATGTTCAGTTTTTCCAAAAATATTATTTGTGTAGGACAAATCGCTCCGTTTTGTTCATCACGTTTGGGTAAGCTTAATGCTATGCTAGGCTATCAATACTCTTACACAAATGCTTGTTTAGCTATGGTTCAAAAGCATATTTTGAAAATCTGAGATGACAGTGCTGTTAACAAAAGGCTAAGCTTGAGAGCTAATATATTTATTTAATTTCATTTGCGATTTTCATGAATAGTTAACGTTGCGTTATGCTAATGAGCTTGCGGCGATAATTACACTCCTGGATACAGGTTCTTTTCATAGCCAAACGTGATGAACAAAACGGAGCGATTTGTCCTACACAAATAATAGTTTTGGAAAAACTGAACATTTGCTATCTAACTGAGTCTCCTCATTGAAAACATTTGAAGTTCTTCAAAGGTAAATTATTTTATTTCAATGCTTTTCTTGTTTTTGTGAAAATGTTACATGCTGAATGCTAGGCTTAATGCTATGCTAGGCTATCAATACTCTTACACAAATGCTTGTTTAGCTATGGTTCAAAAGCATATTTTGAAAATCTGAGTTGACAGTGTTGTTAACAAAAGGCTAAGCTTGAGAGCAAATATATTTATTTAATTTCATTTGCGATTTTCATGAATAGTTAACGTTGCGTTATGGTAATGAGCTTGAGGCTATAAATAGGATCCCGGATACGGGATTGCTCGTCGCAACAGGTTAACAGTGAAGAGGCATCTCAGGGATGCTGGCCTTTTCCAACTACAATAGTCATTTACTACATGAACTTCTTAAGCGCACCCGACACGCAGGCGTCCCATCTAGCCATCTGGAAATGCAAATGCCCTACGCTAAATGCTAATGGCACTCGTTAAAACTCAAACGTTCATTAAAACACACATGCAGGGTACTGAATTAAAGCTACACTCGTTGTGAATCCAGCCAACAAGTCAGATTT
The DNA here is from genome assembly GCF_023373465.1 of Oncorhynchus keta. Classification (NCBI taxonomy): domain Eukaryota; kingdom Metazoa; phylum Chordata; class Actinopteri; order Salmoniformes; family Salmonidae; genus Oncorhynchus; species Oncorhynchus keta. The sequence continues at coordinate 57,911,262 of NC_068422.1, read as the reverse complement.
TTAAAATGCTTTTCGGCGAAAGCATGAGAAGCTATTATCTGATAGAATGCAACACCCCGAAATACCTGAAGGGGACGTAAACAAAACGCAGAAATAAAATATAAAACATTCATTACCTTTGACAATCTTCTTTGTTGGCACTCCTAGATGTCCCATGAACATCACTATTGGGTCTTTTGTTCTCGATTAAATCGGTCCATATATACCCTAAATATCGATCTATGAAGAGTGTGTGATGAAGGAAAAAACAGTGTTTTTAAAACGCAACGTCATTTTTTTTAATAAAAAAAGTTGACGATAAACTTTCACAAAACACTTCGAAATACTTTTGTAATCCAACTTTAGGTATTAGTAAATGTTAATAATCTATCAAATTGATCACGGGGCGATGTGTATTCAATAGCTCCACGTCTTAAAATCACGGTCGGAAATTTCTCATCCAAAACATCCTGTCCGAGACCGGAAGGAATGGGCTCTGTCTTACTCGTTTGACCAAGAAACAAAGCCCAGGCAATTGACAAGACTGGCGACATCCTGTGGAAGCTGTAGGACTTGCAATCTCAGCCCCATGTAATTTGGTTTCCCATAAACAATACATGCAAGTGGCGCATTGATATATTTTCCAGATTTTGGTGATCAGTTTTTGTTCCGCTTTTCGATGAAACACACGTTATGTTATAGTCACAGCCGTGATTTAACCAGTTTTAGAAACGTCAGAGTGTTTTCTATCCACACATACTAATCATATGCATATACTATATTCCTGGCATGAGTAGCAGGACGCTGAAATGTTGCGTGATTTTTTACAGAATGTTCGAAAAAGTAAGGGGTAGGCTTAACAGGTTTTAACGATGTCTACGCTGTATTTCTGATCAATTTGATTTTAAATGGACAAAAAAAATGCTTTTCTTTCAAAAACAAGGACATTTCTAAGTGACCCCAAACTTTTGAATGGCAGTGTACATATACACTACCAGTCAAAGTTTAAGAACACCCACTCATTCAAGGGTTTTTCTTTATTTTTACTATTTAAAATAATAGTGAAGACACCAAAACTATGAAAAAAGTGTTAAACAAATCAAAATGTATTTCATACTTGAGATTCTTCAAATAGCCAGCTTTTGCCTTGATTACAGCTTTGCAAACTCTTTGCATTCTCTTAACCAGCTTCACGAGGTAGCCACCTGTGACTTAGTGCCTTCAAAAAACAACAACATCATTAACTTAACTTGGTAGTTAATCATCCAAAGCTGGCCGGCACTCAAAGAAAATAAATTAATCGCTAGAAACCGAGATCATGAACATAAAGAACATGTAATATCAGAGAACATCTCCATGTATGAGAGAGTAAACTGTGAGGGTTTCTCATCTGAGAGAGAAAAATAGAGGAATAGAGAGGGAGAGGGAGAGAGCGAGAGCGAGAGCGAAAGAGAGATGGAAGTGTGACAGTAGGCCTTATGGGAAAAGGGAGAAGAAAGAGGGACTGTTTATGGGGGGGATGAGAGGTGTGGAGTGCAGTGGAGAGAAGGATGATAAAGGATGGGGTATAGCTTATTTCCCCAGTGGAGTAGAAGCTCCATTTCTTACCTTCCAAAGCAGAAGATGAGAGGCATTTATCTCTCTGAAAGAGTAGTGGATGAGAGGTGGAAGAGAGGAGGAGTGGATAAGATGGACAAGATGAAGGGGGTAAGGGCAATCAGAAGGGGAGAAGAGGAGAGAGGGAGGAGAATGGGTCGAGGTAGGTTTAGAGATGGTGAGAGGGGAGGGAGAAGTGTAACAGACGGAAAGAGGGGAAGAGAGACAATGAGGACAGCAGAAGTGTAGAGAGGGGTGGTGAGGAAGGGATGAGGATGCTTACTTCAGGGATAGGAGAGACTTCCATTATGAGCCTGTATGAATCACATCTCCTCTCTGTTAATCTCTTCCCTATTTTTTTCTCTTTCAATATGAAGAGTTTATTTCCAAAACGCAATGTCAACCAATTTTTCACATTTGTGTTTTTTCATCAGATATGATTGCTTATTGTTTGATTCTGTAATGAATTTCCTCCTCTTCTTCCGAAGAGGAGAGGCGAAACGGATCAGAGGACCAATACGCGGCGTGGTAATTGTCCATGGTTCTTTTTAATACGTTAAGGTACACATGAACAACTGACTACAAAAAACAAGAAATGTGAAAACTCAAAACAGTCCTATCTGGTGCAAAGACAGAGACAGGAACAATCACCCACAAACACACAGTGAAACCCAGGCTACCTAAGTATGATTCTCAATCAAAGACAACTAATGACACCTGCCTCTGATTGAGAACCATACTAGGCCGAAACATAGAAATACCCAAAACATACCCAAAACATAGAAAAACAAACATAGACTGCCCACCCAACTCACGCCCTGACCATACTAACTAAATACAAAACACAGGAAATAAAGGTCAGAACGTGACAGATTCATAGATTTTAGATGTGTATCAAAATTGTTTATCTTCTTTTACGGTATATATCCATTGTTAAGTTGGAATGGGATGTTCGTATCCTGTATGTTTGACTGTGACATGTGGTTGTCTCACCTAGCGATCTTAAGATGAATGCAACTGTAAATTACTCTGGCTAAAAACATCTGCTAAATGTATCAAGAATTCAAGGTAAGACCCAGATGCAGGCACGTCAAATTGACAATGGTTTAGTATTCCAACAGGGGGCAGGCAATAGACAGGTCAAGGTAGGCAGGGGTCAGTAAAACCAGAGGAGGGGCAACGGTACCGGACGGCAGGCAGGCTCATGGTTAGGGCAGGCAGGGGTCAGCAATCCAGAGGTGGGGCAAAGGTACAGGTCGGCAGGCAGACTCAGTGTTAGGGGCAGGCAGGCTCAGTGTCAGGGGCAGGCAGGCTCAGTGTCAGGGGCAGGCGGGCTCAGAGTCAAAACAGGCAAGGGTCAAAACCAGGAGGGTGAGGAAAAAGGAGAGACTGGGAAAGGCAGGAGCCGAGAACAACGACGCTGGTTGACTTGACAAACAAGATGAAGTGGCAACGGACAAACAGCGAACAAAGGTATAAATACACAGGGGATAATGGGGACGATGGGAGACACCTGGAGGGGGGTGGAGACAATCACAAGGACAGGTGAAACAGATCAGGGTGTGACAAAATCACTATAATGTCAAATGTAAATGTTATACATACTATTTTTTCAAAAAATAAATGCACCTTGATGTCACAATTGTATCATTTGTACAGTTCTTTATTGAAAATGTCGTTATTTGTTACATTTCACTGTAAAACTTAGCAGTACTACTTATTTATTGAGAGTGAGGTGGATATATAGCATGTTTTTTAAAACATGATTATTTGTCTCTCTGAAATGAATCCATAAAATGTGATTGATTTTAAACAAATAAATGTCTGTCATTGAACAACCCAATTCCATGATTACATAGTGAAAAAGACCCACACTGATCTCTTTCCTAAGTTCTTTAAACAATAAAGGTTAGTGGCCTCCTGAGTGGTGCAGTGGTCTAAGGCACTGCATTACAGTGCCATTAGAGATCCTGGTTCGAGTCCAAGCTCTGCCGCGACCGAGAGAGCCATGGTGTGGCGCGCAATTGGCCCAGCGTCATCCAGGTTAAGGGAGGGTTTGGTCGGCCGGGATTTCCTTGTCCCATCATGCTCTAGCGACTCCTGTGGCGGGCCGGGCACATGCATGCTGACACGATCGCCAGGTGTACGGTGTTTCCTCTGACACATTGGTGTGACTGGGTTATGTGAGCGTTGTGTCAAGAAACAGTGTGGCGTTGCTGGGTAGTGTTTCGTAGGATGCACAGCTCTCAACCTTTGCCTCTCCCGAGACAACACTCCTGCCCCCCACCATCCCTAAAATATATACACCGAGTGGGAAACTGTCGAGTGTGAAAAACCCAGCAGTTCTTGACACTCTCAAACCGGTGCCCCTTCTACCATTCACCTGGTCAGTCTATATATCGTGGAAAGAGCAGGTGTTCCTAATGTCTTCTGCACTCGGTGTATATGTTTTAGGGATGGTGGGGGGCAGGAGTGTTATAGGGATGGAGATGGGAGGCAGTGGGGTGGACGTTTTAAATTGTCCTGCGTGTGAGTCCACCAGTGGTTATTGACAGGGATAAATGCTAACTGTTTGTTTAGATTGAGTGAGGCCTATACACAACCCCCACTGCATGGCACTGACCATAAGCACACAGCACAGCAGGCTCTGATATATTGTGAGATACTCTACCCTCCCCTGTGTGCAAAGTGTTTAGTCAGAACACCACCTGACCCTCTAAGCCCTATGGGAGAGCCAGTCAGGCAGTGGTAAAGACAATAAGCGCCTTCCACTTTCACTGGTCAGGGGTCTGAGGTCAAGAGGTAGGGGTCAGGGCGAGAGAGGTATTGTGCCTAACCGGTCAGCTCTGCAATGATGTGTCTGGCTCCTGTGAGGAGAGGACCAGTGGGATGCTGTGTGTGTGTGTGTGTGTGTGTGTGTGTGTGTGTGTGTGTGTGTGTGTGTGTGTGTGTGTGTGTGTGTGTGTGTGTGTGTGTGTGTGTGTGTGTGTGTGTGTGTGTGCGTGCGTGCGTGCGGGCGTGCGGGCGGGCGTGCGTGCGTGCGTGCGTTTAGTAGAGTTAAGGGCCTATGAGAGCCTGTGAACCACATCAAATCCCCACCACCCACATATCAGTGTGAATTTTTACACCTATTTTACACCTTTTACATCAATTTCATTATGATCCAATGCCCTGTCAGAGACCTTATATGAGTCTCACAGGATTTAGCCTGTCACACAGCACGAACGGGAGAGACTGTGTTGAACAAAGGATGAACACATGCACCCACCCACATATGCATGCTCCCTAGGGTTGTCCCCGACTAAAATATATCTTAGTCGACCAAGAGTCGTCTGTTCCTTCGACCAATCAATGAGTCAACATTTTTAAACATGATTTTTCCATATATTGACACATCCTATGTGTTTTAATCGAATCAACTATATTCACTGAGCTGGTCTGATGCTTTAAGCACACTCTTTGATTAAATAATTAAGACAGACAAATTGCTTGGGGGAGTCCGAACAGCAATTGATTTGATTGTGCCGGGCCAGGCTCAGACTTGCTGCACTGTGTAATTAAAAAATAAAGACAGCGAGTAACTGTGTCTCCCTCTCCTCCCTGCTGCAACGACCACCACAGAACATCAGTCTTTATTGCGCTGTCCCGTGTTGCTGAAGCTGCACCATAAGCACAGCCATTTCTGACTGAAAAGTTCTGTCACCGAAAGCCCTCATTTGTTTAGGAAAAACATTCCCTATTCCCTCAACATCTGCTCCCTTTACTTGCCACATGTATGCATTGCACTGCACTTGACCAAAGACCTATTCACACGGGACTAGTATTACTAGAGAATGTTGACTATGTAATTATTACTCCAGAATGTCCATTATTCCTGGGGACGATTCGGACGGGATTAGTTTATTCTAAACTGCCCCCTGAAATTATTATTATTATTTTTTTTTATATAAATTGCGACGGAAGCCTGGAGGTTTTTATTCTAGGCACGAAGATACAGTATTTCAACATGTTCAGGGCCACACTGATGACTCGAACTTGGTACCCAAGTTTCTAAGTGTCGCCATAATATTTCATTGAGGGAGTGTGATCATAATCATTAGGATATTTTAGTGATCCGCAGTACGTCCTAAATGCCCCCAGCCTTCAGATGTGAATTAAACACTGTTTAACCTGTTGCGACGAGCAATCCCGTATCCGGGATCCTATTTATAGCCTCAAGCTCATTACCATAACGCCATGTTCCCTATTCATGAAAATCGCAAATGAAATGAATATATTTGCTCTCAAGCTTAGCCTTTTGTTAACAACACTGTCATCTCAGATTTTCAAAATATGCGTAAGAGTATTGATAGCCTAACATAGCATTAAGCCTAGCATTCAGCATGCAACATTTTCACAAAAACAAGAAAAGCATTCAAATAAAATCATTTACCTTTGAAGAACTTCAGATGTTTTCAATGAGGAGACTCTCAGTTAGATAGCAAATGTTCAGTTTTTCCAAAAATATTATTTGTGTAGGACAAATCGCTCCATTTTGTTCATCACGTTTGGGTAAGAAAAAACCCGAAAAATAAGTCATTACAACGCAAACATTTTTCCAAATTAACTCCATAATATCGACAGAAACATGGCAAACGTTGTTTAGAATCAATCCTCAAGGTGTTTTTCACATATCTATCGACGATAAATCATTCGTGGCAGTTTGGTTTCTCTTCTGAAGAAAATGGAACATGCATGGACCTGGAGATTACGCAATCATTTAGACGGAGGACACCAGGCGGACACCTGGTAAATGTAGTCTCTTATGGTCAATGATCCAATGATATGCCTACAAATACTTCACAATGCTGCAGACACCTTGGGGAAAGGACAGAAAGTGCAGGCTCATTCCTGGCGCATTCACAGCCATATAAGGAGACATTGGAACACAGGGCATTCAAAATCTGGACCATTTCCTGTATGAAATGTAATCTTGGTTTCGCCTGTATCATTAGTTCTGGGGCAGTCACAGATAATATCTTTGCAGTTTTGGAAACGTCAGAGTTTTTTCTTTCCAAAGCTGTCAATTACATGTATAGTCGAGCATCTTTTCGTGACAAAATATCTTGTTTAAAACGGGAACGTTTTTTATCCAAAAATTAAAAGAGATCGCCCCCTATCTCGAAGAAGTTAACGGTTATGGTCGAGAAAGTTAAATGATAATTTCCAAACTTTTAGGTCAGTTGAATGCTGCTTTGCGATCTATTAACATCAAGGGTTGCATTAAACAGCCTAAATATTCGATTCATACGCACAAAACATATTAACAAAAGCATTCACTGGGAAAGTTGATAGGCCACATGTAGGCTATTCATTTATACTGTAGCTTATGCGCAATCAACACCTGTCAAAGTCAGACATTTCTCTCAAAACACAGGGACGTCGATTCGCACGGGACTAGTAGATAGCCAAAAAACAGTAGGTTATTCTGGCTGGAATTGTTACTCTCCTGCCATGTAAAAATGACTGCCATGGCAGATTCAGACGGGACTAAAATTCGGTTTTGTGCTCTTTGCATATAATTACATTACCCGACCTCCCCCAGTAAAACTAATCCAGTCCAAATAGGGCACAATAGGGGCTGACATATAGCATATCATAATCACATCAATACATTGGTTATATCAAACTCTGAACACCGTAACACATGACAGCAAAATGGATGCAGAGGACGTGAAAAATCAAATTGAAACTAAAGTAAAAAAAATAAAATGGGCACCAGTACCGAGTCAATGTGTGGGGTTAGGTAGGGGTAAAGTGACTATGCATAGATAATAAACAGCGAGTAGCAGCAGTGTAAAAAACAAGGGGTGGGGCAATGTAAATAGTCAGAGTTGCCATTTGATTAACTGTTCAGCAGTCTTATGACTTGGGGGTAGAGGCTGTTAAGTAGGCCCTAAAGCTTACGCATTAATGATGCCAGATAGCCCAAAATAATGAAAGAAAAGCCTCAATATAGCCTATAAATATAAATAGCACATGAATGATACATTTATTGTTCTCTCTTTATTCAACCCGCCCTTCATCCACACAATATTTCATGACCCGAAATGCACCTGGCCCCTGGATATAACTGCGGGGACTTCATCACTCTCACACACACACACACACACACACACACACAAAGTTACCCACACATCACCACATCTGGCTGTGAATATAGATTGTGTTTTAAATGTTTAATGAGGACAAATATAAAGCCAAACCATGTTAAGTGTGCTTGGATCAAAGCAATGGAGGCCAGGCAGACAGCAGGCTGACAGATAGGGGACCTGGAGGCGAAAGAAGCGCACACATGTTTAGACGAGGTGCTGGCTAGCGGAGTAGAACACCTGTTTAGACGAGGTGCTGGCTAGCGGAGTAGAACACCTGTTTAGACGAGGTGCTGGCTAGCGGAGTAGAACACCTGTTTAGACGAGGTGCTGGCTAGCGGAGTAGAACACCTGTTTAGACAAGGTGCTGGCTAGCAGAGTAGAACACCTGTTTAGACGAGGTGCTGGCTAGCGGAGTAGAACACCTGTTTAGACGAGGTGCTGGCTAGCGGAGTAGAACACCTGTTTAGACGAGGTGCTGGCTAGCAGAGTAGAACACCTGTTTAGACGAGGTGCTGGCTAGCGGAGTAGAACACCTGTTTAGACGAGGTGCTGGCTAGCAGAGTAGAACACCTGTTTAGACGAGGTGCTGGCTAGCAGAGTAGAACACCTGTTTAGACGAGGTGCTGGCTAGCAGAGTAGAACACCTGTTTAGACGAGGTGCTGGCTAGCGGAGTAGAACACCTGTTTAGACGAGGTGCTGGCTAGCGGAGTAGAACACCTGTTTAGACGAGGTGCTGGCTAGCAGAGTAGAACACCTGTTTAGACGAGGTGCTGGCTAGCAGAATAGAACACCTGTTTAGACGAGGTGCTGGCTAGCGGAGTAGAACACCTGTTTAGACGAGGTGTTGGCTAGCAGAGTAGAACACTAGAAAAAGAAATAGCAAAATCACAACAATCACAAGAATGGCTTCAGAGCAAAGTCAAAGTTGAGACCGAAGGGAGCAAGGGTCTTTAAATTAAAGATTTGGGATAAATATGTTGCTCTGGGATTTGCACTTTTAAGTTGTGCTTCTTTTTACCCACATAATTTACACCACAAGGACAAGTTATAAGACAAATAACTTCCTTAGTGGAGCACGTGATAACACCTTTTATTGGGATCTGTTTTCCTATTTCCTATTATTGTTCGAATGACCTACATTTGTAAGTGCCATTGCATTGGAACGCAGCCATTAGCCATTGTAGTTTCCATCCGGTAGAGGCGCAAATAAAAGTTGTGCAGGGATATTTTTTTGGGGGGGATCAGAGTTTACCAATTGATGTCTGAAATTTCTGCCCCGCGAGAATACAACCAAGGAAGGGTCCGTAAACACATTACCGATACTGTCATCGAATCTTAGAATTTGCCAATGTTTGTGAACAATTCCCTTAATTTGTTCAGAGCACTTTGAATAGCGGGTACCAGGAACGCAATAATGCTTCTTTTTGCTAGACTGTCTTTGAAAGAGATTTGTCACCGATTTGTTTTGAATTTTCTCATTGGCAGTATTAATCGGACCATTTTACCCTTGAATTTTCTTTGCGTCTCAGGCATATTTCTGTCGGAATCTGATTGTTTTTTGCAAATTCTTTCGATTTGACAGAATTGGCTTGTAGGGAAAACTGTTTTTCAAGGGAAGCCCTCAACAAACTGTTACGATCAATAGGTTTCCTGTAAAGATCAGTGTATGAAACATTATCCTCACACAAAATCAGAAGACCAAGGAAACTGATTGGACTGCATAGCAAATCTCAGGTGACAAGACAGGGGATAACACAGATTTAAGCAGAAAGAACCCGTCTAGCGCTGCTGCACAGAGGCTGATTGTACCACAACATACGAAGACTCGCAGGCTACAGTTTGAAACGCACATTCACTCGCACACACACAGGCATGCAGGCACACGCCCTTCCAGAATTCCCATTGGTTACTCACCAGGTTCGCTCTCTGAAATTCCGTTTAATGGGAAAAGCAACTCCTCAATACCAAGAGACCTCACGGGTCAGCCTGGAAATACAAGAGGGAGCTCCTCCCTCTCTCAACCTGGAAAGAAACAAGTGAAACAGTGAGCATTACAGCTGAAGAGAAATAACATAAAATCATGCTCAGGGATTTGGATGACAAGTAGCACAGAAGTCGATCAAAAGTACCAACAACAACAGGAGTTTGTTTAATCAATCTATCCTAGTATTTGTTATATTGTATATATATATTTTTTTACAGCGCTTTCAAGTGTGTGCAAGTGTGCCAGAGAACGCCCATGTTTTCGCAAAAGCTTCCCTTTCTGTAGCCTCTCAATCACATGGGCTCCCGAGTGGTGCAGCGGTCTAAGGCACTGCATCTCAGTGCTAGAGGTGTCACTACAGGCCCTGGTTCCATTCCAGGCTGTATCACAACCGGCCATGATTGGGTGTCCCATAGGGCAGCGCACAGCGTCGTCTGGCCCAGCGTCGTCCGGGTTAGGGTTTGGCCGGGGTAGGCCATCATGGTAAATAAGATTTATTTCTTAATTGACGTGCCTAGTTAAATAAATCAAAAATAAATATGTTGCCCAGACATAGTGAATGAGGGTTCATTACAGAGTTTGAGAGTGTCTAAGTCACATGGAACTACATTATAAGAGACTGAGAGGGAGGCTGAAAAGAGTGGGGGTATTTTAAGATGGAAGCGAGAGCAAAGAGAGTAAGTAACAGAATAAATGTATTATGTCCTTCGCCCATCCTTCTCTCCTCCTTGCTGTGTTTCCAGATGGCCATCTCCTTCTTAGAGAGAACGGAGGACGTGACCTCTGTCAAAAGCTCCAGAAATGGCTGCCTTTGGGCCCCGGGCCCTGCTGCACTCGGAGTAGACACATACTCACCTACACAACTGTCTCCACACTAGACACTGACAGCAGGGGCCTGAAGCATTAAAGGTACACCCAGAGCTACACACACACACGCACGCAATCACACACGCAATCACACACACACACACACACACACACACACACACACACACACACACACACACACACACACACACACACACACACACACACACACACACACACACACACACACACACACACACACACACACACACAGGTCTCTGTCTATTCTTCTCCTCCTGTTGACTGTTAATAGCTGGTGTGTTGCCATTGTTTGCCTGTTAACAGCAGCTTGGTGTGGTAACAGCCCACTGATGGTGACATGACTGGGACAGATTGGCCCATAATGGAAATGCTGTTGTAAAGCTCTATACGACCAGGGGGAATGGGATGAAAACCTACTATAACCCAAACAGAGCCACACTGTCTGGGGGAAAGTAGGGGTGAAGTGAGATGAAAGAAGAGGAGGGGAGGGAGGGGTGAAGGGAGAGATGGGCATAGGTAGGGAGGGAAGACCAGTCCTCTCTTGACATATTACACAGATAACACACTCAGGGAGATAGTAGAGAGAGCACTGCCCTCTAATCAAGCAGTCCAATCATTCAAGCCTGATACTCTGACTCATCATCAATCAAGCAGGGTCTTGGCTGTACATACGGACACACGTTAATTAGAGGCAAGAATCAGAGAAAAAAGAGAGAGAGAGAGAAAACGAGAGAGAGAAAACAAGAGAGAGAAAAAGAGAGAGAAAAAGAGAGAGAGAAAAAGAGAGAGAGAAAAAGAGAGAGAGAACAAGGGGAAGACAGGGGCAGAGAGATAAAGAAGAGTAAAAAGCGGGAAAGAGAGAAGAGAGAATGGGAGAGGAGTGGCTCCAACAAGGCGATTTAAAAAGATGACTTTTTACTGCTATCAGCAAACACTGAAAAACTGACATTGCTGTTTCAATGACATTACTTCCTTGTGCGCAAGAGAGCTTGGATGTAGTCACGATAAGTTAACAGGCCAAAGATAAGGATACATTTTCTTTTAAGTTTCCAATATACAAATTCAGAATAAAACCTCTCAAATTGAGATTTATAGTTTGGCCAAGTTTGAGAGCAGTGAGCAGTGAGTGAGTTTGGTGAGTGAGTTTGGTGTGTAGACCAATTGTGTGTGTGTTAATAGTGTGTCTGTATCCCTCAAAAAATCCCATGCATGACTAGCCAAAACACACCATTTAAAGCTAACGCGAAATTGTTGTCTCTTCAGGAACGACCACAGAGATAATGAAGCTAATGTAGAACAGTAATCTCTCTCTACTCCATTACACCCATGTTCCCCAAAGTAGCATAGTGCACATTAGCTTAGCATAGAGCACAGCAGTAGCCATAGCTCCCAAAGCAGCACAAAACTAAATTAGCTTAGCATACAGCGCAACAGTAGCAATTTCCCACAGCCACCTCTTTAGCTTAGCACACACCACAGCACATCTCCCACTGTCAATGCAGTTAGCGACGCAACAACGACCACACCAGTGTGCTAGCAATCTAGGGTTGCTACATTGTGCTTCCTGGATGAAGTTGAAGAGGATTTTCAGAATGAGCTCGGTCCAACTTAGCAACCCTATAGAACTACAGCTGCATTCAACACATTGTCACCGATCCACCCCACTCTCTGTGGATGCAGCTGGATGTGGTGTCAAGTGTGAATCAATGCTAGCCTCTGAACGCACCCCTAAGGGAACAGCAGCAGACAAAAGGCTAGGGGACACACACAAGCGCAAGTACACATGCACAGACAGACACACGCATATACAAACACACACACTTGCGTGTGATGGCTATGGCAATAATAGGTAAGATTTTCACCAAACTAACAGTCAAGGTATCAGAGTGTGTTAAAAGGGGAGGGTTCACACACACACACACACACACACACACACACACACACACACACACACACACACACACACACACACACACACACACACACACACACACACACAACCTGACTGAATCCCAGCACCTTGTGCTTCCAGTGTGTGGGTGTGTGTGTGTTAATCCTATCCGAAAACCTTAGCCCTAACCCGCTGGAATGAATGCCTAAACTTAACAGTTAAATGTTAACTGTTTGTCCATAACATTTCAAAGGGGAGTTCCTGTTGGTCACACAGCAATGTTAACCACACGTGCACACACGCAAACACTCTATGATGTAAACATGTATTCAAAGCACATGGGTTTGACATTTACCAGAGAATTAGCTTGAAGTCACCCCCTCCCTCCACTGAGATGGAATTGCATTAGGCTAAAATGTCTTCAAAGACAGCAATCTCACGCACTCACACACAAACAAACACTCAAAGAAGCACACACACAGGCAGGCATAGAATATACAGAGACAAAACAGACACAAAGAAACAAACACATAGCCTGGCGGGCTCTGACTCGTCCACACACAGTCCGCTCGGGGCGCTGAATTTAGGAGCGTCGGCAAAATACAGTTTGCATTATTTATGGATAACATTGATAGTGCGTGTGTGGGTGCTTATATTTGTCCTATTTCAAGTGTACAAGTGTGTGTATTATACTATATATATTATTATATATTATTATACGCGTGTGTGAATTGGAAATTTGTTTTTTTTGCACATCCTAACTCCCCCGGAGACCCTGGGAGAGTGGGTTCACAGGGTCTGCCATTATCAATGGCGACCCTGGAGCGATTAGGGTTCTAGTGCATTGTTCAAGGGCACTGACAGATTTTTCAGCATAACCTTTCAGTTACTGGCCCAACGCTTCAAATCGCTAGGCTACCTGCTGCCCATCTGCCATGTTTCCTTCTCCCTCTCCCTATCATTATTTTGTTTCCCCCTTTCTTTCTTTGATCTTTTTAGTGTGCGTCCCAGCACAAGCTATTTACTTTAAGATAGTCGAACTGGCTTCAAATTAAGCTTCCTTTCACCTCCACCAGCGAGTGAGTGAGTGAGTGAGTGTGTCTGTTCTCTGGAGGCCCTCCCCTGTAACAAGGCAAAGATTCTTTATAACTTAACCAAGATAGACCACAGCACATCGTTTCAAATGGGAACAAATGAGTCATAGTGGGCAGAACAAGCAAGGAGGTGGGCATCACCAAGCACTAGCTAGCGAGATCCTATTGGCGCATTCTAGCACACATTTGCATATTCCCGTTAGGGAACGCCTACTCTGAAGTGCGAGTGTGCAATAACTCAATTCGCCTTTGCACTCATTCTAAACAACGCAATAATAAAAAAAAACATAGGTTAAGGGTAAAAAAAACAGGGTAAAGAGATTCTAGTTTTGGGAACAGAAATTCTATTATTAAAAAAAAGTATTAAGATCAAATGTTTCATTGATTGGTGTGGCAGGTAGCCTAGTGGTTAGAGCGCTGGGCCAGTAACCAAAAGGTTGCTGCATCAAATCCCTGCGCTGACAAGGTAAAAATCTGTTCTACACAAGGCAGTTCCCCAGTAGGCCGTCATTGTAAATAAGAATTTGTTCTTAACTGTCGAGTCTGTGACTCATTGAATGTTAAGACTTTTTTTTAATCAAATAAATTCTCTATGTGTAATTATTATTATGTGATTAAACTAATCATGTAAACTTTGATTAACTAGGAAGTCGGGGGACCATGGGAAAATGTTTATAGAGTCTCTTTTTCCCGAATCGACTCTTCAGAAATTTTAATCTTATCGAGTACAGTCTTGTATTAATGTATCATCATTACCTCATCAGTTCTCATTACCCTTGGATATCTGCACAAACCCTAGTATCCATAATGAGTCAGCAATATACAAATTGGCTTAATTATTTATTTACAAACTAACTAATCAAATCACAGAAATACATAAACAAACAACATAGTTATTGGTTACTAACAAAATACATTGATAAGTCACTAGTGGGCTATACCGGTAAGATGGCCTGGTAGACAATGGAAAGGGGTGGGGACAGATAAAAAGCAGGAAAGACAAAATGGATTCACTACATACAGTTGATAATTATATTAATTGAAATGCTAATCATTTGCACATGAACGGCCATTCATTCAAAAATAATTGCAATGTATATATTTAAGCCTGTATGTTGTCTTCTCTGTTGGAATCGCCGGTTTGTCTGCTGGAGAGTCAATTCATCAGAGAGTCAATGTCTTTCGTAGTTGTCGCTTTCTCAGAAATTCTGGATAGTGACCAGTGAAGAACAGTGTCTGTCGTAATGGATACATCAGGCATACAGATGGTCGTCGCATAGAATAGATGCTTCCCGCGGTCGTACTAGACTTACGTAATTTCCAGCTGCAGACCAGTAATTATACGTCTAAGATTTGATCTTATTCTGTAGTGATCGATAGTCTCAGAGTTGAACCATTTCCAGCCGTGTAGTCAATACTACACACCCTCTGGTCTCCTGGGCCTATAGAGTTGTGTTATTAACCACTTCAACATATAGCGTCAGCTCCAAATTTTCTGGCCTAATGGCCTATAGAATTGTATCCATTCCAATGTGGGGACCCTGTCCCGGCGTTCTCTGACCTAATGTACATTTTGTAGGAAGCACTTTGGTAAAATGGCCGATTCCATGGCCTCGCGGGGGCGTGGCCATTGACTAGTTAAACTTTATATAAAAATACATACACTCATTTAGAAGTCTAACATCACATTACATCTTTTCACAAATAGTTTCATATTTACTCATTCATTTTATCCAACATCTAGATGTAAATCTGATAATTAAACAGTGTACACAAAGAAACAGAGATACAGTAATATGGTTCTCCTGCCTTTCATGAGGTCACCAAATGAAACAACTTTGACAGGAGTGTCCGCGGACCACTCCCATTCTCAAAAATATAAATACGGTTTAAATATTGCAACTTTTGATGTGCAAGGGTCTCTCGGTGTTCCACAGTTTTACATTCCAATCTCAAACACTACAGAGCATAGAGGCAGCGCATTTAAAATGGCCGTCATAAAACGGCAGACTTCCCGCTCTCCCCCTCTACGAGAGAGCACGCTGTAGAGCGGACACGCTGTAACCTGATCCTTCAGATCGTCACAGGAGAGTCATGACATAACTGACTTGCCTAGTTAAACAAAGGTTAAAATAAAAATAAATAAAAAATAAACATTGATGACAACATTTTCAGAATGTCAGACAAAATCCCCCTCTTTCCATCTTCTCCACTAACGGCCACTGGGCTTCCTCTCACTACCATCCGGTGAAATATCTGTCTCGTCGCTCTAATGTAATAACCAAGGAACACAGGTAACTTATAGTCTGGTTAGAAGTGGGTGAGAAGCCTTATCTGTTCACTGCGAAACCAGACACCCACAACATAACCCAGTCACGCATGGGCTTACCCTGCTACAGCCATATAAATACGGACCACGTACACAGTGGGTATAGAAAGAACAGAGGCAGAGAAGTGTAGAATTGGAGGGGTGTACCTACCACACACTATCGCTATGACTCAGACCCCTTTATACCCACACATGCATGCAAGTATTTTACACCAGGTTAAAGTGCTTATGAAACCAATCACATCATCACTATTAACACTGCCCAGAGAGAGCCGGTTATGGGGCTCTGTTCATAAACATGAACAGACCCCACAGAGCCCCGGGGCAGCAACACAATTAGACACAAACCAAATCACGAGAAAACAAAAATATCATTATTTGACATTGGAAAGAATGATAAAAAATAAAAAAAAAACAGAGCAAACTAGAATGCTATTTGGACCTAAACTGTGGCACCTGACCACTGTGGCTGACCCAAAATTAAGGAAAGTTTTGACTATGTAAAGCATAGCCTTGCTATTGAGAGAGGAAGGCTATGCTTTAGCCTTGCAATTGAGAGAGGCTGCCAAAGGCAGACCTGGCTCTCAAGAGAAGACAGGCTACAGTATGTGCACACTGCCCACAAAATGAGGTGGAAACTGAGCTGCACTTTCTAACCTCCTGTCAAATGTATGACCATATTAGAGAAACATAATTGATTTCAGATTACACACGTAATTCGAAAACAAATCCAATTCTGATCAACTCCCATATATATTGGGTGAAATACCACATTGTGCCATCACAAAAGCAAGATTTGTGACCTTTTTCCACAAGAAAAGGATGACCAGTGAAGAACAAACACAATCGTAAATACAACCCATATGTATGTTTATTTATTTTCCCCTTTGTACTTTAACTATTTGCACATCGTTACATCACTGCATTTAGCTATAATATGACATTTGAAAAGTATTCCTATGGAATGTTTGTGGGTGTAATGTACATACTGTACATTTCTTTACCTTTATTTAACTAGGCAAGTCAGTCAAGAGCAAATTCTTATTTATAATGATGGCCTAGGGACAGTGGGTTAACTGCCTTGTTCAGGGGCAGAATGACAGATTTATACCTACCAGCTCAGGGATTCGAACTAGCGTTGGTTACTGGCCCAACGCTCTAACCACTAGGCTACCTACCGCACCACTATTGTTTATTGTTTAATTCCCTTTTGTTCATTATCCATGTCATTTGCTTTGGCAAAGTAAACATGCGTTTCCCATGCCAGTAAAGCCATTTTAATTGAATTGAATTGAATAGAGAAAGAGAGAGGCAAAGAGAGGAGAGAGATGAAAGTTCAGGTCTTTAAGTCTTCAGCCTTACCTTGCCTCTCCATTCCATCCTCTGTCTCTCCTCCCCTATCTCCCTGCCCCTCTCTAACTCTGCCTCTCAATCTTACCCTCCCCTCCCTCTGCATCACCCTGCCTATGTTCTCCTCTGTGTTGCTCTCTGCACAGAATGTCAGTCCGAATGGAACTATAGGAACAACCAAACATAAAACCTCAGTCATCACATCCACACACACACACACACACACAATCCCATGTAGAAAGCAGCTGCTCCCCCTGACCTTCCTGAAATATTTAATTATTTCTTGTGCCTCAATTTAAGCTTGTCACTTTGTCCTTCCTCGGCATCCCCCGCCTGGCCCCTGTAGTCAGAAAATAATTTAGTGGCTGCTCTCTTCCGCCACGCTGCCATCCTTTATGCCACTTTAGGATAAATGGCATTCAGATCATATTTGATCACAGGGAGGGACAGGGAGAGACAGAGATTAGGGAGGAAGGGAGGGAATCACAAGTAGCCTAGTTGTGAACAGACTTTTCCACACTTATGGGAAAGAGGGGCAGACGAATATATTGGGGTGTGAGTGGGATGGGGTGAGGTTGGGTGATGCTGCACCAGTGGCGGTCGTTGCTGTTTAAGATGAGGGAGGATGATCATTTCTTTGAGCATGGCCTTATTTCTATTACAGCATGTTGGATGAACATCATTCATATTCCATTCACCCGACTCAATGTAACATGTATAGGTTGAGACTACTACATGATACTCCCTGTATCACCTCCATCATGAGGTGGCTACAACCTAGCTATGAATTAAAGTTGACAATGTAGGTGTACAGGTCGGTGCACAGGTACCTCCATTCAATACTGCCTTGCACACTCTTGCCTGCATCTACCTGAAAGCAGTTTAGCAGTTACACCGGCGGGCATCGTGGCATTAAATTAATAAAACCAAAAGATTGCCTTGAACGTTCTAATGTTGAATAGTCATAGCCAGCTAGCTAACATAGCATCCCTCTCTATTTGAGTAGTCTAAGTTAGATACAGTGGGGAGAACAAGTATTTGATACACTGCCGATTTTGCAGGTTTTCCTACTTACAAAGCATGTAGAGGTCGGACGGAATCTAAAACAAAAATCCAGAAAATCACATTGTATGATATTTAAGTAATTCATTTGCATTTTATTGCATGACATAAGTATTTGATACATCAGAAAAGCAGAACTTAATATTTGGTTCAGAAACCTTTGTTTGCAATTACAGAGATCATACGTTTCCTGTAGTTCATGACCAGGTTTGCACACACTGCAGCAGGGATTTTGTCCCACTCCTCCATACAGACCTTCTCCAGATCCTTCAGGTTTCGGGGCTGTCGCTGGGCAATACGGACTTTCAGCTCCCTTCAAAGATTTTCTATTGGGTTCAGGTCTGGAGACTGGCTGTGTGTTTCGGGTTGTTGTCATGCTGGAATCCCAGCCACGACCCATCTTCAATGCTCTTACTGAGGGAAGGAGGTTGTTGGCCAAGATCTAGTGATACATGGCCCCATCCATCCTCCCCTCAATACGGTGCAGTCGTCCTGTCCCCTTTGCAGAAAAGCATCCCCAAAGAATGATGTTTCCACCTCCATGCTACGCGGTTGGGATGGTGTTCTTGGGGTTGTACTCATCCTTCTTCTTCCTCCAAACACGGCAAGTGGAGTTTAGACCAAAAAGCTCTATTTTTGTCTCATCAGACAACATGACCTTCTCCCATTCCTCCTCTGGATCATCCAGATGGTCATTGGCAAACTTCAGACGTGCGTGGACATGCGCTGGTTTGAGCAGGGGGACCTTGCGTGCGCTGCAGGATTTTAATCCATTACGGCGTAGTATGTTACTAATTGTTTTCTTTGAGACTGTGGTCCCAGCTCTCTTCAGGTCATTGACCAGGTCCTGCCATGTAGTTCTGGCCGGATCCCTCACCTTCCTCATGATCATTGATGCCCCACAAGGTGAGATCTTGCATGGAGCCCCAGACCGAGGGTGATTGACCGTCATCTTGAACTTCTTCCATTTTCTAATAATTGCGCCAACAGTTGTTGCCTTCTCACCAAGCTGCTTGCCTATTGTCCTGTAACCCATCCCAGCCTTGTGCAGGTCTACAATTGTATCCCTGATGTCCTTTCACAGCTCTCTGGTCTTGGCCATTGTGGAGAAGTTGGAGTCTGTTTGATTGAGTTTGTGGACAGGTGTCTTTTATACAGGTAACAAGTTCAAACAGGTGCAGTTAATACAGGTAATGAGTGGTGAACAGGAGGGCTTCTTAAAGAAAAACGAACAGGTCTGTGAGAGCCGGAATTCTTACTGATTGGTCGGTGATCAAATACTTACGTCATGCAATAAAATGCAAATTAATTACTTAAAAATCATACAATGTGATTTTCTGGATTTTTGTTTTAGATTAGGTCTCTCACAGTTGAAGTGTACCTATGATAAATTACAGACCTCTACATGAATTGTAAGTAAGAAAACCTGCAAAATTGGCAGTGTATCAAATACTTGTTCTCCCCACTGTATGTAAAACAAAGAAAAATATCTCAAATAGTTTCTTCAAAACTGTTCAACTATTGTCTTTCTCTCTCTCCGAGTCAACTACATGTTATGCACTGCAGTGTTAGCTAGCTGTAGCTTATGCTTTCTGTATTAGATTAATTCTCTGATCCGTGGAATAGGTGGCCCACATGTCAGTTCATGCTCCAAGGTTGTAGGAAGTCCTCCGGAAATTGTCATAATTACTGTTTAAGTCTATGGAAGGGAGTGAGAACCATGAGTCTACTAGGTTTTTGTATTGAAGTCAATGTACCTAGAGAATGACAGAAGCCAGCTGTCTTCCGGCTATACCATGGTGCTACCCTACAGAGTGCTGCAGAGGCTACTGTACACCTTTATTGCATAACAGTGTCTTTTAATCAATTATTTGGTGAAATTAATATATTTAGTATAGTTTTATCTGAAGAGGATTTTCATGAAATTCACTGAGGAGGATGGTCCTCCCCTTCCTCCTCTGAGGAGCCTCCACTGTGCGGCATCAAATATAGTCCTGAATGATTTGTTATTTATTTATTTACCTTTATAGAATCTCTGCTGAGGAAGCTTTTTGCCTTTGGGGGTTTTCTGTGTGAGAGTGCTGGAATATAAACCTACAGTGCATTCGGAAAGTATTCATACTCCTTTCCTTTTTCCACATTGTGTTACATTACTGCCTCATTCTAAAATGGATAAAACATTTAAAAAAACATCACTCCACACACACACACACACACACACACACACACACACACACACACACACACACACACACACACACACACACACACACACACACACACACACACACACACACACACAATACCCCGGAATGACTAGATGAAAACAGGTTTTTAGACATTTTTGCAAATCTATTAAAAATAATAAGTATTCAGACCCTTTGCTATGAGACTCGAAATTGAGCTCAAGTGCATCTTGAGATGTTTCTACAACTTGATTGGAGTCCACCTGTGGTAAAATCAATTAATTGGACATGATTTGGAAAGCCAAGCCATGAAGTCGAAGGAATTGTCCGTAGAGCGCCGACACAGGATTGTTTCAAGGCACATATCTGGGGAAGGGTAACAAAACATTTCTGCAGCATTGAAGGTCCCTAAGAACACAGTGGAACCACCAAGACTTTTCCTAGAGCTGGCCGCCCAGCCAAACTGAGCAATCGGGGGAGAAGGGTCTTGGTCATGGGGGTGACCAAGAACCCAAGGTCACTCTGACAGAGCTCCAGAGTTTCTCTGTGGACATGGGAGAACCTTCAAGAAGAAAAACCATCTCTGCAGCACTCCACCAATCAGGCCTTTATGGTAGAGTGGCAAGACTGAAGCCACTCCTCAGTAAAACATCCCACTTGGAGAGATCATTGATTAAAACCTGCTCCAGAGGAGCTCAGGACCTGACTGGACAACGACCCTAAGCACACAGCCAATGCAACACAGGAGCGGCTTCAGGACAAGTCTCTGAATGTCCTTGAGTGGGTCAGCCAGAGCCCGGACTTGAACCCGATCAAACATCTCTGGATAGACATGAAAATAGCTGTGCACCAACTCTCACCATCCAACCTGACAGAGTTTGTGTTGTAGTGCAGAGAATAATGGGAGAAACTCTCCAAATACAGGTTGTGCCAAGCTTATAAGGTCATACCCAAAAAGATTCAAGGCTGTAATCGCTGCCAAAGGTGCTGAATTTAAGTACTGAGTAAAGGGTCTGAATACTTACATAAATGTGATATTTCAGATTTTTTTTATACATTTGCAAAAAAGTAATAAAAAAGTTTGTAGATTTTGCGTGTAGATTGGTGATGGGGGAAACAACCATTTGATCCATTTTAGAAAAAGGCTGTGAAATAACAACATGTGGAAAAAGTCAAGGGGTCTGAATACTTTCCGAATGCACTGTAGATGGTCTTCACATACAGAGACATAGGGGCCCTGTTTCTCTCACTCATGTGCTTTCTCCAGTGAGATACATTCAGCATCTTGCGAATTGAAGGGAAATGAATGAAGCACAGAGAGGAAAGGTACTTTTAGATTTTTTTTACTGGACCATTTTTTTGGGGAAGCCTGGCTTCCCTTGACATCCATGAAGGAATACACACCCCTGTTTCTAACTGAGCCCCAAAGCTTCATTTCAACAGTAATCCAAGTTTAAAAGCATTGTCTACATGTGATGTACAATCATCCTGTTTTGAGACACTTTCAGACAACTGTTTTGAATCCTTAAACCCAGTGTTGGTAGACTTGTAGTACTCAAGACTCGGTCAAGACCGAGTACAAATGTATCCAACACCAATGTGCAAATGTACCGGTGTCGGATACATTTGTACTTCATCTTGACTAGGTCTCGGACAGTGAGGACTTACCAGACACCAGCCGAGTAAAAAACAAATAATTATCAGCTTCCATTCTGTCAGCGCATAAAACTGCTTTGCCAGGCCAAATATATACAGTCCTTTCTTGAAACATTAGTATTTTAAGAGCCTTATCTATTATAGACATGTCTGTGCAGTGGAGAACCTATAGGCCTTCAGTGTGTGACAGGTCCATACAGTGGAGATCCTATAGGTCTTCAGTGTGTGACAGGTCCATACAGTGGAGATCCTATAGGTCTTCAGTGTGTGACAGGTCCATACAGTGGAGATCCTATAGGTCTTCAGTGTGTGACAGGTCCATACAGTGGAGATCCTATAGGTATTCAGTGTGTGACAGGTCCATACAGTGGAGATCCTATAGGTCTTCAGTGTGTGACAGGTCCATACAGTGGAGATCCTATAGGTCTTCAGTGTGTGACAGGTCCATACAGTGGAGATCCTATAGGTCTTCAGTGTGTGACAGGTCCATACAGTGGAGATCCTATAGGTATTCAGTGTGTGACAGGACCATACAGTAGAGAACCTATAGGTCTTCAGTGTGTGACAGGTCCATACAGTAGAGAACCTATAGGTCTTCAGTGTGTGACAGGACCATACAGTAGAGATCCTATAGGTATTCAGTGTGTGACAGGTCAGTACAGTAGAGATCCTATAGGTATTCAGTGTGTGACAGGTCAGTACAGTAGAGAACCTATAGGTCTTCAGTGTGTGACAGGTCCATACAGTAGAGAACCTATAGGTCTTCAGTGTGTGACAGGTCCATACAGTAGAGAACCTATAGGTCTTCAGTGTGTGACAGGACCATACAGTAGAGATCCTATAGGTATTCAGTGTGTGACAGGTCAGTACAGTAGAGATCCTATAGGTCTTCAGTGTGTGACAGGTCCATACAGTAGAGAACCTATAGGTCTTCAGTGTGTGACAAGTCCATACAGTGGAGAACCTATAGGCCTTCAGTGTGTGACAGGTTAGTACAGTGGTGAACCTATAGGTATTCAGTGTGTGACAGTTTAGTACAGTGGTGAACCTATAGGTCTTCAGTGTGTGACAGGTGAGTACAGTGGTGAACCTATAGGCCTTCAGTGTGTGACAGGTGAGTACAGTGGTGAACCTATAGGCCTTCAGTGTGTGACAGGTTAGTACAGTGAACCTATAGGTCTTCAGTGTGTGACAGGTTAGTACAGTGGTGAACCTATAGGCCTTCAGTGTGTGACAGGTGAGTACAATGGTGAACCTATAGGCCTTCAGTGTGTGACAGGTGAGTACAATGGTGAACCTATAGGCCTTCAGTGTGTGACAGGTGAGTACAGTGGTGAACCTATAGGCCTTCAGTGTGTGACAGGTGAGTACAATGGTGAACCTATAGGCCTTCAGTGTGTGACAGGTTAGTACAGTGAACCTATAGGTCTTCAGTGTGTGACAGGTTAGTACAGTGGTGAACCTATAGGCCTTCAGTGTGTGACAGGTTAGTACAGTGAACCTATAGGCCTTCAGTGTGTGACAGGTTAGTACAGTGGTGAACCTATAGGCATTCAGTGTGTGACAGGTGAGTACAATGGTGAACCTATAGGCCTTCAGTGTGTGACAGGTTAGTACAGTGGTGAACCTATAGGCCTTCAGTGTGTGACAGGCTAGTACAGTGGTGAACCTATAGGCCTTCAGTGTGTGACAGGTTAGTACAGTGGTGAACCTATAGGCCTTCAGTGTGTGACAGTGGTGAACCTATAGGCCTTCAGTGTGTGACAGGTTAGTACAGTGGTGAACCTATAGGCCTTCAGTGTGTGACAGGCTAGTACAGTGGTGAACCTATAGGCCTTCAGTGTGACAGGTTAGTACAGTGGTGAACCTATAGGCCTTCAGTGTGTGACAGGTTAGTACAGTGGTGAACCTATAGGCCTTCAGTGTGTGACAGGTTAGTATAGTGGTGAACCTATAGGCCTTCAGTGTGTGACAGTGGTGAACCTATAGGCCTTCAGTGTGTGACAGGTTAGTACAGTGGTGAACCTATAGGCCTTCAGTGTGTGACAGGTTAGTACAGTGGTGAACCTATAGGCCTTCAGTGTGTGACAGGTTAGTACAGTGGTAAACCTATAGGTCTTCAGTGTGTGACAGGTCAGTACAGTGGTGAACCTACAGGCCTTCAGTGTGTGACAGGTTAGTACAGTGGTGAACCTATAGGTCTTCAGTGTGTGACAGGTGAGTACAGTGGTGAACCTATAGGTCTTCAGTGTGTGACAGGTCCATACAGTAGATAACCTATAGGCCTTCAGTGTGTGACAGTTGTGCACTTGTCTACCAGTAAATGCTAACTATGGCAACAATGGGTATGCAAACCAGATATTGAAAATATTTAGTCTGTAGTGTTGGTTGCTAGGCTATTTGTGTTGCACAATTGTCATCATGCACGGTTTGCGTCAGGGGCATACACATGGATGGGGCCTGGGTGGACAAGGCCCACCCACTGGGGAGCCGGGGCCTGGGTGGACAAGGCCCACCCACTGGGGAGCCAGGCCCTGACAGGCCCACCCAATCAGATTGATGTGGTTTAAGTATTGTTGTGGCCTTAGACAATCAAATTCTGTATCTTTTTTTATATAAAAAAAAGGTCTGATTTTGAGAGTGAAAATCAGCAAATTCTATTGGAAAACAGGATTTTCCACACAGGGTGCCTTTGCTTCGCTGGGCGGGTCATTTGGTAACTTCCAGGCACCACTACACCATCGCATAGGGCCGATGGAAAGACAGCAGTCACACACAGTATGATGTGAAACAATAAGCAGTCCATAAACTCATACATAATAAGCCAGAAGGTCCCAATCATAAGAATCCAAAAACATAAACATTAAGCATTTCCCAATTGAAATGTATGACTATTACCTCCTATTGCGAAAAAAAAAACATTTCACATTTGGCACACAAAGTAACCGGTGACCTAACGTTTAAAGTGGAAGTGACGCCGTTTGAACTACTTTGCAGATACGAAAAAACAGACAATCACAACATCAGTCAAAAAATATCAAATTCGCATTTTATGCTACAAAACGCACTTCATAATAGGTTTTAAAAATAGGTTTAAAAAAAAATCTGTGACTAATTCCCTCGATACATTACGTGGGAAATTGCTGTGTGCCGCTCAGGAAGCCCAGAGTGGCTTGCTTGTGGGTGTGCTGGCAGCATTTAGCAGCATGTTCGATTGTGCATCCAGAATCCAGCATAGTAAGTTTGTATGATCTGGTTATTAAATGAGTAAATAGTTTAATCCATTCTCCATTTCAGAAATTTACTCACAGGTAAATAGCACAGTGGCTTGCGAAAGTATTCACCCCCCTTGGCATTTTTTCTATTTTGTTACCTTACAACCTGGAATTAAAATGGAATTAAAATGAACCCTCCATCCCAGTCTCAAATCTTTGGAGAGACTGAAACAGGTTTCCCTCAAGAATTTCCCTGTATTTAAAGCCATACATCATTCCTTTAATTCTGACCAGTTTCCCAGTCCCTGCCGAATGAAAACATCCCCACAGCATGATGCTGCCACCACCATGCTTCACTGTGGGGATAGTGATCTCAGGGTGATGTGAGGTGTTGGGTTTAAGGCAGAGATAGCATTTTCCTTGATGGCCAAAAAGCTCAATTTTAGTCTCATCTGACCAGAGTACCTTCTTCCATATGTTTGCGGTGTCTCCCACATGCCTTTTGGTGAACACCAAACGTGTTGCTTATTTTTGTCTTTAAGCAATGACTTTTTTTCTGGCCAATCTTCCAAAAAGCCCAGCTCCGTGGAGTGTACGGCTTAAAGTGGTTCTATGGACAGATACTCCAATCTCCTCTGTAGAGCTTTTGCAGCTCCTTCAGGGTTGTCCTTGGTCTCTTTGTTACCTCTCTGATTAATGCCCTCCTTGCCTGGTCCATGAGTTTTGGTGGGCAGCCCTCTCTTGGCAGGTTTGAGGTGGTTCCATATTCTTTTCATTTTTTAATAATGGATTTAATGAAGCTATGTGGGATGTTCAACGTTTTCGATAATCTTTTATAACCCAATCCTGATCTGTACTTCTCCACAACTTTGTCCCTGACCTGTTTGGAGAGCTCCTTGGTCTTCATGGTGCCGCTTGCTTGGTGGTGTCCCTTGCTCAGTGGTGTTGCAGACTCTGGGGGCTTTCAGAACAAGTGTATATATACTGAGATCATGTGACAGATCATGTGACACTTAGGTTGCACACATGTGGTCCCTCTTTAAGTAATTATGTGACTTCTAAAGGTAATTGGTTGCACCAGATTTTATTTAGGAACTTCATAGCAAACACAGGTGGACTTTATTTAAGTTTTTATTTTTTTATTTCACTTCACCAATTTGGACTATTTTGTGTATGTCCGTTACATGAAATCCAAATAAAAATCCATTTATAATGCAGGTTGTAATGCAACAAAATAGGAAAAACGCCAAGGGGAATGAATACTTTTGCAAGGCACTGTAATATGCTCTAAAATGCTCTGGTGACAAAAAAAAAATGCTGCGTTGTTTCCAATCGTCCACATGGCTGGGAGAACCTATTCAAGTAAGTAAATACATTTTGAAAATGTAAAAAAAAAAAATGTATTATCAGCTCACCAGCTACAGTGCAGGCTAACTCAAATGAGCTGCTAATGTAGCTAGCTAGCTGTCTAACAAACTCTACATACTGTACAGCTAGCTTGCTAAGTCGATTCAATATCACCAGCTACCTAACTTCATATTAGCTATCTATATGTGCATTTGTCGGTAGCTAGCTACCAGCCATGGAGAAGGGTGAAAGGATAGCAGCCCCAACTGTCAAAGTGAGAGAGTAGGTGAATCTGGATAGGGCAGGGACTTTTGTGTAGTTCCAGTCCCTAGAAGTGAGGACAGAGATAATAGTAACATAACATTCAGTGCTGTCTAATTTGAGTATAATGAAGTCTGTTTCTTGTGATGTCTTCTGTCCTCGGATACAGAGAGCTATGAAAGTCTGTCTGTAGATGAAGAGGTCCCAATGAAGAGCAGTGGTTCTCAGTCCTAGGGACTCAAAGGGTTGCACATTTTTGTTTTTGAACTACACAGCTGATTCAAATGATCAACTCATCATCAAGCTTCAAGCGGTATGTATGTATTCATTTGTGATGCTATTCTTGTGCCAGAGAGGTCTGCTGCTCTGCAGGATGTTTAAAGGATGGGGGCCAACATCGCACCATGGGAGGCAATCCGTGTGTAGGAGATCTTCACCTCCTACTTTAACAAAGATGGTGCTATACCCTGGCAACACCATAGACTACACTATACATGACCAAAGGCTTGTAAAAAATAGTGTTTTTCCATTTACTTAGCTATGACAACTGCAGTTATTCAATTCCCAGTTTCTCTCCCTTTGACTTCTATTTCTCAGGTGAGGGTGCTGTTTAGGTAAGGTTGATGTCTGTACAAAAACAAAACAGGCTCTTTTAAGAGTCATCCATATTGGAAAAATATTGGTTGGATGCATGCTGTGCTAAGAAGCAGTGCAGCTTGGTTGGGTTGTGTATAGGAGGACGCATGACTTTCAACCTTCGTCTCTCGCGAGCCCGTACGGGAGTTGTAGCGATGAGACAAGATAGTAGCTACTAAACAATTGGATACCACGAAATTGGGGAGAAAAAGGGGTAAGAAAAAACTAAAACAAAAAAATATATACATTGAAATATCACATTTACATAAATATTCAGACCCTTTCCTCAGTACTTTGTAGAAGCACCTATGGCAGCAAGTACAGCCTCGAGTCTTTGGTATGACGCTACAAGCTTGGTACACCTGTATTTGGAGAGTTTCTCCCATTCTTCTCTGCAGATCATCTCAATCTCTGTCAGGTTGGATGGGGACCGTCAATGCGCAGCTATTTTCAGGTCTCTCCAGAGATGATCGATTGGGTTCAAGTCTGGGCTCTGGCTGGGCTACTCAAGGACATTCAGAAACTTAAGTTGTGAGTTGAGTTCCTGAGTTGTCTTGGCTGTGTGCTTAGGGTTGTTGTCCTGTTGGAAGGGGAGCCTGAGCGCGCAAAGATATCTTTGTACTTTGCTCTGTTCATCTTTCCCTCGATCCTGAACAGTCTCCCAGTACCTGCTGCTGAAAAACATCTCCACAGTATGATGCTACCACCACGATGCTTCACTATATGAATGCTGCGAGGTTTCCTGTAGACGTGACGCTTGGCATTCAGGCCAAAGAGTTCAATCTTGGTTTCATCAGACCAGAGAATCCTCATGTTCCTCATGGTCCGAGAGTCCTTTCGGTGCCTTTTGGCAAAGTCCAAGTGGGCTGTCATGTGCCTTTTAAAGAGGAGTGGCTTCTGTCTTTCCACTCTACCATAAAGGCCTGATTGGTGGAGTGCTGCAGAGATGGGGGAGCCTTCCATAATGACTACCAACTCCACAGAGGATCTCTGGAGCTCTGTCAGAGTGAATATTGGGTTCTTGGTCACCTCCCTGATCAAGGCCCTTCTCCCTCGATTGCTCAGTTTGGTCGGGCGACCAGCTCTAGGAAGAGCTGATGGAGGCCACTGTGTTCTTGGGGTCCTTCAATGCTGCAGACATTTTTTGGTACCCTTCCCCAGATCTGTGCCTCGACACAATTGTGTGTCGGAGCTCTACGGACTATTCCTTCGACTTCATGGCTTGGTTTTTGTTCTGACATGCACTGTCAATGGTGGGACCTTATTTAGACAGATGTGTGCCTTTCCAAATCATGCCCAATCAATTGAATTGACCACAGGTGGACTCCAATGAAGATTTAGAAACATCTCAAGGATGAACAAATGTGAACAGGATGCAACTGCAAATTCCGATTCTCATAGCAAAAGTTCTGAATACTTATGTAAATAAGGTATTTCTGTTTTTAATTTTAAATATATCTGCAAACATCTCTAAAAACCTAGATTATTTTCTTTTATCTATTTTAGAATAAATCTGTAACATAACAAAATGTTGAAAAAGAGGGGTCTGAATCTTTTCCGAATGCACTGTAAAGGCTTACAGTAGCTCTGATCTGCTATAGAGCACCGGTCTGTGTGTAGACTCTGGCCCTGGACAAGCCAGATATTTGTTTTTGTTTTATTGCAGTGGCTATAAATTGTCCAAATGCACAGCCGCTTTCCCACTCTATATTCCTATAAAATTTTCACAAATGCCTTAGTATACATCATTCCCAAACATTCTAAGAATTTATGAAAAAGTGAAAAGGACCTGATCTAAGTGGTAGCTTGTCAGATTTTCTGTAAGTGTCATATTCTTCCTGGGGGTGTATTTGAACAGATATTTATAAGATTTCATGTTGCTACAATGCAAAAATGTTTCACACAGATAAGTTATATTCAAATAGATGGTTAACAACAGCAAATGCACTGCAATAAAAAATAGTTCCACTCACCAGATGATGATGATGATCATTTGAAACATGCCTTCTTGTTTAAAGTCATTCTTGAAAAGGGAGAAGCTAACACATTAGCAGCAACATCCTATTTGATAACACCTGTGCAGCGCTGCAAACTAGCCAAAAACAAAAGATAGCTAGCTAGCCCAAGGGAAAACTATTGCTCAGTGACCTGTTGGCCTTCAAGAAGGCAGAAGTTTTTGTAAAAACGGTCCTAAATTGAGTGTATATACATTTCTGACCCACTGGGAATTACCATAACGCAACGTTAACTATTCATGAAAATTGCAAATGAAATGAAATAAATATATTGGCTCACAAGATTAGCCTTTTGTTAACAACACTGTCATCTCAGATTTTCAAAAAATGGTTTAGCTACACAAGCATTTGTGTAAGAGTATTGATAGCTTGCATAGCATTAAGCCTAGCATTCAGCAGGCAACATTTTCACAAAAACAAGAAAAGCATTCAAATAAAATCATTTACCTTTGAAGAACTTCGGATGTTTTCAATGAGGAGACTCTCAGATAGCAAATGTTCAGTTTTTCCAAAAATATTATTTGTGTAGGAGAAATCGTTCCGTTTTGTTCATCATGTTTGGCTAAGAAAAACCCCCGAAAATTCAGTCATTACAACGCAAACTTTTTCCAAATTAACTCCATAATATCGACAGAAACATGGCAAACGTTGTTTAGAATTAATCCTCAAGGTGTTTTTCACATATCTATTCGATGATGACTCACTCGTGGCAGTTTGGTTTCTCCTCTGTTCAAAATGGAAAAATGCACGCACCTGTAGATTACGCAATAGTTTCGACGGAGGACACCTGGTAAATGTAGTCTCTTATGGTCAATTTTCCAATGATATGCCTACAAATACGTCACAATGCTGCAAACACCTTGGGGAAACGACAGAAAGTGTAGGCTCTCTCCTTGCGCATTCACAGCCATATAAGGAGACATTGGAACACAGCGCCTCAAAAATCTGGCTCACTCCCTGTATGAAATTTCATCTTGGTTTCACCTGTAGCATTAGTTCTGTGGCACTCACAGACAATATCTTTTCGAGTTTTGGAAACGTCAGAGTGTTTTCTTTTCAAATCTGTCAATTATATGCATAGTCGAGCATCTTTTCGTGACAAAATATCTTGTTTAAAACGGGAACGTATTTCATCAAAAAATGAAATACTGCCCCCAGAGGTTCAAGAGGTTAACTTGGGTCAAACGTTTTGGGTAGCCTTCCACAAGCTTCCCACAATAAGTTGGGTGAATTTTGGCCCATTCCTCCTGACAGAGCTGGTGTAACTGAGTCAGGTTTATAGGCCTCTTTGCTCGCACACGCTTTTTCAGTTCTGCACACAAATCTTCTATGTGATTGAGGTCGGGGCTTTGTAATGGCCACTCCAATACCTTGACTATGTTGTCCTTAAGCCATTTTGCCACAACTTTGAAAGTATGCTTGGGGTCATTGACATTTGGAAGACCCATTTGTGACCAAGCTTTAACTTCCTGACTGATGTCTTGAGATGTTGCTTCAATATATCCACATAATTTTCCTCCCTCATGACGACATCTATTTTGTGAAGT
This sequence comes from Oncorhynchus keta, assembly GCF_023373465.1. Classification (NCBI taxonomy): domain Eukaryota; kingdom Metazoa; phylum Chordata; class Actinopteri; order Salmoniformes; family Salmonidae; genus Oncorhynchus; species Oncorhynchus keta. The sequence continues at coordinate 57,880,130 of NC_068422.1, read as the reverse complement.
GCACCAGTACCTTCTGCATCAACGCACCACCAAAATATGATGCTGCCACCCCCGTGCTTCACGTTCGTGATGGTGTTCTTCGGCTTGCAAGCCTCCGCCTTTTTCCTCCAAACATAACGATGGTCATTATGGCCAAACAGTTATATTTTTGTTTCATCAGACCAGAGGACATTTCTCCAAAAATGTCCCCATGTGTAGTTGCAAACTGTAATCTGGCTTTTTTATGGCGGGTTTGGATTTTTTCTTTTGATTTTCCCATGATGTCTTGCAAAGAGGCACTGAGTTTGAAGGTAGGTAGGAGTTTGAAGGTAAATAATCTGTCTGTAAAAAATGGTTGGAAAAATGACTTGTCTCATGCACAAAGTTGATGTCCTAACCGACTTGCCAGAACTATAGTTTGTCAACAAGACATTTGTGGAGTGGTTGAAAACCGAGTTTTAATGACTCCAACCTAATTGTATGTAAACTTCCGAATTCAACTTTATATATAGAACATTTCTTACCAAGCGATCCATAAGTCCACGCACGTTTCTTCAACTGTCTTCTGACTGTGTCGTGCCGTGATGCCAGAAGATTACAGATTGCCTTTGCCGATCGCTCATCATCTTCATGAATATAAGCAAGTGACGTCTGCTAAATAATCAAGTTAGGTTTCTCGAGAAATAAACAATTCTAAATAACAAACTGGCTTTACTTACAAATGAGTGAGAATGTCTCACACCGTGTTCAAGATTTTTGCTTTTCTCGCTCATTCTAGGTTAAATTAACTCGAAATCTCCAAAATATTGTTACTTTTTAAACAAGCAATTATTATTATTATTAATTCATTTAGAATTATATAAAAGCCCCTTATATATTCTTACAGATCCTACTGGAAAATGCCCCTTAGATTATTTTACAGTCCTCCAATCCTCTAAATGCAATAATTGGCAGAGAGTCACGTCATTGAAAAAAATGATTTTTCGATATACTGTAGGCCTATGATAGGCAAAATGAGTCTCACTATTGTTGAGTAATGTGCTGTTAATGGTGTAGGTTTAATTTATTTAAAGAGCATTTAAAACTTAGAAGAAAAAGCCTACAATTATTTTAGCACTGTTTAGCACTGCTCTGAGACAAGCATGGGGACTGGTCTTGATAAATCAATGAGATTTTTGGTTAGACAAGAATTAGAAAATTAGGGTGCAGAAATGTTATGCTCTTAGTGTAACCTTTATTTAACGAGGCAACTCAGTTAAGAAGAAATTCTTATTTACAAGGACAGCATGCTCCTTCTACATGCCCTGCTGGGATTATTTAGCTAAATAGCCCAGTACTGTACATCCGACCGTCCTGTTGCACAGCTCCATATTTTCCATTCCAGCAAGTACCAGTCAAAAGTTTGGACACACCTACTGTACTCATTCCAGGATTATTCAAAATGTTTAATATTTTCTACATTGTGATGTCTTCACTATTATTCTACAACTATGAAATAGCACATATGTAATCAGTTAAGAACAAATGATTATTTACAAGAACAGCCTACTCCTTCCTCCCCAATGGGGATTTGACCCCCGGTCTCCCGCGTGCCCCGCATTCTGTAGTACAGACATCCTACTAAACAAATAAACACATTTTGTTCATAAAATAATGGTTAAAAAAATACTCTTTCAAAATGCAGATGTTGATTTAGTTGGATCCATTACGAATTACTATGGGAATAAATATCACTGATTTACGGAATTATTGGAACAAAATTGTCTAATGAAGGCAAACAATTTAGAATCCTTCAATCCTGTAGCCTACTCTCGACCGTCACATTGTACAGCGCCATATTTTCCATTCCATCCTAACGGAAAACCTGAGGGTTTAGTTTTTGTTTTTCTTTGAATCGAAAACCTATAATATTAATTAAATGAATTAAGCCAAATTTCTTAAAATCAATCCCATATTTTATGTTATTACAAAAAAGGTTTAACATTCTCTGGTAATGCCAATATGGAATACTATCAAATGCTTCTCAAATATGCCCTCTGGTGGTCAAACTAGCAATTCCTTGCACTAACAGAAAAAATGACTGATAATTAAATGATGTGCCACCGAATGCTGCGGCAGCACGCCAGGTGTGCAGCAGTACAACGCAACTTTTAAAGGAGGAACCACTGTAGATCAACGATTCTTGATAAAAGGAAAAACCTATCCAGAACCACAAATTAATTCATTCATTAATTTACAGTGTTAAACAACACTAATATATGAGAACAATATTTGTCGTGAACAAATGTTTCATTTTGTCATTATAATAAGGTTGTTAGCAACATGTGAAAATATGTTGCAGCTCAAGTCAACTACAAAACCCACAATGCAATGCTCTCTCTATGAGCTGGCTGACTGGCAAGCTAGGTAGGTAGCTAGCTAGCAAACGTAGCTACACAATAATACCAAAGTATTACTGCAAACTGCACTATCAATTGAGGAGTCAACAATCTCACCACGTTCAACCTGCAGATCGATATGTCTCACAGAATGGAGTCTGACATTCACAACAGCCATGTAACATCACCATGCAATGCACCTTGGACTGATGAGGCAGACAAATGGAAGAAATGTGCTAGACCCTCTGTTAAAATTACACATGTTCTCGAAGTAGGAAAACCGCAAAAATATGATCAATGGCTCATTCAAGATAAGACGACGCTCTGACATCGGCCAGTATTGAAATCCGACATATATCAGGGGTTTTCGTGATCTAAAAGTCATATTCCTATTAACCTCCAGCGTAGTGAGAGTGGCTTTATCGCAATGCTACGTCATACTTTCTTGCACGCTGGAACGGCAACAGCTCAGATACACATGAAAACATGACGCTGGGAATCAATAGAGCATCCCTCAGAGATGCACATAAAACAATAACATTCCAAAATGGGTGAACCTTTCCTTTAAACACGGGGGTACAGGGAGTTCGGGAACACAGCCAGCTGACAAAGCATCTCCCACTGAATTTACAGATCTACAAATTGGGTTTACAGGCACACAGGGCAGCAACAGAAAGTCATGCCATTAGGAACTCCAACCCGATCTATATTGTACTTACACAGATCACGCCACTTCAAAACGCGACATAGCAGTTTCGGGGCATAGAGGTGGCAGTGTTATTTATTCTACCACGCAACTGTGAGGACGTAAGAGTGCCTTGTACAGCAACAAAAGTCATGTTGTGTCACATTATACTGTAATTACCTTAAAACAATATGTACTGGGCCATATTGAGAAGAATGTACTGGTCTATTGGGGGCAGCTGCTACAGACACAATCGCTCACACAACAGTACAGGGGTATTTCTATGTAAAGCACCTATCGGCCTATTCAGCCATGTAGGCATCGGGGCATGTAGAGCTATTAGTGGCTAATTAGCAATTACACAGCTATGCATATGTTATATAGAGCAGGGGGAAGAGAGGATAAAGCAGGTGCCAGTTACCTATTCAGAACATAATTATCCCCTATTCTAAAGGACTAGCTAACATTGGTGTCATGGATTAAAATCAACTGAACGAAACGGAATAATCGGCTACATTGTCAGTCTCGCGCATGTCTCTGCAGCTCTATGAGCCCGGACTCACATTCACCTATAGTGTTCAGCATAATAGGTACTGAGTAAGTGCTGCCCATCTCTTCGGAGCACAATGGTGGGCATCAGGAGGGGCAACACCTCTACAGGTCTCACACACACACACACACATGCACACCCTGACTCCTCTCGGTCTGTCTGGTGGAACCCTACACCCAACTCAATATGAAAAGAGCAGGATGAGTGGAACATGTTGGACAGGGGGCCATTATTTCAACCATCCTCCCAAGTCTCTCTTTATACTCGGCTCCCGCTCTCGTCCCTCCTTGTCTTCATTTCTCTCTGTTTATCCATGTGGAAGAGAGGGATGGTAACCAAGGCTCTCTCGTCAGACTCTTTGCTTTGGATGTCTACAGGAAAAACGAGTGCAGCGAAATGATCTCTGTTCTCTCGCACGCACACACACACACACACACACACACACACACACACACACAGAACTAGAAAGTATTGAGAGCATATCCTGGCTGATAGTGATTACACGCGCCCATAAGAATCTGAACCAGTACGGAGGAACAGTTAAATCATAGAACTTGTTATTTTATTTTTATATAATCTCTTTCTGCGTCTGTGTTCTGCTTTGTCCCACTCCGTTTGAAAGTACACACACATACACCACAATGTGGCATGGATGTTGGATGAACATTAGATGTGAACACGTTGTTTCAACGTGCCTCCTGCATGCTTTCATGTACCGGGAGGGAACAAAGTAGAAGTACTTCAATATTTCATATTGAACTTCTACCAACCCCATTCTCTCTCTGCCTCCTTCCCTCTTTGAGCCTCTATAACTTGGAGGGTCTTAAACTCCAGTCACAGTGAAGTGTAATAGCACTTCATACACAGAGTGCCTAATTAAATTATTGAGCATACAATGGCATCGGGCGACATTTTCACAACGTGGCATGAATCAAAACGGGAGCCTCCGATAAATGAGTTGTAAAAAAATGTTGATTTACCATCTTAGTTACAGCATAGTTTGACTTACACTAGTTAATGGTTATTGCCGACCCCTAAGCCACGAGTCTGACAAGCGTTCTCGGCATACTGCGGAGGTAGACATCCGAGTGAGTAAACAAACAAACAACGACCTCGAATCAATCAAGCAATCAGAAGTCTTCATGCTCGACTCTACCACAGCAAATCATTCTGGCGCCTAGGCCTAATGTCTCACACAACACCACACAGTGGAGATTTAGTGACTAACAACCAGCGATAAATCATACCAGTATAAGTAATGTGGCATGACTCCAAAGTGAATGAAATATGAGTTATAACAACTTGAAATTGCCTCAGTAACTTAACAGCATCAGCAGGTCCAGAGGAGCATGGGTTGACGTTATGTAGGACACTATGACACCTAAACCTCTGGAAAAGATGACAATGAAACAAATAATAATATTACCAATGTTTGCATCTCAAAATAAAGTGGCTTCTTCTCCTCTACTTTATCTTGCACTGATATAAAAGCAAGCGATAAGTCAAAGTGATACGTGTGACGCCAACCCAATGTATGCTTTCACCAGTACAAAAGGAAGGAAGGAAGGAAAGGAGTCAAGTGTGAAGGAAGGAAAGGAGTGACATACACATGCCCATTTAGATTTACCAACAGAGCGGTAAGCTTGACATGTACTATAGGAAGGTGCCCCATGTGGGAAAAAAAGGCTGGATAATATGGCCATGGCTCCACTCTAAAATGATACGGCTATAGGTCATACATACAATACTCCACATAGGTCAGAGAAGAATACAGATGGACTCAACAACCTATTCACGTCATTCACCAGTTCTATTTGTGAACACAGTGTACATATAATAATGGCGGTGGGGGAGTGGAGTGAAAGTGGAGTGGACGAGGAGTGGAACACACACAGTATGTGGATAAAGGGCACAGCCTTGCTGTTGAAGGGAAGATAATAGAGCAAGGCTCTCTGCGAGTCAGAACGCATAAATAGCCAATGAGAGAGATGTAAGGCACAATGCAGTTCTGTGGAAAAATCAAGGCCTATAGCTTCTTGAGTTTTGTGTGAGTGAGTGAGTGAGTGAGTGAGTGAGTGAGTGAGTGAGTGAGTGAGTGAGTGAGTGAGAGAGTGAGAGAGTGAGAGAGTGAGAGAGTGAGTGAGAGAGTGAGAGAGTGAGAGAGTGAGAGAGTGAGAGAGAGAGATGGGAGGGAGAGAGCTAACTAATGCGTTTCTGCTTGGGCGAACGCGTTATTTATTTCTCATTGTGTGTGGCCACAGGGCCGTCAATAGACTTATAATTACTTGCACAGCCATCAGGTGGGGTTAATGGAGAAAACATTAGAGGAACAGGGGAGCGTCTAGAGGGGAGAGAGGGATGGGGAAAAGAGAGGAGAGGGCGGGTGGGGCGTGGTCGTTCATAAATCAGCCATGGGTGGAATAAAGAGATTTTGGCTTAATACGGAAATGTCTGCCGCCATCCCTGCCAATTTACCGCTGAGCAAAAGAGCGAAGAAACAAAAGAAAACAGGATAAAATGAAGGGAGAGACAGAACCTATGGTGAGGAAATTGCAGAGGGAAAGAAAGAAAGAACCACGGAGAAAAAGTGTACGAGGTAGAGAGAGAGAATGTTAATGACAAAATGTGGGCGTATGAGAAAGAGTGTGAGGTACAGGCCTCTCCGTTAGTCAATAGCTCATGAAATCACCATTGTTTTTGTTGTCCACTCCAGAGAGCACGCCACCAGTTCATCAATCAGTAATAAGAGGCCCGGGGGGAGGGTACTTACAAGCTTGAACCTTCAGGGTTTACTGCGGGGTCCCATTGGACAAAGAGGGGTCACTCTGAAGACATACATCATGCATGGGTCATGGAGGGCAGAGGGGAACGTTTAGTCATTAAGCAGACAGTCTTATCCAGAGTGACTTACAGGAGCAATTAGGGGGTTAAGTTCTTTGCTCAGGGATTCGAACCAGCGACCATTCGGTTACTGGCCCACCGCTCTAAAACGTTAGAGAGGCTGGAAGCCTATCCCCCCCCCCCTCCCTCTGTATGATTAATGACCATCCGTCGCTATGGTAACAGGTCACAATGTCAAAGAGTACATCTGACCATCGCTGGCTGAGCAGCGTGTGTGTGTGTGCACGTATGTGCATGTCTGTGCTAATAACACAATTACCCTTAAATTGCAAAAACACATTAATTTACATCACAGTGTTTAATCTCTCTACAGAGTTTAATCTCTGTTCCACATTCATACGAGAAGAGAAGGGTCTAGTTTTAACTCATCTTAAAACTAATACTGCCATAAAAAGTAATATCTTGTGGCACTGACACTGAGCCTAATCGGAATCACAAACATACATGCATATATACGTCTCAGCTGCTGAGGGCTGGGCCTTTGAGAGGGTTGGGCTGAAAAAAACAACACACGCATGCACGCACACAGACACACACACGGATGCACACACCTCATCAATAGGCTGCACCAGTTAACATGGGCTGATAAGCTCCTCCATGGTGGCAGCTATGCTGTATGATGAGTGGCTCTTATCAGAGCGTCACATTAACATATTGCATTAGGCACTAGAGGTTACCTGGGAAATGGACTGGGAGAACCCACGGATATCCAGAGTTGTGTCGGTAAAGCGAAAGACTGAAGCTGGAATTCAATCAGTGCAGACTGGGAGCAGGGAATAGAAATACGTTATGTAGAACAAACACGCCTCTCTGACATGTAGAATTAGGAATCGTGCCAAAATCGGAATCACTTTTATTCACCAAGTACATTTACACATACTCAGAATTTTACTTGGTAATATGGTGCTGCTCGTGATAAACACGATTTAGAGAGAGAAGACATACAGAGGAGTTTGCACAAAGTTGACAAACATTGGGTACAAATAGGTAGAGTGAACATAATAGAAAAGTGGATACAGTTCTATTCATGACATGTCTATCTGCAAAGTTCCACAACGTCTGCCTCCTGATCGTGTCCCAGGTGTTAACGCCATCCATCCAGGACACACAGCTAGCTGTTGGGCTGACCAAACACACTGCTGAAGTGCAATGACTGAATTCATGACAAAACTGTATAAGCATTACAAGCATCAGCACACAGAGCGAGAGAGGGAGAGAAAATACTTTGAATTTAAATTTGAATCTTTATTTAACGAGGCAAGTCAGTTAAATAAAAATCTTATTTACAATGACAGCCTACCACGGCCAAACCTGGACGACGCTGGGACTTTAATCAGTTATCAAACACATTGCCCTCTATGGTTGTGAGATCTGGGGTCCACTCACCAACCAAGAATTCACAAGATGGTACAAACACCCAAATTGAGACTCCGCATGCAGAGTTCTGTAAAAATATACTTTGTGTACAATGCAAAACCCCAAACAATGCACGCAGAGCGGAATTAGAACCAGAAAAATCCAGAAAAGACCCGTTCAATTCTTCAACCACCTAAAAGGAAGCGATCCTCACATATTCCACCACAAAGCGTTCACCTACAGAGCGCTGAACCTTGAGAAGAGTCTCCTCAGCCAGGTGGTTCTGGGGCTCAATTCACAAACAACAAAGAGCCCCAGGACAGAAACACATTAAGACCCATCCAAATGATGAGAAAGCAGAATTATAAATATTTGACACACTGGAAAGAATCAAACAAAAGAAACGGAGCAAATTGGAGTACTATCTGGCCCTAAACAGAGCACACAGTGGCAGAAAACCTGACCACTGTGACTGACCCGAAATTAAGAAAATCCTTGACTATATACAGACTCTGTGAGCATAGCCTTGCTATTGAGAGAGGCTGCCATCGGCAGACCTGGCTCTCGAGAGAAGACAGGCTATGTGCCCACTGCCCACAAAATGAGGTTGAAACTGATCTTCCTAACCTGCTGCCAAATGTATGCCCACATTAGTGTCACATATTTCCAACAGATCACACCCGCAAAGAATTTGAAAACAGATCAAAAAAGGATAAACTCCCATATCTGTTATGGAAAATACCGCAGGGTGCAATCACAGCAGCAAGATGTTTGGCCCATTGCCATGAGAAAAGGGAAACCACTGGAGCACGGACATTGTAAATACAACCTATATTTATCGGTTTATTTATTTTCCCTTTCATACTTTAACTACAATGCCTCCGGAAAGTATTCAGGCCCCTTGACTTTTTCATGATTTTGTTAAGTTACAGATTTAAAATAAAATGTATTAACATTTTTTTTTTTTTAACTCATCAAACCCTCACACAATAACCCATAATGACAAAAACATCAAAAACAGGTGAATAAGTTTTTGCTAATTTATTACAAGTAAAAACCTGAAATATTACATTTACTCAGTACTTTGTTGAAGCACCTTTGGCAGCGATTACAGCCCCGAGTCTTCCTGGGTATGACGCTACAAGCTTGGCACACTTGTATTTGGGGGGTTTCTCCCATTCTTCTCTGCAGATCCTCTCAAGCTCTGTCAGGTTGGATGGGGAGCATTGCTGCACAGCTATTTTCAGGTCTCTCCAGAGATGTTCGATTGGGTTCAAATTAGGGCTCTAAATTGGCCACTCAAGGACATTCAGAGACTTGACCTGAAGCCACTCCTGCATTGTCTTGGCTGTGTGCTTAGGGTTGTTGCCCTGTTGGAAGGTAAATCTTCACCCCAGTCTGAGGTCCTGAGCGCTCCGGAGCAGGTTTTCATCAAGGATCTCTCTGTATGTTACTCCGTTCATCTTTGCCTCGATCCTGACTAGTCTCCCAGTCACTGCTGCTGAAAAACATCTCCACAGCATGATGCTGCCACCACTATGCTTCACCGTAGGGATGGTGCCAGGTTTCCTTCAGACGTGACGCTTGACATTCAGGCCAAAGGGTTCAATCTGGGTTTCTTCAGACCAGAGAATCTTGTTTTTTGGTGCCTTTTGGCAAACTCCAAGTGGGTTGACATGTAACTTACTGAGGAGTGGCATCCGTCTGGCTACTCTACCATAAAGGCTGGCAGTTAGCCTAGTGGCTGAAGTGTTGGGCCAGTAACCAAAAGGTTGCTGGATCGAATCCCTGCGCTGACAAGGTAAAAATCTGTTCTGCCCGTGAACAAGGCAGTTAACCCACTGTTCCCTGGTAGGCTGTCAGCGTAAATAAGAATTTGTTCTTAACTGCCTTGCCTAGTTAAATAAAGGTAAAGTTTAAAAAAGGCCTGATCGGTAGAGTGCTGCAGAGATGTTTGTCCTTCTGGAAGCTTCTCCCATCTCTACAGAGGAGCTCTGTCAGAGTGACCATTGGGTTCTTGATCACCTCCCTGACCAAGGACCTTCTCCCCTGATTGGTCAGTTTGGACAGTTGGCCAACTCCAGGAAGAGTCTTGGTGGTTCCAAACTTCTTCCACTTAAAAATGATTGAGGCCACTGTGTTCTTGGGGACTTTCAATGCTGCAGATTTTTTTCTCCCAGATCTGTGCCTCGAGAAGATCCTGTCTCTGAGCTCTACTCTAATTCCTTTGACCTCATGGCTTGTCTATTGCTCTGAAATGCACTGTCAACTGTGGGACCATATATATACAGGGTGTATACAAAGGTGTGTGTGTATATATATATATATATATATATATATATATATATATATATATATACATATATATATATATATATATATATATATATACACATATATATATATATATATATATATATATATATATATATATACACATATACACACACACACACACACCTTTGTATCTTTCCAAATCATGTCCAATCAATTGAATTTCACACAAGTGGACTCCAATCAAGTTGCAGAAACATCTCAAGAATGATCAATAGAAACAGGATGCAAAGGGTCTGAATACTTATGTAAATAAGGTATCTTAATATTTTTTTATACATTTGTAAAAATGTAAAACGTTTTTTCCGCTTTGTCATTATGGGGTATTGAGCGTAGATTGCTGAGGATTTTTATTTATTTCATACATTTTAGAATAAGGCAGTAATGTAACAACGTGTAAAAAGTGAAGGGGTCTGAATACACTATACTTGCACATTATAACACTGCTGTACATAGCCAATAACCTGATATTTGACATTTTTTGGGCAATTTTGGTGAATGTAAGAGAGAGAGACAGAGAGAGAGACAGCGAGAGAGACAGCGAGAGAGACAGCGAGAGAGACAGAGAGAGAGACAGAGAGAGAGAGAGAGAGAGAGAGAGAGAGAGAGAGAGAGAGAGAGAGAGAGAGAGAGAGAGAGAGAGAGAGAGAGGCCACTGTGAATGAGCTGAAAGACAATGCAAGAAGGGCCTTCTATGCCATCAAATGGAATATAACATTTGACATTAGGATCTGGCTAAAAATACTTGAACCAGTTATAGAACCTATTGCCCTTAATGGTTGTGAGGTCTGCAAAAATATCCTCTGTGTACAACGTAAAACACCAAATAATGCATGCAGGGCAGAATTAGGCTGATACCTGCTAATGATCAAAATCCAGAAAAGAGCAATTCAATTCTACAACCACCAAAAAGGAATTGATCCCGAAACCTTACATAACAAAGCCATCACCTACAGAGAGATTCACCTGGAGAAGAGTCTCCTAAGCATCCTGGGGCTCTGTTCACAAACACAAACAGACCACACAGAGCCACAGGACAGCAACACAATTGGACCCAACCAAATCATGAGAAAACAAAATAGAATTACTTGACACATTGGAAAGAATTAACAAACAAAAAGAGAGCAAACTAGAATTATATTTGGCCCTAAACAGAGTACAAAGTGGCAGAATACCTGACCACTGTGAATGACCCAATCTTACGGAAAGCTTTGACTATTTACAGACACAGTGAACATAGCCTTGCTATTGAGAAAGGCCGCCGTAGGCAGACCAGGCTCTCAAGAGAAGAAAGGCTATGTGCACACTGCCCAGAAAATGAGGTGGAATCTGACCTGCACTTTCTAACCTCCTGCTAAATGTATGACCGTATTTCAGATTACACAGAAAGACAGAGAATTTGAAAACAAGCCTAATTTTGATAAACTCCCATATCTATTGGGTGAAATACCACAATGTGCCATCACAGCAGCAAGATTTGTGACCTGTTGCCACAAGAAAAGGGCAACTAGAGAAGAACAAACACCATTGTAAATACAACCCATATGTACGTTAATTTATTTTCCCTTTCGTACTTTAACTATTACATTTTGCACATAATATGACATTTGTAACGTCGTCATTATTTTGGAACATTCGCGAGTCTAATATTTACTGTTAATTTGCATTGCTTGGTTCAATTTGGTTTATTATCTACTTCACTTGCTTTGGCAACGTTAACATATGTGTCCCATGCCAATAAAGCCCTTACATTGAATTGAAAAATTTAGTGAAATTGAGTGAGTGAGAGAGAGAGGGGAGGTAAAGGACCGAGTGAGAAGTAATACAGCAATCCTCCAGAGGATACAATGTCTAAGGTATAAAACATATCCTGACACACACACACACACACACACCCTGGTTACTGTTTTACAGGAGCTCGTTGCAGCGGTGGCCCAGAGAGTGGTAGATGGTAAAATGGCAGCAGGAGAGATGAGGAATGAAGGGAGGAGAGGAGAATGGGAGAGAAGAAGTGGAGGAGGAGACGAGTGAGGGAGGGAGGGAAAGAAAGGAAGGGTAGAGGAGAAGTGGAGGGAGGAGAGAGGAGCAGAAAAGCAGCAGAGTTTGTATTTTTTTGTTTATTATTATAAACCCCCCTTTCGGAGGACACACTTTTTTTTACAGCTTTTCTGCTACATATACATACATTTTACAAATATTAGATATTACATAAACATTTAGCATACATATTTTACATACATGGTACACGTACATAAAGCAATCACAAAACAATAATACATTAACAACCATAAGCTCTTTAATCCCACCCCTCAGCCACTCTCAGCCCATCCTAGCCGTCACCATAGACCACCCTCGTTTGGTTCCCATGTGCCATATATCTTTTAATTGTGCTGTTTTGTTTTACATTTTGAACCTTTCTATATCATATAGTATCCCCAGATTGTGAGCTAAGGATGACAACCTTTCCTACCAGTATTATTCTATTATGTATTGACTATGGCTTTCCAAATCGCCCAACACTGCTATTTGTAGGGTTCATTTTAGGTGAATGTTGTGATTTTTTTGGAACCATTCCTCAACCTGTGACCAGCGAAGTGTTTAAAGTGTCGAGGAAGTAACAGCTGTTTGAGCGAGAACCCAGGGGTAGAGTGATATGTGTGTGTGTGTGTGTGTGTGTGTGTGTGTGTGTGTGTGTGTGTGTGTGTGCTAGGATGGGGAAGCAATAAAGGTTGTATGTGTGTGTGTGTGGGGGGTGTGTGTACAGGAGTGGGATAGGGGTTATGGGGGTGGGGGAATGGGGCCTTAATGGGGGGTGCAAGCAGGGGGCCTGAGGGGAGGGTGCAGATGTGATAAGGGGTGAGGGTGCAGGGTGAGGGGTGTACAGATGGGGGTATAAGGGGATATTGCAAGGGGGAGGTCTCCATACTCTGTGGCTCAGCAGAGAAGAATGTTGTTAATTTAGCTCTAACCTTTCCACGGCTATAGCCCACAGACCAGTCACATGTACATGATCTCACTCTCTCTCACACACACACACACACGGCCACATATGAAAACTACCAAAAAAGCATACTGACCTACACAAACGCACCAAAACATGGAATCTGCCCACGAACCACAAGGACAAACATCCATGCGGAAAATACTAGTCAACATATTCAGTTCGGGTTTATGGTTTACTGCAGAAAGCTGCACATAAGCTCTGCTCCCTCTGAACCAGACTCTAGTTCATGCAACTCGCCATGGATGCCCCTACCCACAACATGAACAGATTTAAAAGCTGGCACACGAAAGCAGTCCATGTGGATAACCAGTGAAAGCAGTGGTACGCCTCTCTCACCTGCTCAGACGATGTTACTCCTCAGGGAAGTTGTAAGGTGGAGCCCTCTCTGTATCCACAATTCAGGGAAGGCTAAACCTTTATACAAATATCCCAAATCCTTGGGAAGAGTGGGTGCTCGTTCCGTTAGATCCGACGAGTGTATGAGACTCAAGTGCGGCTCACAGAGCGAGAGGCAACGACGCACACTTACGAGTGAAACGCCCTCCACCGTACCAGCTTGTACCAGAGTGCATACTGACTGCCTAATCCTGCCGAGTAAAACACACTCTCACACACTCCAAATTAAGAAAAATCAGCCAGTCGATGGAGAGCAAACACAGACGGTGAGAGAGGGAGCTCCAGAGTTCCCAAAAGGAGGGAGGCTGAACTGGTCTAATGTTACACCAACAGAAAGCACCCTGCTGGGTTAGATAGAGCCAGAGGAGTCCTGGGTGTCAGGAGGAGACAAACGGATAAGCTGAATAAAAACCAGAGTAGAACAGCTCCCTCTTTCTATCGTCTGCTCTCTCTGTTGTGTGCACACTCACACACTCCGCTCTCGACTGAGCACCCTGCAAAGAGAAAGACTCAACGCACGGCCCCTCCCCCACAAGTCCTGGCCCAGCCCTGAAATACACCCCCTCGGGATTCAGCCAATAGGAGAGCACTGACCACCCACACACTGAAATACACACACTCCCAGGCACTCCCTCTCCCTGGCAATACAGACATTGGCACAGGTTAACACTTAGGAGTAATCACAAGAAACACTCACTAACTCACACGCAAACAGACACGCAAACAGACGCACACACGCACACAGATGACACACACACACACACAGACGACACACACATGCACACAGACGACACACACACACGCACACAGACGACACACACACGCACACAGACGACACAGACACACACAGACACACGCTGGCAGGTGTCTTAACTGACATTTTCAACCTCTCCTTGTCCCAGTCGGTAATCCTCACATTTCAAGGTGGCTACCATCCTTCCTGTTCCCAAAATCTTAATGTGCATACCGCCCCAACAGCTCCACAGACAACACAATCTCAATTGCACTCCACACTGCCCTCTCCCACCTAGAAAGGGGAACACCTGTGAGGATGCTGTTCATCGACTACAACTCAGGGTTCAACCCCATAGTGCCCTTAGCTCACGACCCCAGGATGTGTGCCCATAGCCACTTCCTGTACTCCCTGTTCACCCACTCAGACACACACACTCACTTACCTCACACGCGCAAACACATACTCACATACACACACACACACACACACCCTCCCTCACTCACTCACTCACTCACTCACTCACTCACTCACTCACTCACTCACTCACTCACTCACTCACTCACTCACTCACTCACTCACTCACAGTCATTACAGACACTACACACATACAGTACACACACTCCCCCTCTCACTCCTAAACTGCAGCTGAAATTATTATTGATTAGATGTAATACTACCAGTATAATTCCCCTTATTGATTGCCATTAACATTAGTATCAATCTATGTATCCTGCTACTGGTCCCTATTACTCCTGTTTACATGTATATACAGTTGAAGTCGGAAGTTTACATACACTTCGGTTGGAATCATTAAAACTCGTTTTTAAACCACTCCACACTTTTCTTCTTAACAAACTATAGTTTTGGCAAGTCGGTGAGGACATCTACTTTGTGCATGACAAGTCATTTTTCCAACAATTGTTTACAGACAGATTATTTCAATTATAATTCACTATATCACAATTCCAGTGGGTAAGAAGTTTACATACACTAAGTTGACTGTGCCTTTAAACAGCATGGAAAATTCCAGAAAATGATGTCATGGCTTTAGAAGCTTCTGAAAGGCTAATTGACATAATTTGAGTCAATTGGAGGTGTACCTGTGGATGTATTTGAAGGCCTACCTACAAACTCAGTGCCTCTTTGCTTGACATCATAGGAAAATCGAAACAAATCAGCCAAGACCTCCACAAGTCTGGTTCATCCTTGTAAGCAATTTCTAAACACCTGAAGGTACCACGTTCATCTGTACAAACAATAATACGCAAGTATAAACAAAATGGCACCACACAGCCATCATACCGCTCAGGAAGGAGACGTATTCTGTCTCCTAGAGATGAACGTACTTTGGTGTGAAAAGTGCAAATCAATCCCAGAACAAGAGCAAAGGACCTTGTGAAGATGCTGGAGGAAACAGGTACAAAGTATCTATATCCACAGTAAAACGAGTCCGATATCGACATAACCTGAAGAAGCCACTGCTCCAAAACCACCATAAAAAAAGCCAGACTATGGTTTGCAACTGCACATGGTGTAAGGGTTTTCCTGTGGTGAAGGAGAAGCGGACCAAAATGCAGCGTGGTGGTTATTCATGTTCTTTAATAAAGGAACTAGACATGAAATAACTAACAAAACAATAAATGTGCGAAAACCTAAACAGTCCTATCTGGTGCAAATACAGAGACAGGAACAATCACCCACAAACACACAGTGAAACCCAGGCTACCTAAGTATGATTCTCAATCAGAGACAACTAATGACACCTGCCTCTGATTGAGAACCATACTAGGCCGAAACATAGAAATACCCAAAACCTAGAAAAACAAACATAGACTGCCCACCCAACTCACACTCTGACCATACTAAATAAATACAAAAGAAAGGAAATAAAGGTCAGAACGTGACAGTACCCTCCCCCAAAGGTGTGCCTCTGGGCTGACTGGCGGCACTGGCGGCCCCTGGCTGACTGGCGGCACTGGCGGCCCCTGGCTGACTGGCGGCCCCTGGCTGACTGGCGGCACTGGCGGCCCCTGGCTGACGGCACTGGCGGCCCCTGGCTGACTGGCGGCCCCTGGCAGACTGGCGGCCCCTGGCAGACTGGCGGCACTGGCGGCCCCTGGCAGACTGGGGCTCCTGGCAGACTGGCGGCGCTAGGCAGACGGGTGGCTCAGGCGGCGCTGGGCAGACGGGTGGCTCAGGCGGCGCTGGGCAGAAGGGTGGCTCAGGCGGCGCTGGGCAGAAGGGTGGCTCAGGCGGCGCTGGGCAGAAGGGTGGCTCAGGCGGCGCTGGGCAGAAGGGTGGCTCAGGCGGCGCTGGGCAGAAGGGGGCTCAGGCGGCGCTGGGCAGAAGGGGGGCTCAGGCGGCGCTGGGCAGACGGGGGGCTCAGGCGGCGCTGGGCAGACGGGGGGCTCAGGCGGCGCTGGGCAGACGGGTGGCTCAGATGGCGCTGGGCAGACGGGAGGCTCCGGCAACGCTGGAGTTACGGGTAGCTCAGATGGCGCTGGGCAGACGGGAAGCTCCGGCAACGCTGGAGAGGAAGGCTCTGGCAGCGCTGGACTAAGGAGCTCTGGCGCCTCTGGAATAAGGGGCTCTTGCGCCTTTGGACTGAGGGGCGGGAGCTCTGGTAGCGCCGAACAGGCGGGAGACTCAGGCAGCGCTGGAGAGGAGGAAGGCCCCGGCAGCGCTGGACAGGCGGGACGCACTGTAGGCCTGATGCGTGGTGCTGGCACTGGTGGTACTGGGCCGAGGACACGCACAGGAAGCCTGGTGCGGGGAGCTGCCACCGGAGGGCTGGTGTGTGGAGGTGGCACTGGATGGACCGGACCGTGAAGGCGTACTGGAGATCTTGAGAGCAGGGCTGGCACCAACTGCCCTGGTTGGATCTTCACCCTAGCCCGGCAGATGTGGGAAGCTGGGATGTAGCGCACCGGGCTAAGCACGCGTACTGGGGACACCGTGCGAACCACCGCATAACACGGTGCCTGACCAGCACCACGCCCGCCACGGTTAGCACTGCTAGGAGCACTGTAGTGCTGAGATGGCACAGGACGTGCAAGGCTAGGGAGATGCACAGGAGGCCTGGTGCATGAGGCTGGCACAGTCTTCACCAGACCCCTAGCACGCACCTCAGGATGAATGTCGTGCCTCATGCACCAAACCAGCAACTCCCTCATATCTCTCTCCTCCAATTTCCCCATTAACTCCTTCACAGTCTCTGCTTCGCTCACCTCCAACACCAGCTCTGGTTCTGAGCTCCTCCTTGGCTCCTCACGATAAACAGGGGGAGTTGGCTCAGGTCTGACTCCTGACTCTGCCACACTCTCCCTGTGCCTCCCCCCAAATACATTTTTGGGGCTGACTCTCTGGCTTCCGTCCGCGCCGCCGTGCTTGCTTCGCCAACCTCATTCTCCTGTAACCTTCCGCGCACTGCTCCATCGAATCCCAGGCGGGCTCCGGCACGCTCCCTGGGTCGACCGCCCACCTGTCTATCTCCTCCCAAGTTGTGTCGTCCAGATTCTGCTCCCATGTCCCGAAATCCTGTTGCTGTATTTATATATTAATGATACCAGTCACTTTTCAGCCCTCTTTACATGTACTGTATAAGACCTACACACACACACACACGCATGCACACACATGCACGCACACCCAACTTTCTCCTAAAACAGTATCAGTCTACATATATACTGCAAATACTCCAGTATCCCTGAACATTGTACATTTGGTACTGGTACTGACATTCTTCTATATATTCCTCGTGTTTTTAAAAATAGTTTTTAGTTATAATATTTTTATATGAAATACTGCTCTGTTGGGCAGGGGGTTGCAATTGAAGTAAACTTGAAAACTTGAAACATTGATATAAATTACTAATGCTAAATTCGACATGATAGAAAACTAGCAGACAACGGTTCCCTCTGTGTTTGTGTCGTGCATCTGAATGTGTCTGCCTTGGAGTATGTCTCAGACAAACACTGCAGCAACAGAAAGCAGACAGATAGTGATGTAACAAGTATTTTTGTATAAAAAACATTGCTTAGCCTATAGACTGCATTTGTAGAGAAAGCACAACACAGTCACAATATCACAAATAATTCAGAGAGAAGGTCCACTCAAGAACAGCACAGATACAAAGACACTTTGTGCTCTGACACTTAAACTTCTGCTCCTCTAAACTCCAAAATCTGTCCCCTCACCCTTTCAGAAACACACACACACACGTATACATGCACACACACAAACACTAAAACACTCACACGGACGTGCAAACACACTCACGGTGAGGCGGGATAAGCAAACATGAGTGTAAATGCTGATAGACCATATGTGTGTGTGTGTGTGTGTGTGTGTGTGTGTGTGTGTGTGTGTGTGTGTGTGTGTGTGTGTGTGTGTGTAGGTAGCTGTGTGTGTGCGTGCATTTTGTGTTCATTTTGCGAGAGTGTCACAGGAGGTTGGTGGCACCTTCATTCGGGAGGACAGGCACGTGGTAATGGCTGGAGCGGAATAAGTGAAGAGGTATCAACAACTTCAAACACATGGTTTCCATGCTTTTAATGCCATTCCATTTGCTCTGTTCCAGAAATGATTATGAGCTGTCCTCCCCTCAGCAGCCTCTACTGGTGTGTGTGTATGTGTAGGCATCTGTGTACGCGCGCTGTGTGTGTGAGTATAGTAAAAGACAACAGGGTACTTGAAAAGTTGATTCTCGAACAGGGGTTGTCAAACATTTTGTTGCCATGACCAACAAACTTATGCCATCCATATACACACTGAGTATACAAAGCATTAAGAACATTGACAGAGGGAGCTCCAGAGTTCCCAAAGGAGGGAGGCTAGCTGGCCTAGTGTGACACCAACAGCAAGCACCCTCATAGTGTCCTCCGCTACACTCGACTGGTGTGTGTGTATGAATGTGTTTGTGTGTGTGTTTGTGTGTGTGTGTGTGTGTGAGAGAAGTGTGTGTTCCGCTCGAGCCGCAATTCCAGACAGATGGTCAATATTTGATGAGTCCCCAGGTGGCACAGTGGCTCTTCTAATGGCCATCTTTAACACTGGTGTGTGTGTGTGTTCTCCACACTTTAAGACAGGCTCTCCAGATCAAAGAGCTCTTTCTCACACACGCTAGTCACACACACATCCCACGCCAGACACACATCCATAATGCATCACATACTGGCGCCCAGAAGTGCGAAGTAAGCGCGATGCTGTTAATAGAGAGAGAAACGAAAGAAAGATAAGCGGAGGAGGAGCGCGGTCAGAGGACCGTATGCTTTGATGGCAGTGCGTGTGAACCAGCGAACCACACCATGACATTGGAGGAGGGGGACCTAATCATCCCATCGCAACACAATCAGCAAAAGTGGCAAGGGGTGATGTGGGGGGATTGGAAAAAGGGTGAGGGGGGTTGAGGGATTTGGGGTCACGTAACTTTAGGGAAAATATAGGGCTATAGATACTGGCTTGTATCCAAATACCCGTACTTGCGTCCTAAATAGTGCGCCATTTGAGTATGTGAAAAGAAAAAAGTTGAATAATATGCGACATTTCGAAAGTCTAGTGTATTTTCAATGCCCGGTATGTCATACTAATTTCGGCTTTGACAACATCTGATCAATTAGATATGGGGATGCGCAACCAAAATAAACGAATAGCGGAAAACAAATTTTGCGCATGACGCATTCTCAGTATGCGAAGATAGAAAGTTTTATAGCATGTGGGTTTAAATACAGGATGTTAAACTCATATCGGCACTTCATCTAGTAGAATTCGATGCACACTTTCCCACAATGCATTGGAAGATATGGGCTGCGAGTGATGGGCCCTCAATCTCTTCAAGTAGCCAAACAACAAAACAAAATCGAGAGCATCCTGGCGGGCTGTATCACCGCCTGGTATGGCAACTGCTCCGCCCTCAACCGTAAGGCTCTCCAGAGGGTAGTGAGGTCTGCACAACGCATCACCGGGGGCAAACTACCTGCCCTCCAGGACACCTACACCACCCGATGTTACAGGAAGGCCATAAAGATCATCAAGGACATCAACCACCCGAGCCACTGCCTGTTCACCCCGCTATCATCCAGAAGGCGAGGTCAGTACAGGTGCATCAAAGCTGGGACCGAGAGACTGAAAAACAGCTTCTATCTCAAGGCCATCAGACTGTTAAACAGCCACCACTAACATTGAGTGGCCGCTGCCAACACACTGACACTGACTCAACTCCAGCCACTTTAATAATGGGAATTGATGGGAAATGATGTAAATATATCACTAGCCACTTTAAACAATGCTACCTTATATAATGTTACTTACCCTACATTATTCATCTCATATGCATACGTATATACTGTACTCTATATCATCGACTGCATCCTTATGTAATACATGTATCACTAGCCACTTTAACTATGCCACTTTGTTTACATACTCATCTTATATGTATATACTGTACTCGATACCATCTACTGTATCTTGCCTATGCTGCTCTGTACCATCACTCATTCATATATCCTTATGTACATATTCTTTATCCCCTTACACTGTGTATAAGACAGTAGTTTAGGAATTGTTAGTTAGATTACTTGTTGGTTATTACTGCATTGTCGGAACTAGAAGCACAAGCATTTCGCTACACTCGCATTAACATCTGCTAACCATGTGTATGTAATAAATACATTTGATTTGATTTGATTTAGCTACTTAATTGTACATTTGCTGAATAGCAAAGCTTCTGTGGTGGTGTTCAAATATAGGCGAAGTAGTTTTTGCTTTCCTTAAAAGTATCACGAGTGTTTACCTAAAGTGGATTTCTGTTTTGTAATTGAAAAGTGTTTCCTGTTCTCTTGGCCTTAGTCAGACCTTTTAAACGAAATATTAAACCCTCATTTGATTTCTGAGTGTGTCGGCACCGGGGACTCGGGATGTGGCTGCGTTATTGATGTCGTGTTAATCAGGCTTTTTGTTTTGAACATATGGACTGTTTAGGTTTTGTAGGCTACCTGTTTCATTATTTAATGTATGGATCAAGCCTTAACTCCTTCCCAATGATCAGTGCTTTAGTTCATTATGTTGCTGTCCAGCGGTTCTGAATTTGCGATGTGCCCATCTGTCCACGTTTTTCTGTGCAATAGCCTTTTGATTTGAACATTTGAAAAGTTTTTGTGATTTCATTTATATATGTTAAATATGTTGAAATGGAACCAATTGATCTGTTTTCTGTATTCAGTCCTTAAAAAATATATATCAGCTATATGGGCTACAGTGTAGGTCAAATATTTCTTGGCTGAGTATGACAGCACGTTAAACTGCCATTTGGCTACGCCTGCGGTGTTCACAGGCACTTCCAGCAAAATCCAAAACGACCTGATACACGCAGTCGCGAATGTATTGACAGGTGTCATGCAAACCCCCTTTGTAACCACCATGGTTGACGAGACGACAGACATCAGCAATGTAGCCCAAATGTCTTATGTGTTGCGTTACACTACCGATGGTGGTGGGAAGGAAAGGTTTTTCAAATCTTGAGGATGTAACTGAGGATAAACTGGCAGAAGTGGTTGCTGCTTGAATTATCAGCTTTTTTTTAGAAGAGTGTGATTGCACAGCCAAAGTTGTGGCAAAGTGTTACGATGGGGCCGCAGTGCAAGTTTTTTTCTCTCATCTTGTTTTTAATCCTATCATCTCTTCCCTCTGCTCAAACCTTCTCCAACCTATCTCCTGATTCTGCCTCCTCATCCCTCCTCTCCTCCCTTTCTGCATCCTTTGACTCTCTATGTCCCCTATCCTCCAGGCCGGCTCGGTCCTCCCCTCCCGCTCTGTGGCTCGACGACTCATTGCGAGCTCACAGAACAGGGCTCCGGGCAGCCGAGCGGAAATGGAGGAAAACTCGCCTCCCTGCGGACCTGGCATCCTTTCACTCCCTCCTCTCTACATTTTCCTCCTCTGTCTCTGCTGCTAAAGCCACTTTCTACCACTCTAAATTCCAAGCATCTGCCTCTAACCCTAGGAAGCTCTTTGCCACCTTCTCCTCCCTCCTGAATCCTCCTCCCCCTCCCCCCACTCCTCCCTCTCTGCAGATGACTTCGTCAACCATTTTGAAAAGAAGGTTGATGACATCCGATCCTCGTTTGCTAAGTCAAACGACACCGCTGGTTCTGCTCACACTGCCCTACCCTGTGCTCTGACCTCTTTCTCCCCTCTCTCTCCAGATGAAATCTCGCGTCTTGTGACGGCCGGCCGCCCAACAACCTGCCCGCTTGACCCTATCCCCTCCTCTCTTCTCCAGACCATTTCCGGAGACCTTCTCCCTTACCTCACCTCGCTCATCAACTCATCCCTGACCGCTGGCTACGTCCCTTCCGTCTTCAAGAGAGCGAGAGTTGCACCCCTTCTGAAAAAAACTACACTCGATCCCTCCGATGTCAACAACTACAGACCAGTGTCCCTTCTTTCTTTTCTCTCCAAAACTCTTGAACCAAAACTTCTTGGCCAGCTCTCCCGCTATCTCTCTCAGAATGACCTTCTTGATCCAAATCAGTCAGGTTTCAAGACTAGTCATTCAACTGAGACTGCTCTTCTCTGTATCACGGAGGCGCTCCGCACTGCTAAAGCTAACTCTCTCTCCTCTGCTCTCATCCTTCTAGACCTATCGGCTGCCTTCGATACTGTGAACCATCAGATCCTCCTCTCCACCCTCTCCGAGTTGGGCATCTCCGGCGCGGCCCACGCTTGGATTGCGTCCTACCTGACAGGTCGCTCCTACCAGGTGGCGTGGCGAGAATCTGTCTCCTCACCACGCGCTCTCACCACTGGTGTCCCCAGGGCTCTGTTCTAGGCCCTCTCCTATTCTCGCTATACACCAAGTCACTTGGCTCTGTCATAACCTCACATGGTCTCTCCTATCATTGCTATGCAGACGACACACAATTAATCTTCTCCTTTCCCCCTTCTGATGACCAGGTGGCGAATCGCATCTCTGCATGTCTGGCAGACATATCAGTGTGGATGACGGATCACCACCTCAAGCTGAACCTTGGCAAGACGGAGCTGCTCTTCCTCCCAGGGAAGGACTGCCCGTTCCATGATCTCGCCATCACGGTTGACAACTCCATTGTGTCCTCCTCCCAGAGCGCTAAGAACCTTGGCGTGATCCTGAACCCTGTCGTTCTCAACTAACATCAAGGCGGTGGCCCGTTCCTGTAGGTTCATGCTCTACAACATCCGCAGAGTACGACCCTGCCTCACACAGGAAGCGGCGCAGGTCCTAATCCAGGCACTTGTCATCTCCCGTCTGGATTACTGCAACTCGCTGTTGGCTGGGCTCCCTGCCTGTGCCATTAAACCCCTACAACTCATCCAGAACGCCGCAGCCCGTCTGGTGTTCAACCTTCCCAAGTTCTCTCACGTCACCCCGCTCCTCCGCTCTCTCCACTGGCTTCCAGTTGAAGCTCGCATCCGCTACAAGACCATGGTGCTTGCCTACGGAGCTGTGAGGGGAACGGCACCTCAGTACCTCCAGGCTCTGATCAGGCCCTACACCCAAACAAGGGCACTGCGTTCATCCACCTCTGGCCTGCTCGCCTCCCTACCACTGAGGAAGTACAGTTCCCGCTCAGCCCAGTCAAAACTGTTCGCTGCCCTGGCCCCCAATGGTGGAACAAACTCCCTCACGACGCCAGGACAGCGGAGTCAATCACCACCTTCCGGAGACACCTGAAACCCCACCTCTTTAAGGAATACCTAGGATAGGATAAAGTAATCCTTCTCACCCCCCTTAAAAGATTTAGATGCACTATTGTAAAGTGGCTGTTCCACTGGATGTCATAAGGTGAATGCACCAATTTGTAAGTCGCTCTGGATAAGAGCGTCTGCTAAATGACTTAAATGTAATGTTAAATGTAATCAAGACCTGTCAAACGAACAAAACTGCTGGATGAAATTTGCCAGCGAAAACTACCCAGAGTGGCGCCAACAGGATGGAACCTCTCCTCACGCTTAGTTTGCACAGTGTATGAAAAAAAGGCAGAACTCATTGAACTCTTTGAATACATAGCGGACCATCCCGATGACTCTGATGAAGACACCGTTCTCGGCGCAGATGGTTACACGATGCGCCCGACAAGCTTTGAGTTCTGCTTTCTGATAGATTCCATCTCCGAGGACACTGAGTGAGTTCCAAGGGAGCGCACACGCAAGGAGAAGTTTGCGGGCAGTACCAACAGCTACACAGTGCGATCATCGACAACATTGTCACTCAGCTAACAAACAGGTTCAATGACCATGAAAGGCTCATGTTCCTTGCCCTCCTTGACCCACAAAAGTTCCCAATATATAGGGAAAGCCAAACTTTCCAAGTTCTCAAGTCTCGAGGAAAGCTTTGACCCTAGTTTTGATCAGTTTAAAACAGAACTCACAGTTATGTACTCAATGTCTGACTTTGAGAGTAAGAGCCCAGCTGATCTGCCACACTTTCTCCAGCAGAAGAGCCTAATTGATAGTATGCATAAATTGAATCTGCTTACCTGTCTAGTTTTGACCATTCCAGTGTCCACTGCATCAGTAGAAAAAAAAAAAAACATTTTCTGCACTAAAAAGGATCAAGGCATATACCAGGATCACCACTGGACAGGCCCAAAACTTATTTTGGTTTTAAAATCAAACGACTATATGAAACCGTCATTGCCCATTTTTTTATGAAGAAGGACAGGAGAATGGACTTTGTTTTTTAAATAATAATCATAATGATGACTTCTCGTTTCCATCTAGAGCTTGCTTTTTGCAGCTCTCTCGTGTCAAATGTGATTTCAACCGTCGATCACTGGTTGTGTGGTAGAAACAAAGGTAATGACGTTGCAATTGGACGTACTGGGAACATGACATTTCGTCTTGTGGTGCTTTTTTTTTTTTTAGTGTTGCACGCTGGAGATAGAACATTGAATACGGCACAACATTTATTTTTCTCTCTGACAGCATATACTGTCCGTGGTCTTGAAACAATGTGAGTACCTGTGCGGTGGAATTTATTCCGCTTCTATACGAGTGACTGTTTGTTTTGGCAAATGTTTCGTGGAAACGACGCAACCGTGTTTTCTTCTGGCGTGGTTCCTGCTATCGATATTTGCAGCCGAGGCGTGGCTCAGGACCGTTTGACTCTGTCATCAAAGAATTGCTTCTCCTACATTAGGTCTGAAAAAGAAAGGTCTCAAGTCATGCTCTGTATACACAGGCATCTCTGTGTATGACGGTCAGATCTTTTTACGCAACTGAGGGCCTAGCTCCAACGGTCACGGTTCGCCCCTGGTGCGTGCATGTGTATGTGCATGTTGGACCTCAGAAAACCATGGGTAGATGGAGGTAGATGGAGATTCATACTCCTGCAGTAAAGAGGCATCTCATTACAGCTCCACCTGTTTCAATCTACCTCCAATAAAACTCCACACAGACCCTAGAAGACCATACTGCACAGGGGGGGGGTAACAGTAGGGAGAGAGGGCCAGAGGAGGGGAGGAACTGAGGAGAGGGAAGCAGACAGATGAAGAAAGAGTGGGTAGAGGGAAGGAGGGGACAGAAAGGGAAAGCGGGGGGTAGAAAGGGCAGAGAGGGACTGAGAGGGGAAGTCGGATGCATCTTTATACCCCAAGTAGGACTCATCTCACACACATGTAATGGCAAAACGATGTAGAAAGAGAGGAGAGGAGAGGAGGATAAAATGGTGAGAGGGGTGGGGGGGTAAATTGGATAGATGATATTGGAAAATGGAGAAAAGATATGGAGGTGATTGAATGGGGATAGGGAGAGGAGATAAACCGGAGGGTGGATGAGTGTAGAGAAATGGATGGGAGCAGATAAGAATACGGGCACTGATAAAGAGAGAGAGAGAGCGCGAGAGAGTTAGAGCTGCACCCCTACTTAAGGAAGTGAATAGTTATTGGAGTTGTAGTAGGTCCATCCTCTGTTATTGTTGCAGACTTTGTATTTCACGGATAAGAGTATGGCACTCACACTCTAATAACTGTTCACCTTAGCTAACCTATCATCCCAGTAAAGAAAAAGTTGCTTCTTCGAGTCAAAACCGCCAGATCTACCCTGAGAACAGTCTTTGTTTCCACTAATGTAATCCAGCAAAGTTGCATCTCTGGAAGCCATTGTGCCCTTTCCAAACAACCTACATTTTGTATTGAATAACCTATAAACGTAATTATTTTTATTAGTTACAATAGGTTGTCCAGTGTTGTTGGATGGTTGATTGGACAGTCAGTGAGGCTGTACATGTCTGTTATCATTGAAAACACTTTATTTCAGATGAAGCAGGTTTACCTAGCCAGCATTGCTAACGTTAGCACCAAAGATACAGGCTGAGAGACTAGGATTCCGTAATAATTTGCCTGTAAATGTCATATATGTTTTGTTCTTCTAACAGGCCTGCATTTTCTTTAGACTGTCATAACTTATGACATAATAAGCACTATATTTAGACTAAGCTTAGTCTGATAACCAGCTAGCTAAGCTAACCGCAGGCTAACTATACAGCGCATTGCATCATGGGAGACGAAATTCACCCTTGGAATTGCAGTATGCAGTAGACGACGGAAATACAGAATCTTCAAAATGACAAAAACTAGGAACTGTGCAGTATGACTAACAATCACGATAAAACATCAAAACAGCAGTGTATATATATACTAGCAGCATAATAAATCAAATGTCAGTCACATGCGCCGAATACAACGTGTAGACCTTACAGTGAAATGTTTACTTACGAACCCCTAACCAACAATGTAGTTTAAAAAATACAAGTAATTAAAAGCTCTCAAGCTGCTCCACTGCCGCCCCGTCGATGAGAATGGAGGCGTGCCCGGTCCTCTTTTTCCTGTAGTCCACAATCATCTCCTTTTAACTGGTTATGAAGTGGCGGAATTGTCTTTTAAGACACACTACATGATCAAAAGTGTTTTGGACACCTGGTCGTCGAACATCTCATTTCAAGATCATGGGGATTAATATGGAGTTGTTCCCCCTCTGCTGATATAACAGCCTACATTCTTCTGGAAAGGCTTTCGACTAGATGTTGGAACATTGCTGGGGGACTTGCTTCCATTCAGTCACAACAGCATTAGGGAGGTCGGGCACTGATGTTGGGCGATGAGGCCTGGCTCTCAGTCGGTGTTCCAATTCATCCCAAAGGTGTTCGATGGGGTTAAGGACAGGGATCTGTGCAGCCCAGTCAAGTTCTTACACACCGATCGCGACAAACCAATTCTGTATGGACCTCGCTTTGTGCACATGGGCCTCGCTTTGTGCACATGGGCACTGTCATGCCGAATCCACTAATTTGAAGGGGTGTCCACATACTCCTTTATATTAAGTTTAAATAAAAAAATACAAATAACATTTTTTTTAAACACACTAGCTCTCTCGCTCGCTCTCTCTGTGTACCCTCCTTTGTAGTCAGCCAGCAGTACTGCCACTCACTGGCTATGGAATTTGTTTATAGGCATTCATAGAGTCTTTAGTGGGTGTTGTTTTTGATGGCAGTGTCTATTAAGGGAGTGGTATGTGTGTGTGTGAGGTTTACAGCTTATCACAGAGAGAATTACAGGAGAAACAGCAGAGGACAAATTACCATCAGTTCAATCACTCACACAGAGCGTACGCACACACGAACGCAAGCAACCACACACACACATATAGGCATTTCTCTACGCTGCTGGCTGCTCAATCTCCCTCTATTCAACACACACACACATACACACGCACCAGGGTTCAAACATGGCTAATGTAATGTGTTCCATGATGGGTATCAGAGAGGAAGGATCTCCTAAGAGGCCTGAAAGGCAATCAGACATGCTACTACAAGAGGTCTCACTAACAGCACACATGTTTAAACATTCTTGTGTTAGGGGAATCTGGTTTGATGTTGATGTGTTTTCCTGTGTGCCAAATACACCAGGTATTGTTGGGGGAGGTGCTCATTTTGGAAGTGGCCTGCTCATTTGAGGGGAATATGGAGCAGGCCTTTGCCGAAATACCAGCGCCTCGTGGTATGCTTGTTCAGCCTCGGGTGTAGGTCCAAGATGGTGGCGCTGATATTTGGCAGTCTTGGCCACGTACACAGGCTTGTAATTGCATGGCCTCCAGATTGCGGGCCTGATAAAAAACTAGGGCAAAGCAATTGGCTAGGTACTGTTCTGTTTCAGCTGTCGTGGGCAGCCTAGCTGTTTGGACAAGGAGGTGCTTTCTGTATGCTCAATCTCCCTCTATGCAACACACACACACCAGGGGTGAAACATGGCTAATATAATGTGTTCCATGATGTGTATCGGAGAGGAAGAATATTCTAAGAGGGCATCCTGACATGCTGCTATCAGTTTTATCGACCTTTCTCTCGCTCTCTCTGCTTCCGTTCTGTTTCCTCCTCAATCTCATCTGTCCTTCCTCATCCCTACTGTAAAATATCCTTCTTTCATTCATTCATTCATTCCCTGCCTCTGAGTCTCTGTCTTCCTCTCTCCATCCCTCTGGAGGAAGTTATCTTCACGCTCCGTTTCCACGTTAACTCCCCGACCAGGGAAACACTCCTCTCAGGTTAGCGAGAGCTGCACAGCTTTCGTTTTTCTTTCTTTCCTTTATTTTTTTCTGGGAAATTGGAGAGGGATTAGTTTCTATACAGCCTTATCGTCCTGAGAGAGACAGAGGGGCTAAACTAACTCAGCACAGCTATTACTGTCTCATACTACTGTTGTGTTTCGCCTACTCTGTCTCATCCAGGGGGAAGTGTTTCCCCGACATTTACTTTTGTGAGGCAGACCAAATAGTCATTGGCTACAGTTGGTCTTCTATACAGATCGTTGGTTTTGGTAGCACTGTATGCTGATTCAAGGCCCTGTCCTCATCACCATATCTAGGAATACAAGTAGGAAACCCTGAGAGAATAGCAACAGCCATTCTAGTGAAGAAATGCTACATGGAAGCTGATGTTGAGCGTCCTAATGAAAATTCTGAGAGCCACTGACATCAGGCAGGTAAATCACCTCATTAGCCCCTAGCAAGAGGAATAAGGCGAAAAGGGAATATTTCCTCACAGCAGGCAGGGTGAAATGAAGTGGACACAAAGCTTATTGTGGTCTAGACTGGGAGATGGAGAGAGAGTCTACTGTAGCAGAAATGACTGAAGGTGGCAGGGCTATCAAACTGTCATATGAGTCCTAGGAAATCCTTTTTTCCCAAGTAACACTGGTACATAGTACACTGACACAGTCATAATAGGACAGCCCTAGTGCCTATTACTCAATATAGTTGATGTTAATGTGCTTATTTGCCTGTCTGATGTTTGGTTATGTAATTAATGGGTTACTGAGTTTCTGAAATTTCTCCTTCAGAACCCACACACGTGCACAACGCAACACACTGTTGTAGAACTTCTAACACAGGGACAGTGAAAGTCAATCTTCAATAAATCATTGTTTATTATCAGTTAACTGGAGAGGTTCCAACAAACTCGATGCATCATAGTGAACGTCTGTCAGGAGCTCTAACGGGGCAGTCCTGTCAGTTCCCTTACATACTGGTTACAGACACGTTACATAGGCATAGTTCATAGGGTTGGTTCTGGCATGTGTCTGGCACCGTCTCCTATCGTAACTTATAGAACATATTCTGGGCATTCTGCCAGATGGTCCTAAGGTGAAGGTCATCCCCCCTAAAGACAAGATTAACGTTTTCAAGACTTTTTCTTCAAAACATGAAATTTCACAACACACACACAAGCACAAGTACACACATTCATGCTCGCACACACAAACATAGACTCACACTCCAAACCCACATTACATCTGGAATCCAAGATGGCAGCGCAATAGGACGTATATATCTGTCTTTGTCTTATCCCATGTCTTATCCCTTGCAAATAGCCAGTCTTTTTTCATATATATCTCAATCTCACTTCTATCTACGAAGTAAATATACTTTCCTGCAACCCGCCTCATACAATGAGTTACGGATCTGCTATTTTTATTCCTTATAACTGGAACTTCCATCAGGAGCTAGCCAGCTAACTAGCTACAAGTCTTTGTTAGCCACTGCTAGCTATCCTCACCTTTTTCCCATGGAATCAGCCAGCCTTAGCTCGGACAATCACCTGCCAGTCTGCACAGCGCAATATCAACCCAGAGCATACCGGACTGCTTCTCTCTACCATATCACCGGATTCCCGCCGCTCTGGATCATTACACTGGATCATTACTCCTAGCTAGCTTTAGCTACCTAGCTTGCTGCAAACGAGTGGCTACTGTTAGCTAACGCATCTATTTCGAAGCAAGCATCAGCTAGCCTCGAGCTAGGCCCATATACCAACTAATGCTAGGGCTACAATTACCTCCTTTGCCAATTGGCCTGAACCCTTTATTGTCGACACGGAGCCCCACCGATCCATCACGACTGGACTGCCGACATGATTGTGGTCTCAACAGGGTGTTCTGTCACGATATCGCCGCAGAACCATCTACGTTAGCTTTGTCTGAATACTGTGTCCCCTGCTCGCCCAACGTAGTACTGAATACTGTACAGCTCCCTGACTCACCTATTGCTACTCTTTTGACCCGATGATCACTCGGCTACACAGCTGATGCCCCCTGGATTGTTTCAATAACATGGTACCTCATTTTGTTTACCTGTCGGCCCCATTCTCGAACTCAGGTCCTGTATGCATCTAACTGACCCGCTCTGCCCTTTCCTCGCCATTTACCTGTTGTTGTCTTAGCTCTCCTGAGCAACACCTGTGATTGCTTTGTGCCTCTTTCTAATGTCAATATGCCTTGTCTACTGCTGTCTTGGCTAGTTTGTATAGCTTTATTTCACTGTAGAGCCCTCAGTCTCACTCAAAATGCCTTAGATAGCTCTTTCGTCACACCCAACACTCTTGCAGAGACCTCACCTACGTTAATTGATGCCTCCAGAGACTAAACCTTTCTCATCACACAACGCATAGGTTTACCTCCACTGTACTCACATACCCTCGTCTGTACATTATGCCTTGAATCTATTCTACCACACCCAGATATCTGCTACTTTTATTCTCTGTCCCCAACGTACAAGACGGACAGTTCTTATAGCCTTTAGCCGTACCCTTATCCTACTCCTCCTCAGTTCCTCTGGTGATATAGAGATTAACCCAGGCCCTGTAGCCCCCAGTTCCACTCCTATTCCCCAGGCGCTATCATTTGTTGACATCTGTAACTGTAAAAGCCTTGGTTTCATGCATGTTAACATCAGAAGCCTGGAGGACCCTATGTTTTTTCCCCCACTGCTTTAGCACACTCCGCCAACCCTGATGTCCTAGCCGTGTCTGAATCCTGGTTTAGGAAGGCCACCAAAAATTCTGAAATTCCATCCTCAACTATAATATTTTCCTGCCAAAGGGAGTGGAGTTGCAATCTACTGTAGAGACAACCTGCAGAGTACGGTCATGCTATCCAGGTCTGTGCCCAAACAGTTTGAGCTTGTTACAGACCCTCCTCAGCCCCCCAGCTGCGCCCTGGACACCATATGTAAATGAATTACCCCCATTTATCTTCAGAGTTTGTACTGTTAGGTGACCTAAACTGGGATATGCTTAACACCCCGACCGTCCTACAATCTAAGCTAGATGCCCCCAATCTCACCCAAATGATCATGGAACCTACCAGGTACAACCCCAAATCTGTAAACTCGGGCACCCTAATAAATATCATCCTAACCAACCCGCCCACTAAATACACCTTTGCTCTCTTCAACCAGGATTTCAGCGACCACTGCCTCATTGCCTGCAGCCGTAATGGGTCTGCGGTCAAACGACCACCCCTCATCACTGTCAAACGCTCCCTAAAACACTTCAGCGAGCAGGCAAGAACAGATATAGCCCTTGGTTCACTCCAGACCTGACTGCCCTTGACCAGCACAAAAACATTCTGTGGTGTACTGCATTAGCATCGAATAGCCCCCGCGATATGCACCTTTTCAGAGAAGTTAGGAACCAATATACACAGGCATTTAGGAAAGTAAAGGCTAGCTTTTTCAAACATAAATTTGAATCTGGTAGCACAAACTCCAAAAGGTTCTGGGACACTGTAAAGTCCATGGAGAAAAAGAGCACCTCCTCCCAGCTGAGCACAGCACTGAGGCTAGGAAAAACTGTCACCACTGATAAATCCGCAATAATTGAGAATTTCAATCAGCATTTCTCTACAGCTGGCTATTCTTTCCACCTGGCTACCCCTGTCAAAAGCTCTGCACCCCCCACAGCAACGTGCCCGATGTCATAACCGGCATTGATAAAAGACTATACTGTGCAGCCGTATTCATCGACCTGGCCAAGGCTTTGGACTCTGTCAATCACCGCATTCTTATTGGCAGACTCAACAGCCTTGGGTTCTCAAATGACTGCCTTGCCTGGTTCCCCAACTACTTCTCATACATTGTTCAGTGTGTCAAATCAGAGGGCCTGATGTCCGGACCTCTGGCAGGCTCTATGGCGGTTCCACAGGGTTCAATTCTAGGGCCAACTCTTTTCTCTATATACATCACTGATGGCGCTCTTGTGGCTGGTGATTCTCTGATCCACCTCTACGCAGACGACACCATTCTGTATACCTCTGGCCCTTCTTTCGACACTGTGTTAACTAACCTCCAGACAAGTTTCAATGCCATACAACTCTCCTCCCGTGGTCTCCAACTGCTCTTAAATGCAAGTAAAACTAAATGCATGCTCTTCAACTGATCGCTTCCCGCACCTGCCCGCCTGCATAGCATCACTACTCTGGACGGTTCTGACTTAGAATATGTGGACAACTACAAATACCTAGGTGTCTGGTTAGACTGTAAACTCTCCTTCCAGACTCATATTAAGCATCGCCAATCCAAAAATAAATCTAAAATCGGGTTCCTATTTCGCAACAAAGCATCCTTCACGCATGCTGTCAAACATACCCTTGTAAAACTGACCATCCTACCGATCCTTGACTTCGGCGATGTCATTTACAAAATAGCCTCCAACACTTTACTCAGCAAATTGGATGCAGTCTACCACAGTGCCATCCGTTTCATCACCAAAGCCCCATATACTACCCGCCACTGCAACCTGTATAATCTCGTTGGCTGGCCCTTGCTTCATATTCGTCGCCAAACCCACTGTCTCCAGGTCATCTATAAGTCTTTGCTAGTTAAAGCCCTGCCTTATCTCAGCTCACTGGTCACCAAAGTAGCACCCACCGGTAGCATGCGCTCCAGCAGGCATATTTTACTGGTCATCTCCCAAAGCCAATTCCTCCTTTGGCCGCCTTTCCTTCCAGTTCTCTGCGGCCAATGACTGGAATGAATTGCAAAAATCACTGAAGCTGGTGCCTCGTATCTCCCTCACTAACTTTAAGCATCAGCTATCAGAGCAGCTTATGGATCATTGCACCTGTACATATCCCATCTGTAAATAGCCCATCCAACTACCCCATCCCCATATTGTTATTGATGTATTGCTCCTTTGCACCCCAGTATCTCTACTTGCACATTTTCTGCACATCTCCAGTGTTTATTTGCTAAATTGTAATTACTTTGCCACTACGGGCTATTTATTGCCTTACCTCCCTAATCTTACTTCATTTGCACACACTGTATACGGACTTTTCTATTGCGTTATTGACTGTATGTTTGTTTACTCCATATGTAACTCTGTGTTGTTGTTTGTGTCACACTGCTTTGCTTTATCTTGGCCAGGTCACAGTTGTAAATGAGAACTTGTTCTCAACTGACCTACCTGGTTAAATAAAGGTGAAATAAAATATGAAAAGTGAGATAACACAGCTTAATAGCGCTTTGTCTTGTGTAAATAATCCCTGCTGTTATGATAGACAAGCCCATATATCTGTGACATTATGACCTTCTGTTGTGTCTTTTACCGTATATGATTAGTATGTGTGAATGAAATGAGCTAATGAACCAAACCATCACCAATCCCACAGATGTAGGACCTTAATTTGATCACCCTGTTGCAGGAGAACTTTAAAAATGTGTACCGTCTTGGAGGTTAAAAAGGGTTTCTTAAGTTTGAATTTGCCACTTTAAAATTTCAGACTTCCTTACAAATTTTTTTATCAACCTCTACAAAAATGTTCATTAATTACAAATATATGTAATAATTAACATTTCTTGTTGCTGCAGGATTATATTCCTGCTGCAACAAACTGGCTCAAATGAAGATCCTACATAAGTACGGTATGATGTAGAAGTGATAATGGGGACACTAGAGGATCGACACGAGAGGATATGTTCACACACACCACACACACACACACACACACACACGTATACATAACTGTACACAAATACGCAAAATAATACGCACGCAGACACGCACGCACAAACACTAACATGGACACAATTACCATCAAAAGCTAGGAAAAGCTTTGACAGTTTGTCAGCTGCTAAGTGGGTCATTAAATATATTGGTGTGTATATTACAAACATACAGTATAGCTAATCAGAATGTGAATAATGTGTTGGTGTACTTATAAGCGTAGCGGCAACAAGGATGTGAATACCTAGCGTTAGATTCTAAACAAACCTATTAAAACTCACGGATGTTGAATAAGGCTCAGTCCAAGTTTATTCACCCATTGGGTCAATACAGCTGCATAAGACAAAGACTTATTTCCACCAGTGGTAGTATATACAGTGGTGGGAAAAGTACTCAAATGTCATACTTGAGTAAAAGTAAAGATACCATAAAAGAAAAGGACTCGAGTAAAAGTGAAAGTCACCTAGTAAAATACTACTTGTGTAAAAGTAGTACAAGTATTTGGTGTTAAGTATCAAAAGTAAATGGAATTGCTAAAATATTTTTTTTTAATTTAATCGCTAGGACCCATTTCTCAATACTTTTTCAAAACTCTTCACACAGTTCTCCTAACCAACTTTCAGCTTGGCACAGCAGTTCATTTCCCATCCAAAATGGACTAAAACTACCAAAACACTTCACACGTCTCAAATCAACTCCTTATTCCATAACACTAGCAAAGGTTGTCACCCAACAAGCACACTTTGTCGCTCATAAAACAATGAACTAAAAAACACCAACAACAGGTAGCATCACACAATATTTTATTTTTCAAAATGTCTTTACCAGACAAGAATGACACCTCTCCACTGTTTAGAATTCACTGCAGTATTTGTTACAGGAATTAATCAGACATGATGCAATATGCTTCAATATGATTTATGTCATTTTTTGGCATTGAGTGATTCCAAAATACAATAATTTGTATATACATCATCTACCGGTACAGATACAGTAGCAATGCTAGTCAACCCTGTCTTCTGCATTTGGCCACAGGTTCTCATCCACATCACATCTTATGTCATCTTGGGCAATACACCTATGAAAGAATCTTTTGGCATGCCTGGTCCATCCCTGGCAATATTCTGCAGATATGTCCAGGCATCCAGCATTCATTGCATCCAGGAGGGTCATTTGATCATGTGGATGGTGGTCATAAACCTTCCACCTCCACGAGGAAGATAATTCCTCTATGGGGTTGAGGAATGGAGAGTAAGGTGGGAGGAAAAGTGACACCATCCTGGGATGGACTGCAAACCACTCTGTGACTGCACGGGAGTGGTGAAATGCCACGTTGTCCCATACAGTTACAAACGTTTGCTGATTTCACCTCACTGCAACCCTTTCCTCACCTGGCACAACCCTTCCATAGAGGTAATCAAGGAATGAAATGAGACGCTCGGAGTCAATTAGCGGCTTGTGTAACAGCCATCCATCAGATGATATTGCTGCAGGCATTGTGATGTTGGCACCCCTCTGGCCCGGGACATCCACTGTGGCACTTCTCCCAATCACATTCCTTCCTCGCCGCCGTGTTTTGGCCAAGTTGAAACCAGCCTCATCCACAAAGATGAATATGTGGGGTGTTTGCCTAGCGTCAATCTCCATGACTCTCTAAAATAAATCCACAACATAAGAGTTAGGCTACTACGGTAGTTTACATTATCCCTTAAAACATGCCATTGTGTGCCTCTACACTGTTTGGTTTTGTTCAAAATCCGTTCTGTATTTTATAGTCATCTTACATGAACATATTGGTTCCTGAGTTGCTTGACTCGTTCAGCGTTCCTCTCAAAGGGGACAGTGTAAAACTGACTTTATGTTGTTTCAGGACTCTAGAAATAGTTGTTATGCTTACATTGTGAATATTTCCAAATGTAATGTTGTCTACCAACACTCTGTCCCGAATCTCTTTGAGCAGTGAAAATCCTACCTCTCCCGCCTGTGGGAGGAAACTGTTGCGTCCTAAGCAGAAATACAAAAACAATTACACACAAGTGGGTTTGGAGGCTTTGCTCAATTTTCTTCTGTAATGTGCAGTTCAGTCAGATGCCCTTGCAGAATGCTCATCTCGCCTGTTGTTTTGCAGGAAATCTCTCACAATAGATTGGGCTGCACTCTCAGACCAGCCTCTCTCATTGATAGACCACAATTTGTTGCATGATCAATTATAGTAGCCCTAATCTAATCTAAGTCTACAGCTCTTGATCTTCCTCTCAGTCTTCTTTCACCACACATACGTACTCCTCTCCCTCTCCCAGCAACCCTTCTCCTCTATCAGCCACTAGTCTCTCTGGCTGGGTCCATGTTTACATTAAAGTACAGCATTATTCCCAAGATGTCCCCTTTTGTATAGATGGTAATGAAACTGAAAGACAAACACCTGGATAGGTGGGAATCAGGAATCAGTTGTGGTTGGTCCAATTGTTTTTTTTATAGTACTTCATTTTTTAGATTTGGAATATATTTCAATACGGTATTACTGTAGAAATGTAGCAAATTGCTGTCTTATTCAATGTTGTGTTATGTTATACAAATGTGCCTGTAGGTACATAGAGTTTTGGTGGTGGTTGTGTCTGAGTGAGAAAATAATTGATGAAATTTGAAGGATGTAGTCATCGAATGCATTTGTGTCAATGCAATGAAAAGCGATCCACGGTTTAGCCCACATAGACTGCTGTTGTGCTCACTGTGTGAAGAGTTTTGAAAAAGTGACCTAAGAATTGAGAAATGGGCCCCAGCGACAGTAAAAAAAACTGTCAAAAAATCAAAAGTAAAAGTATTAATGATTTAAAATTCCTTATATTATGCAAACCAGACGGCACAATTATTATTCAATTTTTTTATTTACCGATAGTCAGGGGTACACTCCAACACTCAGATATTAATTTACAAATCAAGCATTAGTGTTTAGTGAGTTTGCCAGATCAGAGGCAGTAGGGATGTCCAGGGATGTTCTCTTGATAAGTGCGTGAATTGAACCATTTTCCTGTCAAAATGTAACAAGCACTTTTGGGTGTTAGGGAAAATGTATGGAGTAAAAAGTACATTATTTTCTTTTGGAACATAGCAAAGTAAAAGTAAAAGTAATCAAAAATACAAATAGCAAAGTAAAGTACAGATACCCCAAAAAACTACTTAAAGTACCTCAGTATTTTTACTTAAGTACTTTACACCACTGAGTATATATACCCCAATTTGGGTGGGAGTCTACCCCTTCTCTCTAAACATTACATCTTTATTACTAGGAAGGAAGTTAAGTGATACGGGCCACAAACTGTTCCTTCTCCCTTAAGGTGACCTGACTTCGACACACCTTCCTCAGCTCTCCCCCCTTATCAGTGACTGCCAACATGTGATCGTCTGCTCTGCGCTCAGTGCATTCTAAGCTTAATTGCCTCTACCATATACATTCCTCCTACAGATAACCATTAACTTCTGGTGTCGACCCTCTAGACCAGGGGTGGGCAATTCCAGTCTTCGAGGGCCTGATTGGTGTCACAGTTGTGCCCCAGCTAACACACCTGACTCCAATAATCACCTAGTCATGATCTTCAGTTTAGAATGCAATTTGATTAATTAGGGATGGAAACGGGTGACACCAATCAGGTCCTTGAAGGACTGGAGTTGCCCACCCCTGCTCTAGACCATAGCACTCAATATTTCAATAGGATACCTGATAATTAACACTATTCCAAGTTTAGGAACCCAGAATCCAGAACCCATCACTAGAATCCAGAATCCATCACTAGTCAAGTGAAAGAGACTCTAAAAGGTGTCAGAGCCCCAGAGGGAAAAAATACATTTGTCAATCCTTCCTTCAACTCTTACCACCACCATTGGGAGTACTAACCTAATGTTCTAACAGTGAACTGCACCTTATTTAGATCATAACAGAAAGGTACAGTAGCTTCAACTCGCATCTGATGAAATGGCTGAATTAGTGATGAGCCGAGCAAGGTGGACTATGGATGACTCATAGCATCTGAACTGCACTCATAATAGTTTGAATTGAATCTAGCCGATGTGCTTGTCCAAGCATGGAGCTAGATTCATCACAGCAACAGACAGCTTCTGTTTGTATAATAACAGAAAGCTACTGTAGCATTAACCTCATCCCCAGGTTAATGGCCTTAGTGGGAGTGACCATATCATTTAATTGGAGTGGCCTACTGAGTAAAGTATTTGTGATCATTTCATTTTAGTGAATGCATTCCCTGGGCAGCATCTTCCCATGAACCTCTGCGTGCTACCTAGCAACAACAAACAAAAAAATATGATTTGTCGGATTGAATGTGTCCTTCGCTATGCAAATAAGCGTTTAAAACACGTTTTTCATCCAGGGTCTCACATTTTCCACCTGTAGAAAATGATGCGGCAGCTTACTTTCGCATGACTGCGTGATCTACAACGGCAGTCCATAGGCAGAAAATGGGAGATCCTGGATAAAAACGTGTTTTCAACGCTTATTTGATAGCGAAGGACAAATGCATCCCGACAAATCATAAGTATTGTTCCTAGAGATATTGGAAATACCTCTGTTAACTGGAAACGTTATTTTGGTGATTTAGATTTGGTTGATCAAGGACACCAGTCTACGGAAGTTTCAACAACGATCCATCTGTCTGTAAACAATGACTCTTTGTGGGACGAAGCAATGACTGACCCTGGCCACTTCTTACAAAACGATAGAGTAGGTAAGCAGCTAGTGCAACCCTAAATGCAATGTTCCTTCAATAACCTAGCTAGCTAGTTAGCTAGCTACAGTAGTAACATAATTGTATCACAATTAACAAGTTTTAATGAAGCAGCAACTGCCTGTTCTGCGCAGAGTCATTGCAGTATCGAGACAGCTCAGCTGCTGCTGCTGAACGTAACAGGTGCCCTAGACACGTGTGGGTAGGTGTTGTGAGAGGTGATTGGTTGGTAGATGAAGCCAATTAAGTCATTGAGTAATGCACCTTGTATCCCTAGCCTTAGCGGGGTCATCAACAACTTGGATGTTCCGGTTTTCAGGGGAAATGGATGAGATCGCCTTTGGCGTGACTTCCGCTTTCGGACGTCAACAAGGTCGACACTCCATCTTAACTCCTCCACATTTAGTGGATTGGTTGAGCAGTGCAGAAGAAAACCTCCCTCAAAAACAACTAAAAAATGTATTCTCGTCAAGACCAGAATGAGGGGGGGGATCGAGTTTCAGGTGCTTCTTTTATGTCTGCTATGTCAGGTTGTGTCCTAACGAAGGTCAAGTTTGTGTTCCAATAGACCTTCCGTGCATTTAGGCAAAGTGTCTGGGAATGAGATTATTGTAGCATTGACTGATGTGTACACACACACACACACACACACACACACACACACACACGTACATAACTAAGCTTTTTATTAGAGTGTGCTAGCAAGGAGAACAAAAGATACTGAGCTCAGAAATTAGATTGATTATACAGTAAGTGTGGAATGAAATAAAAAATAAACCATCAATCAGTTTAAACTGAACATGTTTAGGGGTAATGATTTTCAGAATGATTGATTTCAGACTAGTTCAATGGAACGGTCAATAAAGTTCAAATAGATTGGAACTAAAAGAGTCATTTCATACTTGACCGAACACACAGGAGCAAACACACACAGCGCACACACACGCGAACCCACATACACGTTCACGCACGCACACCTGAGGGAATCAAAAGCGGAGGCAGCCAGTCCCTCCAAAAAAACTAAATGGCAGCACACACTGGTTTTCAGGTGTGTCTCGCTCCTCGTCTTTCTCCCTATCATTCCCTCTCTATCTCACTGAACTAAATATAACCATGAGCCCAATCACATACTCACTACTTATTTATATTGAACAGTCTTTGATCTGTAGACCTGTTGAAAAGCAGAGGGAAGTATTGGCATCCCGGTCTTACCTTTATGCTTCTGCCCCTGTGCTTCTTCTAAGGAGACCCCTTACAGAGCTTCAGCTCCAGCCTGTAAAAAATACACACACATGAATCATTATCTAGTATTTACGCACTCACAAACACAGAGCGCATAATAACACATACATGTCCAAACAAGCTCCCTGAGGTAAAGAGATTTTTTTTTATCCTAACACCAATCCCAGTTTGTGAATAAACAGCTCATTCATGTAACCCCAAACCCAAATGTATGACAACAACCTCAAAACCCTAACCACCAATTACCCAGAGCACTGACTTTGTGTGTATGTCTTGAAACCTACTGTACAGTACTTTAGTGTTCTCAGAGACATACTGTACTGTTCTCTCCTGTAGCGTCTCTTTGACAGGGAACCTTAGAACGGGAAACTTTTTGTTCCACCTCTGCAACCCCCAAATACCTTAATCTTCTTACTCCAGTAATCCCAGCAGGGGAACCTTTTTGATGTGACACACTTGAACAAACATCCAAGTTGGTGTCTTGATGGTGTGGGCTGTATGTGCCTATGTATGCCCATCAGAGCAGGACTAGTGCATTATTCTGGGATAGGAGGATAAAAGGCCTAATAAAAGGCATTGGATGTGATGGTAGGATGCGATGGGCAGACGAATCTGTGAGCAAATATGAGCAGATTCAATGGAGGTGAAGTGTGGGAGAGAGTGTGTGTGTGTGTTTACTGAATGGCTGTGTGCATACAACTTTAACAGTCTGCATGGGCTTCTAGCATCAGAGAGTAAGGGTTGGATGAGGATGTTCTTTCTCCTCTTTGTGCTAAGGCTTCCACTGACATGAACCTCAGTCATAACTACACTACCTAACGACAGCAGCTTCACCAGAACACAAAAAAGCACTCAAGGACAAGACTCCTTTTGCGATTCCAACAACACACATTCCACTCATTTTCCCTTCACTCCTGTAAATTGAAGGCCTTTCTCAAAGGGCAGTGTCTTCGTGTGTGTGTGTGTGTGTGTGTGTGTGTGTGTGTGTGTGTGTTGCCGTGTCTTTAGTATCATAAAGGTGAAGACTGTTATTTTATCAAATCAATTCTCTGTAATTATTATTACATGATTAAACTAAGTTTGTAAATGTAATTAACTTGGAAGTCGGAGCACCATGGAAAATGTTCAGATTCCAAAGTTATTATTATCCGAATATTTTTCAGGTATTCAGTTATTTTAATCTGATCAATTAGTCTCATCTGAACGTGATAACCAACAATTTATCTGCACAAACCCAGCCTTTACAATAAATCATCCATACACAAATTGGCTCAATTATTTATTTACTAACTAATTAAACAATTACAGAATATACAATACATAATATCATTATACTGTCCCTAGTGGACTAAACCAAACACTTTTGGTTATAGCACAATAGATTCAGAGAAGAGAAGGGGTTTGGGAAGGAAGACTAAGGAACATGGGTCTCTATGGGAAGCTATTCTCACATAAACACATATGCCACTAACAATCGCTCATTCCTAAAAGCAATGCATTGTATTTACGTGAAGCTGGTGATGTGAGGCTCTGGTTTGCCCTGTCCTTCGTGGAATCTTCCGGGTCGTCGTGTGGTTACGTGGTCTGAGAGGTTCATCTCACTCCGGAAAATCGTCCATGTCGGTCAGTGTTGTCGTACTAGATTTG
Organism: Oncorhynchus keta; assembly: GCF_023373465.1. NCBI lineage: Eukaryota > Metazoa > Chordata > Actinopteri > Salmoniformes > Salmonidae > Oncorhynchus > Oncorhynchus keta. Next base: position 57,837,869 of record NC_068422.1, on the reverse strand, counting down.
CTACCTTTTCCAGCTGCAGTCTGTTAGGCTGTCATCTAGGCTGTCATCTAGGTGTCACTTCTTCTTGAGTAATCAATAGTTCAGAGTTCACACCATTACCCTGGGAGGATTTCTGCAAGCTGCTAGCCACTCCGAGGATCGGCAGCGGAGATCCGGTTGGTGATCGCCATTGATGTCCCCCTCTGGTGGTTTACCCTCGGAGGACTTCTGCAAGCCACCACAAGAATGGCCAAGGGATGTCTTGGTTTGAGATCGCGGTTGCTGTCCCCCTCTGGTTGTTTACCCTGGAAGGATTTCTGCAAGCTTCTGGCCGCTCCAAGGATGGGCCGGGGATGTCCGGGTTGGGCATCGCCGTTCAGGACCTGTCGTCTGGTCTTCCAGGCTGGTAGATCTGGGCAGTAACTTTAGGCAGATGTTAGCAGCGCACACACACTCTCGAAATACATAATTACATTTCTTTCCAAAATGAGCGACATTGTGGCACTAAGTGATGTCTGTATGGGGACTTTGCTTATGGCTCTAACACTTCCGAAGTGTCAAGGGAACTGAACCAAAAAGGAATGAAAGCATAAACAAAAGATATACAAAATATAGTTATCACACCTTAATCCACTCTTTGGAATGTGTTCTAAATACGTCCATGGTCTTGGCTAAATGACTATCATGGCATTGTCTTGAAATGAGCCAAGCTGCTTGCTATAGCTAGCTACAGCAGCTAACTGGCTAGTTAACTGTCAGGTTTGTCTGTCAGGCTAGCTAAATGTGTGCTGCGCTCACGAAACGCCAAGCTGCCACTTTCAACTACCTAATGTTAGCCATACAGACAACCAGCCAACTAGCCATGGAATAGAGATTAGAGTAATTTATGTTTTTCTGTTGACCTTGTTTTCTAGTAACATATATTCATAGGCTATATGTTTCCTCATTGTCCTATTATTTGACAGCTTGCTTAGCTGTTGTGTTATGGTAGAAGCCCATGCAGTGGAGCTCAAATGATATTGAGTTGCAGTGATATTTGTTTACATAGCCAGCTAACAAGTTGTTTATTTTGTCGTGTTTCTTCCGTTGCTATTCATTTGAAAATTGCTGTTACTTGATCATCCCTCTACAAAGACAACCAGCTTCTGACCATAGGTCTTGAAGTGTGTGTACCAGAGATAGTCTTTTTGGTTATTATTCAATCCTGCAAAGCGCAGTGTGGTGAATGATCATGACTTTTATTCAACAGAACACTGAAACAAACATGACAAAGTGAATAAACGAAACCGAAACAGTCCTGTCAGGTGCAAAACACTAAACAGAAAACAAATACCCACAAAAACCATGTGGGAAAAAGCTACCAAAGTATGGTTCCCAATCAGAGACAACGATAGACAGCTGTCCCTGATTGAGAACCATACCTGGCCAAACCAAATGAATATAAAAACATAGAAAAAAGAACATAGAATGCACACCCAAATCACACCCTGGCCAAACCAAAATAGAGACATAAAAAGCTCTTTAAGGTCAGGGCTTGACAGTACCCCCCCAAAGGTGCAGACTCCAGCCGCAAAACCTGAACATATAGGGGAGGGTCTGGGTGGGCATTTCTCCACGGTGGCGGCTAAGGGATGCAGACCCCGCTCCACCACTGGCTCACCCCACTTTGGTGGCATCTCTGGTGCGGGCACCCTCGTCGCGGGCCCCGGACTGGAGGGCGTCGCTAGAGGCTCCGGACTGGAGGGCGTCGCTGGAGGCTCCGGACTGGAGGGCGTCGCTGGAAGCTCCGGACTGGAGGGCGTCGCTGGAGGCTCCGGACTGGAGGCTTCCTGCCTTGACTACTCACTGGATACTTCGTGCCATGGATCATCACTGGAGGCTTCATGCCATGGATCATCACTGGAGGCTTCGTGCCATGGATCATCACTGGAGGCTTCGTGCCATGGATCATCCCTGGAGGCTTCGTGCCATGGATCATCCCTGGAGGCTTCTTGCCATGGATCATCACTGGAGGCTTCTTGCCATGGATCATCACTGGAGGCTTCAGTTGCCATGGATCATCACTGGAGGCATGCAAGAGGATTAGTGCCATGGCTGGAACATCACTGGAGGCTTCTTTATTTAAGCCATGGATCATCCCTGAAGCTAAAGGCTATCTTGCCATGGATCATCCCTGGAGGCTGTCCCTGATTGGGAACCATGGATCATCCCTGGAGGCTTTGTGCCATGGATTATCACTGGAGGGTGTGTAAGTAGGGAGGCGTGTTGTATGGGAAACCCCTAGTCACGTATGGGCAGTCTGGTGACGTGGAGCTGCCACAGGGCTCACTCAGGCTGGGGAGACATGCAAGAGGCATTAGTTCTGTCATGGCTGTTGAAGGAGGGAGGACCAAGGTGCAGCGTGGTGAGCACACCAGAGGGGGAGCCTCAATATTCTTTATTTAACCTGTTAGTCCATTTATTGAATTTGGGAAAAGTGCATGTATTTCATTTTATGGATAAAAAGATGTGCCCGAACATCTTTCCAAAATCATGGGCAATATTTTGTCCACACTTCTGGGAAAAGATGCATTGCGACTATGCTTGGATATTGATAGTTTTGGAAAGAAGACACTCTTACGTTTTCCAGAACTGCAAACATTTTTGACACTTTGTGCAGTGCCATGCTAGAACAAATGCTTCCCCAAACTGTTGCAAAACCCCTGAAGATGTTTGTATGTTTCTATTTTTAGTTTGGTCAAATGAACAGGATTTCTATGTTTTGTTCTAAGTTTGTATTTCTATGTTTTCCATGGTTCCCAATCAGAGGCCTGTATATGGCTGTGAATGCGACAGGAATGAAGTTGTTTTCGGACACTTTCTCTTGTTTCCACGTTGTTGTTCTTGTATTTTCAGTGTCTGCAGCATTGTGACATATTTGTAGGCATATCATTCACTGAAGATTGAACCATGAAAAACAGCCCCAGACTATTCATTTGCCATGCAGTTGTAGGTGTCTGACGTGGTAGATGGTAAAGCGTGATTCATCACTCCTGAGAATGCATTTCCACTGCAAAATGGTCAGCTACCAGTATTTTTCCATCTGAAAACCCATTTCAGAAGAAGAATGCAGGCTTCTTCAGGGCAGTTTGGAACATTTCAATGAAGACAGATATATGACAAAACACCTTGAGGATTGATTTTTTACAAACAGCACGTTGACTTCCATGTTTAACAGGGCGATATTATGGAGTTTCTACTGCCAATGTTTGTCTATGGAGAGTGCATGGCTGTATGAAGGGGTGTCCACATACTTTGTATTACAGTGTATGAAATTTTATTGCACTACAACCTGGAAAGTCACTGAGCTCTTCAGTGGGTTTTACTTTGTAAGTTTGACATGTAATGACACAAACTAGTTCAAAATGTAGGTGACTGTTTAAAAAAAATTAATAGAAAAGTTGTGAGTGGGGAGTTTCACCCCTTTGCCATGAAGCCCGAGTAGTGCCAAATGCATTTTTAGTTAACAAAGGTAACCAAATGGTTACCCGGACTATTTGCATTGGGTGCCCCCAACCCCTCTTTTACGCTGCTGCTACATCTTATATGAATCTTTCTATACATTAATGACAAAACTGGGCCCACATCTGCTATGTAACTGATTGACCACCAGTCTCCTCATTTTGTTTGAATCAATCCTCAAGGTGTTTGCCTGACTCATGTCTGTATATCTCTTCATTTTTCAAATGTCTTTTTACAGTCCTTTACTGACACGTGCATTCTTCTCTGACTTTGGTTGGAAAAATGATACTGGGACCTGACTTTGATTTGAAGCCCCTAAATAAGATCTGGTGCAACCAATTACCTTCAGAAGTCACACCATAAAGTTCACCTGGTGCAATCTAAGTCTCATATGATCTGGCACATGATCTCTTATATATACACCTGTTCTGCCCCAATCTTCAACAATGATATGCCTGAAGACAAATTTTCAAACAGGTCAGAGACAAAGTTGTTTAGAAGAACAGTTCAGGGTTGGGTTAAAAGAATATCGGAAGTGTCCGAGCACCATTGAAACCATTCCAACAAACCTGTGCCATTCACAGACCATATAGGAGGGCATTAATCAGGAAAACAAAGAGACCTAACCCTCAAAAATCCACAGCGTTGATTTCCATGGGACACTTTTAGCCGTAAACATCTTGGTTTTGCCTGTAGATATTGTTCTAAACTCCACAGGGGGCTTTACGGAAGAGTGGCCAGAAAAAGCCATGGCACTCACAGTGAAGAAGGTCTTTGGTCAGTTCTGGCAAAAATGTAGCTTTTTGTCAGAAAATGTCTGTCTGCCGCAAAAACACATCTCATCACCCCGAGAACCATAGCATCATGCTGTGAGGATCTTTTTCATGACAAAACTATCTGGTCAGAATAAAGGGATGATGGGCATCATCTTATTCTATCCAAAAGATTTGAGACTGGGACGGAGGATACTGCCCCAATGACCCTAAGCATACTGCTAACAGTGGTTTAAGGGAAACATTTAAATGTCTTGGAATGGTCTTGTCAAAGCCCAGACCACATGAAAATCTGTGGTATGACTTAAAGATTGCTGTACACCAGAGGAAACCATCCAACTTGAAGGAGCTGGAGCAGTTTTGCCTTGAAGAATGGGCTAAAATCCCAGTGGATAGATGTTCCAAGCTTATAGAGAGACCTACCCCAAGAGACTTTCAGCTGTAATTGCTGCAAAAGGTGGCTCTTCAAAGTATTGACTTTGGGGAGGTGAATAGTTATGCAAGCTCAAGGTTTCTGTTTCCTTGTCTTATTTCTTGTTAGTTTCACAATCAAAAATATTTTGCATCCTCAAAGTGGTAGGCATGTTATGTAAATCAAATTATACAAACCCCCCCAAAAATCTATTTTAATTCCATGTTGTAAGGCAGAAAAATATGCCACGGGGGGTGAATACTTTCACAAGCCATTGTATAGTATAGAGGGAGTATTTCTGTCTCTAATAAAGCACTTTTGTGAGGAAAAATTCAGATTTTCTGGGCCTGGCTCACCAGTGGGTGGCCCTGGCTGCCAAGTGGGTGGGCCTATGCCCTCCCAGGCCCACACATTGCTGCACCCCTGCAGTCATGTGAAATCCATATATTATGGCCTAATGAATTTATTTAAATTCACTGATTTCCTTATATGAATTTTAATTAACTCAGTAAAATCTTTGAAATTGTTGCATGCTGCATTTATATTTTTATCAACATACACTATATATACTATATATAAAAGTATGTATAGTACCCTGAGGGTGGTGTCATGACTGTCCTGTGAGGATCCGAAGGATCAGGTTACAGTGGGTCTGCCCTACAGCGCCCTCTCTTAGATCAGTGAGACCGACAATGTCAGCTGAAAGGTACGGAATGGCTAGAAACTCTGAAACTTTCATCAGAGAAGAAGAAAGTCTATCAGACCAAGCAGGCGGATGGTGTTGAACCGGACATCACAAATGGTTACCAGACCAGTGTACGTGCAGCGCAAGCTGAATAAGTCACAAATGGTCAGGAACTCTCGACGAGTGTAGAAGATAAAGACTACACATTCACAGTCTGCAGCTGTATATGTAAAATAGTCTAGGAAATTTGACCGAAGACAAGAAAATAAGAACATTTCCCTATTGAACGACAATTGGTACGTCTGGAAGACCAGTTCTAACAGACACGCCGAGACCAACCTACTACAATTATAAAGACACGGTGACCTCTGGTGGACAAGCAGAGACTTACACAACCAGAGACTTCTGATGAATTACTCTCCATAGATGGACCGGTTCATTTCAACAGAGAGACGACAAGGACATGCAAGCGTAAATATGTGTTGCATTTCTAAATCCGAATGAGCGGTTGTTGGGGTGCTAAATATCCATATATACGATGAGCGTATTACTCAACAGTATGTACGATAGTTGAATTACTTTGTCTCTTCTTCTCCCGCCCTTTCTCCCCCCTCTTTCATTGTGTAACAAGCCATTATATCGGGTTAGTCAACTTGGGACTTTTCATTGTATCATTTTAGTAACCAATATATAATATATCTGGTGTGTTAGTAAATAAATAATTAAGCTCATTTGGAGATTGCTGATTCATCATTTATGCTTGGGTTCATGCAGATATCCAAGAACTTTGCAACATTCAGAATGGGACTGATAAGGTAACAATTAGCAAATTATTGATGGATGACGGCTATGATAGAGATATTCTGATCTATTCTTGAGTTAATTTGAGAAACGACAACTCATTAAACTAAATTTTCCCGTGGTGCCCCAGATTACTACTTAATTAATTGTTATATGATCAATTTAATTGCGTAATAATTTAATGTGGTATGTAATTATTCAATGAATAGCCATCATCGCATTAATGATAGTCACGACACGACAGTGATGTCAGTAGACCAGTGTGGGGGACCCTGCAAAGGCCCTTTCCCAGAAACGACAGGTACTGGTCCCTGAAGGCATTCAAAATGCAGCATGTGTATTCAATTTGGAATGGCTACAGAGGAAGGAAACAGGGTGCCAATTGTGTGGCACCATGGGGTGTGGACCTGAGCTGTTACTCATAATTTGAAAGCTGGCCACTGCCCGGTGAAGTTTGAAGGGCGCAAGAGAAGGTGTGTGGCATGCATCCAGAGTGGATGCATGGCTAAGACTGGGAAATGTGTAGACACCTCCTTTGGGTGTTCTATGTGTTCTGTGCCACTTTGCAGGATGGGGCTGTGCTTCCAGAAGTACCATGACAGTGTGAAATATACATTTGTCCTACAAGTCTTATAGGGAAATTGTGTCATTTTAAAAACTCTTTTGTATTTTCTCTTTTCGCCGAATTGCTATCAAAGTAGGCTACTATTTCTACATTCTACTATACTAAATATTATTGAGAGAGGTCTCTGAATAGTTGTTAACATTTTTACATTGTTACAGAAGTTAAAAATCTTTGTCAATATGATCACTCTCAATAAGCATTTTGATTTTTTTTGCTCTGAATCTTTATCTAATACGTATTGCATTTACTGAATTGTTGTCAAAGTACTATTATTTTTACATTCTCTGCCACTTTGCAGGATGGGGCAATGCTTCTAGAAATTTCATGGCATGTTATAGGCAAAATGCAAACAAACATTCTCTCTGAATAGTAGTTGTGTTTTGCATCTTTTCTAATATTGTTGCATTCACTGAATCGTTGCTAGGCTATTATTTCTACATTTTGTTTCAAACCTGGTCCGTACTAAATCTTATTGAGAAAGGTTATCTACATTTTGAAAGTCTATTAATAGTTGATTGCATTTGTACATTGTAACAGAAGTAAGATACGCTGTCATTCAAATAGCCTACTTTGTGTGGGTTTTGAAATACTTCCTAATTATTGTCTTCTGGTCACATTTTGGATAATATATTATACTTGGTACATTTTGATGGAGTAATTTAGTCAAATTTACTACAATTTACAGTGCCTTCAGAAAATAGTCATACCCCTTGATTTCTTCCACATTTTGTTGTGTTACAGCCTCAATTCAGAATGAAATAAATATGTTTTTTCCCCTCGCCCACCTACACACAATACCCCATCATGACAAAGTTAAAACATGTTAGAAATTGTAAGACATTTTTTGAAAATGAAAAACCGAAACATCTCATTTACATAAGTATTCACACCCCTGAGTATTGTATTGTAATGTATTTACTTTCAAAGTTCTTGACATTTTCCGTATTGACTGACCTTCATGTCTTAAAGTAATGATGGACTTTCGTTTCTCTTTGCTTATTTGAGCTGTTCTTGTCATAATATGAACTTGTTCTTTTACCAAATAGAGCTTTTTTCTGTATACCACACCTACCTTGTCACAAAACAACTGATTGGCTCAAACGCATTAAGAAGAAATTACAAATTAACAAGGCATACCTGTTAATTGAAATGCATTCCAGGCGACTACCTCATGAAGCCGGTTGAGAGAATGCCAAGAGTGTGCAAAGCTGTCATTAAGGCATAGTTGGCTATTTGAAGAATCTCAAATATAAAATATATTTTCATTTGTCTAACAATTTGTTGGTTCCTACATGATTCCATGTGTCATTTGATTGCTTTGATGTCTTCACAATTATTCTACAATGTAGAAAATAGTAAAAATGAAGAAAAACAAATTAATGAGTAGGTGTGTCCAAACTTTTGAATGGTACTGTACATATAGAGACATTTTCAGCAGTAAAACACCAAGGCTGCCACATTTTAATGAAAAATGCATAATACCGGCTGGATTTCTGTATCTTGAAAACCTGACTGCTGACATGCAACACATTTTGGGACTATACCAACAATGGACTAATGAAACAAATAGCAAAATATAGTTTTGGGGTGGAATTTTCCTTTAAGCAGTTAACTGCCTGCATTATCACTGCTAGTCTGATTTAAGAGAGATGATCAACCTCCATTATACTCACAGATCTGTTAAATCGATGCATTTATGAATGAGGCCCTATCTCACACCGACAATTTCTTACAAGCTAAATAAGCATCAAATGTTGATTGAATGTATGCACAGCTACCATTTGAGTTAATCTCAGTATATTTTGAGGGTGACAAAAATGCATGATAGAAGAAATGCACCCCTCTGATATTTTGCCATATTTTGTCAAACTCTCTGACAATCTCTTCCATTTTTAGTGAAAACAGAAATATGAACAATACAATTCAACCAATACAGTGACCTAATGCTGCAAAACAGAGTGAATGTCTGGTTTATTATACAAAATCAACTAACCCCATAATCTCGTATATAACCCCAACCGTTAATACCATCTACTCTGTCTGTGGATCCATACTGAACAAAAGTAGAAATGTAAAATGCAACAATTTCAAAGATTTTACTGAGGTACAATTCCCATAAGGAAATCAGTCAATTGAAATGAATCATTAGAATCTAAATAAATCACCATCATTAAATCATTAGGCCCTAAAATATGGATGTTACATGACTGGGAAAACAGATATGTATTCCAAGTCATGTTTTGCTAGCACAGACTGAAATATGTTCCGGAATTCTTCCGATGGCATTGAGGATTACACCACATCAGTCACTGGCTTCATCAGTAAGTGCATTGATGACGTCGTCCTCACAGTGACTGTACGAACATACCCCAACCAGAAGCCATGGATTACAGGCAACATCCGCACTGAGCTAAAGAGTAGAGCTAAAGGAGATAAGAAATCTCGCTATGCCCTCTGATGAACCATCAAAAGGGCATCGTACTACACTGGCTCCGACACAAAATAACTTCTATGCTTGCGTAGAGGCAAGTGTCGTGTCTTGACTATCATTAATGTGTTTGACTGTTATATTATAAAATAATTACATACCACGTTCAATTATTACTCAAATAAATTAATCACATAACAATTAATTAAGTAGTCATCTTGGGCACCATGGGAAAAGTTATTTAACAAGTTACTATCTTCCAACTCACACTCTCAAACACGTAGATCCCGTGAATGCAGCTCTCTCCAGATCCCAATCACCTGAATTCTGATCACACCTGTACGTCATTATCACACACTATTTAGTTACATTTTTTGCACCCCATCATTGTGAGGTATTGTTTGTTTTGTGACACACTTCTAGTCGGAGCTCTGTTTTTCCCATAATTTAATCCTCCGTGTATGATATTTTTTGCCTGCCTCACTAACGATGTCTTTAGCCTATTCCCTGCCTGTACATTAGCCTATCAGATTTCCTGTTATCAACCTATTGCCTGATCTCCCGGATGACGTTACTAGCCTTTTCCCTGCCTGTACTGTTGCCTTTTTGGACCCCCTGTGTATGACCTTCTGCCTGCCCCTGGACCCAGCTACCTGCTCCTCCTGTGTATGACCTTCTGCCTGCCCCTGGACCCAGCTACCTACCTCCTCCTGTGGTCCTTTACAAATAAACACCTGCTGCGCCCTGCTCTTGAAACCAGCTCTGTCTCCCATCGTGTTCATTACAGATATACAAATTGGCTTAATTATTTATTTACTAACTAACTAGATAATAACACAGAATTACATTAACACACAAACAGGATAGCTTACACATTGATTACTACATAATGCAATGAAAAGTCCCTAGTGGACTAACAAGTTACAAAAATGAAAAGGGAGGGGCACGTAAATGAGCGGGAGAAGAGACAAAGGATTTCACCTATCGCACATGCAGTTGAATAATACGCTCATTGTGAACATGGATATTAACCTCCTGAACCTCTGGGGGCAGTATTTCATTTTTGGATGAAAAACGTTCCCGTTTTAAACAAGATATTTTGTCACGAAAAGATGCTCAACTATGCATATAATTGACAGATTTGTAAAGAAAACACTGACGTTTCCAAAACTGCAAAGATATTGTCTGTGAGTGCCACAGAACTAATGCTACAGGCGAAACCAAGATGACATTTCATACAGGAAGTGAGCCAGATTTGAGGTGCTGTGTTCCAATGTCTCCTTATATGGCTGTGAATGCGCAAAGAGAGAGCCTACACTTTGTCGTTTCCCCAAGGTGTTTGCAGCATTGTGATATATTTGTAGGCATATCATTGGAAAATTGACCATAAGAGACTACATTTACCAGGTGTCCGCTCGGTGTCCTCCGTCAAAACTATTGCGTAATCTCCAGGTGCATGCATGTTTCCATTTTGAACAGCTTGTGAGCCAATATATTCATTTAATTTCATTTGCGATTTTCATGAATAGTTAACGTTGCGTTATGGTAATGAGCTTGAGGCTATAATTACGCTCCCGGATACGGGATTGCTCATCGCAACAGGTTAAGCACCCCAACATCCGCTCATTCTGATTTAGAAATGCAATGTAAATATTTACAATTGTATGTCTTTGTCTCTCTGTTGAAATCGCCAGTCAGTCTGGAGAGTCATTTGAGTCCTGTTGTGTAAGTCTTTGGTTGTCCACCAGAGGTCACCATGTCCATTGTAGTAGGTTGGTCTCGGAGTGTCTGTTAGATGGATCTTCCAGACGTACCAATGGTCATTCGATAGGGAAATGTTCTTATTTTCTCATCTTCGGTCGAGTTTCCTAGACTATTTTACATATACAGCTGCAGACTGAATGTGCAGTCTTTATCTTCTACACTCGTCCAGAGTTCCTGACCATTGGTGATGTATTCAGCTTGTGCTGCACGTATACTGGTCTGGTGGAGTCTAACCATTCGTGGTGTCCGGTTCAACACCGTCCGCCTGCTTGGTCTGACATGTTAATTCTTCACGAGGTGTTTTATGCACTCTGAGGCCACTGTTCTATGCCTTTGATGTCGTAGTTTTGGTGGGAGGAATCTCCTTCTAACAAAAGGTTTCATTCCCCTCCATCCTGCTGAGCCAAAAGGCAGAGTTTCTATAAGGTATTTACAATTGTCATAAAACTGTCTGTCTTTTCCTCTGTGGACAGTCTTCCCTCTGCAGGAGAGAGGGAGCTGTAGAGCGGACTCACTGTAACTTGATCCTTCGGCTCCTCACAGGAGAGTCGTGTCATGAGTAACACTGAAACATGCATGAGAGCATCAGCTGTTCCGGACGACTGTGTGTCCATGCTCTCTGCAGCCGATGTGAGTAAGACCTTTAAACAGGTCACCATTCACAAGGCCGCAGGGCCAGACGGATTACCGGGACGTGCATGCGCTGACGATCTGGCAAGTGTCTTCACTGACATTTTCAACCTCTCCCTGTCTGAGTCTGTAATACCAACATGTTTCAAGCAGACCACCATTGTCCCTGTGCCCAAGAACACTAAGGTAACCTGCCTAAACGACTATCAACCCATAGCACTCACGTCTGTAGCATGAAATGCTTTGAAAGGCCAGTCGTGGCTCACATCGACACCATTATCCCAGAAACCCTAGACCCACTCCAATTTGCATACCGCACCAACAGATCCACAGATGATGCAATCTCTATTGCACTCCACACTGCCCTTTCAAACCTGGACAAAAGGAACACCTATGTGAGAATGCTATTCATTGCCTACAGACTTTCTGACAGGCCACCCCCAGGCGGTAAGTGTAGGTAACAACACATCCACCACGCTGATCCTCAACATGGGGGCCCCTCAGGGGTGCGTGCTGAGTCCCCTCCTGTACTCCCTGTTCACTCATGACTGCACGGCCAGGCACAACTCCAACATAATCATCAAGTTTACCGATGACAAAACAGTGGTATGCCTGATCACCAACAACGACGAGACAGCCTATAGGGAGGAGGTCAGAGACCTGACCATGTGGTGGGCACAACAACCTCTCCCTCAACGTGATCAAGACAAAGGAGATGATTGTGGACTACAGGAAAAGATGGACCGAGTACGCCCCCCTTCTCATTGACGGGGCTGTAGTGGAGCAGGTTGAGAACTTCAAGTTCCTTAGCAACAAACTATCATGGTCCAAGCACAACAAGACAGAAGAGGGCACGACAAAACCTATTCCTCCCAAGGAGACTGAAAAGATTTGACACGGGTCCTCAGATCCTCAAATGTTTCTACAGCTGCACCATCGAGAGCATCCTGATGGGTTGCATCACTGCTTAGTATGGCAACTGCTCAGCCTCCGATCGCAAGGCACTACAGAGGGTAGTGAGTACGGCTCAGTACAAGCTTCCTGCCATCCAGAACCTCTATACCAGGCTGTGTCAGAAGAAGACCCTAAAAATTGCCAAAGACTCCAGCCACCCTAGTCATAGACTGTTCTCTCTGCTACTGCATGGCATGCCATACCGGAGTGCCAAGTCTAGGTGCAAGAGGCTTCTAAACAGCTTCTACCCCCAAGCCATGAACTCTAATCTAATCAAATGGCTACTCAGACTATTTGCATTGCCCCCCACCCCCCTCTTCTACGCTGCTGCTACTCTCTGTTATTATCTATGCATAGTCACTTTAATAATGCTACCTACATGTACATATTACCTCAATTACCTTGACTAACCAGTGCCCCCGAACATTGACTCTGTACCAGTACCCCCTATATATAGCCTCGCTACTGTTATTTAACTGCTGCTCTTTAATTATTTACCTTTTTTTGTTGCTTTTTTAGGTATTTTTTAAACTACATTGTTGGTTAAGGGCTTGTAAGTAAGCATTTCACTGTACTACATATGTTGTATTCGGCGCATGTGACAAATCAATTTTGATTTGATCTGTTAGTCACATATAGCTTAAAAAATGGTAGGGGCGTGGATCAGAAAACCAGTCCAGTTTGATGTACTGCCAAATTCTCTAAAACAACGTTGGAGACAGCTTATGGTCGAGTAATGAACATTTACATGTTGTGTTTATATTTTTGTTCAGTGTACATTCAAGAGGACACGAGCGACTGAGACCAGTGAAATCAAACAGACTTCTTCTGAATGATTGATTTTAAAACAATAACAGAAAATAACTATAGCCTCGTCTCATCTACTCTCTCTTGTTACCCGCTTATGATCAGAGACTTATTCTTACTGTGTCACAGTCAGAGCAACCAAAAAAGGACATTTAATTGGTATTTATGAAGGGCCATTGTTCCAGATCCTTCAGTTACGTCTCAGAGGAAGGAAGTGGTGATGTAGCCATGCTAAATCCAGAAGGCTGAATCAAGTGGACTGGGATTATAATGAAAGGACAGGAGGAAGAGGAGGGATAGGAGCTGACAGCAGAGAACTGAAGACAAGGATTCATTACTTCTTTGACTCCTGTGTCATCACCTCTCAGAAAGAGGAATGACGAGCGAGTAAAAAGTTCTTATTCTCTTTCTCCCTTTTTTTTTCTGGCCCTATCCCAACAGATGGCCGTGGAATTGCTTGCTTCTCCCGACCATTCGCACTGGACTCTTGGATGAAATCAGGACTCTGCTCTGAAAAAAGCATTGGATTTTAATTGACAATCTGTTTTTGGAGCGACCACAGTTCCTAAAAGGGGACGGCCTGCTCCCAAACAGGAAAGGAGCTTGGATGCTGAGCGCTAATGTTGAAAAGATACTATGGGATACAATTCCTTGCCCGAAAAAGGTAACCCTTATTGAGCCTTGTATTAATCCACATCCTTGTTCGAGGCACAGACACATTTCACAGTTCTAAGCAATCTTGTATCTATACCATTTCAAGGCAAACCCGTGGCTTTTTCGTTTAGAGGGTTACCTACCGACCACAGCATGTTTGTATTTGTAACGTCTTTCCTCTTCCTCTTCTGAGGAGGAGTAGCAAGGATCGGACCAATACGCAGCGTGGTAAGTGTCCATCTTAGTTTTTTAATAAGAACAATGAACAGTGAACAAAACAATAAACGACAACGTGAAAAAACAAAACCGAAACAGTTCCGTGTGGAACAAAACACTGACACGGAAAATAAGCACCCACAACTCAAAAGTGAAACCAGGCTACACAAGTATGTTTCTCAATCAGGGACAACGATTGACAGCTGTCTCTGATTGAGCACCATACCCGGCCAAACACAGAAATCCCAAATCATAGAAAAAAAATAACATAGACAACCCACCCAACTCACACCCTGACCATACTTAAACAAAGACATAACAACAGAACTAAGGTCAGAACGTGACAGTGTTAAAGACTCCGTCTGATCTGAAATCCTGCAGCTCTGGCATTGGACTGATTCATGTAAATGTCAGAAGTTTGATTTTAAAAAGTGTAATTCTAGCTTGTCAAACTAACACAGACATTCTGATGGTTACTGAGACTTGGATAAAAACAGTCTGTGCCAGACTCGGATGAGTCTCTGAATGTTTATAGACCTGACAGAGCTGGCAGAGGTGGGGGTGTCGACATTCGTAAAGAACAACTTGAATGTTGTTGTGTGTATTATCACCTCTGTCTCTAAGCAATTTTAATGTATTGTCCTAAATGTGGGCCTTGGTAATAAAGCCCAACAAATATTAGTGGGAGTTTATCGCCCTCCCGCGGCCCTCCCAATTGCTCTTAGCAAATTGCCTGACTTGCTGTCTAACTATGCTAAATCTGAATTATTAATATTGGGTGATATTAACCTGGATCGGTTGATGCCAGTATCAGATAGACTGAAATATATTTGTACTGAGCTAAATTTAAACTGAACTGATAACTAAACCAACCTTCCCCAACTTAAAACAACTGAACATTTTGGAATATCAATCTGACAAAACGCCCCTCATAAGTATACAGTCAATGGAATATTTTGTAACAAGCTCAGTGACCACTGTTCCATTGCCTGCATTAGAGATACTAAGCTAGCTAAATTATGTTAATGCATTATTACATAAGTACATTTTAGAACTTTCAATGAGCAACATTTCCTGTATAACCGGATTTGGATCAGGCCTGTAAATGTTTCACCACTCTTTTTTAAACTCTGTTGCAGATAAGTATGCCTCATATAAGAGCTGAAGGGTAAAGGACAGATCTAATCCATGGTTCATTCATGACTTGTCTGAAATATTTCATGAAAGGTAACTTAGCTTATGCTAAGGCAAGATTGACTGATTCTACGTCTGACTGGCAGTCTTTCAGACATTTGAGAAATAGATGTCCTACTCTGGTTAGAAAAGCAAAGTCAGTATACTTCTTGAATTGTGTGTCTGAGAGTGGTGGAAATCCAGAAAAATTCTGGAAAGTGGTCAAATCTTTGAAAAAGAAAACTTCACCACATCATAACAGACAAACTACATTTGTGGTGATTTTAGTAACCATTCTGCCTCAGCTGGCTGTCTACTTGAAAGAATGATTTCTGAAAATCTCAAGTTTCCACTAGAGCGACTCCTTTATTCACCACTAAACAGATAGCAGAGAACGATGCACCTACAGGCACTCAATGTTTTTTCTTCTTGATTTCTTCATGTATTAAGTGCCTTGCAAAATAATCAGTCCACAGGAGCTGATTCGCTTGATCCCTTTCTACTGCAGCTTTCTGCATGTGACCCAAGTTTTTTATTTAAACATTTTTTAAAATAGCTTCTGGTACTATCCCTAAGTTCTGGAAGGTGGCGTATGTCCTCCCCCTTCACAAAGGTGTAGATCCTTCTGACCTAGATAACTACCACCCAATTTCTAAACTATCTTGCCCTGCAAAAATATATGAATCACTGGCACTCTCTCAACTAATCTTTTTTTTTTTTACTTCAAATTATATTCTTAATGTTATATTCTTAATGTATAACAAATAATACATTCTTGGGGCGGCAGGTAGCCTAGTGGTTAGAGTGTTGGACTTCTAATTGAAAGGTTGCAAGATCAAATCCCCAAGCTGACTGTAAAAATCTGTCATTCGGCCCTTGAACAAGGCAGTTAACCCACTGTTCCTAGGCCGTCATTGAAAATACGAATTTGTCTTAACTGACTTGCCTAGTTAAATAAAGGTAAAAAATGAGTTAGAATTATTATATTTTAAAGTACCAAAAATGTAAATGAGACACCAAACCCATTCAACTGGATAGGTAAATCCGCGTTCAGTTTTACTGTCCCCCATTTTTGGAATTAGCCTACAAAACTCCCTAGATCTTGACTCTCTGGTGCCTCTAGGGCAGTTTTAATGTTGAATGAATTTAATGAGAATTGCAACTGTTTGGATAAAGTGATTGTGTTTATGGTGTTTGAAGCTGTAGTGTTGATTCTGCAATTTGTAGCTTACTTTATTTTTATTGAGAATTTTTTATGTGTTTGCCGACAGGGGGAGATTGTTTTTTGCCCGAGCTGAAGACGTCCATCGGTCCGCTAACACAGGACTAGTAAAGGCCTAGTGCATGACTTTTGTGAAAAAATGTCAACTAAATGCACTTGAGTCTGATCATTATCTGTACAAAACAGTTCATTGGATAATACTTGTGGAAAATAAAAACACTTGCTACTTACTTTACAAATGCAACTTGTGAAAACTAAAATGGTCTATTCATTCCTTTTCAGTAGACGCTCTTATCCAGAGCAACTTACAGTAATGAGTGCTTACATTTTCCGTACTGGTCCCCCGTGGGAATCTAACCCACAACCCTAGCACTGCAAGTGCCATGTTCTACAAACTGAGCCACATCATCACAAACCACTTGATGTCTCAAATGTACTCAATTACTGTATTGTGCATTGTTTTTCTTCATGGTGATACAGATTCAAACCTAGAGGACCAGCCTGTAATATACAGTCATGTATATTTTTGTAAGAATTTTTGTAAGGATGGTAAATTAATACTGTGTCACACCCAGATCTTCTTCACCTGTCTTGTGCTTGTCTCCAGCCCCCAACAGGTGTCTCCAATCTTACTTTACATTTACGGTAAATGTTTGAGAACAGGGTTTTGTTCTTTCTGGTTTCCATTAGAATGACAATTGCAGAGACGGGGACAGGACAACAACCAAAGTAGAGCTGTTGGGGAAAAAAAAGTAATTTCGGTCCGTCTATATTGGTCCGCTAATACTAGTAATATGTATCTTTTTTTTATTCCGATTCTTCAGGGGGTGCTTCAGCACCCCTACTTCCCACGGCTATGCTCAATGGGTTCCCCTGAGTGAATAAAAGTCAAACAAAGTAGAGGCCCTGGATGGCAGGGAGCTCGGCACAAGTGATGTACTGGGCTGTACGCAGCACCCTGTGTAGCGCCTTACAGTCGGATGCCAAGTAGTTGCCATACCAGGCGGTGATGCAGCCTGTCAAGATGCTCTCAATGGTGCAGCTGTAGAACATATGGAGAATCTGATGGCACATGTCAAATCTTTTCAGCGTCCTGAGGGGGAAGAGGCGTTGGTGTTGCCCTCTTCACAACTGTGTCGGTGTGTTTGGACTAGGGTTGTCACAATACCGGTATGGCGATACTAAGAGGTGTCGTGGGAAGGAAACAGTAGGAGAACGTATTCAAACCTTACTTGAATAGGTTCTCCTTACTGCCACGGTTTTGTATTTGTAATTATATTTATTTGTGAGCCCCATGAGCTGCTTAATCTTCCTGGGGTCCAAACCCATTTACATCATACATAAAACAAACAAACACCACATCATATCTCCAATACAACATGTATAATACCCCCATACAACAATATTACAATGTACGTGTGTGTAGAGTGCGTGTGGCAGTGTGAGTGTGCGAATGCATGTGTCTGTACCTGTGTATGTGTGTCTCTTCACAGTCCCCCGCTTGTTCCATGATGTGGAATAGAGTTCCATGTAGTCATTGCTTTATGTAGTACTGTGCAAGTCCCATAGTCTGTTCTGGACTTGGGGATTGTGAAGAGACCTCTGGTGGCATGTATTGTGTGGTATTAAATTTGATTCTCCCACTGCCTCGTTTTTTTTTTTGGTCCTTCAAAAAATGAAATAATTGGCAATCTTTCCTAGTTTTTGGTGGTAGCAAAGCGTAGCCAGCAACCATAATGAAAAACTGTGTTTGTCACATTTTACTTTCTCCCTCTTCTACATCACCCATGCGTAGTACTAGGTTCATTCTCTGATCCTTTGATTGGATGGAAAATATGTTGGCTCATACTGCAACCTATCTGATAGGTTGACTGGGTAATTACCGTGTAAGTCTATGGAAGGGAGTGAGAACCACGAGCCTCCATACTATTGGATTGGAGGAATTACATCAAGAGTAAAGGAAAATTGCTATTGAGACTACTGCTTCATTGCCAAACCTTGTGTGTTAACCTTTTGTGTGGTGATCATGTTTTGTTATTCGCCCATGACATCATTGGGTTTTTAAAACAATACAGCCATAACAATTTACGGAAAAATACTTCATGCTTAGATGTTGACATATCAATTTCAAGCAATATAGATAGCATACTTGGTTAATATTTTCCATTTACCTCTGCTAGATCAGATGTATCAATAATATCGCAATTATGTTTTTTAAATCAAATGTGAATAAATCATGTTAATCTTGAACAAATATAAATGAAACAAGGTTTTCATCACTTGATGTTTATTGCATTGAACTGAACAAATTGGAAGGACACATTTTACCTACAGTGTTTTATGGAAATGAAAAATGAGCCCCATTGAACACAAATGTGTGTGTGTTGCAAATGTATTTCTTGCACATGATGCGTGTGCACTGTGTCTTCCTGTCCTTCTTGGGTCCACACACATTGCAGCACCGGCGCTTCCCTCTCTTCCAATCTGGGTTCAACGTCATCCAGATGACAAAAGTGTTGTACGCCGAGATGTCCAAGATGTCCAAGAATATCACACGTGGCCAGCGCAGGTTTCTTATTTTGCAGCTGGAGCCAGTCACCAGCTTGTTTAAAATTGTCCACCCCTCCTTTCGTGACATTGTCATCCATTATGATTTCTTATTTTTGATGTTGCTGGTCACAGATTCTCCCATCCCTGTGCAGCGTACTCACGAGTACCACGTAGGGCCCTAGGAACGTGAACATAAACTTAAGGGAATTGATGGCCTGACCCATGAATTCAACAGCTGAGGTGGGAGCTCTGGCTTGTTTTTTCGTAGTGTTCCTACCCCATCGTCAGATCCCTTCTTGAGGAGCTCCTGTCTCAGCTTGTGCGAAGTAAAAAAGTTATTGCATGTGATGTGGCCACGGAGTCCCTGTGTCACATCCAGAACAACCCACATCCCTTGGTTCTTCTCAGAGGCTCCTCCATCTGGCATCCCCATATATACTTGCAAGTTCCATGCATATGATGAAGAAGCATTACAGGCACCCCATATCTTGAATCCATATTTTGCAGGTTTAGACAGTATGCAGCAGCCCCTAAATGGCATGAGCTGCTCATCAACAGTAATGTTGGGCCCAGGGTTATAAAAACAGGGGAAGGAGGTCCACCCACTTCTCCCACACTGACTTGATTGCAGCTAGCTTGTCTCTCTGTCGCCGGGCTGGTGTCTCGGTTATCGAAGAGGATAATCCAGAAAATAATGTGTACATTTTCCAGAGACAATTTGCACTGAAAAGTTCTCTGCCAGTTTCTGCATCATACAGCAAGGATAAGAACACCAAAGTATGCATGTAAATGAGTTTGGTCCATCTCCTTTCATCTCTCTCCAAAACACACCTTCCCTCCAAATGAGTGCAGTCCAGAGTGATTTTCTGGATGGTGTCTGGGATGAACAGTTCAAAAGAAGACTGTCCTGCACATGAGTAACCTCCATCTGCTTCGGCCCTGGTTGCAGCCTTATCACATTGGCAGACGGCTCATTGAGCAAGCAGACCATTACATTTCACAATTTTTTCACGTTCATATTTCTCCTCCTGCAGGCTGCTGATGGGCTGGTCCAGGTGCTGGCTGAGGGTCAATCTCATCCTTTTCTTCTAAATCACTATCAGACTCCGAATTGACAGAGACAAATGGCGCCGAAGGTGATGGCTGCTGTTTAACGATCCTGTAACCAATTGTGCTACTGTGTATGTTTTTTTCTCATTATTTGTAACTTATTTTGTGTGTAATGTTTCTGCCACCATGTCTTATGATTGAAAAGAGCTTCTAGATATCAGGACAAGGATTTTTTTATTTAATTTTACCTTTATTTTACTAGGCAAGTCAGTTAAGAACAAAGTCTTATTTTCAATGACGGCCTAGGAACAGTGGGTTAACTGCCTGTTCAGGGGCAGAACGACAGATTTGTACCTTGTCAGCTCGGGGATTCGAACTTGCAACCTTTCGATTACTAGTCCAACGCTCTAACCAGTAGGCCACCCTGCCACCCCGTACTGGAGGAATAGTTTTTTTTTTAACGAGTCAGACGGGAAGGATTTACATTAGACACCCTCCCGTTAATCTACTGGAGGAATAGTTTTTTTCTGAACGAAATAAATAGCCTCAGACGGGAAGAAGATTTTTCAATGAGGAGACTCTCAGTTACATAGCAGATGTCCAGTTTTTCCCTTGTGTAGGACATTCCATTTGGCTACCGTCATTCAGTCACCTAAACGGAGAAAACTCCATAATATCGACTGAAACATGGAAAACGTTGTTTGAATCAATGAGGTGTTTTGTCATATATCTCTTCATTGAAATGCCAGTCCGATGCCTTCTCTGATGTGGAAAAATACTGGGACCTGATCCATTGCCAGAGAGGTTAATTAATCTTCCACCTTTACAAATACAATGGTCACTAAAATGGCCAATGCCATACAATCAGAAATCCTGTCAATAATATAATAGACAAACTGATTAAAACATATTTCCTACAAAATATCAACTGAAATACTGCCCCTAGAGTTCTAACAGGTTAAAAACTGTAATATCTTATGTTTCACCGAGTCGTGGCTGAACGACGACATGAATAACATAGTTGGTGGGTTTTAATCTTTTTCTGCAGCATAGAACAGTGGCCTCTTGTAAGACAAGGGGTGCCGGTCTATGCATATATGTAAACAACAGCTGGTGCACGAAATCTAAGGAAGTCTCAAGGTTTTGCTCACCTGAGGTAGAGTATCTCATGACAAGCTGTAGACCACACGATTTACCATGAGAGTTTTCATCTGTATTTTTCGTAGCCGTCTATATACCACCACAAACTGATGTTGACACTAAGACCACACTCAATGAGCTGAATACGGCCATACGCAAACAGGAAAATGCTCACCCAGAGAAGACGCTTCTAGTGGCCAGGGACTTTAATGCAGGGAAACGTAAATCAGTTTTACATCATTTCTACCAGCATGTTAATTGTGCAACCAGGGGGGGGGGGGAAACTCTAGATCACCTTTACTCCACATACAGAGACGCGTATAAAGCTCTCCCTTGCCCTCCATTTGGAAAATCTGACCATAATTCTCTCCTGCTAATTCCTGCTTACAAGCAAAAACTAAAGCAGGAAGCACCAGTGACTCGGTCAAAAGGAAAGTGGTCAGATGAAGCAGATGCTAAGCTACAGGACTGTTTTGCTAGCAGACTGGAATATGTTCCCGGGATTCTTTCGATGGCATTGAGGACTACACCACATCAGTCACTGGCTTCATCAATAAGTGCAGCGATGAAGTTGTCCCCACTGTCACATCTGCTCCCTCCACACACTCATGCTCATCCTGTGTCTCCTTGACCTGCCGCCACTCCCCCAAGTGCTCTCTCCCTCTCCCTTTGTGTGTGTAATTGCGTGGGTGGAGACAGGTGTGCTGGAGTCAGAGCAGATCCCCACCAGCTGCAACCTGTTCCATAATCAAGACCTCTACATACACAGTCCTGCCTCTTCCACGCTGCTGAGTCGTAATCTCTGCTCAGTCAGACCATGTTTTTAGCGGTTTGTTCCTGTTGTCCCGTTGTGCCCGTTCCCCCTTGCAGTCTTCTCCTGGCCTGAACTCAATCTTCCCCCTGTGTTTCAATAAATACCTTGGTTACAGCACTGAGCGAAAGGGTAGAGCTGCTGCTTTCAAGGAGCGGGACTCTAAACCGGAAGCTTATAAGAAATCCCGCAATGCCCACCGATGAACCATCAAACAGGCAAAGTGTCAAAACAGGACTACGATTGAATCGTACTACACCAGCTCTGAAACTTGTTGGATGTGGCAGGGCTTGCAAACTATTACAGACTACAAAGGGAAGCACAGCCGAGAGCTACCAATTGACACAAGCCTACCAGATGAGCTAAATTACTTCTACGCTCATTTCGAGGAAAGTAACACTAAAGCATGCACGAGTCTGTATGATCACACTCTTCGTAGCCGATGTGAGTTAGACCATTAAACCGGTCACCATTCACAAGGCCACAGGGCCAGACTGATTACGAGGACGTGTAATCAGAGCATGCGCTGACCAACTGGCAAGTGTCTTCCCTTACATTTTCAACCTGTCCCTGACTGAATCTGTAATACCAACATGTTTCAAGCAGACCACCATAGTCCCTGTGCCCAAGAACACTAAAATAATCTGCCTAAATGACTACCGACACTTAGCACTCACGTCTGTAGCCATGAAGTGCTTTGAAAGGCTGGTCATGGCTCACATCAAGACCAGAATCCCAGAAACCCTATACCCTGTTCAATTCGCATGCAATCCAAAAAGATCCACAGATTATGGAATCTCTATTGCACTCAACACTGCCCTTTCCCACCTGGACAAAATAAATACCTTTGTGAGAATGCTATTCATTGCCTACAGCTCAGCATTTAAAAACATAGTGCACTCAATGCTCATCACTAAGCAAAGGGCCCTGGGACTAAACACCTCCCCTCTGCAACTGGATTCTGTACTTCCTGACGGGCCGCCCCCAGGTGGTAAGGGCAGGTAACAACATGTCGATCCTCAACACGGGGGTCCCTCAGAGGTGCGTGCTCAGTCCCCTCCTGCACTCCCTGTTCACTCATGACTGCATAGCCAGGCACAACTCCAACATTATAATCAAGTTTACCGATGACACAACAGTGGTAGGCCTGATCACCAACAAGGATGAGACAGCCTATAGGGAGGAGGTCAGACACCTGGCCGTGTGGTGCCAGGACAAAAACCTCTCCATCAATGTGATCAAGACAAAGGAGATGATTGTGGAATACAGGAAAAGGAGGACTGAGCACACCCCATTCTCATCGACAGGGCTGCAGTGGAGCAGGTTGAGAGCTTCAAGGTCATTGGTGTCCACATCACCAACAAACTATCATGGGCCAAACATACTAAAACAGATATGAAGAGGGCACGACAAAGCCTATTCCCCCTAAGGAGGCTGAAAAGATTTGGCATGGGTCCTCAGATCCTCAAAAGGTTATATAGCTGCAACGTTGAGAGCATCCTGACTGATTGCATCATAGCCTGGTATGGCAACTGCTTGGCCTCAGACTGCAAGGCACTACAGAGGGTAGTGCGTACGGCCCACTACATCACTGTGGCCAAGCTTCCTGCCATCCAGGACCTCTATACCAGGCGATGTCAGAGGAAGGACCTAAAAATTGTCAAAGAATCCAGCCACCCTCGTCATGAACTGTTCTCTCTGCTATCGCACGGCAAGTGGTACCGGAATGCCAAGTCTAAGTCCAAAAGGCTTCTTAACAGCTTCTATCTCCAAGCCAAAAGACTCCTGAACATCTAATCAAAGGTCTAACCAGACCCATCTTTTACGCTGCTGCTACTCTGGTTTATTATCTAGGCATAGTAACTTTGATAACTCTACCTACATGTACATATTACCTCAATTACCTTGACTAACCGGTGCCTCCCCCCCCCCACACTGACTCTGTGCCGGTACCCCCTGTATGTAGCCTCGCAACTGTTAATTTACTTATTATTTGTTCCTCTTATTTTCTATTGTTTACTTACACTTTTTTCCCCCTTAAAACTTAAAGCATTGTTGGTTCAGAGCTTGTAAGCAATTCACTGTAAGGTCTACACCTGTTATATTCGGCGCATGTGACAAATAACTTTTGATTTGACATGATCCTCATATTGGGGAAAAAAGTGGAAGACTCTCCCTCCACACTAGCTTCTCTCTCTGCAAAAAAAAATTCTAAGGCCCTCTGAGCAGAGATTATTTTTGCCATACTGATTGATTGTGTTAAGGAGCCTCACAAGCAAAGCTATTTATTTGTTGTGTCCCTCCCCCAATTTGCACCTGGCTGGGGTAGAGTGTGGGAAAACAGAATTTTTCGCAATGTATCAAAATAATGTATCGAAATAATGTATTGCAATAACATGGTGCAGGTTCCCGCAAGACATTGTCGTTTCGCACACTACAAAGGGTAAAGAGTGTGAGAAACGTGTGAGACAGACAGGCAGGGAGACAGACAGGCAGGGAGACAGACAGGCAGGGAGACAGACAGGTTCTTGGGGTTATGTTGAAACAGCAGGGAGGAGAAAAGACAGAGTGAAGGCACACAGCAAACCTTTTTTGTTGATTTTTTTATTTGTTTTCACCAACACACACACTTTTCCACACCTTTATTACCCGGTGGACCCGAGCACCACATATGTAATGTAAATGTGTAGGGCGGGTGCACAGTGTGCTCTCAATGAAAATGTGTTCTTCACAGAAAATGAGCCACGGCCAATAAGTCCCAGGATGAAAAAACTATTCATTGCATCCTTTTTATTTGACTAATTATTCAAAATGGGTACGACAGACCCGAACACCACACAAGGGTTGATCAGGTATTTGGTAAAGTGGAAATATTAAGTACAAATGTCTCAAGTTGAGGGAGTGTGCAATTTGCATGTTGATTGCAGGAATGTACACCAGAGCTGTTGTCTGGAGAATTTAATGTTAATTTTACTACCATAAGCCCAGGACCTCCACATTTGGCTTCTTCACCTGCGGGATCGCCTGAGACCAGCCACCCGGACAGCTGATGAAACAGTGGGTTTGCACAACCTGAGAATTTTTGTACAAACTGTCAGAAAACGTCTCAAGGAAGCTCATCTGCATGCTCATCGTCTTCACCGGGGTCTTGACCTGACTGCACTTCGGCGTCGTAACTGACTTCAGTGGGCAAATGCTCACCTTCGATGACTGGAAAAGTGTGGTCCTCACGAATGAATCTGGGTTTCATCTGTCCTGGGCAGATGACAGACAGAGTCTATGGCGTTGTGTGGGCGAGTAGTTTGCTGATGTCAACGTTGTGAACAGAGTGCCCTATGGTGGCGGTGGGGTTATGGTATGGGCAGGCATGAGCTACAGACAAAGAAAACAAATGCATTTTATCGATGGCAATAATGCACAGAGATGCCGTGACGTGATCCTTAAATGGTGGTCACACCAGATACTGACTGGTTTCCTGATCCACACCCCTGCCTTTGTATTCCCAGTCATTTGAAATCCATAGATGAAGGCCTCCACTGGTCAAATTGGTTCTGAGGTGGAGTGAGCTTCATGGCAAAATGTGTAGAATAGCATGAGATTAGCTATATAAAATACAAAGTTGGATCAACTTTACAGCACACTTACAGGAATGCATGCATGAGCGCACACACACACACACACACACACACACACACACACACACACACACACACACACACACACACACACTGAACTGGAAAGTCATAACGCCTCATGAATGCCTCTTATGAGCTGATCTCAGTTGGCAGTAGAACACAGAGAGAGGACAGGGATGGCTGTTCATTGGCTGGTTCAGCCTTCCAGAATGTTCCACAGGCCCATGGCCTCCCCTCAGGCGTCAGCCAACCACAGGCTCTCAGGTCCATTACCCAGAATTATCCCAGAGGGCCGATGGGAAAGAGAAAGGACTGGACTGGAAACAGGGATGGCAGGAAGCTGGATGGACAGGGAGAAGGGAGGGGGAGGAAGTCAGGGTAAGCCAGAAGCCCAGGATGGCAAACGGCTTCATAGAGGGAGGGAGGTGGAGGGGGGGGAAGGAGAAGGGGAGAGAGGGAAAGTAGGACATGGATCATTGAGGAGAGAGAGTGAGAGGCAGTCTCATACAGATCATCATGGCATTTGTAGTACTTTATGATTGCCACATTAGCATTTCACTTTTGGGGGGGAAAATACAAGTGTATATATTGCTAAAAGTCACCTTGTCCTCGAGGAATTTACATGGTTATCAAAAAGTCATGCCAGGGGACGCCTACATGAAACAGCTTTAATATTGCAGATAGATTGTAGCGTCCATCAATGTAAGTGTCTGCATCACCACCATAAAGGCCTGATTGGTAGAATGCTGCAGAGATAGTTGTCCTTCTGGAAGTTCCTCACATCTCTATAGAGGAACTCAGAGTGACCATCGGGTTCTTGGTCACCTCCCTTCCCTGACCAAGGCCCAGCTCTAGGAAGAGTCTTGGTGGTTCCAAACGTCTTCCATTTAAGAATGATGGGGTATGATCAATATCTCTTCATCTCTGGTATTGGTATTAACTGTGACTATACTATTCCATTTTCCTCCCAAAACCTTAAAGGGAGCTTCAGAGAGTTAGGATTTCATTCACTTTCCTTTTCATACCCAGAGCTCACCACCACACCCCAATCCTGAAAGCCTGGGAATTAAAACCAGAACATTAGGGCTGTGTCTGAAATGGCACCCTATTCCCTATGTAGTGTACTAATTTTGAATAGGGCCGATAGAATACAACCTAGCTGTTTTCATTATTTCCCCGATACATATCTTCAGAGAAAAAAAAAATAAAAATGTCCATCCACCCCGTTCAACCCCCTGTTGTAGAAGTAGGAAAACCATCAAGATGAGGGCTGATTATTCAGCCTTGTCCGTCCATTCAGAAATCAGCTTGTTTCTCATTGAGTGGAAAGACATTAGTCACCGCCATGAACGGAGAATGTCTTTATCTGAGAGTTAGGATAAAAGAACAATTAATGAGCCAGTGGAAGTCCGTTTGGGAAGAAACACACACCTGCGCATACACGTACACACACACACACACAAACGTGCATGTGCATGCAAGCTCACAGGCACGCACACACATACATGCACACGCACACACCAGAGAATCTGATAAACAAGCAGTCAGGAATGAGATATTACAGAGAGAACATGTCACACAGCTAGTTAGTTTAGCTCAAACTTCCCCCCATCTGCTAAGACAGCAAATTATTCTACTGTGTTCCGTATAACATTCTCAAATTACAGATTGGTTTGCTCAATCATGTCTCGTCTTGCTTTGACTACTCATAAATCCTACGGTCCTAAGGTAAAACAACATCATTTTTGAAGCCTGAAAATTGGATACAGAGCAAAAACAGCCAAACAGGCTCAGTAGAGATACAGGGAGAATGAGGAAAAAAAGTATTTTCTCTTTGTTGTCTTGTTTATGTTTACTTGGTTTTATAATGAGTCTTCTTAACCTGGTTCTTCGACTCTATCCACCTAATGCTACTCACACACAGACTGCTCTTTCAGTCCCAGTGTGTTGAGTAGGGTTTAATGATGTTTATTAAGGCTGTCTCTGGATACTCTGGATACCACACACGACCATCTGGACAGGAGTGTGTGTGTGTGTCTGGAGCTGTGTGTGTGTGGAGCTGTGTCATACGGAATCCATGTGTTTGTGTGTGTGATAAGCCTCTCTAGAATGTCCAACAGTCCCACATTCTCAGGGTTACGTCACGAGTTGTATAGAAAAGCCCCTTACATCTCCCAACAGCCAGCAACGTGACATTTAGACACGCAGGGTCCAGCCACGCACAGAGAACACAGAGAGAAAAAACTTTAACACTCCAACAGCATCTAAAGAGCCCTGAAGCTTGCCCAATCTACAATTAAGAGCCTCCAGTCAGAGAGTGACAGTTGTGTGTCTGGGGGAAATCAATCCTCATAGGTTTTAAACTACAGCTTCAGTAGGGACTGCAGACTGTCCGCAGCTGGGTGTCTAGAGGGGTGTTGGCTGGTCTTTTAGGTTTGGGGTAGAGAAGGCGTAATAGAACTAGTTCAAACAGTTTGTAGCCAAAGCTTATGTGTATAAGGTCAAAGCAGTCCCCTCCTGTTGCTCAAAGATGAATGAAATCTCAGACTATGTTAAACCAAAATAAACATGTACACAAACACACACACTATGTACGATCCAATGTTGATTGCCCAGCTGTGACACAATGGCCCAGAGAACCTGCTCCTAAAGACCCTGTCACAGAAGGTTGCCTAGCAACCCCATATCAATACACCCCTCGGGAATTCAAACTTATTTTTTTTTACAGGGAACAGAACAGCCAGTCTGAAGGATGTGAGGGGACAGGGTCCCCCTATTACTGAAAGCAACATTGAACAAACAAACAGCCGCCAACACGGTGATCTCGGAGCTCTCTTGTCGGGTGGACCAGCAGGAGTTCCTCTGTGGCGGCATGCCAGTATCTAACCTGGTCCCAGAACTGTTTAAAATCCCTCTCATTCTGGTGTCACACCAACTGTACATAACCTACTAGAATTCTGTGTAAACTACACTGAACAAAAAATATAAACGCAACATGTAAAGTGCTGGTCCCATGTTTCATGAGAGCATTTCTCATTTGACAAGATTATCAATCCAACTGACAGGTGGGGCATATCAAGAAGCTGATTAAACAGCATATCATTACACAGGTGCACCTTGTGCTGGGGAAAACAAAAGGACACTCTACAATGTGCAGTTGTGTCACACAAACAAGATGCCACAAGCCACCGACAACGTCATTTTAGAATTTGGCAGTACGTCCAACTGGCCTCACAACTGCAGACCACGTGTAACCACGCCTGCCCAGGGCTTACACATCTTTGTGCGGGCCTGTTGCATTTCTCACTGTGTACTTTGTGTGGTAAAGCTGGTTATTTTGTATTTTCCCTCCGGACTGGTGTGGTCCTGGTTTAGGGCAATTGTTTATGTGCGCCCAGTTTCTTGGCAAGTGCATTTTTTCCCGGTGCGTAATTAAAGCGCTACTCTGTTCTTCTGCCTCCTGCGTCTGACTCCTCACCCACTACGCTCAGTGCGTTACAATCATAACCGACTTCAGTGTGCAAATGCTCACCTTTGATGGGCACTGGCACGCTGGAGAAGTGTGCTATTCACGGATGAATCCTGGTTTTAACTGTACTGGGCAGACAGCGTAAATGGCGCTGTGTGGGCAAGCCGTTTGCTGATGTGCACTCTGTTCACAACGACGACCATGGCGGTGGTGGGGTTGTGGTATGGGCAGGCATACACTAAGTACAATGAACACGATTGCATTTTATCAATGGCAATTTGAATGCACAGAGATACCATGACGAGATCCTGAGGCCCATTGTCGTGCCATTCATCCGCCTCCATCACCTCATGTTTCAGCATGATAATGCACAGCCCCATGTCGCAAGGATTTGTACACAATTCCTGGAAGCTGAAAAAAAAGCCCCGTTTTTCCATGGCCTACATACTCACCAGACATGTCACCTATTGAGCATGTTTGGGAGTCTCTGGATCGACGTGTACGGCAGTGTGTTCCAGTTCCCGCCAATATACAGCAACGCCGCACAGCCATTGAAGAGGAGTGGGACAACATTCCACAGGCCACAATCAACAGCCTGATCAACTCTATGTGAAGGAGATGTATCGCGCTGCTTGAGGTAAATACTGACTGGTTCTCTGATCCACGCCCCTACCTTTAAAAATAAAAATAAATGATGTGATCAACAGATATATCTGTATTTCTAGTCATGAGAAATCCTTAGATTAGGGCCTAATTTATTTACTTCAATTGACTGATTTCCTTATATGAACTGCAACTCAGTAAAATCTTTGAAATTGTTGCGTTTATATTTTTGTTCACAAGGGGGATACCAGACTTGAAAATCTATTTGATAAAGGGGGACATGGCCCAATGTCTAACTTTTACTAAGTGCTCTATCTAGGCTTATATAACTGTGCTGCCCTTTGCCAGGGCCTGTCCAGGGCCTGAGTAACCATAGGTTAGTCAGACGTTAGAACCGTCTCCCCTCGCTCTATAAACCCCAGAAACCAGAGGAGAGGAGAGACAGAAAGGAAGAAGAGGAAAAAGAGGAGAGGTCAGAGGTAGAGTATTAAGCATCAGTGAGCTTTCAGAGACATTAGGAGAGCCTCCCAGGTGGAAAAGAGACCCTACGTTTGTGTGTGTGTGTGTGTGTGCAGACTTAAGTGGTCATTAAAAAACCTGCTGCCCATAGTGCACTCGTCCCTCTAAGCTCTTAAAAAATGTATCACCCCCAAAGGATTATGAGTGCAAATGAGTCTGGGCAAGTTCCCTGAACAGATCTAGGATCAGCTTACTCTTTCCCCAATTCTATTGGGGGAAAACACAAACCTTACCTTGGATCAGCATCTACAGGGGCAACCTCATCATACACTGCACTCTGTGGAAACCTTGGGATGGACACAGTGGGGTGGATAACAACCTTACAACAGATAACTTGGTATGGATAGTTTGTATAGACCAGTTCTAGCCCCAGTCCAGCTCAGCTGTGAGAACAGTGTGTAACCAAGGTAAGACCTTCATACAACATTCAATGTTTTGCTGACTCTGAAGGGCGATGTTACCTCAAGGGAGGACAGAAAGGGAGAGAGGGAAATACATATATAGACAAAGATGGAAATGAAGAGCAGAGAGGACCATGGGGCAGCGGAATGAGAGAGAGAACGAGCAAGAGATTAAAAAAGAGAGTGCACTTACCAGAAACGTTCTGTGTGTCACAGGGGGCTGAGGCAGTTGTCGAGTTTCAGACTTTCTATCTTCAATGTTCATTGCCCTTTTCCCTTTTCCCCTCTTCAGAAATGGAAGCTTGACCTCCAAATGGGGTGGCAAGTAGCCTCGTGGTTAGAGCGTTGGACTCGTCACCGAACGGTTGCAAGATTGAATCCCCAAGCTGACGTTCTGCCCCTGAACAAGGCAGTTAACCCACTGTTTGTAGGCCGTCATTAAAAATAAGAATTTGTTCTTAACGGACTTGCCTAGATAAATAAAGGTCAACAAAAAAAATAATGGAAAGAGAAAGGGAAGCCATTTGTATGTACTATGGATACTCATTAGCTGCACCACTACCACATATCCACAACACAAAATCATAGTGTACGTGTGTATTGTGTGTATGCATGTGCCTGTGTGCTTCACAGTCCCTGCTGTTTCATCAGGTGTATTTTAAACTGTTTTTTAAAATCTCATTTTAATGCTTGCATCTGTTAGTTGATGAGGAATATAGTTACATGTAGTCATGGCTATATATATATATATATATATATATATATATTCTGATTGCAAATAACTTTTTACCGGGACCGTACACAGACTAAAATATTCACAACCTTTAATCAAAATGTTCAAACTTGATGCCCTGTTTCTTTTGGAGGAATTAATTTGTAGGAAATGTTCTCTTTTTGAAGACATTTGATAGACACCAGGAGGTTGGGGTAAAAGCATAAACAGGTTAAATGCGAGTCAAGAACAATGCCTATGAATTATCTAAAAGCTCCCAATGAAAAAGGCAGAGAGCAGAAGCTCAGAAGCTAATCAAATTCATGCAATTGAATTATTCTGCAGAGAGAGAGGCACACTGCTGTGTTCTCATGCTAATCTGAGTAGCGCTCTGAGAGAGCAGCATAAAAAAAACATCAGTCACAACGCAGAGATCAAAATGTTGACGTCCTCACACAGATAAAAGAACGCACCAGCTTTGGTTGAGAGAGGAGGAGAGATGTTTTGGTGAGGAAAAAGAATAAGATGTGAATGGAAATTGTGTGAGCATACTTCCTGTGGAAGGAGCGTTGAGGGAATTAGGATGTGACATATGGTCACTAGAGTGGGAAATAAACGTATGTAAAAGAACTTCTACAGGAGAGAGCGAGAGCGAGCAAGAGAGAGAGCGAG
The DNA here is from genome assembly GCF_023373465.1 of Oncorhynchus keta. Classification (NCBI taxonomy): domain Eukaryota; kingdom Metazoa; phylum Chordata; class Actinopteri; order Salmoniformes; family Salmonidae; genus Oncorhynchus; species Oncorhynchus keta. The sequence goes on along the minus strand of NC_068422.1, from coordinate 57,805,683 downwards.
CAAGAGAGCGAGCAAGAGAGCGAGAGAAAGAGCGAGAGAGGAAAAGGAGAGTTTGATATAAAAAGAACATGATCCATATAAAACTGTCTCTAGAATATGAAAGAGACTGATCCATAGTAAGTGAGTTTGATCTGGAGGAGAAGGCACACACACACAAACAAGATGCAAGTTCTCTCGCACAAGCATGTGCGCACACACACACACACACTTGATTTAATCCGAGCTGGCAGACCACTGGCGCTTGACTAGTTGACGGCCCACAGTACACACACCTGAGCAGCGCGCGCACACACACACCACCAAGTGCAGACCAAGCCCATAACCATAATTACGTTTCCATGTTGCAAGGTGGTGCGTTTATCCCAGGAGGAGGCAGGCTCATTTTGATGCGGGAAGTAAATATGTTCATAACCCCCCATCAACCAGTCAGCGTGGATCCAATAAAGAGGAGCAGGGAAACCAAGCAGGAAATGCCAGCTCTAATGAGACACATTAATCCTACAGTCAGAGAGGGAGATAAGATTTCTGACTGCTGCACATAACCCACAAGTCAATTCAACATCTAATCCATTGAAATGATGTGGAAACAACGTTGATTCCTGGAAGTGACTTGTGGGTCAATGGTAAGGGTAGGCAACAACATGTCTGCCATGCTGTTCCTCAACACTGGGGTCCATCAGGGGTGTGTACTTAGTCCCCTCCTGCACTCCCTGTTCACCCTCGACTGCGTGGCCAAACACGACTACATTACGTTTGCTGATGACAACAGTGGTAGGCCTGATCACCGACAGCGATGAGATAGGGAGGAGGTCAGAGAACTGTCAGTGTGGTGCAAGGACAACAACCTCTCTCATTGTGATCAAGACAAAAGGAGAGGATTGTGGACGACAGGAAAAGGAGGACCGAGCACGCCCCCATTCTCATCGACGGGGCTGCAGTGGAGCAGGTTGAGAGCTTCAAGTTCCTTGGTATCCACATCACCAACGAACAATCATGGTCCAAACACACCAAGACAGTCGTGAATAGGGCACAACACCTTTTCTCCCTCAGGAGACTGAAAATATTTGACGTGGGTGCTCAAAAAGTTCTACACCTGCACCATCGAGAGCATCCTGACCGGTTGCATCACCACCTGGTATGGCAACTGCTCGGCATCTGACCGTAAGGCACTACAGAGGGTAGTGCATACGGCCCAGTACATCATGGGGGCAAGCTTCCTGACATTCAGGACATATATAATAGGCGGTGTCAGAGGAAGGCCCAAAAAAGTGTCAAAGACTCCAGTCACTCAAGTCATAGACTGCTCCCTCTGCTACCGCACGGCAAGTGGTACTGGAGCACCAAGTCTAGTACCAAAAGGCTCCTTCACAGCTTTTACCCCCAAGCCATAAGACTGCTGAACAATTAATCAAATAGACACCCAGACTATTTACATTCACCACACTGCTGCTACTCGCTGTTTATTATCTATGCATAGTCACTTTACAAATTACCTCAACTAACCTGTATCCCCGCACATTGATTCAGTATTGGCACCCCCTGTATATAGCCTCGTTATTGTTATGTACATTTGTTGTTACCTTTTGATTGATTGGATTTTTTATAACTTTAGTTTATTTTTAAGTTTATTTTCTTAACTCTATTTCTTGAACTGCATTGTTGTTTAAGGGCTTGTAAGTAAGGATTTCAACTGTTGTATTCGGCGCATGTGACAAATACAATTTGATTTTATTTGATAGCCACAACTGTACCGTATACTCCCTCTAGGTCATCAGGCTGATGATTATCCCGCACACCTGTCACCATCATCTCGCGCACCTGGACTCCATCACCTCCTTGATTTTCTTCCCTATATCTGTCACTCCCCTTGGTTCTTTACTCAGGTGTTATTGACTCTGTTGTCATGTCGGTGCGTTTGTGTTTCGTGTTCATTGTTTATTTATTAAAACACCCACTCCCTGAACTTGCTTCCCGACTCTCAGCGCACTCGTTACAACACCACACCGAATCTTCACAGAAGTTTAAGATAATATCAAAAGAAAGTCGAGCTATTGTTTATAGGGAAAATTCGAGCAGGATATTACATTTGGCCAAAGAAAATTCCTCAACAGAATGAAACAAAACAGAATTACATCTACATTTTGAACAGGCTACAGTATATTGCAGAAATTACCAAGAAAGGCTAGTGCCTACTGTCCCCAACAAATGACAGCAATAGGCTCATGTTTATTTTACAACAGGCCTACTTAAAACCTAACACACAATTCCGACTTCATTTAGACAGTGAAAATGTCTCAATTAGAGTGACCACATGTCCCGGATTGTGTTGGACATTCCCGCATATTGTCCAGCGTCCTGCAACCAAACTCTTAATTGAAATTGTTTTTAACCTTTATTTCACGAGGCAAGTCAAACAACCATTTCCTGCATTTTATGAACAAATTAAAAAACACCACAAATTTTCAAGAAAAGGTTGATTTGTCCTGTATTTCAGTCTGACGTCCTAGTCATTTGATGCGAATTGAAATTCCAACCTGTCTCTTTTGCAATCAAGTTGCACCTTTCACAAGATCTATATCATAAGGATATGGTACTGGTGATGTTAAAACACTTCTCCAATAATTGTTGCGATCTGATATTAAGCGGAGCGCAAGAGTAGACCAACGAGAAACCAAATCACATTTATCAGACTGCTGGGCTTAATTCCAATTAACTTGGGAGAGGAACGTTACACCAAATGTTGTACGAGGCAAAAGATTACGAGGCTAACTGGACTTCAACAGTTTGTTGGATTGGGAGGGGGATGTGTGTGTGTGTGTGTGTGTGTGTGTGTGTGTGTGTGTGTGTGTGTGTGTGTGTGTGTGTGTGTGTGTGTGTGTGTGTGTGTGTGTGTGTGTGTGTGTGTGTGTGTGTGTGTGTGTGTGTGTGTGTGTGTGTGTGTGCTACACTGTTCTGTGAATGTCCAGTGAAATCATCCTGTTGTCCTGCATTTGTTTTGTTTTTAAATGTCGTCACCCAAGTCTCAACAGATTAAAACAAATCATGTTTTGCATAGGCAATTTTTTTTTTAAATGGTTGGACAAGTATAGAGCTACCCAGACTCTGCCTAAAGCTGGCCGTCCAACCAAATTGAGCTACCGGGCAAGAAGGACCTTGGTCAGGGAGGTGAACAAAAACCCAAATTACCACTGACAGAACTACAGAGTTCAGAAGGAAAACAGTCTATACAGCACATCACCACTCTGAAGCCACTCCTGAAAAATCCACTCCTAAAAAAAAGGCACAAGACAGCACACCTGGAGTTTCAAAGAGGCACGTGAAAGACTGAGATCATAAGACAAAATATGATGTTGTCTGATGAGACAAAATGTGACTCTTTGGCCTGAATGCAAAAAGCAATGTCTGGAGAAAACCAGGCACAGCTCATCACCTGTCAAACACCATCCCTACCATGAAGCATGGTGGTGGCAGCATCATGCTATGGGGATGCTTTTCAGCATCAGGGACTGGGAGACTGGTAAGGAGAGAAGGGAAAATTAATGGAGCAAAATACAGGCAAGTCCTTGATGAGAACCTGCTTCAGAGTGCAAACGACCTTAGACTGGGGCAAGGATTTACGTTCCAACAAAACTATGACCCCAAGCATACAGCCAAAGCAATGCTGGAATGGCTTCAGAACAAAAATGTGAATCTCCTTAAGTGGCCCAGAAAAATCCAAGTCTTGAAAACTTGAAGATCACTGTTCACTGCTGCTCCCCTTTGAATTTAACAGAGCCTGAGAAAATCCCCAAATCTAGGTGTGCAAAGCTGATACAGACATACATACCCAAGACGACTAATCTGTAATCGCCGCCAAAGGTGCTTCAACAAAGTATGGACTCAGGGGTGTGAATACTTACATAAATGAGATATCTGTATTTAATTTAATACATTTGCAAACATTTCTAAAAACATGGGTGATGGGTGAGTAAAAAACAAACATTCAATTTTGAATTCAGGCTGTAACAATAAGTCAAGGGGTATGAATACTTTCTGAAGGCACATACCAAACATTAGGAACACCTTCCTAATATTGAGTTGCTTTCTTTGCCCTCAACAGCCTCAATTCTCAGTTGGTGGTTGAAGACATCCCTCTAGTGGTGTGGGGGCTGTGCTTTGGCAAAGTGGGTGGGGTTATATCCTTCCTGTTTGGCCCTGTCCGGGGGTGTCCTCGGATGGGGCCACAGTGTCTCCTGTCCCCTCCTGTCTCAGCCTCCAGTATTTATGCTGCAGTAGTTTGTGTCGGGGGGCTAGGGTCAGTTTGTTATATCTGGAGTACTTCTCCTGTCCTATTCGGTGTCCTGTGTGAATCTAAGTGTGCGTTCTCTAATTCTCTAATTTCATAAGTGTCAAATGCTTTCAATGACGATTACATTAAGTTGATGCAAAGAGTCAACTTTTGCAGTGTTGACACTTCTTTTTCAAGACCTCTGCAATCCGCACTGGAATGCTGTCTTAACTTCTGGGCCACATCCTGCCCGATGGCAGCCAATTCTTGCATAATCAATGCTTGGAGTATGTCAGAACTTGTGAGTTTTGTTTGTCCACCCGCCTCTTGAGGATTGACCACACGTTCTCAATTGGATTAAGGTCTGGGGAGTTTCCTGGCCATGGAACCAAAATATTGATGTTTTGTTCCCCGAGCCACTTAGTTATCACTTTTGCATTATGGCAAGGTGCTCCATCATGCTGGAAAATGCATTGTTCGTCACTAAACTCTTCCTGGATGGTTGGGAGAAGTTGCTCTCGGAGGATGTGTTGGTACCATTCTTTATTCATGGCTGTGTTCTTAGGCAAAATTGTAAGTGAGCCCACTCCCTTGGCTGAAAAGAAACCCCACACATGAATGGTCTCAGGATGCGTTACTGTTTGCATGACACAGGACTGATGGTAGCGCTCACCTTGTCTTCTCCGGACAAGCATTTTTCCCGGATGCCCCAAACAATCGGAAAGGGGATTCAGAGAAAATGACTTTACCCCAGTCCTCAGCAGTCCAATCCCTGTACCTTTTGCAGAATATCAGTCTGTCCCTGATGTTCTTCCTGGAGAGAAGTGGCTTCTTTGCTGCCTTTCTTGACACCAGGCCATCCTCCAAAAGTCTTTGCCTCACTGTGCGTGCAGATGCACTCACACCTGCCTGCTGCCATTCCTGAGCAAGCTCTGTACTGGTGGTGCCCCAATCCCGCAGCTGAATGTGTTTCCTTTCAGGTAACCATGATTGACAGAGGAAGAACAATGATTCCAGGCACCACCCTCCTTTTGAAGCTTCCAGTCTGTTATTCGAACTCAATCAGCATGACAGAGTGATTTCCAGCCTTGTCCTCATCAACGCTCACCTGTGTTAACGAGTGAATCACTGACATGTCAGCTGGTCCTTTTGTGGCAGGGCTGAAATGCAGTGGAAATGTTTTTTGGGGGATTCAGTTAATTTGCGTGGCATAGAGGGACTTTGCAATTAATTAGATCCCTCTGCATAACATTCTGGAGTGTATGCAAATTGCCATCATACAAACCGAGGCAGCAGACTTTGTGAAAATTAATATTTGTGTCATTCACAAAACCTTTGGCCATGACTATTTGTTTTTACTGACAGCAGCTTTTTGAAAGAGACAACTGTTACAAAACACCCAAAAAGTTTAATGACATTCGGTGAATGTCAAGCCAAGCCTTCAAGTGTGTAGGCCTACAGGGTAGGGAGGGGTGTATTTTCTGTTTGTCGAGATTGATAGTCTATTTATATTGAAGTGTCCAACATCTGTATGTTTTTTTTCATTGGTTGTGTGGTGCATTGGCACAGAAACCTGATGGTGGAAAATGTATTGAATATATTTTATATATTTATAAATATGGCATCAAAATGTTGATAATCTGATTTCCCCCTAGCTGATCAATGTCTGCAACTGGCTCTGACCGTAGTGCAATGAAACAGGCAGAGTGAGCTCGACCGTGGTTGCCGGCGAACTCTCAACTTTCTGGTCCGTAGCCCTGCGTGGCTTTGACTGTGCCACAAAAGCATGCAATACAGTTGTTATTTGTTTAATAATTGAATTGACAATTTAAGTGGAAGGACATGTGAAAATAATACATGTCAAACTGTCCCTACACTGCCAAGAGAAGTTGTTTCTGCTGATTTGGGGGCTGTGCAGTGTTTGGTGAAGTGCCCACTGTAAAATACTGTGTTAATGTCCGGGTGAAGTGTGTTTAACTTCATGGCCCATTGTTGTCGTGTGATGCACAGCCAAAGATTCTCTCTCTCACTCTCGTTTATGTGTAGGTGGAGCAATTTTAGCCCAGAACGTTTTGTGTGTTATTACATATAGCCGGAAATAACTTTTGGATATCAGAGAGGCGGTAACTCACCAGCATTACGACCAGGAATATGCCATTCCAGAATTGGATCTTTTGTTCGTACCCCCCAGGGAAATTGAACTTATCCTAGACGCAGCCGGCGGAGAAGAGGTATTTGGAGTGGTCTTCTAGTCGGACTTAGGAGGCACGCACACCATCCACCGCTTCAGAGTATATTACTTGCTAATGTTCAGTCTCTGGACAATAAAGTAAACAAGCTCAGGACGAGTATCTTCTTCCAGAGAGACATTAGGGACTGTAACATACTCTGATTCACGGAATCATATACTGTCCCCGTCCATACAGCCAGCTGGGTTCTCAGTACATCGCACAAGCAGGAATAAAGAACTCTCCGGGAAGAAGAAAGCCAGTGGTGTACGTTTCATGATTAACTACTCATAGTGTGATTGTGATAACATACAGAAACTCAAGTCCTTTTGTTCACCCGACCAAGAATATCTCACAATCAAATGCCGACCATATAACCTCCCAAGAGAATTCTCTAATGTTATAGTCGCAACGGTGTATATTCCCCCCTCAAGCCGATACCACGACATCCCTCAAGAACTACACTGGATATATGCAAACTGGAAACCACTTATCCTGAGGCCGCATTTATTATACCCTCCCTTCAGCAAATCAGATCACGACTCCTCCCTTCCTGTAGGCAGAAACTCAAACAGGAAGTACCCGTGCTAAGGTCTATTCAACGTTGGCCTGACCAATCGGAGTCCATGCTTCAAGATTTAGATCACGCGGACTGGGATATGTTCCGGGTAGCCTCTGAGAATAACATTGACATATACACAGTGAGTGAGTTCATCAGGAAGTGTATAGGGGATGTTGTACCCACTATGACTATTAAAACCTACCCAAAACAGAAACCGTGGATAGATGGCAGCATTCGCACAAAACTGAAAGCGTGAACCACTGCATTTAACCAAGGCAAGGTGACTGGGAATATGGTTGAATACAAACAGTGTAGTTATTCCTTCCTTAAGAGAATCAAACAGGCAAAATGTCAGTAAAGAGACAAAGTGGAGTTGCAATTCAACAGCTCAGACACGGGATGTGGCAAGGTCTACAGACAATTACGGATTACAAAGGGAAAACCAGCCAAGTCGTGGACACTGACGTCTTGCTCTCAGACAAGCTAAACACCTTCTTCGCCCGCTTTGAGGATAACAGAGTGCCACCAACGCGGCCCGCTCCCAAGGACTCTGGGCTCTCGTTCTCTGTGGCTATATATATATATATATCCACAGGGGCACATATAGCCAGGGGCACACAAACACTCAGACATCATTTACAAACAAAGAATGTGTTTTGTGAGTCCGTGAGTCCACCAGATCAGAGGCAGTAGGATGACCAGGGATGTTCTGGAGTATGGAGTATGGAGTAAAAGGTACATTATTTTATTTAAGAATGTAAGTAAAAGTAGTCAAAAATATTAATAGTAAAGCACAAATACCACAAAAAACTACTTAACCTCTTGCTCCTACCTGACACGCAGGCGTCCCATCTAGACATCTGGAAATGCAAATGCGCTACGCTAAATGATAATAGCACTCGTTAAAACTCAAACGTTCATTAAAATACACATGCAGGGTATTGAATTAAAGCTACACTCGTTGTGAATCCAGGCAACGAGTCAGATTTTTAAAATGCTTTTTGGCGAAAGCATGAGAAGCTATTATCTGATAGCATGTAACACCCCAAAAGACCCGCAGGGGACGTAAACAAAATAATTAGCATAGTCGGCGCTACACAAAACGCACAAATAAAATATAAAACATTCATTACCTTTGACCATCTTCTTTGTTGGCACTCCTAGATGTCCCATAAACATCACTATTGGGTCTTTTTTTCGATTAAATCGGTCCATATATAGCCTAGATATCGATCTATGAAGACTGTGTGATCAACGAAAAAAATAGCGTTTTATAACGTAACGTCATTTTTTAAAATTGAAAAAGTCGACGATAAACTTTCACAAAACACTTCAAAATACTTTTGTAATGCAACTTTAGGTATTAGTAAACGTTAATAAGCGATCAAATTGATCACGAGGCGATGTATATTCTATAGCTGTACATCTGGAATTAATGTCCGGGTAAACCTCAACCAAAATATCCGGTCGGAGACCGGAAGAACTGCGCTGCCTTGTGTCTGTTTGACCAAGTAACAAATCGTAGGCAAATGACAAGACTGTTGACATCGTGTGGAAGCTGTAGGTATTGCAACCTCGGCCCCATTTAATGTGGTTCACGTTTAACAATTGGTTGAAGTGGCGCATGGATATATTTTCCCATTTTCAGTGATCAGATTTTCCTGCACTTTTCAATGAAACGCACGTTCTGTTATAGTCACAGCCGTGATTTAACCAGTTTTATAAATGTCTGAGTGTTTTCTATCCACACATACTAATCATATGCATATACTATATTCCTGGCATGAGTAGCAGGGCGCTGAAATGTTGCTCGATTTTTAACAGAATGTTCAAAAAAGTAGGGGGTAGGAGTAACAGGTTAAGTAGTACTTTAAAGTATTTTTCCTGAAGTACTTTACACCACTGGGAAACATTAGAAGGAGCACCCCCCTATCCACATCGATGAGAAGCGCAGTGGAGAAGGTGAAAAGCTTCAAGTTCTTCGGCATACACATCACTGACAATCTGAACTGCTCCACCCACACGGACAGTGTGGTGAATAAGGCGCAACAACACCTCTTCAACCTCAAGAGGCTGAAGAAATTCAGCTTGGTCCCTAAGACCCTCAAACTTTTACAGATGCACAATTGAGAGCATCCTGTCAGGCTGCATCACAAGCCTGGTACGACAACTGCACCGCCCACAACATCAGGGCTCTCCAGAGGGTGGTGCAGTCCGCCTGCCCTCCAGGAGACCTACAGCACCCGAGGTCACAGGAAGGCCAAAAAGATCATGAAGGACATCAACCACCCGAGCCACGGCCTGCTCACCCCGCTATCATCCAGAAGGCAAGGTCAGTACAGGTGCATCAAAGCTGGGACTGAGAGACTGAAAAACAGCTTCTATTTTAAAGGACATACTGTTAAATAGCCACCACTAGCCGGATTCCATCCGGTTACTCAACCCTGGACCTTAGCGGCTGCTGCCCTATATACATATAATCACTGGCCACTTTAATAATGGCAGTCACTTTAATAATGTTTACATACTGCTTTACTTATTTCATATGTGTATATACTGTATTCTATTCTACTCCACCCCGACATTGCTCATCCTAATATTTATATATTTCTTAATTCCATGCTTTTACTTTTAGATGTGTAAATTGTTAGATATTACTGCACTGTTGGAGCTAGGAACACAAGCATCTCGCTACACCCTTAATAACATCTGCTAAGTATTTGTATGTCACCAAATACAATTTGATTAGATTATGATGTATAATTTACCTGAGAGGCTTTTATGGTAAGACCAAATAAATACCACCTAATTGCAGATTTACACAAGACCTGCATGCATGCTCGTTTGCAATTTCGACCTGTTAAAGCTGCCAAACCCTAGCGCCAGGATTGGCTTGCGCTGGGGTTAGAGGAGTGGCAATATCTGAGGTGTGTCCTTAAAAACATGAGCCAAAGTGCCAATTTCAGGCAGTGCTGACTGTGCAGTCAAAACATTATTTTCTTGTGATATATATATATATATATATATATATATATGTTTGAAAAGACGACCGTAAATATTAGCCTGTTTTGGTGGGATGGAGTTTGTCTGCCTGGTGTTAAATTAGTGAATAAACCAAAAAGAAAGAGTTCCAAACCAGTCGGCCAATAAAATAGTTTCCAGTTGTTCCCTCCCCACTCAGACCACTCCCAGACAGTCCTAGCAAAGTTATTGCTTAATAAATTCTTCCTCTTCGTTAAGAGGCTATTCTTATTTCTTTTTGACCATTTTAATTGAAAACCACCACAGTGAGGTACTTAATTGTTACCCAGAAATGGTTTGATATGGAGATAAAAACAGCTGCGTTGGACCATTAAAACCAACCAAAAGCTGATCTTAGCCGTAACAGTTGGTTATGGCATGTATTTTCACAGCGGATGTACAGCTTATCCAGCCTGACGCACAGTGTTCATATGCACATGGAACAAGAGAGATGTCCTTTTTTTTTTGCCCCCGTAAACCTCATATTTAGAAAATCTTAAAAACCAAAGCTATATTAAAAGATCAAGTTTGGGACCATCCCCTTTCAATCTATGTAGGCTATTGTACATTACCCTACTATAACGACAGCTGGCTCAACAGCAGTGTGTCTGGTGTCTTTCTTATCTTAGCCATGCATTAGCCAAGTAGACAATCCATAAAATGTTTCTGAAATGGTCTACTCGTGAGGCTTTTTGTGCCGACGTGTTTTTGCATTATTCACAATTCACTGCCTACCTGCAGTGCATAAACTCCTCTAGTCGGTTGGTTCCATCCCCATTTCCAAAGAGCACCTCTTGTCCGGTTACCAAAGACCTGCTCCTCCAAATTAAAATTATTCAGTCCTGTAGCGCCATATGAAATGGTAGGCCCAGGCTATATCTTGCTTATTGACAACGTGCCTCACACATACAATACAATGTACGGTAGCCTAGTATTTTTTCATTTGAGGAGAAGTGCCATGTGTAAAAGACCTATACCCGCTGAAGCCAATTACGACCATGTTGCCTGTCAACACTCCAAACATATTTTAGCAAACACTGGATTTTCCAAACATTTTTTGTTGTTGCTTTTACTCGTTACTGGAACCTCTGCTATTAAATAAACTGTGTCAATCCACAATTGACTAGGAAGAGAATATTTACGTGCCCCCAGCCGAATAAGAGTTGATGACAACGTAAAGACCGTCAATAACTAACCGAATTTAAGGCAACGACATGCAGCAATAAACCATGAAACACGTTGATTGGCCAGTGAGTAGCCAAGCTCTCCTCACACATTTAATCTATTTATCATTCACCATTCATCAAAACCCAGCCCTTTCGCGCCACCAACAGCTATTGCGCTCCTAAATCCCGCAGTGAAAATGGCAAAAATATTTCTGACACACACCCGGACCTTATAGCAATACCACCATCGCAAAGATTTACCATTGCGTTAGGTTTGTTAAAATAGAGCCCCGGATATTCATTTCAGAGTGGGTAAATACGCCACACAGAGAACTCAACCCGAGCAGCCCTCGTGTCTCTGATGACGTGCCTTTTCAATTATGGCATGTGAGGCTGTGTGTGGGACCATCTGTAGATTATGAGTGTGTTGCCGTATGTTAGCGTTCAGTCAAACTGCTCAAAAGTGAAACCAAAACTAACCTTGAGGTTTGGGATAGGGTTAAAACTGCAGCATGCAATTGGCAAAACTTGACGGAGTAAATTATTGGAAAGAGTACATTTATAGAGTATAAAAGTCAAGTAAAAGTGTATAAGTGTGATTTTATATTTATTTCATTCAAGTTTGCTAACGTTAGCTAGACTTACTAGTAGGCTAGTAAGAATGTTGTGAGAATAGCATTAGTTGTGTTGCGTCAGAGTTAAGGCCTGGGTCATCCACCGAGCCAATAACTATAATGATAAACTATAGGCTACATAACTATAAACCATTGGTGAGCATCCACATGAGAAGAAAGTTTACCGTTTTACAGACAAACAACTGATCAACACATCCTGCTGCACGTTGCCTTTTTAATAAGGTGTTACACAACCAATCATGAGGTTTCTGCTGCACAGATACTGGTTCAGACCTTCAGTGCTTTCCGGGTGTGTTCATTGTCATAGTAACAATTGCAAATAATTATTTCATGTACATGTAGGCCTAATGACAAATGATAGACCCTTGTATTTAAATTGAGCAAATCAACAACAAACGCTGTTTAGCCGGCACATCTTTTACAGTATGTCATTGCCTCATTGTTCAAATGGTTTGCAAGTGATTTCCATTTTTCTAATGGTTGTCAAGTCCTTTGGGTCTTATTACTCACTGTGCTCATCTCTGTACGTCCTGTGCAAACCATCCGCAATGCATCAGCGTGTAACAGTACGACTTTTAAACCGTCCCCTCGCACATACCCGGGCACGAACCAGGGACCTTCTGCAAACATCAACAACAGTCATCCACGAAGCATCGTTACCCATCGCTCCACAAGAGCATCGGCCCTTGCAGAGCAAGGGGAATTACTACTTCAAGGTCTCAGAGCAAGTGACGTAACCGATTGAAACGCTATTTAGCGCACACTGCTAACTAAGCTAGCCGTTTCACATCCGTTACAAGCGCAACAACGTTATCATAACTGGACAAAAGTGATCACACCAATGCGCTCTCTCCTCAACAATCCAAGACATGCATTTTCTATGGGGTTGGCCTGTTTTACATTCAGCAATTAGCAAGAGCAAGCCTACTTCTTTCCCCGAATAGGCTATAAACAATCAAAATATAAGTATAAACAATCATCAAAATAAATGTCCTATGGCTTTTCCTGGGATTTCACAAGCAGAGGAAAGGCCTATTGTGGAGAGGCATGCGTAGCCTATAGCTTGTTGGCAACGGGAACAGCTGGAAGAGAGAGGCTAGTGATGTGTAGCCAAAGCAAGAGGCTAAATATTAGCTAGATATTAGGCCATTCATTAGCTAAATGTTAACAGACTATGAAATGGCAGATCTGTAGTGTGCTCCTCCAGGCTGTGTGGTCCCTGGGTATGCAAAGCTCCACTATTGATTAGGCCTACGCTTTTAGAAAATTAACATTATTACACCTGGGCAACACGGTGCAATGAGGATTTTATTCATGTTAACAAGTGAATACACAATTATTGTCCGTAGGCTGTAAACTACAGTGATGTGCTCCTGTGAGGACACCAGAGGGTTTAAACAGCCAGTGTAAATGCCATATTGCTAAGATCATAAAGTCAACGCTTACACCCTCTACTTTGCTTGTGTGTGTTAGTTCTAGCGTGTGTGTGTGTGTGTGTGTGTGTCTGCCCTGTATAAGAGCATGACAGCCTTGATTATTTTTGCCCTGAATAGATAGAGCTTTGTCTACCACTAACATCTGCACGTACTTACTGTTGGTCTATTTCTCTCCCTCTCTCCACCCCTCTCTCTCGTAAACACACACGTAACATATTGGGTATGGTTTACCCCTATGGGAGCTGAAGCCCTTTGCAGTGACACTGAGCTAACAGGACATTTCATCACACTGCCGTGTGTGTGTGAGAGAGAGAGAGAGAGATATCAGGTACATGTGACTGGTCTGTGGGCAATAGCCGTGGAAAGGTTAGAGCTAAATTAACAACATTCTTCTCTGCTGAGCGTGTTATGCATGCGTGTTGTTTTAGGAACCCTCCGAACACCGACCTTTCACCTTCCCATCTTATGACCTATATAAACAGTGTTCATTTCGTCAATAGTAACTATGTCAATACCCGTCAACTACCTATTTTTCCTGAGTAAAGCTATGACTATAACGAGACAACAATTACAAATTACATTTAATTTAATGCAATCCTCTCATTGCAGAATTGACATCTTTCAGTTGCACGGTCTGCTTGAGCTGATCTGCCCAGCTCTCCCACACAGCTCCCAGGCGGTCAGTTCAGTCACTCGTAATCTTTTGAACTGATGCAAAGCCAGGACACTTGACTTGTAACCAACCTCCACTAGAAACAATAAAGTTTACTCTCTCTCTCTTAATTTCATGCAGAATATTTTTGCTTTGATCACATTCGAAGCTCTATTTTCCCACGTGCGCTTTAATTCATTCACCTGCGTTGCCGCGCTCGCTTCACGTTTTTCTCCTTATGTGAAAAACTAATGCTATATGTTGAATATTAGGAGTAGAGTAATACTGGCATTTTTGTAAAGCTCAAATTCTACACTTTTCAAGAAACCCCGTTATTTACCTCCCTTGACGGTTATGGGGATAAAATCATAGCTGTAAATGGTTTTACTTGTAGCCCAGGCTTTATAGTATATGGTTAATTACGTCTAGTATTGGTTGCAATCTGCCACAATATCAACATTTCCAGCTAAGGTATACAAGGTCAGGTATACAGCAGGCCTAGCTGGACAAGGCTATCTGAATGTGCACATTATGGAAATTAGAGTTTGCCTAATTATTCATGATTTAATATTTAAAAAGTCATTGTCATGTGGGTAATCATAAAATTCTGAAATGTTTAAGTCAACTAATGCGAGATCACCAGCCTCTGATTGTGGACACATTGATACACCTTTAAACATTGGCCGCTCAAGAAATGAGCGCATAGAACTCAGTTTACACAGAGGATTGGTGATTATCGAGGGGGAGATTGTTGGAAAGATTTTTGAAATAGTTTACTAGGAACTGTACTTTTAATGTATTATCATCTGCAATGGATGTTAAAAAAAAAAAACACTTTCCCCCATTTCCGCACAGCAGGCCAGGTACTTCTATGCGTGCTCAAGCATGAGCGGTCCCTCAACATTATTGGAACAGAGAAAACAGACATGCTCACTGCTCACATGGAGCACTCCAAACAAAAAGACAATGAAGCAATATACAAATCAAGTTATGAAATAAACCAAAACTTGTTTCTCATAAGTGTAGCTGGTTGTGAACTCTGCAAACAGCATTTCCACTCCGAGAATGAGAACGGAAAATGACTAATAAATACATGCATTAACCGAAATTAATGTAACCAAATGATGGCGATTAACAATACTTTTACTACTGATGAGATATGTAATCGGGAATTGATCATTATTTTAAATAAAAATGCAAACAATTCACACAATGAAACAATGAATGCTCAAGAATTGCCGGGAGACAGCTGAGACATTCTGGAGAGACTCTGCTATTTTCCCCACACACACCCTTCCCCTTCTTCTCATCTCAAATGTTTTGATGCTTTTCACTGACAGCCGCAACTCAATCAGCTAGGCCTATTGCCACGCGCCCTGCCCAAATTGCGGGCTTCCCAAATAGGCATAGGACTGCGAGCTTGTGATTTGAAACAATCCACAGCTATGTTGTTAAGGAAGAAAATTATCCTTTATTCCTCTGTGGCTGTCTTCTGGTGAAGTGTTTTCAATGATTACGTAAGTAGTAATTACAGTGTATAATTGTTTATTTCCATTTAGCCTACTTCCCTATTGCACCCACCACTATGCCATTTATCTTCTGTTCTATTGGTTTTTCGATCTCGAAGCCAAAGGCACAATCTTAGTCTTAATCAATCTTAGTCATATTAGCAACCCACCCTACTTGATGCATCTTTAGATTCCCCCTCATTCTAAGTTTCTAACGGAGATGTTCATCTCTGTCACATATGGAACCACTAAAAGGAGCGCGGTTTAGAATGGTACTTCCCCCAGGAGCGCTGTTTAGAATGGTACTTCCCCCAGGAGCGCTGTTTAGAATGGTACTTCCCCCAGGAGCGCTGTTTAGAATGGTACTTCCCCCAGGAGCGCTGTTTAGAATGGTACTTCCCCCAGGAGCGCTGTTTAGAATGGTACTTCCCCCAGGAGCGCTGTTTAGAATGGTACTTCCCCCAGGAGCGCTGTTTAGAATGGTACTTCCCCCAGGAGCGCTGTTTAGAATGGTACTTCCCCCAGGAGCGCTGTTTAGAATGGTACTTCCCCCAGGAGCGCTGTTTAGAATGGTACTTCCCCAGGAGCGCTGTTTAGAATGGTACTTCCCCCAGGAGCGCTGTTTAGAATGGTACTTCCCCCAGGAGCGCTGTTTAGAATGGTACTTCCCCCAGTAGCGCTGTTTAGAATGGTACTTCCCCCAGGAGCGCTGTTTAGAATGGTACTTCCCCCAGTAGCGCTGTTTAGAATGGTACTTCCCCCAGGAGCGCTGTTTAGAATGGTACTTCCCCCAGTAGCGCTGTTTAGAATGGTACTTCCCCCAGGAGCGCTGTTTAGAATGGTACTTCCCCCAGGAGCGCTGTTTAGAATGGTACTTCTCCCAGGAGCGCTGTTTAGAATGGTACTTCCCCCAGGAGCGCTGTTTAGAATGGTACTTCACCCAGGAGCGCTGTTTAGAATGGTACTTCCCCCAGGTGCGCTGTTTGGAATGGTACTTCCCCTAGGAGCGCTGTTCAGAATGGTGTTTTCCCACTAAATGCAGTTTGGCAAATGTTTGGATGTTCTGTTAAGAGGCATTTCCATAATCTAAAATGTGATTTCTGTCATTCTGAGCACCGTGAGTGGACACCCTAATGGGTTATGCACCCAATGCAAATGGTTCCGGTAAATTTCTCAAATGGTTCCCGTTCACGTGGTCCGGCACCAAGTTTTCCTTGCGGAAACCCTGGTGTGTGTGTGTGTGTGTTCTTGGCAGGCATCAAAGTCAAAACGCCCACTGAGGACGAGGACAGACAGGGGTCCACTCTGCACTCATCCAATTACCTTCCTCGCCTACTTTTTAATCCCCCTTCCATCCACCTCTACACTTAAATACCATGGAGATATAGAACATTCGAGAGAGAGAGGGCCCTGCCCAGCCAAATGTCTTAGTCTCACACGCACACACACACGCAGGCTCCAAGGAGACTGTGGTTCATAAAATGTTGTTTGACAATAGCCTTCATAAACCTATATGATTGGACAAGATCCACTCAGCAATCAATGGGGGGAGGGGGAAGGTCATGAACACTGATATTCTCGTGAGGCGAAAGTTGTGACACCTACTAGGGATGCAAGCTAGCCAGCCTGGTAGGCAGACTTGTTACTGCTTTAGCCAACTACATTCTCTCTGTATGCAAAAGAGTTCATATTTGGCATTGACAACGAAACAACTTGGCTATAGGAGAAAGAAATCTGCCGACAAAAGATAGCAACAATCCATGTAACAAATACTCTGTCACGTCCTGACCTTAGTTCCTTTTTTATGTCTCTATTTTAGTTTGGTCAGGGCGGGAGTTGGGGTGGGCATTCTGTTTGTTCTGTGTGTTATAGTTCTATGTGTTTGGCCTGGTATGGTTCCCAATCAGAGGCAGCTGTCAATCGTTGTCTCTGATTAAGAACCATACTTAGGTAGCCTGTTCCCACCTGGTGTTTGTGGGTAGTTGTTCTGTTTTGTGTGTTTACCTTACAGAACTGTTTCGTTCACTCTCTGTTGTTTTTTGGTTATTGCAGTGTTCAGTTTATTTATTAAAATTAACATGGACACTTACCACACTGCGTTTTGGTCTGATCCTTCCTATTCCTCATCCGGGGAGGACCACGATCGTTGCAGACTCTATAGAAAATCCAGAAGGTTATAGGTCAAACAAATAGAAAAACACATATTGCACACAGCTACACAAACACATACCACAGAAACACAGAGAATTTATGTCCAAGGTTACTGCTTTACAGAGGTTACCACAGTCAAGTCATGTAAGGATGACCGTAAGGTTCTGTATTTATTTTCTTAGTCTACCTTGTGTTCTGTTTCGTTGTGTTCTTGAACGTAGCCCTGTTTCTTTGTGTTCTTGAACATAGCCCTGTCTTTAATTTTTGTTCATTGATTTCACCTGTGTAAGTTACTCACCTGGTCTCATCAGCTCCTTATTTAGTTCAGTTCATTCTGTTTGTGCCTTTGTGAGGTATTGTTCATTTGGACTCTACTAAACCTTTTCCTAGCTCGTTTGTGAGAACCAGTTAAAGCCTTCAGTCCTAGTTTTGATTCACCTGCCTGTTTGTCTACCTGTGTATGACCATTGCCTGTGACCACGATTCCTGCCTTCTGCAAAGGTGAAATAAACACCTGCTGTGCTCTGCGCCTGAATCTACACCCTTTTCTCCCTGAGTATTCATTACAATGACACGGAGGGAGGAAAGAAACAAAGAGAGGCGGAGAGTGAGAATTGAGAGAAGACAGTGGAGAAAGAGACACATAAAAGTACTTACGTTCTTCTTATATTTATGGGACTAAAGGATTACAATCCAATCTCCTTGTGGTACCTCAACCACCCCGACTAGTAGCAAGAGGCTAAGTTAACTGGCTAGCGATTAGCAAAACAAGAGGACCCAATGTGAGCGACTATAAAAAAAACAGGGGCCGCCAAATCGTTTGGGCTATTCCGAGCTCTCTCCCTCAGTCATACAGGGACGTACCATTCCTTGGGGACCCTGACACAGATATTATATCCAGGTTATGATGCAGGAGATGTTAGGTCCCAGCGTTAGCCAATGCCACTGAAAATAGCCTAGCTACAATTAGCCTGCTGTTGCCCCCCAGCAAACAAATACATCAGTAAGAATTAGCATGGATTCTAACTTGAGCATGCACGGTGGCAAGCTTTCGGGAAGTCACATGCTGAGGAATGGGTCCTATAAACAGGTCTAGTGAATCTATAGGACAGCTACATGACAGCTCCTCTCATTGTGCTGACCAAATGACTGATAATGATATGGACACTGGAGGACTAGACACTTCCTGATCCACCTTTGAAAGGTGAGCATTAGGCCAAAATACTCGTTTTGATCGTCTTTAAATGGATAAGTGTTCTCTGTTCAGTGTCGGTTTGTGGAAATTGGATCAAGCTAAACAATTAGGGATGGCTGAAACAAAAACCTCAACTGTATTGGAAAGAAACGTTCCCTGCAAAGCCTGTTTGAACCTACATACTGTAAATAAAACAGAACATTAGAACATGTAAGACACGGGATGCACACAGGCAGGCCCGCACGCCATCACTCACAGAGCGGGGGAACTACAGATATAATCTGATACTAATGTGAAACCTAGTAAACACCAGGACATATCAGGAATTGCAATGTTCCCCACGGACCTCCTCGCCATCCTCCAAGATGACATTACCGTACTGAGACAGAGAAAGCAGCTGAGGCTTAAAACACTTGACAAGCAGAGGAAAGTACAACCCCCCCATCTCCAGGACGAACTGAAAGTTGAAAAAACATGCCATCTCTTCCAATGTAAACATGTATTTATAAATGTACTTCTACAGCTCCTGGCTGGTTTGTCTGAAAGCTAGAGTAAAACACTTGAGCTGGCCGATGACGTCACTGGTGCAGTTCCAGTAAATTATGGCAATAGCTCTGCTGCCCTTCAACACAAATAGCTAGGGTGAGAGAAAGAGAGAGACAGCAACAGAGAGAGACAGCAACAGAGAGAGATAGAGGGGGGCAAGAGACAGAAGGAGAAGACCGTCAGAAAGTGAAGGTGGAGAGAAGATGGAGAGAGAGATACTGTACATAGAGAGAAAGTGAGAGAAACCTCTCCAGCATCTCTTTTGATAATACTGTGTATGTAACTCACAGTCAACACTGCCGACGCCGTAGCTCATGTATTCAATTGAATTGCCTGAGAGAGCGGAGCGGAGCGGTTTCCATGGTCGACAGCATTCCGGATGGCGATGGCCCCAGCCGTGTTCAAAGACATTGTTTTTAATTACCCCCACCACACAATAACTTCCCTCCCTCCCCAGCAGGATCGCACAGGGTTAGCAAGGAGCAGTAGCTATAGCCACACCAAATGGGATTCATTTTGACAGTGTTTTCTGTTAATTATAATGAGGACAAATTGGGTGTAAGTGCCTCGGCTGACCTGGGAGAGCTGGGCGTCTAATGGTAAGTCTTGTGGGGTCACTAAGCAGTCTCAAACAGAAGCAACAATACAGGGGTTATGTAATTAAGGGTGAGATTGCAGGGTGAGGGTTAAGGGTGAGATTGTTGAATGATGACGTGCGCAGGAAACGCACACACACAAATAAAGGAATTAGAATACACACACACACACACACACACACACACACACAGAGAGACAAGTCAATCCTAACTATTAAAACTGAAACCATAACTATCTTAAAGCTCTGCGTTTTAATTCCACGGCTCTACCGAGGTATTTTGTATTGCATTTCGTACCTTTGCGATGTATAAAAGAAAGTGAATGACTGCACTTGATGACCACTTCATCCATAGAGTTGAAGGTGTTTATTTGAAAACACCTCCTTTCATCAATTTGAAAGTTTTCATATAGGACGCACATCAGGTCACTTGCATATTAACCTGGCATTACAATCAATTAAGGGGCTTTTGGAGGGCATTTAAGTGCACCAAACAATAGCTATAAAGACCTAACAAGTCCCCAATCACCAACTATTGCCAAATGTGGAGAGTGTACATGATGAATTAGCCACTAATTAGCACTGAACACATGCAAGCACAAATGCGGTGCAGGCTAATGGCTAATTAGCTGCTAACACGTGCAATTAGCCATAGAACGCTAACCACTAATTAGCTATGGCTAACCCTTATTTAAGTTCTATGGCGCATCTCTCCTATCCTCCTATTCTAGAATGGCATGGAATTTAGAACTCCCTACTTTCTCCTTTGGAACGCTTACTCAAGCTATATGGCAGACCACTCAGAATACCAGCTGTTGTTTGTCCACAGACCTAAAATCGGTTTTCCGAGCTGGATTATGAGCAGTAATCTGGGATTGCGCGGGAAAGACGTCAAAGAGGTCCCTCCCAGTCTACTAAAACACAACAGCTGTAACCCCCGTCAAAGAGGTCCCTCCCAGTCTACTAAAACACAACAGCTGTAACCCCCACCTAAAGAGGTTTTTGTACAGTGCAGAGGAAGGGGAAAAGTGACTGAAGAGGCCCACTGGAGAGAGAGAAATTATATTTCTGCGTGAGCTCATTAATTAAGGTGTTCTGTAGCGTCAGCTAAACAAAAGGGAATGAACTGGATAGAGAGAAGAGGAGGAGGAAAGAGGGAGGAGGGGAGGAAAAGGAGGAGTTTTTTTGAAAGACTAGAGGTCAATAAAAGGAGGGAGGGGTGATTAGTAGGAGGAGAGAGACATGTCGTCAACATGCACATTGTGTTTCCAGCCCTTGTGATGACGGAGAGTCACTTCAGCAGCAATCTGTGAGTTAATCGCTGTGATTTGTTAACGAAATTAGTTATGTCCCGCTGAATCCCATCGGAAGCATTAGTTTGAAAACAGCAGAGAGAGGAGAGTGATCTATCATGCTGACACAGAAACTGATCCACTGACTGCACTGTAACAACGTGAGGGCCTGAGTTAATTAATGCATTCAAACATGTACACAGGCATATACACATGCACAAACAAACAATGAGGGGAAAATGAGATAAAAAAAGTAGGAGGAATATAAAAAGAGAGAGAGAGTGAGAGAGAGCGAGAGAGCGAGAGACAAAGGGGTAGAGATGAGTGGGAGGGAAATGATGGGTTGGAGAGTTTGTGCGTTGTAAGTGGACATAAAATTGGTCAGTGTGTGTGTGCGCGCGTGTTTGCCTGCCTGCCTGCCCACAATCATGTATGTCATTGCGTGCATGGGTGTGCGTATATTCTGTTAACCCTTCCTTCTATTCGAGCCGTCTAGTGTGTGTGTGCGTGGAGCTGCCATTACAGTAAAGTGCCATGGTAAGTCCATCACTCCTACGCTCATCATGCAAATACACTCTTTAATGGTAAACACTCAGCCACTGATAACATCCATTTAACATGCGTGTCTATATGCTTGTGCTGAGTGTGTGGTAATGGCCCTTAATTGTAGTGAACATCAGCCATTAGCATCAGAACAGACAGGAGCCTAGGAGCACTGAGTTCCGAAAACCTGGAGGCGCAACAGCGCCAGACTTCCGGGAACGCTTGCAAAACCAGACAGGCCGGTGTTTGGGGTTTGAGAAGTCAACGAGGGAAGTGACAAATGATTCCGTAGTTAATTTCCTTGAAATCTAAAGGCACGACCTAGATTCGAGCCAATGTCTTTAAGTAGTTGAACATGTTATTACTTAAGCCGACGTGAAAGTGACAAACACATTTTTGTCAAAATTGAATTTTGTCAAAATTACATCAGAGGAGTGCCTTTGCTTTGACTGCCTGCACATGCACAGCTCGGCGCAAGACGACCGTTAGAAACACTCACCGGGTCTACGCATGAGCTGAGCTAGCCAACATCGCCAGTACATCGCCTACAAGTGGGATCGGGGATTTCTGCTGGAGAAGCACTTTCTGCCCATATTCATACTGTCTTTGCCAACAGCATATCATAACACACAGTCAGCGCAGTAGGAGAAGGAGCCTTAGGAGGAACACAAAGAGTGTATTGGCACGCCCACCGTGTCTGGCATAAGGAGCAGACAAAGAGAAACCCAGACAGGTCATAAACAGATGGTTCATGAAGATCAGAGATAAGACAACAACAACGAGGCTTAAATCACTAGGCTCTGTCCACAGATGTTGGCAAGATACATAAGAATATACATCTGGGCCCATGTTGGTCAAGTCTATGTCTCAGAATAGGAGTGCCGGTCTAGGATTAGTTCCTTTCCCTGTCCATATAATCATATTCATTATGATCTAAAAGGCTAAACTGATCCTAGATCAGCACTCCTACTCTCAGACGCTTTGCATGCCCCACGGGTGCTGGAGGATAACTTAGTGTTAAAAGCCCTTTACTCATAAAGTGCCTCAAAGTAGGAGTGCTGATCTAAGATCAGGTCCCCCACAGTTCATGTAATTGTATTAGTTATGATCAAAAAGGCAAACTGATCCTAAACACTTTATGAATATGAGGTCAGGAATTTGAGTCTATATGTGGAGAACACAAATGATCATGTGATAAAAGGTCACGCCTGTTGGTCACCATCATCTTTACTGTTGCATAAAACGTATATTCATGAAAACACATAGTAGATATAGGCTACTTACAAGATGATTCATTGCAACATACTCGCTCTATTGTTCCTCTCGGTTAAACAGAAGATCTGATATCCATGGCAACACAACGTTCATATGCTGTAGACTCACATAAAATGCAATATTCCTGAAAACACTGCACCATAAAGGGGACGCTGTGAATTTGACTGTGACTTACAGGCAGCCTTGGCAAGTAAGCTACTGTATTTCCTATTGAGTACACCTACTGTAATCTAAATACAGTCTCAAAGCAAAAAACTACATTATGACACACAGCACAATGCCGTAGAATTGATTGCATTATACTGTAAAAAAAAAAAAAAAAAAACAAGTCAATGCTACTGTAATCGTAACGAATGAATAAAATAGACGAATTAATCAAATTCATTCAGAGCAGATGGGGATTGTATTTCACAGTATTTCACCGTAATTGCATGAGTGGTGAGAGCAGGTTGGTTTACACATTACAGCACATAAATGAATAGTTTGTGTTTTATATAACTTGCATGTCTAGAGGCCTTAAAGGCTTCCAAAGTGGCCGGGACTACAATATGTCCTCATGTGATTTACTATTGGACACGTTGATACTCAAATGCCAATAATGTGATGAGAGTCTACAACAGAAATAACACCTATTGACCACGCTGGCCGATTGTACGATTTACACCCAATGCATGAGGATTATAGACTGTTAAAGAGGAGATTAACACTGTAAACTAAAGATGGGCAGAGTGAGACACTTAATCAATCGAGTCTTCTTCACTTGGCCCGCCTAACCCATGGGGGAGAATGGCGGGGAGAGAGAGAGCGAGAGGATGGAGGGGCAGGATGGCGAGAGAAGAGCCAGTGTGAGAAAGAGAGGACAAATTGAAGAACAGAGAAAGATGGGAGAGAGAAAAAGAGCATTTGTTCTGCACAGCCACCCCGGAGAACAAGTGAGAGGATAAGGAACAGATTTTTCCAATTTCCAATGAGGCTGGAGATGAGATGCTGATTGATTTCTGAAGCAGATGTCATAACATTAATTCGGGGGGTGGTTATTGTTACCGAGTGGAATCGGCCTTTCAATAAAACATGAAATGGGGAGTTTTTAAAAAGGAGATTCCCTCTTAATCTCCACACACACAGTGAGGCGGCAGGGTAGCCTAGTGGTTAGAGCGTTGGTCTAGTAACCGGAAGGTTGCAAGTTCAAACCCCTGAGCTGACAAGGTACAAAATCTGTCGTTCTGCCCTTGAACAGGCACTGTTCCTAGGCAGTCATTGAAAATAAGAATTTGTTCTTAACTGACTTGCCTAGTTAAATAAAATAACACTTGAATTGGTCCTCTTCAATTGGAACCCAGTGTGTGTGGGTATAGCAGTTTCAAACCAGTGTTTGCCTAACAAAAGACCACTGAAAGGGCAAGTGTGTGCTGGAACCTTTTTTCTCTTAGTACATTGGCTAGATATTGTCAATTGCAACTAAAAACAAGTCCATAAAGCCTGCTTTCATTCTATAGGCACTGTTCTGTCTGCCAGCCAAACTGCATTCAACACCGCAAAAACAACTTACTGTTGTTGTGGAAATCCTTAACAATGTCAAAAAGGACATGGCAATTGTTTTACGTAGATGTGACGTACACAGCAGGAAAATGCATTTCACACTATGAAATCCCTAGCTGAAGGACTGCAAACACATTGCCACGTAACTTAGAATAGACAGTGAGCTGCATTCTCCGGAATATTATGAGAGAAAACCAAATGATGGAAAAAGTAGACAATTGTCCCTACTGAGTAAAAGTAAAGATGCCTTAATAGACAATGACTCAAGTAGAAGTGAAAGTCACCCAGTAAATTCTACTTGAGTAAAAGTCTGAAAGGATTTGGTTTTAAAATACACGCAAGTATCAAAAGTAAAAATATAAATCATGTGTAAATTCCTTATATTAAGCAAACCAAACGGCACCATTTTCTTGTTTTTTTATTTATGGATAGCCAGGTGTACACTCCAACACTCGAAGCATGTGTTTGGTGAGTCCGCCAGATCAGAGGCAGTAGATGACCAGGGATGTTCTCTTGATAAGTGCGTGAACTGGACCCTTTTCTTGTCCTGGTAAGCATTCGAAATATAAGGAGTACTTTTGGGTGTCCGAGAAATATGTATGGAGTAAAAAGTACATTCTTTTCTTTCAGATTGTAGTGGAGTAAAAGTTCTCAAAAACATAAATAGTAAAGTAAAGATAAGTACTTTAAACCACGGCAGAAAACCTGTGTGTTTCTAATGCTCCCATGATGCTATCACAAACGTGTCATAACTCCTACCATGAGCCCTGTCACATCAGCAATCTAGACAACATTGGGTGGAAACAGTAAACCAATTGTATTGATGCTGATAGAATTTGAATAGCTGTCTGTCTCACAAGCCCGATTTCTCTCTTTTCTATCTCATCACTCCGCCCCTGACATTGCTATATCCTCTCATTTGGTATCAAACGGATATTGCAAGTGTTTGCTAATGTTTCTATCGTTTCCAACTCTATCACTAAACATGTCCAACAGTTCTAATATAAAATATCACAACATATATCATATAAATTCTAACACTGTTTAGAGATTAAAATGACATTATATTACCAACCTATAGGCCTGGCCTACTCATCACTGTGGTTGTTTGAGGATTGATTACGAGAGCGTACGCTGGTCAAGTCTACATAGATGCAGTATCTAGCAGGTGCACACGCTCAATAGGAATTGGAATGTTCTATGTTGATGGGGGTTTTTCCTAATATCTTTATTTGTTAAATGTTTGTAATATTCTGTCCCTGATACGAATTACGTACTGGTACTTAAACTATTGAAGAGTAATAGTTCGAGTGACATATCAATGTATACATTTATTAAATATCTGTCTAGTTTCCTTTTTGATGATTCCAGAGTTAAGGGCTGGGCAATTAACCTGACCAGGTGGTTCATTTCAAGGGAGTTTAGGCTGGAGGGACAAGTTGTCGCAGGGCTCTCTTTAACGTAGCTGTGTGAGGAATCGTTGACTCTTTGTCCAAGTTATAGGCACTCTGCCTAGTTTGAAGGTGCTCTGCCTCCGAAGCCAGTTGTAGCTTCGGTGAATTGGCCATTTCAATGATTGTTTGTTATACTTATTAAGTCTATGTCAGTGTTCATCAACATCCTGTGTATTTTGGATCCAACTTTATTCACCTTCTGCACCAGTAAATAAACACAAACATTTTGGACATGATTCCCGCCTGACTCCTGATGCTCCCTAACAAGACCGTAGAGTCCATTAATTTACAGACAGACAGGCAGGCAGGAAGGCAGACAGGCAGACAGTCAGGAAGGCAGACAGACAGGAAGGCAAGAAGGCAGGCAGGCATCTGAGACAGTAAAAAAATAAATAAAAAAACAAGTGAAACTCAGGCATAGCCAAACAAAGAAAGTTCTGAAGTTGGGTTGTCAGAAGAGTACAGTAGCACAGGAAAACCCTCTAAAACCGTACCTTCTCAGTTCTTTCTCTTTCTCCTCTGGTGAGCAGCTCAACACAGAGGGGTTTGTGATGGATGTGCTTGTTGCGTTTACGCCTCTACAACGCAGCTCGCTCCACAGTATCCACACATTATGAATAGTTTATTTGGATCCTGAAAAATTAAGCAGCGCCAAGGACCCAGTCGTACAGATGCCAAGCCTGGGCTTGGGCTTACACGTTTGAAATGTATCTAAAATAACTATACTGTAGACTCAAAACTGCATTAATGATGGTAGTTAACGTGTGTGTTTTAAGTTGTGTTATCGGAAAAGCTTTTTGTTGGTTTCAGATCTAGAGCACTTACCTCACAGAAGCAAACACACCCACACACACACACACACACACTCTCACTACAACACCCGCAAAGCTAATGTCATTGGTGAAGCTTTTACATTGTGTCATCCCTCCCTTACACTACGCTTGCGGTGTTTCGGTGAGGGTTGATAGAGGGTAAGGAGGGGTGTGATGTCGAAGGAGAGACGTGCAAGTCTCCAAGGAACTTTAGGAGACAGTGTAGGGTGTGTGGGTGTAGGGGAGAGGGTGGTTGAGGAAGGAAAGAGCAGGGTAAATTAAGCATGCTAATGTGTTCTTTCATCTATCCCACATCCTTCTCTCGCTCCATCTCTCCCTCAGGCTCTCATGCTCCTCCTCCGGCTATTCTGCACTCACATTAAGTCTCATAATTCACTTTAGAGATCTTAGAATAACATGCCACACACAGAGAGAGAGAGAGAGAGACACACATACACTTACAATGTCTGGCAGGGAGGGACAAATGGTGCAATCATTAGATTCAATTAGCACAGTGCTTGGTCAGAGTTCAAATGTCATAGAATAGGGAACAGGGCAATAGCACTGAACTTTAACTTTGCTCCAGCTAATCTTCTACAGTCTGTAACTAAGCTGATATCACATATGGCGAAAGAAAGGGAGGGAAACTAACGAGATGTCGTCGTCTTCTAACCATGTGAATAATGTATACTGTGAACACGAAAGAGAGCACGAGAGAAGGACATCGACAGACAGAGCAACCAAAATTAGGGTGTGAATCATTTTGGAGCCAGCCTATTGGCAAATCTCCAGATCCTCCTTTTTGTCTCTACTGTATTCTCATCTAGGGCAAGTTCAACAGGAAGCTTAGAAATCCAAACCACAGAATTCACCCTAGAGTCCCACTCCAGTCCCTTCTCACAAAGCACTAACACCCGTTAGAGAATGACTCCACAGTTACAAGAGTTAGGTCCTGACTGTGTGGAAGGATACGTGCTCTAGGGCCTGACCGCTGCTCAACTCCTCTGCCCTACTTTACAATTCCATGTGGACCTGTGAAAAGAGCCAGTGGACAGAGAAAGCAAGAGGCCAATTGTGAAGAGAGGTACTGAAGGGCTGATATGAATGAACACTAATTAGGAGGCGATTAAGGCAGTCTCACTTCCGTAAAATCCATTAACCTCTAATCTCAGAGTTCATCACATGCCTTAGTGGGAAGTAAGGGCGAGTGGTAGGGTGTGTATGGTGTGTGTTCAGGGGTGCTCGCCTGTGTGATAGGGGGTACAATAAGGACACAGACAATGCCGGTGTGATCGAAGCTAAGGGAGTAATGCCACTGAAATGAAGGGAAATCAAAGAGAGTAATAGCAACATACCGAACCCCTTGTGACTCTTCGTGAGCCTGGGTTTCAGACTGTGGCAGGATCTGGCATCTAGCATGGTCTCCAGATTGGAGTGTGGGAGTTCTGAAGATGGAAGCTATTCTCGAGTAGGGATCTGAACTGGGGGGCCTACTTTAGTTATATCGAATGGGGATTGGCTTTATTACACTCTCATAACTCTGACAAGAGCATTACTCCTTAGCCTGAAAGTCAGTCTGCTTCTGCTTAAGCCAACTATGTTGCTGCTGTCGTCATGCCAAACAAGATGTAACGCTGCTGAATGCAGCGTTGTCTGGCATACAGGTTATTATTCTGAAGCAAACACACGCATGGATGCACACACACACAAAATAAAACACTCACACCTACAGTATGTAACACAATAGCTGGAAGCAGCCATGCCGGGGTTCAAGCTTGGCCCCACAGCGCCACCATCAGTACAAATCGGACACATTGCCATAGGATGAGCTACTTCTGTACTCCTTATCATATCACACTTGCCAAATATGAGCCAATGAGCTTGCATCTACAGTTTAGCTATACTCACATCCCTGAGCACGTGTGCCAAATGTCAAACAGATTAAAAGGTATAAATATGTGCCCGTTATAGTACCAACATGTGGCTGATCTCAAAGTGCTTGCATTTGTTGAGTTTTGACAAGAGTTTGGGACATTGGTATCAAGTTGATACAATATGAATATCAATGTCTGATTTATATGTATTCATGTGCCAGGCCATGCTAACGGGAGAGTTGATTGGTCAGTAGCGTGTTTGAGTTACTAGTCTGGGAAATATGTATTTATTTGAGAGACCTTGGTCCATAGATGCCACATATTCAGCTCTATATAGAAAATGCCAGAAAGTCCATCATGGCGGGCCACATGCGTCCTTGAGGAGAGGGACCTATGTACCAAATTGCAGGACTCTAGGTCTGACGTGGTGAGACTTTTCAAAATGCTTGTTATAGCGCCACCATGTGGTCAATTGACATGGCATTGCTTGAGAGGGTGTGGCCCTTGGCTCTTTGCCTTTTAGCAAAGTCTCAACCTTGTAACTCTTACCATCTGAATTTCCCCTTACGGAAGAATAATAATAAGAACGGCACATACAATAGGGTTTCACCCAGCTTCGATGCTTGAACCCCTAATAAAAGGGCTGCCTTGCTGCAAAAAGAGTGTTCTTTGGACCACAAAACACTAAGATCAGCGAAAAGTAAAGTACGTCAACCAACTCCCATTCAAGCTTCACTTTTCCTGACTCTTGCCAATCTTAACACTCCTGGTCTATAGAACTGTTATCTCCTGAGTCACTGATCTAGCACTCCCCCTTTCTAGACACAATCTATGGAAAGGAACCGGTCAGGATACCTTCCTCTGACATCCCTGCACACTCTACAATTAGTCTGCCCCACACAGACGAGGTGGGATGCAGTTGTGAGAAGGAAATAACTTTAGAGAGAAATGAAGAAAGAGAGATTTATGAAGATAAAAGTTTGATTGTGTGTAGGAAGGTGAGGTTAGTGTGTGTGTGTGTGTGTGTGTGTGTGTGTGTGTGTGTGTGTGTGTGTGTGTGTGTGTGTATTTGTGAGAGTGTGCATGGTCAACTGAAGGCCTGTTCGGGAGGTAGAGTTTTTAGCGTCATCTGTTGGTGAGTGCAGTAGTGGACTTCTTTTTTAAACTACTACTAAGTTCACATTGACAAATGTACACACACACGTTACACTCTCAAACAGAGCTCTCTAATCTGAAAGAAGTTATCAGGCGAGAGAAAATAAAATAAATCGTTCTACAGCTCGTCTCTTTTAGGAGAGAAGGCTATTCCACCACCCAAGGGACATCCAGCCTGGCATTTTCATTTGTCATGCCAAACACAAAATCGAATCAAATTTTATTTGTCAAATGCGCCAAATACAACAGCTAGACCTTAGCGTGAAATGCTTTCTTACAAGCCCATAACTAACAATGCAGTTCAAGAAATATTGTTTAAGAAAATATTTACAAAATAAACAAAAGTAATAAACAAAAGTTTTAAAAAAAATCTAAAAGTAACACAAGAAAATGACATAACAATAACGAGGCTATATACAGGGGGTACCAGTAACGAGTCAATGTGCAGGGATACAGGTTAGTCGAGGTCATTTGTAAAGTGACTATGCATAGATAATCAACAGCGAGTAGCAGCAGTGTAAAGACTTGGATCAATGTAAACATTCCGGGTGGTCATTTGATTAATTGTTCAGCTGCCTTATGGCTTGGGGGTAGAAGCTGTTTTTTTGACCTAGACTTGGAGATCCAGTACCGCTTGCCGTGCGGTAGCAAAGACAAAAGTCTATGACTTGGGGGACTGGAGTCTTGACAATTTTTGGGGCCTTCCTCCGACACTGCTGGATGTCAGGAAGCTTGGGCCCAGTGACATACTGGGAAGAACGCACTACCCTCAGATGCCAAGCAGTTGCCATACCTGGCGGTGATGCAACCGGTCAGGATGTTCCAGATGGTGGAGCTGTAGAACTTTGAGGATCTGGGGACCCATGCCAAATCTTCAGTCTCCTGGGGGGGAAAGGTGTCGTGCCCTCTTCACAACTGTTGGTGATGTAGACACCAAGGAACTTGAAACTCTTGACCCGCTTCACTTCAGCCCCGATGTTAATGGGGCCTGTTCGGCCCTCCTTTTCCTGCAGTCCACGATCAGCTCCTTTGTCTTGCTCACATTGAGGGAGAGGTTGTTGTCCAGGCACAACACTGCTAGTTCTCTGACCTCCTCCCTATAGGCTGTCTCATCGTTGTGGGTGATCAAGCAATCTTAATGATGGTGTTGGAGTTGTGCTTGGCCACACAGTCATGGGTGAACAGGGAGTACCACAGGGGACTAAGCACGTACCCCTGAGGGGCCCCTGTGTTGTGGATCAGCGTGGAAGATGTGTTGTTGCCTACCCCTACCACCTGGGGGCGTCCTGTCAGGAAGTCCAGGATCCAGTTGGGAAGGGAGGTGTTTAGTCCCAGGGTCCTAAGCTTAGTGATGAGCTTTGTGGGCACTATGGTGTTGAATGCTGAGCTGTAGTCAATGAAGAGCATTCTCACATTGGTGTTCCATTTGTCCAGGTGGGAAAGGGCAGTGTGGAGTGCGATTCAGATCGCTTCATCTGTTGGTGAAGTATGCGAATTGGAGTGGGTGGAGGGTTTCCAGGATGATGGTGTTGATGTGAGCCATGACCAGTCTTTCAAAGCTAAGATCGGTTATACTTGCTTTCAGTTCATCCCATTTATTTTCCAGCAATTGAACGTTAGCTAGCAGAACGGAAGACAAGGGCAGATTAGCCACGCGTCGTCTGATCCTCACAAGGCATCATGATCTCTTTCCGGGAAACCTACGTTTCCTTTTCCAGTGAATCACGGGGATCTCAGCCTGGTCGGGGTGTGCGTAGTATATCCCTCGCATCCGACTCATTGAAGAAGAACTCCTCGTCCAATTTGAGTTGAGTAATCCCAGTTCTGATGTCCAGTAGCTCTTTTCAGTCATAAATCAAATCAAATGTTATTTGTCACATACACATGGTTAGCAGATGTTAATGCGAGTGTAGCGAAATGCTTGTGCTTCTAGTTCCGAGAATGCAGTAATAACCAACAAGTAATCTAGCTAACAATTCCAAAACTACTACCTTATAGACACAAGTGTAAGGGGATAAAGAATATGTACATAAAGATATATGAATGAGTGATGGTACAGAGCGGCATAGGCAAGATACAGTAGATGGTATTGAGTGCAGTATATACATATGAGATGAGTATGTAAACAAAGTGGCATAGTTAAAGTGGCTAGTGATACATGTATTACATAAGGATGCAGTAGATGATAGAGTACAGTATATACGTATACATATGAGATGAATAATGTAGGGTATGTAAACATTATATTTGGTAGCATTGTTTAAAGTGGCTAGTGATATATTTTACATCATTTCCCATCAATTCCCATTATTAAAGTGGCTGGAGTTGAGTCAGTGTGTTGGCAGCAGCCACTCAATGTTAGTGGTGGCTGTTTAACAGTCTGATGGCCTTGAGATAGAAGCTGTTTTTCAGTCTCTCGGTCCCAGCTTTGATGCACCTGTACTGACCTCGCCTTCTGGATGATAGCGGGGTGAACAGACAGTGGCGCGGGTGGTTGTTGTCCTTGATGATCTTTATGGCCTTCCTGTGACATCGGGTGGTGTAGGTGTCCTGGAGGGCAGGTAGTTTGCCCCCGGTGATGCGTTGTGCAGACCTCACTACCCTCTGGAGAGCCTTACGGTTGTGGGCGGAGCAGTTGCCGTACCAGGCGGTGATACAGCCCGACAGGATTCTCTCGATTGTGCATCTGTAGAAGTTTGTGAGTGCTTCTGGTGACAAGCCTAATTTCTTCAGCCTCCTGAGGTTGAAGAGGCGCTGCTGCGCCTTCTTCACGATGCCGTCTGTGTGAGTGGACCAATTCAGTTTGTCTGTGATGTGTATGCCGAGGAACTTTAAAAAACTTACTACCCTCTCCACTACTGTTCCATCGATGTGGATAGGGGGGTGTTCCCTCTGCTGTTTCCTGAAGTCCACAATCATCTCCTTAGTTTTGTTGACGTTGAGTGTGAGGTTATTTTCCCGACACCACACTCCGAGGGCCCTCATCTCCTAGCAGCAACATTATGTACAAAACAAGTTACGAACAACTCGGGGGAAAAAAAGCAAAAAAAAGCATGGTTGTCAACAAGATGGCAGCCCTACTCTCTGGCACCACATAATCTATAGGTGAGTATCGTAATCTGTGATTTCACTTACCACAGTAGCATTTAAACAGCAAAGGAGAGAACGGATGTCTGACACACACACAAAGGGCTTAGACCAGTGAGTCCCTTCTGGACCAGACCATCTGGGGTCACTACTGCAGGTCTGGGATGGCAGAAATCTTTTTTTCTATAAACAAGGTTACTACTGTCAGCTCTGGACAGAAAACAAGGTCAAGCCTGGACAATGGCACAGATCACAGTACACTGCAGTGTGTGTTCTACTTCCAATCTATCCTCATAATGCCATCGTCTGATCCTTCCACCTATGAACATTCCCTTTAACATCTGACCTGAGCCACAACATCCAATAAAGTTAAATAAAGTTGCCTGGTTAAACTAGTCTATTTTTGTGTTCTTATGAAATCATATGAAGTTGTTTGTCTTGTATATGTCAGAAGTTCATGTGCAAAGACCAAAGAGAGATGTACTGTAGCTATAGGCTATAGTTAAGAATAACCAGTTGGTAAGTCTGCTTTTACTCTTGAGATTTGTTTAACCTTTGCCTCTGTAGCTCGTATGTATTTCTATATCCCTCCCCTCTCCCTCACGTCCTCTCCCTCGCCACCCTCTCTACCTACCCCCTCCCTCCCTCCCTTTTTTTCTTCCTCCCCCCTCCCTCCTGCTCTCTACGTCGAGCCAGAAGCTAATGGAAGTGGAAGCGCTATTATTTATCACATAACCAACTATTACCTGAATTAGCAACAAATTAGATGATTAAAGAAATGATTTCGTCGCTGTTCCTTTTCAAGGTGCTATTCTAAGAGCTTGTTGGACGTTCCGAGATGAGACCATCCATTTGGGGGCGTTGGACACATGACTCTGCAAATGTAATATTTTTTTTTTCCAAATGCAGTTTGGAAAATCCAATCCAATGTCTTAAGTAACCGCAGCTGTCATTACTACAACCTTGTGAAAGTGACAAACGAACACGTTTTCATTATTGTGAAGAAAAAAAAAATGTACAAGCCTATCAAAGGAGTGCCTTTGATTTGACTCTCTGCACATGTATAATTCGGCACAAAACGACCGTTAGACCCGATGACGAGTAGGACCAGTGATTTCTATTGTAGAAGCAGTTTCTAGGCCTCTTAATTTAAATGATCTTTGATGAAAGCTCTGATTCGTCAGTCGCCGTAGCAACTGCAGAAAAGCTAGCGTTCCATTCTGAGGCATGCCTGTCATTCAGTTTTAAAGAGGCATATTCAGAAAGTATTCAGACCCCTTGACATTTCCACATTTTGTTATGTTACAGGCTTATTCTAAAATGTATTAAATTACAACAACCCATAATGACAAAGCAAAGTTAGAAGTTTTAGCAAATTATTAAAGTAAATAAACAGAAATACTTTATTTACATAAGTATTCAGACCCTTTGCTATGAGACTCGAAATTGAGCTCAGGTGCATCCTGTTTCCATGTATCATCCTTGAGATGTTTCTACAACTTGTTTGGAGTCCACCTGTGGTAAATTAAATTGATTGGAAATTATTTGGAAAGGCACACAGCTGTCTATATAAGGTCCCACAGTTGACAGTGCATATCAGAGCAAAAACCAAGCCATGAGGTCGAAGGAACTGTCCGTAGAGCTCCGAGACAGGATTGTGTTCAGGTTCAAATCTGAGGAAGGTTACCAAAAGAAATGTCTGCAGCATTGAATGTCCCCAAGAACACATTCTTAAATGGAAGAAGTTTGGAACCACCAAGACTCTTCCTCGAGCTGGCCGCCCGGCCAAACTGAGCAATCGGGGGGGAACCCGATTGTCAATCTGACAGAGCTCTAGAGTTTCTCTGTGGAGATGGGAGAACCTTCCAGAAGGACAACCATCTCTGCAGCACTCCACCAATCAGGCCTTTATTGTTGAGTGACCAGACGGAAGCAACTCCTCAGTAAAAGGCACATGACAGGAGTTTGCCAAAATGCACCTAAACACTCTTAGACCATGAGAAACAAGATTCTCTGGTCTGATAAAACCAAGATTGAACTCTTTGGCCTGAATGCCAAGCGTCACGTCTGGAGGACACCTAGCGCCATCACTAAGGTGAAGCATGGTGGTGGCAGCAGCATGCTGTGGGGATGTTTTTCAGTGACCGGGACTGGGAGACTAGTCAAGATCGAGGGAAAGATGAACAGAGCAAAATACAGAAAGATCCTTGATGAAAACCTGCTCCACAGTGCTCAGGACCTCCGACTGGGGCCAAGGTTAAACCTCCAACAGGACAATGACACTAAGAACACAGCCAATACAACCCAGGGGTGGCTTCAGGACAAGTCTCTGAATGTCCTTGAGTGGCCCAGCTAGATCCTGGACTTGAACCCGATCGAACCTCTGGAGAGACCTGAAAATAGCTGTGCAGCAATGCTCCCCATCCAACCTGACAGAGCTTGAGAGGATCTGCAGAGAAGAAATCGGAGAAACTCCCCAAATTCAGGTGTGCCAAGCTTCTAGCATCATACCCAAGACGATCCAAGGCTGTAATCGCTGCCAAAGGTGCTTCAACAGAGTACTGAGTAAAGGTTCTGAACACGTATGCAACTGTAATTTTACATTATAATTTTATTTTTGCAAAAATAAAAATGCAACTTTTTCAAATCAAATCAAATTCTATTAGTCACATACACATGGTTATCAGATGTTATTGCGAGAGTAGTGAAATGCTTGTGCTTCTAGTTCCGACAGTGCAGCAATATCTAACAAGGAATATCTAACAATTCCACAATTACCTAATACACACAAATCTAAGTAAAGGAATGGAATAAGAATATATGAAATATAAATATACTATTAAAGTGGCCAATCATTTCAATGATTTATGTAGGCAGCAGTCCCTGTGCTAGTGATGGCTGTTTAACAGTCAGATGGCCTTGAGATAGAAGCTGTTTTTCAGTCTCTCGACCCCAGCTTTGATGCAGGGGTGAACAGGCAGTGGCTCGGGTGGTGTTTGTCCTTGTTGATATTCCTTTGACATCGGGAGCTGTAGGTTTCTGTATGCACACATGACTGTAAGTCGCTTTGGATAAAAGCGTCTGCTAAATGGCATATATTATTATTATTATTATGCATTGTGCAGACCGCACCACCCTCTGGAGAGCCCTGCGGTTGTGGATGGTGCAGTTGCCGTACCAGGCAGTGAT
This sequence comes from Oncorhynchus keta, assembly GCF_023373465.1. Taxonomy (NCBI): domain Eukaryota; kingdom Metazoa; phylum Chordata; class Actinopteri; order Salmoniformes; family Salmonidae; genus Oncorhynchus; species Oncorhynchus keta. Next base: position 57,769,501 of record NC_068422.1, on the reverse strand, counting down.
ACAGCCCGACAGGATGCTCTCAATTGTGCATCTGTAAACGTTTGTGAAGGTTTTAGGTGACAAGCCAAATTTCTTCAGCCTCTTGATGTTGAAGAGGCGTAGTTGCGTATTCTTCACCACACTGTCTGTGGGTGGACCATTTCAGTTTGTCAGTGATGTGTACGCCGAGAAACGTAAAACTTCCCACCTTCTCCACTGCTGTCCCGTCGATGTGGGATAATGGGGTGCTTTCTCTGCTGTTTGCTGAATGTTGAGTGAGAGATTATTTTCCTGACACCACACTCCACTCCGAGAGCCCTCACCTGCTCCCTATAGGCGGTCTTGTCGTTGTTGGTAATCAAGCCTACTACTGTTGTGTCGTCTGCAAACTTGATGATTGAGTTGGAGGCGTACAGTCACGGGTGAACAGGGAGTACAGGAGCGGGCTGAGCGTGCACCTTTGTGGGGCCCCAATGTTGAGGATCAGCGAAGTGGAGGTGTTGTTTCCTATCTTCCCCACCTGGGGGCAGCCCATCAGGTAGTCCAGGACCCAATTTCACAGGGCGGGGTTGAGACCCCAGGGCCTCAAGCTCAATGATGAGCTTGGAGGGTACTATGGTGTTGAATGCTAAGCTATGGTCAATGAACAGCATTCTTATATAGGTATTCCTCTTGTCCAGGTGGGATAGGGCAATGTGCAGTGCGATGGCGATTGCATTGTTTGTGGAACTATTGGGGTGGTAAGCAAATTGAAGTAGGTCTAGTCTCTCAAAGTACTTCAGGAGGACAGAAGTGAGTGCTACTGGGCGATAGTCATTTAGTTCAGTTACCTTTGCATTCTTGGGTGCAGGAACAATGGTGGCCATCTTGAAGCAGTTGGGGATAGCAGACTGGGATAGGGAGAGATTGAGTATGTCCGTAAACACACCATCCAGCTGTTCCGTGCATGCTCTGAGGAAGTGGCTATGGATGCCTTCTGGGCCAGCAGCCTTGTGAGGGTTAACACGTTTAAATGTCTTACTCATGTCGGCCACGGAGAAGGAGAGCCCACAGTCCTTGGTAGCAGGCCGTGTCGGTGGCACTGCATTATCCTCAGTGGGCAAAGTTGTTTAGTTTGTCTGAAAGCAAGCCATCGGTGTCCGTGACGTGGCTGGTTTTCCCTTTGTAGTCCGTGATTTTCTGTAGACCCTGCCAGATACGTCGTGTGTCTGAGCTGTTGAATTGCGACTCCACTTTGGATCTATACTGACAGTTTGCTTGCCTAGCGGAGGAAATAACTACACTGTTTGTATTCAGCCATATTCCCAGTCACCTTTCTTTCCATGGTGATAGCTCCCTGGATGCAATGGCTTCCACAGGGTGTCAGCAGTCCATGTTCAAGGTTTCAGGCTTGTAACTTCAAAAATGAATAAGAAATAACAGTTTTTGTATGAGGACACATCTTGGATATCCGTGTTTGAGGAGCATGATGAAGTTGCGCACCTGCTAATATCGGTTTCCTATTGAACATACTTCTTTCCGAAATAAATATTATATAGTTTGATTATATTTTAGGGTGTCTGAGGAGTAAATAGAAATTTATTATGACTTATTGAAACAAAGTTTAGGGCTAGATTTTCGGATTCCTCTGTAAATTGAACGAGTGGATTACTCAAAATCGATGGCGCCAACTAAACTGAGTTTTTGGGATATAAAAAAGGATTTTAACAAAACACTACATGTTATAGCTGGGACCCTTTGGATGACAAATCAGAGGAAGATTTTCAAAAAGTAAGTGAATATTTCATCTTTGTATGTGAATGTATGAAACCTGTGCCAGTAGAAAAATATTTTGATGTGGCGCGCCGTCCTCAAACAATCGCATTGCATGTTTTCGCTGTAATAGCTACTGTAAATCGGACAGCCATTTTTCCAGCCAAAGAGAGGAGTCACAAAAAGCTCAAATAGAGATAAAATGAATCACTAACCTTTGATGATCTTCATCAGATGACACTCATAGGACTTCATGTTACACAATACATGTATGTTTTGTTCGGTAAAGTTCATATTTATATCCCAAAATCTTATTTTACATTTGTGTGTTATGTTCAGTAGTTCCAAAACATGCAGTGATATTACAGAGAGCCACATGAATTCACAGAAATACTCATTATAAATGTTGATGAAAATTCAAGTGTTATGCATGGAACTTTAGATACACTTCTCCTTAAGACATTTTTAACAATCTTCTGCCATTATAATAAGGCTTCAGTGTGGGACAGGAACCCCCAATCAACCCTAAAGTCTAGACCAAATAAAACATTTTGTTTATGCTTAGAATTAAGACCGAGACTTCAGAATGGGACGGACACAGAGAATGAGTCTGGAGCTACCTGTCTGTTTTAAGGATCAACAGTTTCCTGGCAACAAGCAGAAAGGTGGAATGCTGTTCAGGGTTAAGCGACCAACACAGCAGGGGAACACAACCGTCTGGGAGTGACGAACATCAAGGAACGGCTAGACCAAAGCCAAATTGGACCAATTCTACCAAACAGGCTGGGTGACTCAGCATGGAACAAAGAGATGAAAAGGTGGTCTACCTAAACAACAGAGAGGGACTCACAGGGCAAGCCTGATGGGTGGGCGTGTGTGTGTGTGTGTGTGTGTGTGTGTGTGTGTGTGTGTGTGTGTGTGTGTGTGTGTGTGTGTGTGTGTGTGTGTGTGTGTGTGTGTGTGTGTGTTCACGGGCCTGTACACGTGCCTGTGTGCGAGTGTGATGATGGTTCGGACGCAACTAGAATTTAAAAAAGGAGAACACACACACTTGGAGGCATTTAAAAACATTAAAACTGAGTGCGGGCAGTCGGGCAGACTCATAACCAACGAGTTCAGCCACTCAGTTTAATGTCAGGTCCTCTGCTTCTAGAGTTTATTTTATTTCCGCTCTATCCAGGTTTTTGTTCCACAACAGCTTCCACGATCGCTTAATTTTTAAAAACATTTTATAATATAATAACATATGCCATTTAGCAGACGCTTTTATCCAAAGCGACTTACAGTCATGTGTGCATACATTCTACGTATGGGTGGTCCCGGGAATCGAACCCACTACCCTGGCGTTACAAGCGCCATGCTCTACCAACTTTATACAGTCAGAGTTCCAGGAATGAAAAGGAGCTAATTTGCTAAAAATAAAGCCAATAAAAGAAGAATCGTGTCAAGCATGGATGACACTTACAAACAGGATCAAAATACTCAAACTATAAGCTCTCGAATATAGATACAGGCACTCAGACCAAGGCCTTTGAATTACAGGCCTGACAAAGGCTATGACATAAAACTATACAATCTGACATTTTCTAATTCTATCATCTTTCAAATATAGGTTAATCAACCTAACTAGGGTTTTCTGGGAACCTTACATAACCCAACACATCAGGCTAAGCTACAATTTTTGTACTTTTTTAAACCTTTATTTAACTAGGCAAGTCATTTAAGAACAACTTTGTATTTTCAATGATGGCCAAGGAACAGTGGGTTAAGTGTCATTTCAAGGGCAGAACAGATTGACCTTGTCAGTACCTTGTCAGCTCGGGGATTTGAACTTGCAACCTTTCAGTTACTAGTCCAACGCTCTAACCACTAGGCTACCCTGCCACCACTAAATGAGAAACCCTACAATGGAAAATGCACCAGGTGATACCCAATGAGGTCAACATAATGAGAATGGGATTGCAATATAACATGGGTTATAGGAGGATGGGCTCATTGTAACGGCTGGAATAAATGGAACAGAGTCAAAGACATTCCATTAATTCCATTGCAGGCATTACAATGAGCTCATCCTCCTATAATTCCTCCCACCAGCCTCCTCCAGTCATTACAGCTTTTGACAACTGACTTAATGCTGTCCTCATACTGTTGGCTTGTCTGAACATTGTTTAACCCCCCATGGTATCCTTAGGAAGGACAATCTGACCGCTATTGGGAACACTTTACCCCTTTCAGGAAAGATTTACCACTTTTGGTTTCGATTGAATGTACAGCCCTGAATATAGCTTTAAAATGTGTCTGCACCCCACCAAGATATGACATAGAGCTAGGGGAAACACTGTGGTAACAAACTGTCATGACCATTTCTGTACTTTTGTCTCCAACTCTGTCACTTCACTGAGCCTGTGCAAAAATTAAACCTAGTGTGTGTGGTATTCATGATGACGACCTCCCCCTGACCCCCCGGCCTATCCCGCTAATGTGTCAAAGTTTATTAACATGTCCGACTCAGTGGGGATGAGGAACTGAGATACACCGAGGGGATGAATCACACTGGAGCTGTTTCCCAAACCCCTGGTCGGGAGCCACTGGTGTATCACTCACAGCTAATTCCTACTGGCCCTGTGGCTTGCTGAAAGACTGTTTTCATTAACTGAGCAGAGATAAGAAAACATTAATGGCCTTAGGTTAGTCACAACATAAGAACATTAAAGAGTTACATGTATGTGGGCAAAATGGACTGCTACGGATCGGGCTGTGAACAAACAACCAACCACAGTCACCAGAGATCAGGCATCGAATACCTCGCAACCACCTAAAGAACACCCTCTGACTACATTAGCATACACCTCAACACAAAGAGGGGGTTAACCATCAGAACATAATCAATCAGGTGGGGAGGTTTTTGTACAAGACAGTTTGTTCGGAATAACTTCCCTGGGTACACACGGGTTAAATAGATTTCTTCCGACAGCACTGAATCCTCTGAATTGAAAATGCTCTGCATCTCCTATGCATGTTCCATTCGCAAGAATACACATACACACACACACAAACCACCCATATCAGCACAGGCCGACTACCGTGGCTCAGACTTTACTTTACAAATTACAGGGCATCAGAAAACATGGCAGAATCAAGTGATTTCCTCGAATGAATAAATGTCATACACCGCTCTGGTTAAATACACACACACATAGGGAGGGAAGAAAGGATGGTTGGAGAGGGAGGCAGGGCGGGATGGAGCACGCAAGAAAGGGAAGAAAATGGAGTTAGAGTACGAGAGAGAATGAGAAAGAGAGAAACAGAGAGAGGGAGAGAGAGAGAGAGAGAAACACAGATATACAGAGGGAAAGAGAGAGAGAGAGAAAGAGAGACAGTTATACAGAGGGAGAGAGAGAGAATGAGAGAGAAATACAGAGGGAGAGAACGAGAGTGAGAACGAGAACGAGCTAAACACAGCATTCTAAAAATGTACTTGAAATTGTCTCCCTGAGTCTTTGGGCTGGATGTGAATAAAATAGTGTGATTTGAGCTTTGCCAGAGGAGATTACTATTTGAACATCCTGGCAGACATGCATTATAATGGAGCAGTTAGACCTCGGATCTGTCGCAGACAGCAACACACCCTTTATGTCCTGATAAACACACGTCAAAATGCATTTGCAACAAACACTATGCATCTGCAACAAAACCCGTGATGGCTCAGTGGGTTGAATATTGCATTTATAGGTTTTATTCCCGCAAGGGCCACAAACTGAATGCTTTGTATAAAAGCTTTGTAATACATTGCCTGCTGGATGAGCATATGAATGTGCAATACAGCTAAATATCTAGTTAAAAAAAAGGTCAAAATCTACATACAGCCATAGAGATGATTCAACTAATGCGGTTTGCACACTGTTATTTTTGTGAAACAGTGAAATTCCAGTTTTTAAAAAAGGTACACTATGCAGAAATCGCTCCGCCATTTCCTGGTTGCTAAAATTCTAATAGTTTGCCTAATTTCAGTTTGTGACAAGACAAGCATCTAAACCCCTGTGAAATATATTTTCCATAACCAAACATATTGTATTTTCAGCTGTTTGAAGCTGGTGTACAAAACCAAAAATAAAATAAAAAAAGACTCAAAAATATAGCCCACAAAGAACAGATTGACCGCTTCATAGACTTGCTTCCCATCTCTTTATAACAGATTTCTACATATATGAATTTGGTAGGGTCACCCAAAACGTTACATGTTGCAGCTTTAAGTGTTCCATTTTGTAATGCTCAAATGTTGTTGATTTGTACACTACCAATAATGAAGTCTTAAATAAGACTTAAATAAGTGCATGTGACATATGAGAAGATTAACAGTTTAGCAAAGGTGCTTCTGCACAATATTTTTGCCCACATTGAGCCCAAAATCGTGTCATTGTGGGCATATTTACTGGGAAAAGATGGGCTCATTTCAGGCCATGTGAGTGCTGCCCTCTCCAGATATACTCTACCCTCAATGGGGCACACTGGGCAAATGCCTTAGGGGTCAACGTGGAGACGATGAGCAAAAGTGCATTGGACTAATGTTGGCAGCCTCGATAGGGCCAATAATTTAGCCCACATTGGGCCCACATCGTGCCAATGTGGGCATGTTTAATGGGTATAGAGCTATGTAGGTTTGGTGCCTCAGACCAGATTGTAGGGGCACGGTACTGGCAACACCATGGTGTTGTACCTTGGTGTAGGACCATATGGAGCTATGGAATGTTTAGTGCATCATATATAAGTGCCCATATGGTTCAGTGGTTGGATTCCACTGGCATAACCATGGCCAGCAGAGCAGAATAAGCCATTGGCCAGGGATGGTAAAGGCAATAATGGGTCAACTGAAACATGTACAGCTGATTAAACCTACATGGAGCTATGGTCTCTACCTGTGAAAGAGACATGGACAAGAGATTATGTGAGAGACAGGAACAAGACACTGCCACTCAAAATGGCCGCCGGCCATTCACCTCGGAAGTGCCCAGATAATTAACCTGTGCTAGAGCCGGGGTGGTGTGAGACACAAAACACACTACACATAATCTGGATGGACCATTCAACACAGTGCTCACGACACTACATGGTAGTATACACCATCTGGATGGAAAATGTGTCTTTATATGGAAAACCTGGACAACTACACATCATCTGGATTTCCCAATGATCATATGACTGTATAAAGGACACAAAGCAGGAAAGAACTATCAAATACGCTAAATAGTTTGGGCAACTAACAAACTAACCAGCTTCTGGATAAACCCCACACACTGACAGCATAGCTCAGATTAATCTCAGAAACGCAAAACAAAAAAAATGCTTAATTTTGTCAGATACTCGATTAGGTTCTGGTAGATGTATGAGACAATATACTAACGAGACCACTCACCTAAACAAACTCTCAGCCTAAGCATGGGCCAATTTTCCCCTCTCCTTCTGAAATTCTAAAGATGTGAACACCTGCAAAAGTGATTTGTTCAAATAAGAATATTTTGAAGATAAATACACAATGCAGAGGATGAGAGGACTAAAAACTAGAGTACTAATGGTCAATAGAGAATTGTAAATAGGAGTTGGGTTTCAGTTCAACAGCTGTTTAGAATCTGTGGAATGTCAGTCCTGAACTCAGAGCTACATGTGCTATGGTCTGTACATTGAGTCTGGAGCAGGATGCTTGTTATTTGGCCATTTGTACTGCAAGGACTTCGGATTGGTCAACCCCAGGCTAGGGTGGGGGGTTATAAATGGCATCTTGTTCCTTTGTTTGGTGGAGAAAACCTCCCAGCATAACATCTTGATTTGTCCTTCTCAAATAAACCTATTTCTCTCTCCCTGATTTGCTTTGGAGTTTGTGTTATTGAAGAATAACATCAACTGCTAACAAAATTATCAGTGACAAATTATGACGCATCCCACTGTCTGTTGACAGACGCTACGATGCCATCTTGTTCACGAGAAGTGAATCTCTGAATGATTCACTCCGCCCGATTGTATGATTCCCCCATACAGTTTTTATCAAATCAAATGTATTTATATAGCCCTTCGTACATCAGCTGATATCTCAAAGTGCTGTACAGAAACCCAGCCTAAAACTCCAAACAGCAAGCAATGCAGGTGTAGAAACACGGTGGCTATGAAAAACTCCCTAGAACAGCAGGGGAAGGGTAGATCAGCCAATTACAGCTGGGCTCATGATGCCTCTCACATGTATTTTCACACACAAGCACCAAGAGTTGGCTGGCAAAGTCACATTGGCATGGTTAGGTTGGCATAGCCAAGTCTTCATTTTAACACTGGCAGGGGTAGGCTGGCATGGTTGGCTGGCAGCTTGACACCTTTCAGTGTGCTGAGGAGTGAGAGTGTGTGAAGGCAGCAGTGTGGGCTCCTCACAGTGACCATTCATCTGTTACACGGTCACAATAACAGTCTGAGACACACACACACACACCACACAGCTTGTGTGATGGTAGCAGGAAGGGTGTCCTGTTGCTCCAGGTGGCTAGTGGAAAAAGCACAGACGCCCGGCTGACGCCATGGTAACACACAGACGTGGTTCATTGCCATGCTACTGGTCATTTTAGGTTGGTTAACATTTAGCACATAATGTCTGAATCTGCAAAAGACAAGAGTCCATTTACAGTGACCCGTACACACACACGCCCTTATATCATATTGATATTCTGGCTGGAGGGTGGTCGAATTCATCAAATAGTCAAAATAAACATTTTTTCATTCTCCTGTGTTCACGTATTATTTATTTGGCCAACATTAGTGGCCTGGCTATTTGGACGGGACAATTAGTCAGCGGGCTGTCAGATAAACGCAGCACAGCGAGCATAACCTTTAGCGCTGCTGTTGATTAAGAAGCTGGTCCACCGATGGGCTGCAGGAGGACCAGGGGGGAGACTTTTGTTTAGAATGTTTGCTCCTTTGTTTCTTCCTCATACCTTTTTAGTTACTGAAATGTTTGACTATTTCTAATATTTACTACTTGAAACACTGGTCACTTTAAAACTGCTCCGGGAGACTTCTCGGCTGCTCCTCGGAGAGTTGCGTGTCGTTAATCTCGATGAATTTCAGAATGACATTTTTTAGTTCACATCTTCAAGCGATTGAAATTAAAATGTAAAAAAAAAATGTAATTGATCCCAACCAAGAAATATGGTCAGGACACTACCCTGTACCATTTGGAAAACCCTTTTTGGACACCACTCGCATTACAATAACATAGGGTGTCCACCAGAGTTTGGTGCTGGTCAATTTTTCAGTTTTTGATTTGTTAAAAAAGTTTGAAATATCCAATAAATGTCGTTCCACTTCATGATTTTGTCCCACTTGTTGATTCTTCACAAAAAAATACAGTTTTATATCTTTATGTTTGAAGCCTGAAATGTGGCAAAAGGTCGCAAAGTTCAAGGGGGCCGAATACTTTCGCAAGGCACTATATATATATATATAAAGACTGAACTCTTACTTCCCTGCAAAGTTATTACCTCAGAAAAAAAGCATAGCATGTGAAGCCACTAGACACTAAAGGATTGGAGGATCATTTAAATCACAAAAGGTTCATTTGTCAAGCAAACTGACAAGCACACCTTAGTCAAAACCAATGACCAAATTACCATGTTTTCAACAGGCTGCCAGTCAGCTTAATACACAACACTCAAAGTCGGCACTTGCGTGGGGTTTCCAGCTCTATCTACTCAATTAGGAGACACACATATACACTCGACATGGGCATGAATTAAGGCGCGCACACACAGACCCCAAATCAGGCCTGTCACACACACTCAGCTTCAGCACATCTATTTCAGTCCTGGACCAGGTGCGGAGAGAGGAGAGCAATTCTGTGGAATTGGTTTACGGAGATGCACTACAAACACACACTCTTATACAGAAACACACACGTTGCACACACAGAGGCAAACAGAGGGGTACACACCCACTCACACAAACAGACAAATGTATGCATTCATACCAACACTGTCAAACACATCCACACAGAAGGAATGAGTAGGTGTGTTGGCCCCAGGCCCTTCCGTATCTATATCCATTTCCATGCTCATTATACTGGACTTGAAAAGAGAACAATGAGAGTGGAGGCCTCAACACTGGTACCAGTGAGAATGTGGAGGAGAACCATCCCTCAAGGGAGCCAACCACAGCCATAGTGTAACAAAGGGAGAGAGAGACAGCTTTATATCAGTGAATTTCACCACAGAAACACAACAGCCATGCCAAGCCTACAGCCATGAGCCAAGATACAAAGAAGAAGCACACCAAGAAAAGACAAAAGATTTTTGACATTTCCCCTTTCTCTCAAAGACTGTCACTTCAATGGCCAAACAAATGTACAATTTAAAAATAGACATCAGGCGAATGCTTGGCTCGCTCGGTTAATATTTTATCACTCCACTTAGATGAGCATCAATTATTCAGATAGAGGCGTTTACAATTAAAAGCTCTGCCAATCACGGCTGCCTCGTGGGATTCCGGTGTAGAGAGGAACCTCATTTTACACTACCACAGCTAGAGCTGATCGACGCGATCACTTATCGCAGGCACTTTGCCGATATCGTTTTACATTTTTACATTTTACATTTAAGTCATTTAGCAGACGCTCTTATCCAGAGCGACTTACAAATTGGTGCATTCACCTTATGACATCCAGTGGAACAGCCACTTTACAATAGTGCATCTAAATCTTTTAAGGGGGGGGGGGTGAGAAGGATTACTTTATCCTATCCTAGGTATTCCTTAAAGAGGTGGGGTTTCAGGTGTCTCCGGAAGGTGGTGATTGACTCCGCTGATCCTGGCGTCGTGGGGAGTTTGTTCCACCATTGGGGGCCAGAGCAGCGAACAGTTTTGACTGGGCTGAGCGGGAACTGTACTTCCTCAGTGGTAGGGAGGCGAGCAGGCCAGAGGTGGATGAATGCAGTGCCCTTGTTTGGGTGTAGGGCCTGATCAGAGCCTGGAGGTACTGAGGTGCCGTTCCCCTCACAGCTCCGTAGGCAAGCACCATGGTCTTGTAGCGGATGCGAGCTTCAACTGGAAGCCAGTGGAGAGAGCGGAGGAGCGGGGTGACGTGAGAGAACTTGGGAAGGTTGAACACCAGACGGGCTGCAGCGTTCTGGATGAGTTGTAGGGGTTTAATGGCACAGGCAGGGAGCCCAGCTAACAGTGAGTTGCAGTAATCCAGACGGGAGATGACAAGTGCCTGGATTAGGACCTGCGCCGCTTCCTGTGTGAGGCAGGGTCGTACTCTGCGGATGTTGTAGAGCATGAACCTACAGGAACGGGCCACCGCCTTGATGTTAGTTGAGAACGACAGGGTGTTGTCCAGGATCACGCCAAGGTTCTTAGCGCTCTGGGAGGACGACACAATGGAGTTGTCAACCGTGATGGCGAGATCATGGAACGGGCAGTCCTTCCCGGGAGGAAGAGCAGCTCCGTCTTGCCGAGGTTCAGCTTGAGGTGGTGATCCGTCATCCACACTGATATGTCTGCCAGACATGCAGAGATGCGATTCGCCACCTGGTCATCAGTAGGGGGAAAGGAGAAGATTAATTGTGTGTCGTCTGCATAGCAATGATAGGAGAGACCATGTGAGGTTATGACAGAGCCAAGTGACTTGGTGTATAGCGAGAATATGAGAGGGCCTAGAACAGAGCCCTGGGGGACACCAGTGGTGAGAGCGCGTGGTGAGGAGACAGATTCTCGCCACGCCACCTGGTAGGAGCGACCTGTCAGGTAGGACGCAATCCAAGCGTGGGCCGCGCCGGAGATGCCCAACTCGGAGAGGGTGGAGAGGAGGATCTGATGGTTCACAGTATCGAAGGCAGCCGATAGGTCTAGAAGGATGAGAGCAGAGGAGAGAGAGTTAGCTTTAGCAGTGTGGAGCGCCTCCGTGATACAGAGAAGAGCAGTCTCAGTTGAATGACTAGTCTTGAAACCTGACTGATTTGGATCAAGAAGGTCATTCTGAGAGAGATAGCGGGAGAGCTGGCCAAGGACGGCATGTTCAAGAGTTTTGGAGAGAAAAGAAAGAAGGGATACTGGTCTGTAGTTGATGACATCGGAGGGATCGAGTGTAGGTTTTTTCAGAAGGGGTGCAACTCTCGCTCTCTTGAAGACGGAAGGGACGTAGCCAGCGGTCAGGGATGAGTTGATGAGCGAGGTGAGGTAAGGGAGAAGGTCTCCGGAAATGGTCTGGAGAAGAGAGGAGGGGATAGGGTCAAGCGGGCAGGTTGTTGGGCGGCCGGCCGTCACAAGACGCAAGATTTCATCTGGAGAGAGAGGGGAGAAAGAGGTCAGAGCACAGGGTAGGGCAGTGTGAGCAGAACCAGCGGTGTCGTTTGACTTAGCAAACGAGGATCGGATGTCGTCGACCTTCTTTTCAAAATGGTTGACAAAGTCATCTGCAGAGAGGGAGGAGGGGGGGGGAGGAGGATTCAGGAGGGAGGAGAAGGTGGCAAAGAGCTTCCTAGGGTTAGAGGCAGATGCTTGGAATTTAGAGTGGTAGAAAGTGGCTTTAGCAGCAGAGACAGAGGAGGAAAATGTAGAGAGGAGGGAGTGAAAGGATGCCAGGTCCGCAGGGAGGCTTATCGTTCATTACGATAAGTAGCCTATGATAGAGAAACGTGAAATAAATGTGCTAATATGGGTGATTCTTAATCCGGGGTCAATTCCACAGCAACAGGTGTTTCACTTTAAAATGTATGCCAAACAAAAAAAATAATTGATTTCAAAGTTTAACAAACTATGCACAAGGACTACAGATGCTAAATTTGTTATCAGAAATGCGGTCAGTTTTTTTTTATGGGACCACGTTTTCCAAAAACTCTTAAACATCTTCTCTGAATTAAGATTCAGATATGTCTGCAACGGGGTGTCAGCTATGACATGCATTTTTTTATTTTGGTTATTGAAGTGGATTTACATCCGGTAACAGAATCACGGTCCCTGATCTGTATAGTACTATACAGAAATGCACAATTATGGATATTAATAACATTCTCTTCATGGCAATGTATCCTAAATAGGTACAAAAAAGGTAGAAATATGCGATATCCTTCTGTTGCATATTTGGCTATTATTCTACATATTGGCCATTATTCTAATGAGCTCTGCCCCCAAACGAGACCTCATTTGGTCCGGACCAGACCAAATCTGAACCAATCATAGAGGTCTATGTTTCACAAGTTTGGACATCACAGTACAGCAGAGCAGAGCGGAGTTCACTACAGTATATATGTTCAGTACAGTATTATACATTATGCTGTACTTTACTCTAGGGTGCTCTACTGTACTCTAGGGTGCTCTACTGTACTGTACTCTACTCTGCTGTGCAAACTTGTGAAACAGACATCTATGATTCGTTCAGATTCGGTCCGACCAAATTTCAACTACTTTTAAACGTCCATGGACATCAGGTGTCAGTCGGTGTTCAGTGGGTGAGGATGTCTGTTACAGTAAACAGCAAGAGGGTAGGTGGCATGGTAGATGTCAGTAACATTAACTGGAGAGAAGGAGAAGAGAGTGGCTGAGAGAGGGAGAGTGAGGGGTATTCCAGACTGTTTTCACAGTCTTGCTTTGACCACCAGGGGGCAGAAAGAGAAAGTAAACAGTTACAAGCTGAACATTAGAAGGGAGGACAGAAGCAGGTGTCACATCCACTCCCGCTCCTCCCTCTTCGGCTCTTGACGTCGCTAGTCCACTAACCACCGGTCCTGGCAACCTTCGTTACGCACAGCTGCGCCTCATTAGGCACACCTGGACTTCATCACCTCCCTGATTACTTCCCCTTTATATAGCACTCCATTGTTATCACCCACCAAGCAATATTGTTCATGTTTCCATGTTCAGACGCTTTTCTTGTTTTGTATCCTTCATGTTCTTCATCGTTAAACTCACTAATTGCACTTGCTTGCTGACTCTACGTTACAGCGGGTGACCAAATTGTAGTTTATGACAACTACGATTTCCCATTGAAGCCAATTCAATTGCAGTAATTACATTATAGGATTTTGGGGGTAATTCCATTACCGATTTGGTAACAGAATTACACGTTTTAATCACTTAATTCATTAACAAACTTGATATCAGTAAAAACACTGTAATGGTTACTGTACAGTAAGTCTTCCTTTACTTGTTACTTCTGTGAACTTTCATTATTCTCCCTCATGAAGGAGAGAAATGAGAAAATATCTTAAAGATGTGTTGGTTTTTGGTAATGGCATTTACAAGGCAATGTTTCTTAAATCTACACAAGGCAAATCATTTCTTAAATGAAATATGCTTTGATATTAGTTGGCAGGGATGTTCAACATTGTGTTTGGATGAATTTCTAATTCCTTATGCCTTTTTCTGTTGGTTCAAAAAAAATCTAAGCCTTTTTTTGTAGGATGGAAAATGGTTAAAAGTGTGTATATGCCATAATCTAAAAAATGTTTTGACTAACAGTAGCTTTCACTTGACACCCAACTAGACATGCTCCTATGAACTTCCCATTCGTGCTCATGGGTCCATTTTGATGGAAATGCCCTGGGACAATTGATGGCGACAATAATCCAACTATACACTTTGCGCCGTTTTTTACATTTCATTCATTGTTTATGTTTAATGTGAACTATTTATGCTGTTTTCTTGGCCATGGTTCACTTTGTAAATCTCAATGTTACTTCTCTGGTAAAAAAAAAAAAAAAAGTCAAATAAAAAAGTCACTATGGTGCACATTAAGATTATAAACCTATCGTTATCGCATCAATTCAGGCAATTTATAGAGATATTGATTTTTGTCCATATCGCCCAACTCTAAACACAAGCAGACGTCTGGGGGAAAAAAAAAAAGAGGGGATCTTGGAGTAGTTCATTCCTCCATTCATTCATTTAGCACAGGCCTGGGCAATTAGTTGCCATGGAGGGCAACATTAGAATATATTTTTGCCAACGCGGGCCAGAGTCATATTATAGCTTTATACATGTGTGTGAGTGACTGTTGACTGAAATATCTACTAAATCATGTCCAGATATGCTACTTATTTGACTTTAACATGCACAGAAATAAACCACATCCATGTTCTTCTTTTGGTAGGTATTTTCATTATTAAAACACGCAATGAACTAAACGGAGGGAAAAGTACACTGCATTCAGCACCACGGACAGAACTCTTGTTAACGGGTATGCACAAAAACACAAGAAAGAGAGAGAGAGTTCAACATTACATTTATACTACTCAATCAATGTGAGGAGTGAAGTCTGATGGGCATTGACTCGAGCGGTGAAGTCAGGCATAGTTTGATGTCGCTATGCACAGGATTGCTGAAAGGTGAGAGTCATTGTTTTGAATAGATCTCCAATCACTGCATCAGACTGAAGATCGATAAGCTCAAGTTGCAGGTCAGTGGGAGTGTTATCCACATTGAAGGTGAAAGGAGAGGAAACCAACAGCATGTCATTTTCCACTTTGAAATCATCAAAACGGCGAACAAAAACTCACTGTTCAAAGCACGCAGTAGCGATTTATTCTTCTGACTTCTCCCGCTGGTCATCTGATAGGGAACAGACTAGTAGTGTCGGAAGGTGGGTGAGATTGTTGGCTTCTACTTGGCGGGTCAGGAGGTGTCATTTTCCCTTGAAGGCTTTGACAAGGCTGCACATCTGATGTGCAAAAATCCCCTTCCCTTGTAGTTTGGAATTCAGTTCATTCATGAGGGCCATGAAGTCTATGGTGAAGGCAAAATCAGTCAACCGTTCTTTATCTTGAGGTTTAACCACATATTCTCCTTCCATTTGCCAAACTCAGTCGCAACTTTGCCACACCCTTATTAACTTCCTCAAATCTTTCCCTGTGGTTGTGCTCTTCATTGACTGCTCTGAAGCAAGCATTGCATGCATCTCAGTGCAAGAGGCGTTCAAATCCAGGCTGTATCACATCCGACCGTGATTGGGAGTCCCGTAGGGCTGTGCACAACTGGCCCAGTGTCATCCATGTTAGGGGAGATTTTGGCCAGCTGGGATGTCCTTGTCCAAAAAAATAGGCATGGTGGACTTAATTCCTTCCCTCAATAAAACAGAAATAAATATGTTGGCCTTCATAAATATTATTTTGGCCTTTATTCAGATTACAATCACTCATTTTCAGTTATTTGACAATTAAATTATCTCCAAAATATTGTTTATTTTTATTTTTTTAAACAAAGCGATTTATTATTTTTTATTAATAACTAATTTAGAATTATACAAAAACCCCTTATAGATATCCTCACAAATCCAATTTGCCACTTAGATATTAATTTATAATCCTCCATTTCCACAAAAATGTATTACTGGCGTCACGTCATAGATGTTTTATATATTGTAGGTCTACTGTAGTCAACATGAGTAATGTGCTGCTAAAAGTGGTGTAGGTCTTATTTATTTCAAAAGCATATTGAAGTTGGAAGCAATCAGATTTGAAGCAATAGCATGTGTCTCAACTATTTCCGCACAGTTTTGCGCCGCTCTGAGACAAGCATGGGGACTGGTCTTGATAAATCAATGAGATTTTATTTTCACTGAATCTCCATTTAGGTATTGGTTAAGACTACAATTAGGTTGTGGAAATGTTATGCTCTTAGTACTGTAGCCTACTCCCGACCGTCACGTTGTACAGAGCCATATTTTGCTAACGGAAACCATGAGGGTTTGATTTCTCTTGGAATTACAGCCAATATTGAAGACCATCAAATGCTTCTCAAAGATGCCCTCTGGTGGTCAAACTAGCACTAACTAGCATTAATGGCAAAAATGGCTGACAATTAAATAAAGTGCCATAGAATTCTGCGGCAGTATGGTGTATAATGAATTATGCTGCAGTATGATGAAACTTACACAAAATAAAAGTCCCATAAGTGGTGGGAGTTAAATAATTACACAAAGGCGAGTATTCATTGGGCTTTTCAATTGAATGACATGTTTTTCAAAACTTTACTATTGCAAATTCTTTGTGATCTGAGCATGATTCCGGGGGCCGTATTGAACCAGGTCGTGGGCCGCATACACCCTCCGGGCCTGGCCTTTGCCCAGGCGGGATTTAGCAGATGGTACCCGTATGTAAATGAGTTGGGCGAGGGGTGTGCCATGGTGTCACACAGTATGGGGTGTGTGGGGTCTCTTGAGCAGAGCCCGGCTAGGCACCAGCCGAACTGAAGCATGCTGATGCCTTAAGTGTGCATTTGTGTATATAGAATGGATTCAGAAAGTATTCAGACCCCTTGACTTTCTATATTTTGTTACATTACAGCCTTATTCTAAAATGTATTAAATTGTCTTTACCCCTCATCAATCGACACACAATACCCCATAATGACAAAGAAAAAAACAGCTTTTTAGAAATGTTTGCTAATGACACGAAGCTGCCTAGTGGGGAATCGTAGGTGGCTCGTTTCATCTCGTTGTACTGTATCTTGTTATTGATATCATGTCTTGTTTTGAGGTGTTTTGACTAATGTCATCTCTATGCTAACATGGCTAAAATTCGCTAGCTGGCTAACCAACAACTGTAACTATGTATTTGAGAGACGAGTGCTCATTATGCAAATGTGTGTATATATATTTTCAATAAACATCGAGACAAAATATAGTCTACATGTTGACAAAAACAATCAACCTGTTTATATAGTACCACATACAGGTAGCTTCCAAAATAATGGAAACGCTTGAGTAAATGAGGGATACAAAGTATATTGAAAGCAGGTGATTCCACTAAACAATTCATATCCCATGATGCATAAAAACGCTGGGCAGACCATTATTTTGGCTACCATGTCTATGTCCCCATAGGATGACAATGCTACCATCCACAGGGCACAAGTAGTCACTGAATAATTTGATGAGCATGAAAACGAAATGCCATGGCCGTCTCAGTCAGCAGATCTCAACCCAATTGAACACTTTTGGGAGACTCTGGAGCAGCGCCTGAGACAGCGTTTTCCACCACCATCAACAAAACACCAAATGATGGAATTTATTTTGAAAGAATGGTGTCATATCCCTCCAATAGAGTTCCAGACACTTGTAGAATATATGCTAAGGTGCATTGAAGCTGTTCTGGCTCGTCGTGGCCCAACGCCCTATTAAGACACTCTGTTGGCGTTTCCTTTATTTTGGCAGTTACCTGTATGTGCGTGTTCTTCATCTGACAGACAAGCGAGGGAGCTTGGGTTAAGGAAATCAGGGGTCATAGTGAGTGATGGCTATGGCAGAGAGAGGGGATACGCACAGACAAACCGCACACAGAGGGCAGAAAGAGAGATTAAGAGAGAAAAAAAAGAAAAGAAAAAAGGGAGATACAGCAACACTTAGAGAGATGAGAAATTAAATTTCTCATGTCTGTCAGTAAAGAAGAGTGATGACTAAAGCACACCTCCCTCTGATCATAAGCACGTGTCAGAGAACCCTTGGAGACCGCAGGACTAAAACATCATAAAATCGCTGAGGTCCATCAAACCCCCCCCATCAAAAAAATGATATCCTTCATCCTTAAATTGACTGCTTTCTCAGACCCACAACAATAGCTCAACCTTAAATCTAACCACCCCATCACAGCCCCCGCCCTTTACATACGCACTCACACTCCTGATATAACTCACAGCCACACAGAAAGTGTTAAAAAATACAAATGGAAACAAAGTAACTAGATTAGATTTTCCCTTGTGTAATCTTTGCCAAAAATATATTTCATTATATCTGCCGAAACCCTTTTCCATCAAGGCAGTTGGTTTTCATTCCAGGAATAACAGTAGAAGTATTGCAGCAGGTATTGACTGTGGTGGACATCTAAGAGCCGAAGTGCTTCATATATGCGATGATGACAAACAGAATGGTTGACATTGGCTCAGTAGGACTCCAAACTAATATCTACACCGGCTTATGTCCAATACACACGCACACATCTGCAGACAAATAAAACGCACACACAGGCGAAGAAAGAAACCACACATACTTCAACATAACAAATAATGACATTTCTGAACCCAGCTCACCTCTCTCTATCTCTCCTTGTTCCCCAGTGTTGAAATGGGTAAAGTATTAGATTTGCCCACAAAAGACTCAAAAATGGCCAATTCCAACTCTCGGGAAGGGCACAATAATAAGCCTACAACTGTTCCTTATGTATTTATATTTGATCACCTTCCCGAGCTCTTCTATATCTACTACATAAAACATTACTATTCTGGTAGATCTCCGACTCTGCAATCCAATTAAATGCAAATACTTAACAGCAACATGACCAGCTTCTATACCTACAATTATTTGAACAGTATAACATAAATCAAAGTGTCTCTTTTTCAATTCCAATGTGCTCCAGCTCTATGGGTGGCTCTGGATTAGGCTAGTGTGGTTGATTCTACCTAAAGTATGAGGCTAATTTGGGTAATGTACGCATCATCTAATTGCTCATACAAAAATCGTCTCTCAAAGTTCTCTGTGCACGAGTGCAACCATCAGAACATTCTCGTCAATAACACTGCGCTTCGTCATTTGCTAGCGAATAGCATACATCAGAATCATATCCCTAACCTGCGTACCTCTTGCTCTATCCTCAGATGACAGAACTGTTGCAATGGATATCCGTTGATGTACAGTATTTTCCTAAATCCGGAGTACGATTATCCCCTTGACATGACTTGATCGAACGCTGTGATCAATGATTGGGTTTATCGAATCGATGCGCACTAGGCACGGGAAGACAGCTGTTCGCTTTCAACCAGTGAATATCATCGCACCGCGAGCCTTTCATTCACTTGCGCCCTGAGAGAGGAGGGTATTTGCGAGTACACTACAACCCTAAATGTTCGCTAATTAAAACAGACATTACGGCCCAATCTCAAATCGACCCCTAGACCCAGTGGCGGTTCTAGTTTGTATGGCTCCCTGGGTAAACCCCCACTCCCATTCAGCGCCCCCCAACAACAACAACAAAAACACCATTCTGCACTAACTGTCATTTTTGGAACACAAATAATCATAACTTTTAAAACCATATAAACATACAAACATATACAAACATATGCAAAAATAAGACTCATAAATATGCAAAAAAAAGTAGTAAGGAAGGCAAATAGAAACACATTTCAATACATAACCCATCCCCCGACAACCAAGAGTCCAGACTGGTTTTAAATTATTATTATATACACCATTTCACACAAACCAGAAAAAAACCCAACAATATGTCTGTGAAACTATATTCACAGTATTAGGAATGAATCGTGGTTAATTTGGTAGCCTTTTGTAAGTGTGACTGATTTTACTCATTGCATTAGTACTGTACAAAGTTAGAGGTGCACTATTTGATAGATTCCCCCGCTCCCCCTACCTCTAGCTTCCAGTGAGGAGACCTGATGTCAACCTACCCCCTCCCCCATCTCGTACTTCTGAGTGGGAGACCTTCCCAGGCAGTAGCATCTCATACTTCTGAGTGGGAGACCTTCCCAGGCAGTAGCCTGCCTAGCTCACAGACTAGAATGAGGAACCCCATTCCGACATGGTTCATTGACCCACGGTCCCACACGGTGACATGATATCATTGACGTGACGTGCAAATGAGCGATAGAAAACTGATCGCACAAATGTCACCATTTCAATTTTTTTTGTGTGCGGGCGCCCCTGTGCAGTCTCCAGCAAGATGCCACCATGGGTGGCTGCCCACGTCACCTAACGCCACCACTGCCTAAATCACAGGTGTCAAACTCACTCCACCGAGAGCAGTGTCTGCGGGTTCACTCCTCCCTTGTCCTTGATTGATAAACTACCCAAACCTGGTTGTCTCTGGCTTTGAATGTAAAAAAAACTAAAACCTGCAGACATTAGACCCTCCCTCCATGGAATGAGTTTGACACCCTGCCCTAAAACCTACACCCTATGCACCTGTGGATGTGGAGATAAGAAAGGGTTTGAAAGGTGTAAGCAATATGGTAGTTAGCACCACTTGCTAACTGATGCATCACCATGAGCTATCACCATGAGTCTTATTCAGTACATGTAATTATTCCTTGCTTTTCTTAAAGTGGCAATATGTAACGTTTTGGGCGACCTCAACAAACTCACACAAATCATAGTTATAGATCTATCATTCTCCTTGAAAGCAAGTCTACGTGTACTATTTCCATGCTTCCCATTCTTAAGTTTTGTTTTTGCATCTTCTACTTTTGGATTCGTACATCTGCTACAAACAGCTGAAACAACAATATTTTTGTTTATGAAAAATATATTTCACATCAGTTTAGATAAAACGATTCTCTACATTGTACATGCTTATTTTGTCACATAAACTGAAATTGCTCAAACTATTAGAGTTTTAGCAACCAGGAAATGGCGAAGCGATTTCTGCATAGTGCAACTTTAGGTCCACCAACTTTGCCAGCAGGCATGCCAGCTAAGAAAGCTGGACAAGCTAGCTACTCGTAACTTGATTGCTAGCTAGTTATGAGGTTGGGGGATTGGAAACCTATCTGGGCAAGCTAAAGCTAACTTCATAAAATTGCTAGGTGCCTAGTAGTATTACAGAGAAACAATAACAGGACCAATCTGACAGGGCACGTGCCCCTGTGCCCCCTATGGGCAAGATTCCTCCGATCACATATATATTTATATTATGCATGGGAATACTTTGGAACAGATTTCCAGAATTAAAAATCACACAGAGCTGATTTGCTGGCGTTTTAAAAGTATTTTATGTCCCCCCCGAAACATAAAATAAATAAATAACAGTTTATATAAAATAGAAATCAACTGTGGGGCCTCCAGTTGGGGAACGCTGACGTAGGGTCTAAGTGTAACGCTCGTCGTAAGGAAGAGTGGACCAAAGCGCAGTGTGGAAAGTGCTCAGGATCTTTATTGTCAAGAATCACTCAACCAAAAATAACGAATACAAAATCTACAGCGACCAGTTCCGTCAGGCACAGACACTAAATGGAAAACAACACCCCGCAAAACCCAAACGGAAAATGACAACTTATATATGATCCCCAATCAGGGACAACGATAAACAGCTGCCTCTGATTGGGAACCACACTAGGCAAAAACAACAAAGAAATAGACAACATAGAATGCCCACCCCAAATCACACCCTGATCTAACCAAATAGAGAAATAAAACGTCTCTCTAAGGTCAGGGCATGACACTAAGGGTCAATTTTGGGATTGGGTTTATAAAGCAATTATAGTATGAGGGTATTAGATCAGTGTGGCTTGCAAGGCTACTAGGCTATAGCCTATGTGGGTGAAATATGATTGTTGATTGTAGGCTATATTTCCAATTTGTCTAATTTGAAATAGGCTTTAGGTCCATTTGGTATGCACAGATATGATTGTAAATTAATATAGTGTAATGATTCTTGCTATATGAGCCATGTCGCAATTCCTTCTAAGTGAGTTAACCCTCATGCATAGGGTGATGCGTAAGGTGTTTGCCTTTCATGTCAGTGACCTGGTTTAACGTCCCTGCAGTGCTGTTTGCTAGTGGGATGGTGCCCGTGAGGCCATCAGAGAGATATGTGAGGGACTTTGTGTAGAGGATAGAGAGTAATGTAGTAACCTTAAACAACACCTAACGACCTCATCAAGAGGTTAAGTTGTTGGCTTGAAAGTCGCTAGACCAGGGTTCGAGTCCCGGTCAGGGCTACCCCTGAATTTGCTACAAGTGGAATGTTGGTCGTGGGGCTATCGGAACGCCCGGATGTGTGAGGGAGCTGAGTAACATGGGGACTTGCCTCCCGTTCCATTGAATTTGAGGCTTGTTACAATTTTCAACAAGTTAACCCTATTGGTGAAATGCGTAGGGCGTTTGCATTTCACACCAGGTTCGCTTCCCTGCCCTGTGTGCGCTACAATATTGTTAGCATCTTCTATTTTTGTCATTTTGATAGACCACTATGTAACAAAGTAACGTGTCTCACGGTCACGACAAGTATCATTGAACATTGAAAATGGTGGATGGACAAACGAGCGATGTGCGAGGCTGGTTCAAAGCCGCATCGTCACACATTCATAGAAATCCTACAGTGAATGAAAAACAAAATGCACTTCACAAAAATAGTACATTTTGGACTCTATATTTATCTAGTGAACCCTACTGCAGAATTCACTGGTATCTCACAAAACCAGAGGGATAAACAGGCCATCGTCTCGGGGTAGATAGGCTATCTCTAATCCCAGCAACCTATGTGTAATTTGGTCTGGATGAAGGTGGATTTGAAGAGATTAAGGGTGAAATTGTTCATATGAATGACATCTCAGCTGTGCTGTCTTCCTATCAAATCCTCTTATGGAAAAACAGTGAGATAAAGAGGCTTGCTCTACAACCCTGAACTAAGTCCTTCTGTATAGGAGAGAATAGGTCATATCACAGCAGAGGGCATGGTATGTCAGTGTAGAGGCACCCTCTGAGGGGGTTGACAACAACCGAATTAATCCGGTTTTCAGGGGAAATGGAAAGGGAGCCTGTGACACGACTTCCGCTTTTGGATGATACCAAAGATGACACTCACTCTTAACTCCTCCATAATCACTGGATTGGTTGAACAGTGTAGAAGAGAACCTCCCCAACAGTTTTTTTTCTTCTCCTTGACAGGATCAGAAAGAAACGCTGCTCATGCATTCTGGAATGTGTCTGTGAGCTGTAAACACGCGCTCGCTCACTCACACACACACACACACACACACACACACACACACACACACACACACACACACACACACACACACACACACACACACACACACACACACACACACACACACACACACACACACACACACACACACACACACACACACACAGCAGAGAGTGGATGATATGTGATTGTGAGACAGGGATTCTTGTCTCTCCCCACATCCCACAACCTTCATCCTGTTCTAGACAGCCCACAAATCCACGTGTGTGTGTGTGTGTGTGTGTGTGTGCGTGCGTGCTTGCATAAATGCATTTGTGAGCACACATGCTTGCATGCCTGTGTGTAGGTGTTTACCGCTACCGCCCCCCACAATAACTTCCCAAATCTGCCAGGCCTTTTACACTGGTGGTGAGAGAGAACCTTTAACTGTTTTATTCTTCGGGGGAGATAAATCTCTTTGAATCCTTTTCCTCCGAAGTCCGATTCACCGTCACCTTGCAGTCCCAGAGCTGCAGACAGAGCCGGACTCTAACATGGTTAGACCACTGTCTGTCTGCCTCTTTACTGCAGCAATAAAGTCAGATTGACAGGCTTTGGGGAACAGGAAGAGTGAGCTAGTCACAGTTAGCCAACATTAGCCCCAATAGATAGGCCTCTGGTTTCCGTGGAAAGGCTTTAAGAGAATAAACAGAAAGTTCTCTGAATTATTCTGAAGTTGATTTGATTCCATAGGCCACACCTGCTTTCTACTGATCTCACTCTGTTGAAATGTGTTCTGCTATCCTTGGGCATTCTTAATGCACTTACTAATGCACTTCCATGCAGTTTTGGGGTTCAGTAAACATTGGAACAGCTGTGGTACACCTCTGTCCTCAACCTGACCCTTAACCCCATCCTCACCCCCTCTGTCCCCCACACCCTCAAGACTGATGCCGCTATTGTCCCGTTGGGAGAATAATGTGTGTGAATGATTGTATAAATCCTACACCGCTCTCCATAATTCATTCAAATCCTGCTCAAATAATCAACTGTATCCTGGAGTTTATTTAGACAACAATGCACACACACACACACACACACACACACACACACACACACACACACACACACACACACACACACACACACACACACACACACACACACACACACACGAGTCCCCAGCCGTTCATAAGTCATAGTATAATTTGGGCCAGCTCTCTCCCTGGTTAAGATGAATGTCTCTGCTCTGAGAGTAAATAAGATTCCTGGGCTGTGTTAATATTACCCAGCCGGCTGGAACTGAAACCAATGACTTCTGGGCGTTTTTCCTTCTTCTCATTTCTGTTTCATAACACTGTGGAGGGTAATGTTATTGCTGTGCTAAATGGATAGTTTGTGAGGAGGCGAAAGAATGCTAAAAATAGAGAATCGACCCCCTGAGAGGGACACTGGCTTTGGGTAGAGAGAGAGAGCGAAGGAGGGAAGGGTGAAAGAATGGAGGGAAGGATGGAGGTATAGAGGGAAATAGGCCCACACCTATAGGGAAATAGGCTCACACCTCCGACAAGATACGACTGATACCCCTAGCCCCTTGCTAGAATACCATTCCCTCCATGTACCAAAGCGACCCTCTCAATCAATGCAGGTCAATCTGTGAAAGCGTGTGCGTGCAGGAATTCAGCTGTCCGGGATTTTCAGTCAATCAATTAACCCAATCAATCAATTAGTGCCCTATAGGTATTGACTTGTATGAATTATTCTAATGCGGGGATAGGCAACTTTGATGGGGGTGGGGCAACAAAAAGTCTGAACTCATCACACCCCACATTTTGCCTTGGGGCGTAGAGAAAATGTTGCCATTTTAAAGCAAGTTTGCTGCAATTCTACACATTTTGCCATGGGGCGGAGAGAGGATTTAGCAATTTTATAGCTAATTTCATGCAATTCTATTCATTTTTCCATGGGGCGGAGAGAAAAATGTGCAGTTTTACAGGTCATTTCTTGAAATTCTACACATTTTGTCATAGGATGGAAGCTAATCTTTGCCGTTTGATCAATGGGTCCCACCCTGGTCAGTAATTCAACCATGCTTAGATAGCTGACCGCTCGACTAATTTATCAATCTAAATAAATGTAGCTGACATGGACTAATTGAGTGACTGCTGATGCACAACCAAATATCGAAATGGCACCTTGAGTACTCTATTATTCGAACTCTCAACAGTAAGTTGAAACCCCGACTGAGTTCCTCGCCCCCCCCCTACAAAAGGAAGTCCGCGGGTCTACAAAAGGGGACCCGCACGCGACCAGTTGCCCATCGCTGAGCTAGCTACTAGCTCGTTCAATTCCTCTCACGCTTAAAAAGCCAACCATTTACAAAAAAAAATAAAACAGCATATTATTGATCTGAAAGGTTAGCTGTGTTAGCCCAGTTGATAGCTTATTCGGGGTCAGTGATGCATAGAACAACCATGTACTTTCTACCTCAGGAACAACTGCAGTCATTTTGCAAGCAACATTGCCAAAACGAATGAAATAAAATACAATTAACTTCATTAAAATGTTACCTGTAATGCTCATCTCCTGTAGCCTAATTGTCATCTCCTTAATTTCGTACTGTACCTAAATTACAAAGGTCGGATATGCACTAAACTAGTTTGTATGTCAGCACTTAAAAGGCATGTACAACATCTGGTATGTGGTTTGCCTATATACATTGTTTACTGGTGTCATTTTAAATTGAGAACATACACTGAGTGTATAAAGCATTAAGGACACTTTCTCTTTCCATGTCATAGACTGGCCAAGGGAATCCAGGTGGAAGCTATGATCCCTTATGGATGTCACTTATTAAATCCACTTCAATCGGTGTAGATGAAGGGGAGGAGACAGGTTAAAGAAGGATTTATAAGCCTTGAGACAATTGAGACATGACCTGTGTTCCAATATTCAAACTATCCACACGAACCATACTATTTGTGACATAAATTGAGTATGTAGTATGGTATGCTTATTGGTCATAATATGGTTATCGTTATTATGCCAAATGTTCCTGGATGGGAACTTGACTACTAATACATTGAACGTGCCAGTATATTAACTATATGCTATCTAATTAACTACCTAACATATACTGACTTCATTAGTCACATCATTTTTAGCTTAGGTAAGTTAAATAGTCGCTGTGCATTGTCAATGGACATTATTAATTAAGTCGTAAGGTGTCTAGCTAGTAATATGTCTGCCCCGTTGTGTAGCGGAGGTTACTATTAATTGTGGTGAGCTCCGGGGAGCAATTAACAATGCCTGGGTTGTGGGTTTGATTCCCGGGACCACCTATAGGATAAAAGTGTCTGCAGAATGGAATATATTATATTTGTACCCTCTGTCATGATCATAATGTTGTCTGTAATATAACGTTGTTGAAAAACTCACTTGTATTGTCCAAACTGACAACGTTTCGGTCAAAGACCTACTCTCCGTCATGGGCTTTGTCAAAGGCCAGGAGAACTGTCTGTTCCGCAATGTGTGGACCCCCACCCTTAAGCCTGAGGCTGGGCCACCTGGGATGGTGTGGAACCATGGTGGCTACCTCCACTTGCTAAGTAGGGGGAGAGGAGGAGTACTCCCCGAGAGAGCAGCTGGCAGCCATGACTGAGGTGGGGTACATCAGCTTCAACGACAGGTTCAACTCCCTGGGCTTCCTGACTCTGAAGCTGCTGGGAGAGTGCCCACCCACTAACACGTATAAGTTCCGGTAGTTCCCGTTGTGTCGCTTTTGCTTCTAGTTCAAATCAAATCAAATCAAATTGTATTTGTCATATACACATGGTTAGCAGATGTTAGTGCGAGTGTAGCGAAATGCTTGTGCTTCTCGTTCCGACAATGCAGTAATAACCAACAAGTAATCTAGCTAACAATTCCAAAACTACTACCTTATAGACACAAGTGTAAGGGGATAAAGAATATGTACATAAAGATATATGAATGAGTGATGGTACAGAGCGGCATAGGCAAGATACAGTAGATGGTATTGAGTGCAGTATATACGTATACATATGAGATGAATAATGTAGGGTATGTAAACATTATATTAGGTAGCATTGTTTAAAGTGCCTAGTAATATATTTTTATATAATTTCCCATCAATTCCCATTATTAAAGTGGCTGGAGTTGAGTCAGTGTGTTGGCAGCAGCCACTCAATGTTAGTGGTGGCTGTTTAACAGTCTGATGGCCTTGAGATAGAAGCTGTTTTTCAGTCTCTCGGTCCCAGCTTTGATGCACCTGTACTGACCTCGCCTTCTGGATGATAGCGGGGTGAACAGGCAGTGGCTCGGGTGGTTACTGTCCTTGATGATCTTTATGGCCTTCCTGTGACATCGGGTGGTGTAGGTGTCCTGGAGGGCAGGTAGTTTGCCCCCGATGATGCGTTGTGCATACCTCACTACCCTCTGGAGAGCCTTGCGGTTGTGGGCGGAGCAGTTGCCGTACCAGGCGGTGATACAGCCCGACAGGATTCTCTCGATTGTGCATCTGTAGAAGTTTGTGAGTGCTTTTGGTGACAAGTCAAATTTCTTCAGCCTCCTGTGGTTGAAGAGGTGCTGCTGCGCCTTCTTCACGATGCTGTCTGTGTAGGTGGACCAATTCAGTTTGTCTGTGATGTGTATGCCGAGGAACTTAAAACTTACTACCCTCTCCACTACTGTTCCATCGATGTGGATAGGGGGGGTGTTCCCTCTGCTGTTTCCTGAAGTCCACAATCATCTCCTTAGTTTTGTTGACGTTGAGTGTGAGGTTATTTTCCTGACACCACACTCCGAGGGCCCTCACCTCCTCCCTGTAGGCCGTCTCGTCGTTGTTGGTAATCAAGCCTACCACTGTTGTGTCGTCCGCAAACTTGATGATTGAGTTGGAGGCGTGCATGGCCACGCAGTCGTGGGTGAACAGGGAGTACAGGAGAGGGCTCAGAACGCACCCTTGTGGGGCCCCAGTGTTGAGGATCAGCGGGGTGGAGATGTTGTTGTCTACCCTCACCACCTGGGGGCGCCCGTCAGGAAGTCCAGTAACCAATTGCACAGTTGATGAACTCTGGTGAAGGAATAAAATGTAAAATAACCTACAACAGTACAGCAGAAGATGCCAATCCATAAATCCGTGGTCGCAACGTGCCAACTTGACAAACTGCAAACGTCAGCGGCCTGATGAAAAATAGACGCTCTTCTTCTTGGCATTTTGCTGGCAAGTAATGTGCAAATGACCCTTGACATTCAGACATTAACAAAGACGATACATTTTGTATTCCTCGTGATATTCCCTGATCCTTGCCCTCCCCACAGTTTAAGGTTATGAGCATGCGTAACTGCAAACTCCTGGCCCAAATCATTTAACACCAACTTAGCATTGCAAGCTCTCAATGTCCACAGCAGTTTTCTACCAGATAGCTCATGGTGTGTTCAAGTATGATAATGGAGGCGACGTAGCCATTTTACAAACTATTTACCGCACTTAACAGAGCTTTACAATATTCATGGTATTTATATTTGTACTTTCGTCACATTGAATATTTTAACGTGTGTATACCTACCCATTAAGATGTGAATATTTAATGTGTCTTTGTCTTGTCTTGCTACCGATGCTGGGAGAAAAGGTTTTCTTTCTTGCACGCTAACACACATACTGTACACACACACACACACACACACACACACACACACACACACACACACACACACACACACACACACACACACACACACACACACACACGCACACGCACACGCACACACACACGCACACACGCACACACACACACACACACCTATGTGTGTAGTGAGTATGTAGAGCCTACATTCTTATAAGACTCACCTCAGCCCCAATATGATATGACCTGTTAAATGAAATTAAGCTTTTTCATGGTGTAGCTTTGGTGTAGCTTTTTCATGGTGCAACAGTTTTAACTCTTGAGGAAGCCATACACGCACGCACACAAAAGAGGTGATCTAAATCCCCTGTCCCATGTCCTATATCCGTATCCTGATCTGAAAGTGTTGGGTATTGGCAGAAGCTTTCAGGTACTCTAGGTTAGATGGAGATTCATAAATAGGAACAAGGATATGGAACATAGAAAACGAGGCCATGTCAGAATGGGATTGAGCCAGGCTTCACTCATATCTAATTGGTGTCCCGCCTTTTTGTGTCCCCTAGGAAACGACGGCTTCATGGACCAAATAGCAGCACTGAAGTGGGTCCAGAGGAACATCCATGTGTTTGGAGGAGACCCCAATCAGGTCACCATATTTGGGCAGAGCTCAAGTAACGTGGGGTGTTAAATAATTCTCTTTTATCTGTGAGACAGACATGGAGAGTTTGGTCGAGTCACTTTAGAGATTTAGATTTTTATGGTTGGTACCAAAAATGTTGTTCTTCAAATCAAGTCACATTTTATTGGTCACATACACGTGTTTAGCAGATGTTATTGCGAGTGTAGCAAAATACACACAATACACCTAAATCACAACAATACACACAATACACCTAAATCCAAGTAAAGGAATGAAATTAAGAATATATAAATATATGGACAAGCAATGTCAGAGCAGCATAGACTAAGATACAGTACAATATAATAGAATATAGTACATACATAGTAGATGAGTAATGCAAAATATGTAAACATTATAAAAGTGAGTAGTGTTCTATTATTTAAGTGGCCAGTGATTTCAGTCTATGTATATAGACAGCAGACTCTAATGTGCTAGTGATGACTAGTCAACAGTCTGATGGCCTTGAGATAGAAGCTCTCGGTCCCAGCTTTGATACACCTGTACTGACCTCGCCTTCTAGATGATAGCGGGGTGAAATGGCTGTGACTCGGGTGGTTGTTGTCCTTGATTATCCTATTAGCCTTCCTGTGACATTGGGCGCTGTCGGTGTCCTGGAGGGCAGGTAGTTTGCCCCTGTTTCCGTACAATGCAGTGATACAGCCCGAAAGGATGCTCTCAATTGTGCATCTGTAAAAGTTTGAGGATTTAGGTGCCAAGCCTTCTTCACCACACTGTCTGATGTGTGGATGGACCATTTCAGTTTGTCAGTGATGTGTATGCCAAGGAACTTGAAGCTTTCCACCTTCTCAACTGCGGTCCCGTCGATGTGGATAGGCGGTGTCACGTTCTGACCTTTATTTCCTTTGTTTTGTCATTATTTAGTATGGTCAGGGCGTGAGTTGGGTGGGCAGTCTATGTTTGTTTTACTATGTTTTGGGGTATTTCTATGTTTCGGCCTAGTATGGTTCTCAATCAGAGGCAGGTGTCATTAGTTGTCTCTGATTGAGAATCATACTTAGGTAGCCTGGGTTTCACTGTGTGTTTGTGGGTGATTGTTCCTGTCTCTGTCTTTGCACCAGATAGGACTGTTTAGGTTTTCCATGTTTATTGTTTTGTAGTGTTCATGTGTACATTTACGTATTAAAAGAACCATGGACACTTACCACGCCGCATATTGGTCCTCTGATCCTTTTCACCTCTCCTCTTCGGAAGAAGAGGAGGAATTCCCTGACAGGCGGCTGTACCCTCTACTGTTTCCTTGAGTTAATAGTCGACGATCCAACAGCCCACGATCAGCTCTTTTGTTTTATTGACATTGAGTGAGAGCCCTCACCTCCTCCCTGTAGGTTGTCTCATCATTGTTGGTAATCAAGCCCACTACTGTTGTCGTCTGCAAACTTGATGATTGAGTTGGAGGTGTGCGTGGCCACACAGTCATGGGTGAACAGGGAGTATAGGAAGGGGCTGAGCACGCACCCTTGTGGGGCCCCAGTGTTGAGAATCAGCGAAGTGGAGGTGTTGTTTCTTCCCTTCACCACCTGGGGGCGACACGTCAGGAAGTCCAGGACCCAGTTGCACAGGGCGGGGTCCAGACCCAGGGCCTAGAGCTTAATGATGAGCTTGGAGGCTACTATGGTGTTGAATGCTGAGCTATAGTCAGCATTCTTACATAGGTATTCCTCTTGTCCAGATGGGATAGGGCAGTGTGAAGTGTGATGGCTATTGCATCGTCTGTGGGTCTATTGGGGTGGTACGCAAATTAGAGTGGGTCTAGGGTGTCAGGTAAGGTAGAGGTCATATGATCTTTGACTAGTCTCTCAATGCACTTCATGATGACAGAATTGAGTGCTACGGGGCGAAAGTCATTTAGTTCAGTTACCTTTGCATTCTTGGGTACAGGAACAATGGTGGCCATCTTGAAGCATGTGGGGACAGCAGACTGGGATCGGGAGAGATTGAATATGTCAGTAAACACTCCATCCAGCTGGTCTGAGCATGCTCTGACCAGCTGGATGCTCTGAGGACGCGTCTAGGGGTGCCGTCTGTCCTGAGCAGCCAGAGTCTCCCGTCTGTCCTGAGCTGCCAGAGTCGCCCGTCTGTCAGGAGCTGCCCAAGCCGCCAGTCAGCCAGGAGCTGCCAGAGCCATCCGTCAGCCAGGAGCTGCCGGAATTGCCCTTCACTCTCAGAGCTGCCGGAGTCTCCTGCCTGTCCGGTGCTGCCGGAATCTCCTGTCCATTCGGGACCCGTGGCTTGGGTCCCCAGTCCGAGGTCGGCGGTGAGGGTCGGCGCGTTAAAGAGGCCACGGAGGCGGGTAGAGAGGTGGAGAAGGACTATGGTGGAATGGGGTCCACATCCCGCGCCAGAGCCGCCACCGCGGACAGACACCCACCCAGACCCTCCCCTATAGGTTTAGGTTTTGCGGCCGGAGTCCGGGGGGGTTATTATTATTATGTCTTTGTTTTAGTATGGTCAGGGCGTGAGTTGGGTGGGTTGTCTATGTATTTATTTCCATTGATTTGGGATTGCTGTGTTCGGCCTGGTATGGTTCTCAATCAGAGGCAGCTGTCAATCGTTGTCCCTGATGGAGAATCATACTTAGGCAGCCTGGTTTCACTTTTGAGTTGTGGGTGTTTATTTTCCGTGTTAGTGGTGGTGTTAGCTACACGGGACTGTTTCGGTTTGATTACTTCACGTTTATTGTTTTGTTCAGTGTTCATTACTTTATTAAAAAATATGAAAAATTGCCATGCTGCGCTTTGGTCCTAACCTTCTTCCAGCACAGACGATTGTTACAAGTGGGTACAACATCTCCTACACACTTCCTGATAAACTCAGTCACTGTATCCGCGTATTCTTTGATGTTATTGTCGGAGGCTACCCGGAACATATCCTAGTCTGTGTGATCAAAATCTTGAAGAGTGGATTCTGATTGATCAGACCAGCGTTGAATAGTTGTTAGCACGGGTACTTCCTGTTTGAGTTTCTGCCTATAGGAAGGGAGGAGCAAAATGAAGTCGAGATCAGATTTGCCGATGGGATGGCGGGGTAGGGCCTTGTAGGCATCCCGGAAGTTGGAGTGACAGTGGTCGAGTGTTTTAGCAGCGTGAGTACTACAGTCAGTGTGTTGATAGAACTTCGGTTGCATTTTCCACAATTTTGCTTTGTTAAAATCACCAGCTACAATAAATACGGCCTCAGGATATGTGGTTTCCAGTTTGCATGAAGTCCAGTGAAGTTCTTTGAGGGCCGTCGTGGTATCCGCTTGGGGGGAATATACACGAATATACACGGCTGTGACTATAACTGGTAAACACACATATACACACTCTCACATGCACATACACACAAGCTTGCACACATACAAAATCCACCAGACAGATGCTATCGGTATACTGGATTCACACAGTGATTTTAAAGTCAACAGTGCCAACCTACAGGTAACTTCCAAAATAAAGGAAACACTAACATCGTGTCTTAATAGGGTGCCAGAACATCTTCAATGCACCTTGGCATAGATTCTACAAGTGTCTGGAACACTATTGGAGGGATGCGACAACATTCTTCCATGAGAAATTCCATTGTTTGGTATTCTATTACAGTTTTTCTCAGTCGCTTTGGGGCATTTTTCACATCATCCCTAACATGTGCAAAATAATAAGTGCATTTCTCAGAACAATTTGTACAAACTGCAATATACAATAGATATGTTTCTAAAGCCAGTCAGTCACTAAAAATCCTTAGTACATCTCTCAAAAGTGAATATTCATGCCAATGATCATGTCAGTGTCATCAGAATGATAAGTCATTGAGTCATCGTTCACGAACAAGGTCTTCAAAATGTTTAGGCATGTTGTCAATGTAACTGTGTACTTTGACAGTATTACCTGATGTAAACTTAGGCTACAGTTTGGATGACAGTTACTGTATTGAAAATGCACAAGGCTGCACTTCTATGGCATTTTTCAATTTCAACAGTACTATTTACATATTACTGTATGTGGGTTATTGATTGAAAGAGACTGGACAACCCAAGGGACACAAAGGAAAAAAAACTAAATTAGAAAGAAACACAGGAAACCACCCATAAGGCACAACTTTGCCCGCAGCACTGTTGTGCTGTCTCTACACATCCAGACGTTCCTGTCTGTCGGCCCACATACTCTCATCCACATCACACCGGATATTTTCCCTTCCAATGCAACGTGGAAAGAATATTTTGGAATGCCTTATCCATCCTCTGCAGGCGTCTACTGTGATGTCCTCACATGCTGCATCCTATTGCAGCCATCAGGGTCATCTGTGTGTGTGGCTGACGATCGTACACCTTCCACCTCCATGCTGAAAATAACTCCTCAATTGGGTTAAGGAATGGTGAATAAGGTGGGAGGAATTCTATGAGCATCCTCGGGTGGGTCACAAACCATTGCCTTATGATGTTTGATCGATGGAAACTCACATTATCACAAATGACCACATACTTTGGCAAATCCTCTCTAAACAGACCCCTCTCATCGTCAGGGATGAGAGTCCTGTAGAGTCTCTAAAAAGTTGAGTAGATGCTGGGTGTTGTATGGCCCTATAAGGGGGATATGGGTTAGGACACCATGCTCCGAAATAGCAGCACACATGGTGATATTTCCTCCCCGTTGGCCTGGCAAATCCACAGTAGCTGTGAACGATGATATTCCGACCCCGCCTTTTGCATTTGGTCAGGTTGAAGCCAGCCTCATCCACGTATACAAAGTTGTGAGAGGGTTCACTTGATTCCAACTCCATTATACACTATATCCCAGAACACACAGTTGAATTTGTTTTGGTAAGGAAGAGTGACATAAAATGTACATATATTGCATGTTCCTTCCACAGCAATGGAAATGTGTGCAGTTTATGCTTACTGTACTATGTATCACTATAAAATGTTGCTGTAAAGTAGTTACATAGATATATGTTTTACCTGTACATACGGGTACCGTAGCTCCTTAACTCGGTCTTCATTCCTTTGGAATGGTACACGGTACAGCTGTTTCATACTCATCTGGTTTCTATGCAGCACCCTGTCGATGGTTGAGATGCTAAACGGATGTTTTCAAAGACGTTTTCTTCTATAATGGTCCTTTGTATTTCCCTGAGTCTCATGGCATTGTTTGCTCGGACCATGGTGCAAATAGCCTCCTCCTGTTGAGGTGTGAAAAGGCATCCTCTGCCACCGGTTTGAGGTAATCTTGCAGTCCTATGTGGGGAAAAATGCAGTGATATATCGCACACTTTCACATAGACAAAAACTATGCGAACACACATTTTACTGTAAAACATACGGGTGGGTGCATGTAGGTGCAGTATGTATGTGCATAGAGTGTATGCTGTGAAATACAGGTGGACTACTGTAATATGAAGCATTGTGGGAAGTATACAGTATACTGCTTATATACAGTAACAGTGCACTGTACATTGGTGGACATACCTGTTCTCTCTTCGAAACGTTTGAACTATTGAGGACACGGTTGATCTCCCAATATTCGGCTGCACCCTTCGACCCGCCTCAGCCATTGTAAGGCCATGATTGACAACATGGTCTACAATAGTGGCCCTTATGTCATCAGATATGTGCCTATGTCCTCTTCTTCCTCTGTTTTGCCTTCCACCACGCATCCTTGCTCCTCTTCTTCCTCCTCTTGGCTGTTGACCCTGTTAGTTTCCTGGTCCATCCATTATTGGAAAATTGCAACTCTGTATTGTGGTCTGTCTATATATGCTTGCCAATTGATTCTTCATGAGATGCACCTTTGAGCAATTTAGACACCTGGTTGATTGTTGGTTGAACTAACACTTTACATTCCTTCATGAGTGAGGGTCAATTTCACCTGCACGATTCATCAATTCACGTTTTTGTACAAAAGGTATAATAGAAATGTGTACAACTATGCTTGACAGTTTATGACAAATAGTTAAACAATTGTGCATGTAATGGCTTATGCAAGGAACTAATGCCTAGATGTTTTGAGGGGTAAGACTATTCAACAGAGAACCATCTACTATATTTTGATCAACATGACATGAGCAATTGATAATGTGGAAAAAAGCTGACACTTGTACATTATCAATTGCAATTTGTTCAAAGGAATAAGAACTTGCTTTATTGATGTGCACAAGTGACTAGATGATGTGGAATTTGTACAAGTAGTATCAAGAATTGCACTTTTGATCTAAGAAATGCACCAAAGCGAATGAGAAAAACTGTAATGGTAGTGGAAAAACACTACCTCAGGCGCCGCTCCAGAATCTCCCATAAGTGTGTCAATTCGTTAAGTAGGCAAACGGAAGACAGTCCTCCCCTCCTCGATAGCCTTCTTTTGGTGAGGAAGCACAAGTGTATCCTATCGCATAAGAGTTTTGCTCTCTGCCACACCCCGTTTGAATAAGCTGTTGTATTGTCTGAGGAAAAAAGCGTGCACACATTTACAAACGATATGATACTTATCCTTTCATCTATAAAATGTCTTGCACAACTAACTTCATTTGTTTTCATCAAATCTTTACACATTTATTTTGGGATCCACCCCTGTAAACGTAATTTGCTTGAGGATGCGTGAGCAGAGAAGGAGCCTCTCATTTCACACAAGCTGATTTTCGTAGACGTTCACTCTCTTCGCCGTCGCTCTTCGATTAACCTTTGACCTTTTTCAAAAAGAGGATGAGAGTGGACAGAGGAGAGAGGATGCAGGAGTTGGGCAAATGTAATTGAGAAAATGCCATTGTATCCCTAATTTACTTGTGTTTCTTATTATTTAGGCAGTTACCTGTATTCTTTTCATGACATTATCTTTCCACCAGATGGCAACTGTGCACCGTACAACGTACATTGATACAATAGAATAGAGAGTAACTGTCACTATCTCGCTCTCTTTCTCTGTCCCTGCCAGGCCATTCCATGGAATGAGTAACCGTCATGGAGGCCAGATAAACCTCGTACACCTGCCAACGAAGGGGAGCTTGGTGGTGGACGGTCACGTGGAGGAAAGAGGTGACTACAATGATGTTCCCTTCCTAATATGAAACACAAAGCAGGAGACTGACTTCAAGCGAGTAATAATGGGCTCTGTTCCATTACTCTTAAACGTAGCCTCTCTTCTTCTCTTCCTTGAAGTTGATCTGACGTGACTGGATTGGTGTAAGCAATCTCGATTTTGCATTGTATCCAACCCTTATTTAAAAGGCCATGGCTATGGGAACCTCTTTCTTATAGCCAATTCATGCTTGCTCCAGCAATGCGTCCGGAGGCTCCGTACAGAGGGTGTGATGCAATTGCGGAGACTCGGGAGGCCAAATCGAGCTCCGTACCACATTGCGATGCGTCTCCCAAATGTTGTGAAATGCTCTGCATGGTCAATCTGACTTCTACAGTGGCCATTCAGCAATTACTGCAATACGGCCTCCGCAGATGTCAGAGAATTCATACTTTCAAATAAAGGAGCAGAGCTGTTGTGAAGGAAGTTGTCACGGAAGTGAGTTTGTGTTTATACAGGATCTCCCGCCCCCACCTACCGTCAACCAATCATGTCAAAAAAGAAATTGAGGCGCACGGCGATGCGGTACGGAGCTCCATATGGCCTCCGCAAGCTCCCGGAAGCTCCGCAATTGCTCAAACCCTCCATATGGAGTCTCCGGATGCATAGCCAGAGCAAGCATAAATTCGCTTCAACAATGCAGAGGGCTCCATATAGCTCACTTCCTCCACAACTTCACAACAGCTCTGCTGTTGATTTTGGCCTGTGTAATGTTGTCCCAATGTTGTCCCATTTGAACACTCTGTCATACACGTCGATCCAGAGTATCCCAAACATGCTCAATGGGTGTCATGTCTAGTGAGTATGCAGGGCATGGAAGAACTGGGACATTTTCAGCTTCCAGGAATTGTGTACAGATCCTTGAAACATCACGCTTATCAATGCTGAAACATGAGGTGATGGTGGTGGATGAATGGCATGACAAGGAACCTCAGGATCTCATCACGGTATATCTGTGCATTCAAATTGTCATTGATAATATGCAATTGTGTTTATAGTCCATAGCTTATGCCTGCCCATACCATAACCCCACTGCCACCATAGGGCACTCTATTCACAATCTTGACATCAGCAAATCGCTTGCCCACATGATGCCATACACGTGGTCTGCTGTTGTTGGACATACTGCCAATTTCTCTAAAACGACGTTGGAGATGGCTTATGGTAAAGCATTCAGCTCTGGTGGACATCCCTGCATTCAGCATGCCAATTGCACGCTCCCTCAACTTGAGACATCTGTGGCATTGTGTTTATTGTCCCCAGCACAAGGTGCACCTGTGTAGTGATCATGCTGTTTAATCAGCTTCTTGATATGCCACACCTGTCAGGTGGATGGATTATCTTGGTAAAGGAAAAATGCTTACTAACAGGGATGTAAACAGGGATGGGGTGCCCGCGATAATGCCGCTTGTGCATATCATACAAAACATATCATACAAAATGGGTGATGGACATCCACAAATTGAATACATATCATACTTAATGGAGGGACTCGGCTTTACATACAGAGTAATATGAAATGCTGTGAGACCAGGTTGCCTTATCAGTCATTGACCAATTCTTATGTAGTACCACTGCCAGGTGTGCAATTATAATCATTTGTTTTTTTAATGTTTAGTTTTCAAAATATAAAATCATTCTCACTTGCTTGTTTTGTACTCCGGTGGTATGCTGAACATAATGCCATATTATGCCATGGACTAAAATACAAGGTATATTGCAATCAGTGATCGTTGATGCTAATAAACACTCTGTGTGTATGCTTATAGTCTTTATTGACGCAAATATAATAATATAAAGTCTTATTTTGTAGCCCTGAAGAACATGCTAGAGGGCTCAGTTCGACAACGGAGTACAATACTACACCTTGGTTGGTGTAAAGCTGCAGTATAGCCAGGAGAGGGCGCCAAAAGCACATAATATACTTCACATCAGCCTCCACTGCAGTGTACATGAGGTGAGTCGATCCGTAAAAATAGGACTGTAGTAACGCAGGAGGATTGTACCTTTTCAAGTCATCATCATACAGCATGCATATTTCTGTCACGCATGCCACGCTGCTGCGCCTGCTCAGTGCACCCACCACAGACTGTTCAGTGACAAATGAACCACTATCCCGTTAGAAGTAGGTAGCCCGTGTGCTCCAGTATGGACCCACTGTAGACGTCGCGGCTATTGTTGCGATTCCGCGATTTGGGTGACAACTCCCGTGGATCTAAAATTCCAGGAGCGACGGGATAATGAGAAGAGGGAATTATAATATTTATATTGCAGGGATAGCGCAGAGAGATATCCACAATAAAAGGTAAATAATCTATATATTTAATTTATTGTTTTCTCGTGTAGAATTCTCCTGCTGGCATAACGCTACGTTATAGGCTATGACAATTCGGTGAATGCCACAACACCTACTCGTGCGGTTTGGTTTAGCCTTTTGTGCGTTGCCTGTATTGCTTTTGAATAGGCTATAGTTTTGCGTCTCCACAACCTTGCAGTTAAATTCTGACAGTGATCATATAGCAAATACATTATAGGTATAGTTATAGTTACTATTTTCTTGTAACAGTCTATTTCGTCATTCTCTGCTGAAAACACCCCATTAATATAATTATAAGCTATGAATGTCATTACATTTGATCCACAACAGGCAAAATCCCCTTGATTTCAATGTAGGCTTTCTCTGTAGCATGGCGAATATGGTTATAAACAAACACCACAGTAACTTGATTTCCTGCTTAGGATAAGATTCAATAGATGATTTTGCATAGGTTGCCCAACGTGAAATACACAGGAACACTTATTTCCTTCCTTTTTTTTTGTTTTAAGTCCTGGAAAAGAGTATCTTTATTGTTTCACAATATTATATATGTGCTATCAATCGTTGTGGTCATGCACAATTAGTTATGTGTTATTTTCTTTCATGCATGTGCGTGTGTTCCTGTCCATGTTCATCTGTTCGTGACTCATTCCCTTTGTATCTATGTATGTGTGTGTGTGTGTGTCAACTTCCTCTGGACCAGATGTATAGTCAATCAGTTGGGGCACAACCGGCTACTTAAACCCCCCTCTCTGGTCTCTCTTCCGGCCTCTGCCCTGCTAACAGCAGACATTCTCAGTAACTCCATATGCCTGCTATGATTTCAGACCACTGACCACATGGCAGTTTCAGCCAGATGCTTGGAATAGTATGCAGCACATGCAAGCGCTTTATAATAGCGAGGATCACCGTCGCCTGTGTTCCCTCTTCTGAGTTTGTTGTTCTGAAAGTAAGATCAGAGGTAAAGAGGTGAAGCTGTTACTGACCATCAGTAGCCAACCATATTAATATGGATGTGTCCCAAACTGAGACTTCTGTGTCTTTGGTTAGGAGGGGTGTGTTGTCACGTTTCTTTTTACCCATTAAGAAAACCAACCAAATGTTAGGCCACACAGTGGAGGCCAGGAGGGTCAAATGTCTTTCTCCTTGTGGTCACTGATTGGACGGACATCAGTATCTGCTGACCATGAAGTTCCAGGTGGACTGTGTAGACTTCAGCCGTAGCCTTCAGTCATCTCCCCTGCTGTGTTTTATTTGTGCCAATGAGTGACCACCATCTGTCTGGCAAACATGTGCTTCATCCTCTACCTCACTGAATTATTCAGTAGGTCTAGGCTACATTCACGTTCTAAACATTCAGTCCTGTCTGTGTTACCCTAAAGCACTCTTTGAAATTGTATTTTTTAAATCATTACTGTATTTCTAATAAATCACTGTGTGTGTTTTAAATGAATGAAAATAACTCCAAAATATATTTTTTTATAATTTATTTGCCTGAACTTCATTGAAATGCTCAGTCTGATCGTGTGGGCATCAGGAAACAAATGTTAAGATATTTACATACACAGCCCTGATTGACTGATAGGATGGTCTTGAGCTCACCCCTTACCCAGATGCACAGTCATTGGTCTATATAATCAGATCACATTGTGATGTCATGATCTGGTCCAAAAGTTCCATCCCACCTGAACAGGCTGATATGCCAGGTATTTTTTAAAACTGATCTTACACAAAAAATGACATTATTATAATTTTCACAATTACAGTGTTATTTCGACCTCGTGGAAATATATAAATGGAAAATCATGTTTAACTGCACTGCCCCTTTAAGTTGGCTCCAACGGCCCAGTGTGTGTGTGTGTGTGTGTGTGTGTGTGTGTGTGTGTGTGTGTGTGTGTGTGTGTGTGTGTGTGTGTGTGTGTGTGTGTGTGTGTGTGTTTGTGCAGGGTTTTGTTCCAGCCCAGCATTGACAAACCTGATTGAAACAATTGTGATCCTCAGGTTAGACCACGGTTAGCCCAATTGGGTGTTTTAGGGCCAGGCTGGAACAAATCAAATCAAATGTTATTTGTCACATGGACCAAATACCGTGAAATGCTTACTTACAAGCCCTTAGCCAACAATGCAGTTCAAGAAATATAGTTAATAAAATATTTACTAAATAAAGTAAAGAAATATATATACTGTATGTATATAAAATAGCACAATAAATGTACGTAACAATAATATTTATTGTGCTATTTTTTATACATACAGTATATATCTATTTTTTACTTTAGTTTATTTAGTAAATATTTTAAAGTAAGTAGTCTGGGTGGCCATTTGATGAATTGTTCAGCAGACTTATGGCTTGGTGGTAGAAGCTGTTAAGGAGCCTCTTGGTACTAGACTTGGAGCTCTGTGCGGTAGCAGAGAGCGCCAAGCGTCTTTGGCGCTCTCTGCTACCGCACAGAGCGCCAAGTCTAGTACCAAGAGGCTCCTTAACAGCTTCTACCCCCAAGCCTATGACCTGGGTGACTGGAGTCTTTGACAATTTTTTGGGCCTTCCTCTGGCACCGGCCCCAGTGACGTACTCCCTGTAGCGCCTTATGGCCAGATGCCAAGGAATTGCCACAACCAGGTGGTGATGCAACCGGTCAGGATGCTGTCGATGGTGCAGCTGTATAACG
This sequence comes from Oncorhynchus keta, assembly GCF_023373465.1. Lineage (NCBI taxonomy): Eukaryota > Metazoa > Chordata > Actinopteri > Salmoniformes > Salmonidae > Oncorhynchus > Oncorhynchus keta. Next base: position 57,727,731 of record NC_068422.1, on the reverse strand, counting down.
TTTTGAGAATCTGCGGACACATGCCAAATCTTTTCAGTCTCCTTGAGGGGGAAAAGGTGTTGTCGTGCCCTCTTCACAACTGTCTTGGTGTGTCTGCACCGTGATAGTTTGTTGGGTGATGTGGACACCAAGGAACATAACCCTCGACCCGCTCCACTTCAGCCCCGATGTTAATGGGGGCCTGTTCGGGCGCTGCGTTTCCTTTCGTCCACAATCAACTCCTTTGTCTAGCTCACATTGAGAGGTTGCCTCCCCACACTGTCTCCGACCCTGTTCTAGCTGCCTGTGCCTGACTGCCGGTGCCTGACTGCCGGTGCCTGACTGCCGGTGCCTGACTGCCGGTGCTTGAGGGATGTGTGCAGGGTCTACATATGTCCAACATGTGCCCCCTCAAAATGAATACCATAAACAATACAGTTATCTTTCATTAGACTAGTGCCATGCTCCTGTTGCATGTAGTTGCAAACAGCGTCATGGAAACGTCTCCACTCGGTGGCTGAAAGCCAGTCACACAACCTAAACTAAGAGATACCATAGTGATGGAATTACATTTCCTTTTTTACCGAAGCTGCCTTTCAACCAAGTTGGAAAATAACAACTATTGGTTGTGTAATCCTGGCCTCAAGGATAGTGATGAGATGTGTCCTGCTGTGGTCCAGATTATGACTGATCTGTGGAACTAGGACACTGGTAATGATGCAGCCCAAAGAAAGTGTGGATTAACTGGGATTAGGCCCATCCCGCTGTTTTGTTTTGGAGAGCACAGTATTCACATTCTTGTACTGTAGGGATCCCACTGATGTGGTCTGTTCACATGATGGATTGAGTCAAAACCTGCGCTTGTGGTGTGTAGCACCACAGAGGCATAGGCATAAACATGCTACACTCTGCCACGTGTGAACAGGTAAAATCAGTGAGGGCAGAAAGCTTTGTAACGGGTTGGGAGGGTGGTGAAATCAACATTCACTTCTCGAACCAAAGCAAACTTCTGTAGGCCTACACTGGCCATCCATGTTCTCAAACAGGCCTACACAACGTACAGTTGAGGACCCTTGAACTGGTTGCCTTCATACTTTTTGGAGGATTAGCGTTACATCATTTCATTGTGCACAGATGTCTGTGTGTGTGAGGTAGATTCCTGTGTAGGAGGGTGAAGAGAGAGAGAGAGGGGAACGGAGCAGGAAGGTGGGGTTAGTGGTTCTAAATAAACACAGTAAAAATAACTCACGGACGCTTAATAAAGCTCAATCCACGTTTATTCACCCATTGGGTCATACAGCTGATTAAACAAAAAACGTATTCACGCAAGCACTGGTATTTAACCCTTTCTCCTATGCTGAGGCTTCTCCTACACCTCTAAACAGCCAATGTATCTCTGTTGCTAGACAGAAACTTTGTGACATCTGTCCTTCCTCACTTCATCTGACCTGACCTCGACCCCAAATTGCTCACTCCTCCTCAACTCACGGCTGTTGCCTTGCACCAGACTGTCTCTTCTCCCATAGGATCCCCGATGGCTAACAATAACATATCCTGACAGAATGTAAACGTTCTACGTTCTTCTCTCTCCCTCAGCGACGTATTTCACACTTTCACGTTTAAAAGCCAGCTCCCAACAGCAGGTGCTGTCAGCCAAACACTGGCAGGACTCTTGGTTCCCAGGGGGCTTGTAATTACAGGTCCACCGAACAGACAGACACCCTGACGTCCTCCTCACACACTGCCAACATACTGTACATCCACATGGCTCTCTGCTTCTCAAACCTGTGTTCTGTTTCCCTTCCACCCATTCAAATCTGCAAGTTTTGCTAGGTTTTTCATTATCCTCCTCAATAGACACACACAGTGGCCCACCACGTTTTAAACTATCCCACTACGGAAGGCATGTGAAGTGCATTCAGCCGTAGTGTGACACTGTGTCAACACTGGGCTGAGGAGCGAACACATGCTGGTCAGGGCTCTGTAGGCACAGTGGCAGGAGACGGTTACAGGCTTATGATCAACAATAGAGTGAATTTACCAACTGAATGGACAAATACAACATCACCTCCTCTTTTTACAGACATAGCCACCTTCTTGCTTTAAATTCATCACCCATGTGTATCCAGTAGTCAGTTAGACCGACATCTGGGCTTGGCTTGCTGGCATGCTGTAAAATGAAGAGCATGTCTGTTATATTTTTGCCAACACATTTGCCCACAACCATGCAAAACAAAGCATCTCGGATTTGACACGGTTTATTTTTTTATTTTCCTTTTCAGATATTGACATGAAGAAAGACATTGAGACGTGGATAGCAGAGGAACGCGCTGACCTCATCTTGAAATATGATACGGTGGGTGGCGTTCAACCAATACACTGTTCAGAGGGTTTTAGGATGCTGTAAACTGTTTTCAAAGCTCTAAAAGTGCCATGTGCACTTCCACCGTAGTTATTTCTCAATTACCCGATGACCAAAATAAAAGCCTCTCCAGTTAGAGAACTAGATAAGGTTTGAAAGCTCACAGACATCAGTGATTACTAAGTTCCAGTAAGAGTCATTTTAGTCACATAGCATTGCATAGCATAGCAATAGCGCTGTTTTGCCCCAGGCCTGCATTGATGTATCCATGAATAAGTTAGTCTAAGATTGGTCTGCTTATGTAGGTAGACTGCACCACCTCCATCACCTCCATAAACAAGGAAATAGATCAACCACACCAGTCAAAACCAAACAGCAGAGCTGTTGTTGTGTCCACGCGAGTGCAGTTTGTAATGCACGTCCTTGATGATCAGATGTTAATTCACTTTGGCCTGAATTTGTACTTTTAAACAAACATGCATTCCATCTTCCCGTACATGTCACGGAGTTATCCCGTCTGACTGTACCACATGTCCTCTCTGTCTGCGTGTTGTCCATCTGGTTCACACAGGAGGAAGAGTTCGCACTTCTTTGAGCGTGTTGTTAAAAAGAGTGACCGTCGCTCTAAGAGGGAGAAGAAAGAGAAGCCGAATTTGAATGTGTGTATGTGTGTTGCTAAGCAATGTGTGTGTGGGTTGATGAAGAAGCCTAATAGCATGCTTGTGGTTTGTTGTGTAACTGAAAATGATTATATAATATAATATGGAGGAGATTTAGACACACATATGCAGCTAAAACAGTGACAGTTGCCAGGCAAACACAATCATACTGTACGAGTGATTACATAGGCCTATATGTGCATGTATGTTGTTAATTCTATAAAACCTATAGAAGTATACGTTATAAAATGATAGATTATGCAGTCTGTTTAGTACAAAGTGGAGGTCATGACCTTCAAGCGATCCAAATTACCCTAGCAATATCTGTCTGACAGTGTCCCCTCTTTGAATGTGTGTCAGCAGACACACTGACACTGGAAAGTGCAAGAGGGAGGGAGAGCGAGGGAGGGAGAACTACAGCGAATGAGATAGAGTTGACACTCGAAATAGCAAGAGAGAGCGAGTAGGAATGAGACAGAGTTAAATTTAGCTCACAGGCAACAAGACATGAGAACATACTGTACATAGGATCTGCATTTGAGCCAGTTTGCTACAGAAGGAAAATAATCCTGCAGCCACAAAAAATGTATAAGTCTAATTACGTCTAATTATGTTGGTAACAATCCAGGCACCCCACTCCACTCCATGAACAAACTTAGCCATGGTTTATTGGCCATATACCACACCCCCTCATGCCTTATTGCTTAATTATACAATGGGTGGGTGTAATCTTGAATGCTGATTGATTAAAACTGCATTCCAGCCGGTGTCTATTCCATAAGTTAAATCTATGACTTTAAAATGCCTATTTACTCTGTTCCATCTGACTGCACAATCCACTGTCTAATCAGCCCAGCCAGGCAATTTATAAACTTTATCTCCACTATAAAAAAAAACATGTAGACTTTATCTTACATTTCTTTTAGACTAACATTTATTTTTCAACAGAAGAGATTTGTATAAACCTCGCTGTCTGTCTCTCTGACATTTGCAACATTGTTTCAGTATTCACGTTCGATCTCCAGCTGTCGCATAGTAATGAACGTGTCAGGAGTTGGAAGTCTGGATGAGACAGACACAGGCAGCTTTTCTCATCCAGTCGAAATCATGAATCAGCATTAGTCTTATGGATATATGTATACAAATAAATATAAATGAAAAACCAGTCAAATGAAACAATAACAGCTAGTTTGCAGTATTTTTCCAGTTTCAGTATGAAGTGATTGTGTTAGCTGTGTTGTTGGCTAGCTCCTCTGAACAGCAGTGTCCTGACGAGAGAGCACATTTTCTATGCCAGGTGAAATTGCGCCTCATTAGCTCATTGTTATGGATGTATCCAAATAAATGTCACTAGAAAACAGCTTGAACAAAATGTAAATAAAATAAAATGTTATTGGTCACATACACATATTTAGCAAATGTTATTGTGAGTGTAGCGAAATGCTTGTGTTCATAGCTCCAGCAGTGCAGTAGTTTCTATCAATTCATCACATCTGTTGCAAAGGGGTAAGGATGTTAGGGACAATATAGGATGAATCACAATATTTGTTTGCTAAAATAATAATTGCTTGAGAAAAATGTTATGCAATGGCAATCCTGGTTATAGGTAACAATCCTTTGCACAAAATGCTGACATTATTACGCATATTCATTGTAAATGATGGAAATTAAAGATACACAAGATATTTGAATATATATATTTTTCCGTAATAGCTATATATATAAAGCAAATTGAGGGGAGAGCGATCTGTGAGTGGCACTGTGTGCTCTTTTCGAATGATGGGTCCTGGCTTATCAGGGGCCTAGGGATCCGGGGGACGGGGATGGTCTGCCGGTCACTGGGATGACAACCCAACTCGGTAGTGTTAAGAGTAAATGAGTGAAGAGGTGTGGAGTCAGGCGCAGAGAGCAAAGGATGTGGGAAAAACAACACGCTTTAATGTCCTGGAAACATAACATGAACAAAAGTGGAAACACAAATGAACAGAAATATAAACGGACAGCGTGAAACCCAAAATGCCAACAAAAATACACTCAAACAAGGAAACAGGAGAACAAGCCCGCATGAAACAGAAGCGGGCTGAACAGACTATATATAATCCTATCCTAACAACCAAACTAGAAACAGGTGCTACCAATTAGACAAAACTAAACGAACACAGAACAACGGATCGGCGATAGCTAGTAGACCGGCGACGACGACCGCCGGCGCCACCCGAACAAGAAGGGGAGTCACCTTCGGTAATATTCGTGACAGTACCCCCTCCTGACGCGCAGCTCCCGCAGCACGCCGACGCCGGCCTCGGGGACGACCCGGAGGCCGAGGCGCTGGGCGATCCGGACGGAGGCGATGGAATTCACTCAACATAGATGGGTCTAGAATATCCCTCACCGGAACCCAGCACCTCTCCTCCGGACCGTACCCCTCCCAGTCAACGAGGTACTGCAAGCCTCTCACCCGGTGTCTCGAGTCCAGAATAGCTCGTATCTTGTACGCCGCGGACCCCTCGATGTCCAGAGTGGGCGGAGGAACCTCCGGTACCTCATCTTCCTGCATGGGACCAGCTCCCACCGGCCTGATAAGAGACACATGAAATGAGGGTTAATACGATAATACGAAGGAAGTAATAATCGATAACAAACCTCATTTATTCTCCTCAGGACTTTAAATGGCCCTATACACTGCGGACCCAGCTACCGGCAGGGCAAGCGGAGAGGCAGGTTTCGGGTCGAGAGCCAGGCCCTGTCCCCAGGTGCAAACACGGGGGGCCTCACTGCGGTGACGGTCAGCGCTCTTCTTCTGCCTTATACTCGCTTGGCGTAATGACTCTTGGACCGCCCTCCAGGTCTCCTTAGAGCGCTGTACCCACTCCTCCACCGCAGGAGCCTCAGTCTGGCTCTGATGCCACGGTGCCAGGACCGGCTGGTACCCCAACACGCACTCAAATGGTGACATGTTGGTAGAGGAGTGGCTTAGTGAATTCTGGGCTATTTCTGCCCAGGGAATATATCTCGCCCACTCCCCTGGCCGGTCCTGGCAATACGACCGCAGAAACTGACCCACCTCCTGGTTAACTCTCTCCACCTGACCATTACTCTCCGGGTGATACCCTGAGGTCAGACTGACCGAGACCCCCAGACGTTCCATAAATGCCCTCCAAACACGGGAGATAAATTGTGGGCCCCGATCAGAAACTATATCCTCGGGCACCCCGTAGTGCCGGAATACATGGGTGAAAAGAGCTTCCGCAGTCTGTAGGGCCGTAGGGAGACTGGGCAATGGGATAAGACGGCAGGACTTAGAGAACCGATCCACAACGACCAGGATAGTAGTGTTACCCTGAGAGGGGGAGGTCAGTAAGAAAATCCACCGAAAGATGGGTCCACGGCCGTTGTGGAACGGGAAGTGGTTGTAATTTACCTCTTGGCAGGTGTCTAGGAGCCTTACTCTGGGCGCACACCGAACAGGAGGAAACATAGAATCGCACATCCCTCCTCAAAGTGGGACACCAGCACTTCCTCTCAAGACCTCTCACTGTCCTATAAATACCTGGGTGGCCCAACGAGGGTAGACAATGAGCCCATCGAATCAATTGATCACGGACAGCCAGCGGCACGTACCTACGACCCTCCGGACACTGGGGAGGCGCAGGTTCCCCCTTAGCGCCCGCTCGATGTCCGCGTCCACATCCCATACTACCGCTGCCACCAGCTTAGCTGCCGGAATGATGGGAGTAGGATCGATGGACCTGTCCTCAGTGTCATAGAGTCTTGACAGCGCGTCAGCCTTAGTGTTGAGGGAACCTGGTCTATACGAGATAGTGAAACGAAATCTGGTGAAAAACATGGCCCACCTTGCCTGACGAGGATTCAGTCTCTAGCTGATCGGATATACTCCAAGTTACGATGGTCAGTCCAGATAAGGAAAGGGTGCTTAGCCCCCTCAAGCCAGTTTCTCCACACCTTCAGGGCCTTAACCATAGCCAACAACTCCCAATCCCCCACATCATAATTCCGCTCCGCTGGCCCGAGTTTCTTATAAAAAAAGGCACAGGGGCGGAGCTTCGGTGGCACACCCGAACGCTGTGAGAGCACCGCTCCAACCCCAGCCTCGGATGCGTCCACCTCTACTATAAACGCCAAAGAAGGGTCCGGATGTGCCAACACCGGCGCCTCAGTAAACATCGCCTTCAACTTATGAAAAGCTCCGTTCGCCTCTGCTGACCACTGCAAACGCACCGGCCCCCCTTCAGCAGTGAGGTAATAGGGGCAGCTACCTGACCAAAACCCGGATAAACCTCCGGTAGTAATTGGCAAATCCCAACAACCGCTGCACCTCCTTTACCGTAGTCGGAGTCGGCCAATTACGCACGGCCTTAACGCGGTCACCCTCCATTACCAAACCAGAGCTGGAAATGCGATAACCCAGGAAGGAAACTGATTGTTTGGAAAACTCACATTTCTCTGCCTTCACATACAGGTCATGCTCCAGCAGTCGTCTAAGAACCTTGCGCACAAGAGATACATGCGCAGTGCGTGTAGCGGAGTAGATCAAAATATCGTCAATATACACCACTACACCCTGTCCGTGCAGGTCTCTGAGTATTTCATCCACGAAGGATTGAAATATAGCTGGAGCATTCTTTAAACCGTATGGCATGACGAGGTACTCATAATGGCCCGACGTAGTGCTAAATGCAGTTTTCCACTCATCTCCCTCCCGAATATGCACCAAATTATAAGCACTCCTGAGATCCAGTTTAGTGAAGAACTGCGCTCCGTGAAAGATTCCACTACTGTAGAAATGAGAGGTAGTGGGTAACTAAAACCCACTGTGATGGAATTTAGACCTCTATAATCAATACACGGACGCAAACCACCATCTTTTTCTTCACAAAAAAGAAACTCGAAGAGACAGGTGACATGGAGGGCTGAATGTACCCTGTCCCAGAGCCTCGGTGATATAAGTTTCCATAGCCACCTTCTCCTCCTGTGACAAAGGATACACATGACTCCTGGGGAGTGCAGCGTTAACCTGGAGATGTATCACGCAATCCCCCTGCCTATGGGGTGGTAATTGGGTCGCTTTCTTTTTACTGTAAACGATAGCCAAATCGTCATACTCAGCTGGAATGCGCACGGTGGAAACCTGGTCTGGACTCTCCACCGTTGTAGCACCGATGGAAACCCCTACACACCTGCCTGAACACTCACCAGACCACCCCTGTAGAGTTCCCTGTTTCCACGAAATCGTAGGATTATGAATAGCTAGCCAGGGAATCCCCAGAACAACTGGAAACGCAGGTGAATCGATAAGGAACAAACTAATTCGCTCCTTGTGATTCCCCTGCGTAATCATCTCCAACGAAAATGTGGCTCTCTTCACCAGCCCTGACCCTAATGGTCGACTATCTAAAGAGTGCATGGTAAAAGGGGTCTACCTTTACTAACGGAATCCTCAACCTCTGAGCGAGTCCGCAATCTATAAAGTTTCCAGCTGCGCCTGAATCTACCAGTGCCTTATGCTGGAGAGAAGGAGAATAATTAAGGAAACAAATTAATAGGAACATGTGACCAACAGGAAACTCTGGGAGAGTGTGGTGCTTACTCACCTGGGGTGACCGATGAGTGTTCTGCCTGCCCTCATGATTCCCAGATGAATTCCTCCAGCACCGACCAGATGTGTGCCCTCTCCGGCCACAACTGGTACAGGAGGAGCTTCCTCCTCCGATCTCCCTTGATGCGGTCCCTCCTAGCTCCATCGGGATAGGGGCAGGAGGATCAGGAGGTAGAACTGACAGGACCCTTTCAGAACGTCCACGACTAGCTAGCAGATGGTCCAACCGGATCGACAGGTCTATCAGTCCATCCAGGCCAAGTGTAGTATCCCGACAGGCCAACTCCCTACGGACGTCCTCTCTCAGGCTACACCTGTAATGGTCTATCAGGGCCCTGTCGTTCCACCCTGCTCCCGCAGCCAAGGTCCTGAACTCCAGCGCGAAGTCCTGCGCGCTCCTCGTCCCCTGTCTAAGATGGAACAATCTCTCACCCGCCGCTCGACCCTCTGGAGGGTGATCGAACACGGCCCTGAAACGGCGGATGAACTCCGGGTAGTTGTCCTTCGCCGAGTCGGGCCCGTTCCAGACCGCATTAGCCCACTCCAGGGCTCTACCCAATTTGTAAGTCGCTCTGGATAAGAGTGTCTGCTAAATTACTTAAATGTAAATGTTAAATGTACCGGTCAGGCAGGTGATGAGGACCCCTACTCTCTCCTCCTCCGAGGGTGCCGGCCGAACGGTGGCCAGGTAGAGGTCTAATTGCAGCAGGAATCCCTGGCATCCCGTCGCTGCTCCATCGTAATTCCTCGGAGGCGTCATGTGCAGAGCGCTGGAACCGGATCAGATGGGGGAGATGGTAGAGTTGCTGGTAAGAGGGTCGGTGGGGTACATTTACATATTACATTTAAGTCATTTAGCAGACGCTCTTATCCAGCGACTTACAAATTGGTGCATTCACCTTATGACATCCAGTGGAACAGCCACTTTACAATAGTGCATCTAAATCTTTTAAGGGGGGTGAGAAGGATTACTTTATCCTATCCTAGGTATTCCTTAAAGAGGTGGGGTTTCAGGTGTCTCCGGAAGGTGGTGATTGACTCCGCTGTCCTGGCGTCGTGAGGGAGTTTGTTCCACCATTGGGGGCCAGAGCAGCGAACAGTTTTGACTGGGCTGAGCGGGAACTGTACTTCCTCAGTGGTAGGGAGGCGAGCAGGCCAGAGGTGGATGAACGCAGTGCCCTTGTTTGGGTGTAGGGCCTGATCAGAGCCTGGAGGTACTGAGGTGCCTTTCCCCTCACAGCTCCGTGAGGCAAGCACCATGGTCTTGTAGCGGATGCGAGCTTCAACTGGAAGCCAGTGGAGAGAGCGGAGGAGCGGGGTGACGTGAGAGAACTTGGGAAGGTTGAACACCAGACGGGCTGCGGCGTTCTGGATGAGTTGTAGGGGTTTAATGGCACAGGCAGGGAGCCCAGCCAACAGCGAGTTGCAGTAATCCAGACGGGAGATGACAAGTGCCTGGATTAGGACCTGCGCCGCTTCCTGTGTGAGGCAGGGTCGTACTCTGCGGATGTTGTAGAGCATGAACCTACAGGAACGGGCCACCGCCTTGATGTTAGTTGAGAACGACAGGGTGTTGTCCAGGATCACGCCAAGGTTCTTAGCGCTCTGGGAGGAGGACACAATGGAGTTGTCAACCGTGATGGTGAGATCATGGAACGGGCAGTCCTTCCCGGGAGGAAGAGCAGCTCCGTCTTGCCGAGGTTCAGCTTGAGGTGGTGATCCGTCATCCACACTGATATGTCTGCCAGACATGCAGACATGCAGACATGCAGTCGTAGAAACCATTCCTCTCCCAACGATCCATCCTCTCCATCATCTGTTCTATTGCTGATCCTAAGCGATGGAGGATGGACGTGTGATGTTGAACTCGCTCCTCCATAGTGGGAAGAGGAGTGGTCGCTGCTCCTGCTGACTCCATAGTAAGGTGCGGGCTTCTGTTAAGAGTAAATGAGTGAAGAGGTGTGGAGTCAGGCGCAGAGTGCAAAGGATGTGGGAAAAACAACACGCTTTAATGTCCTGGAAACATAACATGAACAAAAGTGGAAACACAAATGAACAGAAATATAAACGGACAGCGTGAAGCCCAAAATGCCAACAAAAATACACTCAAACAAGGAAACAGGAGAACAAGCCCGCACGAAACAGAAGCGGGCTGAACAGACTATATATAATCCTATCCTAACAACCAAACTAGAAACAGGTGCTACCAATTAGACAAAACTAAACAAACACAGAACAACGGATCGGCGATAGCTAGTAGACCGGCGACGACGACCGCCCCGGCGCCACCTGAACAAGAAGGGGAGTCACCTTCGGTAATATTCGTGACAGGTAGGGGCTTTGGCGGGTGGAGTAGTGGAGAACAATTGGAGGGTTACTTAGTAGCAATGTAAATATCATGGTACAGCCACTCAATCACTATGGTACTTTTTAATACATTGAATAAATATATATATATTTAACCTTTATTTAACTAAGCAAGTCAGTTAAGAACAAATTCTTATTTACAATGACGGCCAAACCCGGATAACGCTAGGCCAATTGTGCGCCGCCCAATCACGGCCAGATGTGATGCAGCCAGGATTCGGGACCAGGGACTGCAGTGACGCCTCTTGCACTGAGATGTGTACACGAAAAGTGTTGATGATGAATAGATGTGAAACTTGTATCTCATTATGGTGAAATTTTGAAATAAGTAGGGCCAGTTAGAATTGTAATGGCTTAGCAGATAATAAGAAAAGAAGAACAATATTTACCAGGCTCAAAGAGAGGGAATATGAAGTCATTCAACATTTTAGATGAAGGTGAGTGGAAAATGGACTGGGGAGGGTGAAATACAGTTGTACGTTTGCATACACTTACGTTGGAGTCATTAACATTTGTTTTTCAACCACTCCATAAATCCATTGTTAACAAACTATAGTTTTGGCAAGTCGGTAAGGACATCTACTTTGTGCAGGACACAAGTAATCTTTCCAACAATTGTTTACAGACAGAATATTTCACTTATAACTCACTGTATCACAATTCTAGTGGGTCAGAAGTTTACATACACTATGTTGAATGTGCCTTTAAACAGCTTGGAAAATTACATAAAATGATGTCATGACTTTATAAGCTTCCAATAGGCTAATTGAACAAATTTGAGTCAATTGGAGGTGTAACTGTGGATGTATTTCAAGGTCTACCTTTAAACTCAGTGCCTCTTTGCTTGACATCGTGGGAAAATCAAAAGAAATCAGCCAAGACCTCAGAAAAAAAATTGTAGACCTGGTTCTACCTTGGGAGTAGTGAAACGAGTCCTATAACGACATAACCTGAAAGGCTGCTCAGCAAGGAAGAAGCCACTGCTCCAAAACCTCCATAAAACTGCCAGACTACGGTTTGCAACTGCACATGGGGGCAGAGATCGTACTTTTTGGAGAAATGCCCTCTGGTCTGATGAAACAAAAAATAGAACTGTTTGGCCATAATGACCATTGTTATGTTTGGAGGAAAAAGGTGGAGGCTTGCGAGCCGAAAAACACCATCCCAACAGTGAAGCACGGAGGTGGCAGCATCATGTTGTGGGGATGCTTTGCTGCAGGAGGGACTGGTGCATTTCACAAAATAGATGGCATCGTGAGAAGGAAAATTATGTGGATATATTGAAGCAACATCCCAAGACAGTCACAAAGTTAAATTTTGCACGCCCAATTTTTCAGTATCCAATAAATGTCGTTCCACTTCATGATTGTGTCCCACTTGTTGTTGATTCTTCACAAAAAAATACAGTTTTATATCTTTATGTTTGAAGCCTGAAATGTGGCAAAAGGTCGCAAAGTTCAAGGGGGCCGAATACTTTCGCAAGGCACTGTATCTTTGTTTTCTTTATTATTTTGGTTAAGTCAGGGTGTGACGAGGGTGGTATGTATGTTTTTTGACTTGTCTAGGTTTTTTTGTATATCTATGGGGTTGTGGTTTGTCTAGGTAAATGTAGGTCTATGGTGGCCTGAATTGGTTCCCAATCAGAGGCAGCTGTTTATCGTTGTCTCTGATTGGGGATCCTATTTAGGTTGCCATTTTCCATTTTGGTTTTGTGGGTTATTGTCTATGTGTAGTTGCATGTCAGCACTTGGTTTATCATAGCAGCACATTTTGTTAGTTTGTTTAGTGTTTTTCGTTGAAATAAAGAAGAATGTATTCTTATCACGCTGTGCCTGCGGCGACGCTGCGGTCTCATCATTACGACGAACGTGACAACTCATCTCTAAAACAAAAGCAATTTAGGTCAAAGGAGTCCATACTAACAAAGGATATAGAAGGTCTAACAGAACAGATAGATAGCAATAAAGAAAATACCATATAAGCATAAGTTAGAGGAAAAACAAAAAGAAATGGAGGAACTTATTCAAGAAAGTTAAAGTGGAATATATTATATTAATAAAGCAAACTGGATGGAATATGTGGAAAAATGCACCAAATTCTTTTAAAATCTTCAACATAGAAATGCTACCAGAAATAATTGACTGAAACTTGTTACAAATGACGGAGTTACCCATGATTCACCAAATTATATTTTGAAAGAGGAAGCAAAGTACTTTAAGTGTATGTTTTCGTTTCAGTCTCCTCCATCTCCTCTCACCAAAGCTAATTGTATGGATTGTTTTTTTTAAATAATGTAACATTAACAGCCGTACAGAAATACTTGTGATGGTGAAATGAAAGTGGAGGAACTTCTTGATGCAATTAAAGCCTTTAAGTCCGGGAAAACTCCAGGGCTGGATGGCATAACAGTTGAGGTAAACCAAACCTTTGTTGATATACTCAGAGGACTGTTATTAGCATGTTTTAATCACTCCTATATAAATGGTAGATTATCAGACACTCACCAAGAATGTCTGATTTCATTATTACTGAAACAGGATACAAGTGGGAAATATAAAGATCCAGTCCGTTTAAAAAAATTGGAGGCCCCCCTTACACTTCAGTGTTGTGGTGCAAAAAAATCTAGCAAAATGTATAGCGCATAGAATTGAAAAGGAATTGTCAGACATTATTAATTCTAATTAGACAGGTTGTTTACATGGGTGATACATTGGAGATAATATAAGGCAAGTACTGGAAACAATAGAACACTCTGAAAAATTTGGAAACCAGGCTATTTATAGCAGACTTTGAAAAGTATTTTAATAAAGTACGACTAGTGTCACGCCTTGGTCTTAGTATTTTGTGTTTTCTTTATTTATTTGGTCAGGCCAGGGTGTGACATGGGTTTATTTTGTGGTGTGTTTTTGTATTGGGGTTTTAGTAGGTACTGGGATTGTGGCTGAGTAGGGTTGTCTAGGAAAGTCTATGGTTGCCTGAGGCGGTTCTTAATCAGAGGCAGGTGATTATCATTGTCTCTGATTGGGAACCATATTTAGGCAGCCATATTCTTTGAGTGTTTCATGGGTGATTGTTCCTGTCTCTGTGTTAGTTGTCACCAGATAGGCTGTATAGGTTTTCGCATTCCGTTTGTTGTTTTTGTGTTGTTCGTGTTTTTTCTTCATTAAAGATGTATCGAACTAACCACGCTGCATTTTGGTCCGACTCTCCTTCAACGGAAGAAAACCGTAACAACTAGAGTTTATATACACTGCTCAAAAAAATAAAGGGAACACTTAAACAACACAATGTAACTCCAAGTCAATCACACTTCTGTGAAATAAAACTGGCATTTCTATGGGTGGCCGCACAGCCCTCCATATGCTCGCCAGAGGTAAACTGACTGCCATTAGGTACCGAGATGAGATCCTCAGACCCCTTGTGAGACCCCTTGTTGGCCCTGGGTTCCTCAGACCCCTTGTTGGACCTGGGTTCCTCCTAATGCAAGACAATGCTAGACCTCATGTGGCTGGAGTGTGTCAGCAGTTCTTGCAAGAGGAAGGCATTGATGCTATGGACTGGCCCGCCCGTTCCCCAGACCTGAATCCAATTGAGCACATCTGGGACATCATGTTTCCCTCCATCCACCAACACCACGTTGCACCACAGACGGTCCAGGAGTTGGCGGATGCTTTAGTCCAGGTCTGGGGGGAGATCCCTCAGGAGACCATCCGCCACCTCTTCAGGAGCATGCCCAGGCGTTGTAGGGAGGTCATACAGGCACGTGGAGGCCACACACACTACTGGGAGGTCAGGGAGGTCATACAGGCAAGTGGAGGCCACACACACTACGGAGCCTCATTTTGAATTGTTTTAAGGACATTACATCAAAGTTGGATCAACCTGTAGTGTGGTTTTCCACTTTAATTTTGAGTGTGACTCCAAATCCAGACCTCCATGGGTTGATAAATTTGATTTCCATTGATCATTTTTGTGTGATTTTGTTGTCAGCATATTCAACTATGTAAAGAAAAAAGTACTTAATAAGAATATTTCATTCATCCAGATCTAGGATGTGTTATTTTAGTGTTCCCTTAATTTTTTTGAGCAGTGTATAAATGCCTGGACCATTTACATTTTGGAGAATCTCTTATAAAATGGTTTAAAATTATGTATAAAAAATATTTACCAAATAAACTAAAGTAAATAATTAGAAAAAGTAACACAATAATATAACAATAACGAATCTATAACAGGGGTTACCGGTACCGAGTGTGCGGGAGGGGGGGGTACAGGTTAGTTGAGGTAATTTGTAAATGTAGGTAGGATTGAAGTGACTATAAATAGATTATAAACAGCGAGTAGCAGCAGTGTACATAACAAATGGAGGGGAGGGAGGGAGCAGTCAATGTAAATAGTCCAGTGGACATTTGATTAATTATTCAGCAGTCTTATGGTTTGGGGGTAGAAGCTATTAATGAGCCTTTTGGTCCTAGACTTGGCGCTCCGGTCCCACTTGCCATGCGGTAGCAGAGAAAACAGTTTATGACTTGGGTGACTGGAGTCTCTGACAATTTTGTGGGCTTTCCTCTGACTCCGCCTATTATATAGGTCCCGGATAGCAGGAAGCTTGGCCCCAATGATGTACTGGGCCATACGCACTACCCTCTGTAGCGCCTTATGGTCAGATGCATAGCAGTTACCATACCCGGCAGTGATGCATCCGGTCAGGATGCTCTCGATGGTGTAGCTGTAGAACCTTTTGAGGATCTGGGGACCCATGCAAAATCTTTTCAGTCTCCTGAGGTGGAAAATGTTTTTGTGCCCTCTTCACAATTTTCTTGGTATGTTTGGACCATGATAGTTCATTGATGATGTGGAAACCAAGGAACTTGAAACTCTCGACCCGCTCCACTACAGCCCCGTCGATGGTAATAGGGGGCTGTTCGGCCCTCCTTTTCCTGTAGTCCACGTTCTTGCTCACATTGAGGGAGAGGTTGTTGTCCTGGCACCACATTGACAGTTCTCTGAACTCTTCCCTATAGGATGTCTCATCGTTGTCGGTGATCACACTGTTGTGTTGTCAACAAGCTTGATGGTGTTGGAGTTGTGTTTGGCCATGCAGTCGTGGGTGAACAGGGAGTACAGGAGGGGACTAAGTACACACCCCTGAGGGGCGCCAGTTTTGAGGATCAGCGTGGCAGACGTACTGTTGCCTATCCTTACCACCTGGGGTGCGGCCATCAGAAAGTCCAGGATCCAGTTGAAGAGGGAGGTGTTTAGTCCCAGGGTTCTTAGCTTAGTGATGAGCTTTGTGGGCACTATGGTGTTGAACGCTGAGCTGTAGTCAATGAACAGCATTCTCACATAGGTGTTCCTTTTGTCCAGGTGGGAAAGGGCAGTGTGGAGTCAGATTGAGATTTGTTGATCTGTTGGGGAAGTATGCAAATTGGAGTGGGTCTAGGGTTTCTGGGAGGATGCTGTTGATGTGAGCCATGACCAGCTTTTCAAAGCACTTAATGTCTTCCGACGTGAGTTTACTTATTTGCTTATGGTCTTGCCAACACCTAGCAAACAGATTTTAAATGATATGACAAAAAAATATTCCATTTTATTTGGAACGGCAAGCCAGATAAAATTAAACTATAATGAATATTAATTCGGAGGGCAGAAATTATTAAATTTTAAAGCATTTAGACCTCTCACGAAAGGCTTCAGTCATACAAAAGTTATATTTAAATCCGAACTGGTTCTTTATCAAATCAGTAAGAATATCTCCACCTATGTTCAAGAAAGGCCTTTTTTCCCTTTATTCAGATTGCAACTTCTCACTTTCAGTTATAAGGAAAACATCTCCCAATTATCGCTATTTTTAAAACGAGCCATAGAAAGTTGGTTGCATCCACCAGAAAAGACAGAACAAATAATACAACAAATACTGTGGTTAAACTGAAATATACTAATTGATTAAAAAAAAACATAATTTAAAAAGAAAATGTTTAAAAAGGTATAATCTTTGTTAATGACATCATAAAAACGACTGGTGGACTAATGTCATACATGCAGCTAACTAAAACATATGGAAATCTCTGCTTTACCAAAAATTACAACCAATTAATTGCAGCATTACTGCAAAAATGTAGCACCTGACCACATGACTGAACAGTAGTCCAGTTGCGACGAAACTAGGGCCTGTAGGACCTGCCTTGTTGATAGTGCTGTTAAGAACAGAGCAACACTTTATCATGGATAGACTTCTTCCCATTTTAGCTACTGTATCAACATGTTTTGACCATGACAGTTTAAAATCCAGGGTTTTGCCAAGCAGTTTAGTCACCTGAATTTGCTAAATTTCCACATGATTTATTACAGGATTTAGTTGAGGTTTAGGGTTTAGTGAATGATGTGTCCCAAAAACAATTATTTTAGTTTTGGAAATATTTAGAACTAACTTATTCCTTGTCACACATTCTGAAACTACCTGCAGCTCTTTGTTGAGTGTTAGTCATTTCAGTTGCTGTAGTAGTTGATGTCTATAGTGTTGAGACATCACACACATAGACACATTGGCTTTAATCAAAGTAAAGATTGAAAAAAGTAAGGGGCCTAGACAGCTGCCCTAGGGAATTCCTTATTCTACCTGGATTATGTTGGAGAGGCTTCCATTAAATAACACCCTCTGTGTTCTGTTAGACAGTTAACTCTTTATTCACAATATAGCAGGGGGATGTAAAACCGTAACATACTTTTTTCAGCAGCAGACTGATTGATAATGTTAAAAGCTGCACTGAAGTCAAACAAAACCTTTTGATCATCATTTGTGTAAGTGCTGTGCTTGTTGAATGTCCTTCCTTATAAGTGTGCTGAAAGTCTGGTGTCAATTTGTTTTCTGTAAAATAGCATTGTATCTGGTTACACATTTTTTTTAAAGGTTACTATGTTTACCAACGGGCTGATTGGTCGGCTATTTGAGCTAGTGAAGTGGGCTTTACTATTCTTGGCTCGTGGAATTACTTTTGCTTCCCTCGAGCCCTGAGGGCACACACTTTCTAGTAGGCTAGATTGAAGATGTGGCAATATTGTCTGCTATTATCCCCAGTAATTATCCATCCAAGTTGTCAGACCCCAGTGGCTTGTCATTGTTAATAGGCAACAATCCTTTTTTTTACCTCTTTCACGCTCACTTTATGTAATAAAAAATTACAACACTTGTCTTTCAGAATTTGGTCTGTTATACTTGGATGTGTAGTGTCGGAAGTTGTTGCTGGCATGTCATGCCTAAGTTTGCTCATCTTGCCTATGAAAATATCATTAAAGTGTTGGCAATATCAGTGTGTTGTGATGAATGAGTCATCTGATTCAATGAATGATGGAGCTGAGTTTGCCTTTTTGCCCCAAATTCCATTTAAGGTGCTCCAAAGCTTTTTACTATCATTATTTATATCATTATCACTTTCCTTCATAGAATAGTTTCTTCTTATTTTAGTCACTAATTTCTCAATTTGCAGTATGTATGCCAATCGGTTGTGCCTCCAGACTTATTTGCCATACCTTTTGCCTCATTCCTCTCAATCAAACCATTTTTAATTCCTCATCAATCCAAGGGGATTTATCAGTTTTTACAGTCATTTTCTTAATGGGTGCATGCTTATTAATAACTGGAATAAGCATTTCATAAATGTATGACCTCTTATACACTGTATTAGGCCCATCTTCTGGAACTTTGGTTTTCCTAGATATGGCTACTATATTATGATCACTACATCCAATAGCTTTGTATACTGCTTTAAATTACATTTATACAGCATTAGTAAAGATGTGATCAATACATGTTGATGATTTCAATCCTGTGCTGTTTGTAACTACCCTGGTAGGTTGACTGATAATCTGAGCCAGGTTGCAGGCACTGGTTACAGTTTTAAGATTTTTCTTGAGTGGGTAGCTTGATGAAAGCCAGTCAATAATGGAATCTCCCAGAAAATATATCTCTCTGTTGATATC
This sequence comes from Oncorhynchus keta, assembly GCF_023373465.1. Lineage (NCBI taxonomy): Eukaryota > Metazoa > Chordata > Actinopteri > Salmoniformes > Salmonidae > Oncorhynchus > Oncorhynchus keta. Next base: position 57,708,767 of record NC_068422.1, on the reverse strand, counting down.
ACATACAATATCAAGCATTTCACACATATTATCCAGATACTGACTTTTAGAGCTTGGTGATCAATAGCAGCTTTCCACAATAATGGGCTTTACGTGAGGCATTTTACTTTAGTATTTAACCTGAGAGACTCTAAGCTTTACAGGAATGTGGTTCTGAATATAGACTGCAACACCACCCCCATTGGCATTTCTGTCTTTTCTGTAGATGTTATAACCATGTATTGCTACCACTGTATCATCAAAGTTATTATCTAAGTGAGTTTGGAGATCAGATCAGTCAGAATATGAACGTCATCTGTTACTAGCACGTTATTGACATCAGGAACCTTGTTTCTGAGGCTACATATGTTAATGTGGCTATTCTTAGCACTTTTATAGGATACTTGATAGTTTTTATTGCTTTATTTGGAAGCTTATTAGAAGTAGACATGCTCATGTTATTTATATTTGAGCTGATGGTGCAGGGTGAGCTGTACACAGTGAACTTCCTACTAGGGCACACCGCCTCAGTACTAACAGCATAACTGTAGTTCATAGGCACATGATTACTGCATACAATATATGTAGGATCATCAGAGGCATTCAGGGCAGTTAGGGAGACATGAAGTAAGTTACTTACATTTGCTGCAGCATTATGACAACTCAGCGACACAGTGGTAGCGATTGAGCTGGTCTTGGGTCTTTGATAAGTCATTGTCTCAATGCAGCCTTGAAATGCATGGACAGAGTCCAGGAGCCAATATGATTATTTTTATAGTCCCGTACTCCTTCAAACATTCAGAGTGGCATGCCAGAGTGGCATCCTGCTTTCTCCTAGAAGAGAAAGAAAAAGTAAACGAGCGTGGATTCTAGTTTCGGTACTAGTTTGCTAAGAGTAGCCAATTCTCTCCTGTCTTCCTCTGCAAGCAAACAGTTGCTACATTGAAAGTATGGGTGGTCCACATTGTCCCTTAAAAAATTGTCAGACTGGCCGGTACTCTGATGGTGTTGTTGATTGCAGAAACAGTCATGGGTCCACCAGGCCAGACCTAGGTACACTGCCGTTCAAATGTTTGGGGTCACTTAGAAATGTCCTTGTTTTCCATGAAAACATACATGAAATGAGATGCAAGATTAATAGGAAATATAGTCAAGATGTTGACAAGGGTTATAAATAATGATTTTTAATTAAATAAGAATTGTGTCCTTCAAAACTTTGCTTTCGTCAAATAATCTTTCATTTGCAGCAATTACATTTGGCATTCTAGTTGTCAATTTGTTGAGGTAATGTGTAGATATTTCACCCCATGCTTCCCGAAGCAAGTTGGATTGTCTTGATGGGCACTTCTTACGTACCATTCGGTCAAGCTACTCCCACAACAGCTCAGTAGGGTTGAGATCCGGTGACTGTGCTGGCCACTCCATTATAGACAGAATACCAGCTGACTGCTTCTTCCCTAAATAGTTATTGCATAGTTTGGAGCTGTGCTTTGGGCCATTGTCCTGTTGTTGGAGGAAATTGGCTCCAATTAAGCGCCGTCCACAGGGTATGGCATGGCGTTGCAAAATGGAGTGAGAGCCTTCCTTCTTTATGATCCCTTTTACCCTGTACAAATCTCCCACTTTACCACCACCAAAGTACCCCAGACATCACATTGCCTCCACCATGCTTGACAGATGGCGTCAAGCAATCCTCCAGCATATTTTCATTTTTTCTGCGTCTCACGAATGTTCTTCTTTGTGATCCGAACACCTGAAACTTAGATTTATCTGTCCATAACACTTTTTTCCAATCTTCCTCTGTCCAGTGTCTGTGTTATTTTGCCCATATTTGTCTTTTTATTGGCCAGTCTGAAATATGGCTTTTTCTTTGCAACTCTGCCTAGAAGGCCAGCATCCCGGAGTCACCTCTTCACTGTTGATGTTGAGACTGATGTTTTGTGGGTACTATTTAATGAAGCTGCCAGTGAGGCATCTGTTTCTCAAACTAGACACTTGTACGTGTCCTCTTGCTCATTTGTGCACCGGGGCCTCCCACTTCTCTTTCCATTCTGGTTCGTGCGGAGTTTGCGCTGTTCTGTGAAGGGAGTAGTACACAGCGTTGTACGAGATCTTCAGTTTCTTGGCAATTTCTCAGAAAAATAATAGATTCACGAGTTTCAGAAGATATTTATTTCTGGCTATTTTGAGTCTATAATCAAACCCACAAACAATGATGCTCCAGATACTTAACTAGTCTAATTAGCCTTTTAAAATTATGAACTTGGATTAGCTAATGCAACGTGCCATTGGAACAAAGGAGTGATGGTTGCTGATAATGGGCCTCTGTGCGCCTATGTAGATATTCCATAAGAAATCTGCCGTTTCCAGCTACAATAGTAATTTACAACATTAGCAATGTCTACACTGTATTTCTGAGCAATTTGATGTTGTATTTATCGACAAAAAACTTGTTTTTCTTTTAAAAACAAGGACATTTCTAAGTGACGCCAAACTTGTGAACGGTAGTGTATGCATGGATGAACATTACGAAGTCCAAGCATGTTCTCTGACCATGTGTCTCTCTCTCTCCCTCTCTCTCTCTCGCTTTCCACACATTCCTTCTCATCTCCCTTTCACTGTTTAACTATATCCATCTCCCCCATTCCTGTCTCTGCGTTCTCCACCTCAAATGACATCCGCCACAACCTATTTTTTAGCCCTCACTTTCTCACACTTTTTAGCCTTCACTTTCTCACACTTGACACCATTTGCAGTCTACCCTCAGGGAGCCATCGCTGTGATCGTTCGTCTGTGGTGGCATGGTTTGGTTTCTGTGGTTTCTGTAGGCTGAATGTATCGACCCTCTCTCTCTTTGCCCGCAACCTGCTTTCTGATTGTTTTCTATGCTTTCTAATAGTTAGCCACATCTATGTAGTCCGTTGACTAGTCCTGAGAGAAAATTGTCCTCCGCCCCTTGGGCAATATCTGCGCCACAATGTACATATGGCAATGGTATTTTTCAATTCGAATGGCCGCGATTTAACACAGCATAGATAGACACAATGCATCCATTTGTATCATCTTTGAGACAGGCACAGCGATGTGATGCGCTTGTACTAAAATCAAATGCATTGTTCTCTAGAGAACAACATGTGTTGTGTTTTTTCCCAGTGGCCCAAAGTCTGACTTGAATTAACTATTTAAAAGCAACAGGCCAACTTACTGCATGTTTTCCCTTGGCTGTGTGCTGTTCCTGATTTGGCTGTGTGTTATTCCAGGGCAGACAGGAGGGGGCGGTGATTGACTCCTGGGAGGATGCAGACTACAGTATTTACAGAGTCACCGACCGTTTCGGATTTCTGCAGTAAGTCAAACTGGGTTTGTGTGTACAGTATTGTACACATTACTTTACTGGCAGAATCTGACCGATGTTGTCCATTTCCCCCCACACACACAGTGACAAGGAGCTGCCAACCCCTAGTGCACATGAGGAGAAGGTAAGGGGAGGAAATGCAACATATGCATCAAAAGGGTCAAAGAGACACACTACAGTTTCCGTTATGCGGTATATTGAAGCCACTAACTAAGCTTTCAAGTGTGACCTCTAACATATAGAGGTGTAATGTTCCTTGTGCAGCTGTTGTGTGTGTGTGTGTGTGTGTGTCAATGCTTAGTGCGTGCTCTGTGTGTGTGTATTAGCCAATCCATGCCGCCCTCCCGCTAACTTAGGGCCACGTCCATCTAAGGCGAAGCCGATCCTTAGGCATCTCACTCACTCACTCCTGGAATGGGAGCTACGCTTCCTCTCACCATAGAACCGGTCATGTGGTCGTGATTGATTCAATTAATACCACATTTAACCTTGGGCAGAATTGGATAAACTCTCATCTATTTTAAATGTCAATACAGTACAAACCAGCACATGCCCAGTCATAGCAGTGGGGTCAGGACACCAGGTTTTCAAGTCAAGTGATATTTTATATGATCCCACGAAGGGAGTTTATTTGGTTGTAATTTTAAACATTGTAAGTACTGTGTTTATTACTGTACTATACTGTATAGCGTAAATGCGCCTTATTCATGTAAATGTGTTTTCATCTTGCATACATAACATTTCACCTAGTTTACAATGTATTTTCTGTTTTGCCCAGAAAAATAACCTGGAAATTGAAAGAGCTGAGAAATGGCTGAAGATGGTGAAGAAATGGGATAAATACAGGATCAGTGACAGGGTGAGAGTCTCTCTCTCTCTCTCTCTCTCACACACACACACACACACACACACACACACACACACACACACACACACACACACACACACACACACACACACACACACACACACACACACACCCTTTCCTTGTGTTTATAAATGTTTATATTTGCCTGAAATGCTCACTCAACATTTACACTCCTGCCTCAACCCCCCCCATTTGTTCATCCCCTGACTCCCCCTGTCTAACCCCTGTCTCCCCCTGTCTAACCCCTGTCTCCCCTGTCTAACCCCTGTCTAACCCCTGTCTTCCCTGTGTAACCCCTGTCTCCCCTGTGGGTACCACTGCTTTCCTCTCAGATGGTAAAGCGTGTGTATAAGGGTATCCCACTACAGCTGAGAGGCCAGGCCTGGGCCCTGATGCTAGATGTGGAGAAGGTGAAGAATGAGAACGAGGGAAAGTATGAGGTAAGAGAGTACCCAGTATCTAACACGCACGCACACACGCACGCATGCACGCACACATACACACACTGTTGGTTCATCAAGCATCTACTCTAAACAGTGGGATTTGATACCGTGCTCCAACCAGCACATTGCAGTCTAAAGCCAGTGGTCACTCAGGACCACTAAACCATGTTATGATTTGAAGGCGGCTGCTACTTCAGGTCCCAGGAAAGTGATGTCATTGTGCTAGGCTACGCTATCAGTAATCAGGTTCACTACATGGGCAGAGTTCATGAAAAAAAAACTTTTCAACATTACTGAATACCCTATACCTGTGATTGTCTTCAGAAATGTCTTCACACCCCTTGACTTTTTCCACATTTTGTCCTGTTACAGAGTGGGATTAAAATGTATTTAATTGTCATTTTTTTGTCAACAATGTACACAAAATTCTCTGTAATGTCAAAGTATTAACGGAACATAAAACACTGAGATATTTTGATTAGATATGTAAGTATTCAGCCCCCTGATCAATACATCTTAGTATCACTTTCTGGGCAAGTCTCTGTACAATATTTGCCCATTCATTATTTATTTTTTATTCTTCAAGCTCTGTCAGGTTGGTTGTTGATCATTGGTGTACAGTACAGTACAAGTCTTGCCATGGATTTTCAAGACGATTTAAGTCAAAACTGTAACTAGGCCACTCGGGAACATTCAATGTTGTCTTGGTAAGTATCTCCGGTGTATATTTGGCCTTGCGATTTAGGTTATTGTCCTGCTCAAATGTGGATTTGTCTGCCATTGTCTGTTGAAAAGCAGACTGAACCAGGTTTTCCTCTAGGGCTTTGCCTGTGCTTAGCTCTATTCCTTTTATTTTTATCCAAAACAAAAAGATCCCTAGCCCTTGCCAATGACAAGCATACCCATAACATGATGCTGCTACCGCCATGCTTGGAAATATGAAGAGTGGTACTCAGCGATGTGTTGTGTTGGATTGCCCCAAACATAATGCTTTGTATCCCAGAAACCCTAGACCCACTCCAATTTGCATACCGCCCCAACAGATCCACAGATGATGCGATCTCTATTGCACTCTACACTGCCCTTTCCCACCTTGACAAAAGGAACACCTATGTGAGAATGCTATTCATTGACTACAGCTCAGCGTTCAACACCCTCAAATCTCATCACTAAGCTAAGGATCCTGGGACTAAACACATCCCTCTGCAACTGGATCCTGGACTTCCTGACGGGCCGCCCCCAGGTGGTGAGGGTAGGTAGCAACACATCTGCTACGCTGATCCTCAACACTGGAGCCCCTCAGGAGTGCGTGCTCAGTTCACCCGCGACTGCATTGCCATGCACGACTCCAAAACCATCATTAAGTTTGCAGACGACACAACAGTGATAGGCCTGATTACCGACAACTATGAGTCAGCCTATAGGGAGGAGGTCAGAGACCTGGCCGGGTGGTGCCAGGATAACAACCTATATCTCAACGTATCCAAGACTAAGGAGATGATTGTGCACTACAGGAGAAGGAGGACCGATCACGCCCCCATTCTCATCGACAGGTTTGTAGTGGAGCAGGTTGAGAGCTTCAAGTTCCTTGCTGTCCACATCACCGACAAACTAGAATGGTCCAAACACACCAAGACAGCCATGAAGAGTGTATGACAAAGCCTATTCCCCCTCAGGAAACTAAAAAGATTTGGCATCCTGACTGGTTGCATCACTGTCTGGTATGGCTATTGCTCAGCCTCCAACCGCAAGGCACTACAGAGGGTAGTGCTTACGGCCCAGTACATCACTGGGAATAAGCTGCCTGCCATCCAGGACCTCTATACCAGGCGTTGTCAGAGGAAGGCCCTAAAAATGGCCAAAGACCCCAACCACCCCAGTCATAGACTGTTCTCTCTACTACAACATGGCAAGCAGTACATAGTTTTTGATTGATTGTTGGTTGCGGCTCCAAAAAGAGAGAGGATTATGTTACTGTATGTAGGATGAAAACAGGCAAATGGCATTGAGATGGAGATACAAAGATCACACGCACATCACACAATAACAGAGGTTTACTGACAGGGGATTATGGCTTTTGATATAAAGTTAATATAATAATATATTGCCTATATGCTATAGAATCTATGATTTTGAGAAGAAAAAAGATTTGGGGAAAGATTTTTTTTACCACAACGGTGTACTGTTGCTGTTCATTAATTTCTAATATGTTTGAAGTGTGCAAGAGATTTAAAGTATATATTTTTTTAATTGACTTTTCCAGAGGATGAAGGAACAAGCCAGAATCTTCTCCCAGGAAATCAAACAGATAGATCTGGACGTGAACAGGACATTTAGAAACCACATCATGTTCATGGATCGATTCGGAGTCAAGTAAGTTGGCAACTGTATTCTACCATAAGGGTGGCTGTTCATGTACAGTGGCAAGAAAAAGTATGTGGACCCTTTGGAATGATCTGGATTTCTGCGTAAATTGGTCATAATCTGATCTGATCTTCATCTAAGTCACAACAACAGACAAACACAGTCTGCTTAAACTAATAACGCACAAATGATTGTATTTTTCTTGTCTATATTGAATACGCCATTTAAACATTCACAGTGTAGGTTGGAAAAAGTATGTGAACCCTTAGAGTCTGTTAACCTGGAGTACAATCATTGAGACAAGATTGGAGATGTTGGTTAGAGCTGCCCTTCCCTATAAAAAACACTCACAAAATGTTTGTTTGCTATTCACAAGAAGCATTGCCTGATGTGAACCATGCCTCAAACAAAAGAGATCTCAGAAGACCTAAGATTAAGAATTGTTGACGTGCGTAAAGCTGGAAAGGGTTACAAAAGTATCTCTAAATGCCTTGATGATCATCAGTCCACGGTAAGACAAATTGTCTATAAATGAAGAAAGTTCAGCACTGTTGCTACTCTCCCTAGGAGTGGCAAAGATGACTGCAAGAGCACAGCACATAATGCTCAATGAGCAGAATCTTCAAGTGTCAGCTAAATGCTTAAAGAAATCTCTGGAACATGCTGACATCTCTGTTGACGAGTCTACGATACGTAAAAAATTAAACAAGAATGGTGTTCATGGGAGGACACCACGGAAGAAGCCACTGATGTCCAAAGAAAACATTGCTGCATGACTGAAGTTCGTAAAAGAGCATCTGGATGTTCCACAGCACTACTTGTGAAATATTCTGTGGACAGATGAAACTACAGTTGAGTTGTGTGGAGAAAAAGGCACACCATCATCAAAACCTCATCCCAACTGTAAAGTATGGTGGAGGGAGCATCATGGTTTGGGGCTGTTTTGCTGCCTCAGTGCCCGGACAGCTTGCTATCATCAACGGAAAAATACATTTTGCAGGAGAATGTAAGGCTATCTGTCCGCCATTTGAAGCTCCACAGAAGTTGAGTGATGCAACAGAACAATGACCCAAAACACAGAAGTAAATCAACAACAGAATGGCTTCAACAGAAGAAAATACGCCTTCTGGAGTGGCCCAGCCATAGTGCTGACCTCAACCCGATTGAGATGCTGTGGCATGACCTCAAGAGAGCGGTTCACACCAGACATCCCAAGAATATTGCTGAACTGAAACTGTTTGTCTATTGTTGTGATTTAGATGAAGATCAGATCAAATTTTATGACCAATTCATGCAGAAATCCAAGTATTTCCAAAGGGTTCACATACTTTTTCTTGCCACTGAATGTCTCAGTGCTGATCTAAGATCAGATCTCCCAGTCTATTTAATATTAGAGTGGCTCCGGTTTCGGATATTCTGGAACTCGTGGTGCTATTTATACATAGATTTTTACATAGCTGCTGCCTACTTAGCTCTCAATGTTCGCTGCTGCTTCCCCCTCATTGATATGGAGGGTGAAACTTCGTGCTGTACACAAAATACATGATCAACATGTTCGTACAGTCTTTGTTGTCTGTTGTAACAGTATTGCAAACATAAGCACAACACAGAGGCAGTCTATTTCATGTATTTAGGCGAGTACACTACGTGACCAAAAGTATGTGGACAACTGCTCGTTGAATATCTCATTCCAAAATCATGGGCATTAATATGGAGTTGGTCACCCCTTTGCTGCTACAACAGCCTCCACTCTTCTGGGAAGGCGTTCCACTCCGTCAAACCCAGATTATTTTGTCGGACTGCCAGATGTTGAAGCGCGATTCATCACTCCAGAGAATGCGTTTCCACTGCTCCAGAGTCCAATGGTGGCGAGCTTTACACTACTCCAGCCGACGCTTGGCGATCTTAGGCTTGTGTGCGGCTGCTCGGCCATGGAAACCCGTTTCATGAAGCTCTTGACATTGCTTTCAGAAGCAGTTTGGAAGTCGGTAGTGAGTGCTGCAACCGGGGACAGACTATTTTTTATGCGCTACGCTCTTCATCACTCGGCGGTCCCGTTCGGTGAGCTTGTGTGGCTTACCACTTTGCAGCTGAGCTGTTGTTGCTCCTAGAAGTTTCCACTTCACAATAACAGCACTTACAGCTCTTGCAGGGCAGAAATTTGACGAACTGGCATGTTGGATAGGTGGCATCCTATGACGGTGACACGTTGAAAGTCACTGAGCTCTTCAGCAAGGCCATTCTACTGCCAATGTTTGTTTATGCAGATTACATGGCTGTGTGCTCGATTTTATATACCTGTCGGCAACGGGTGTGGCTGAAATAGCGAAATTCGCTAATTTGAAGGGGTGTCTACATACTGCAAGACACAGACAGGCAGTCAGAAAAACGATTATTTTCTCATCATTGCAAACATTGGCTAGTTCTTTTTTTTTACATCATACTCTCACTACGATAACTATGAAGATTAGCATCACAAGTAGTAGGCAGTCTAAAGCACTAGTTAAGTGCAATTACCATGGAAATGAATTTTGAAAGTTACCGTAATTGCTGGACTATTAAGCGCACCTGAATATAAACCGCATCAACTGATTTTTTAATTTTTTTTATTTTGTACATAAATAAGCCGCACATGTCTATAAGCCACAGGTGCCTACCGGTACATTGAAACAAATTAACTTTACACAGCCTTTAAACGAAACACGGCTTTTAACAAAAATAAATAGGCTTTAACGAAATACGGCTTGTAACAAAAATAAATAGGCTTTAACGAAACAGTAGCCTACCAGTAAAGTCATTGGTCACTGTCTTCCTCCTCCTGTGCACTGAAACCACTGAAGTCATCTCCTTCGGTGTCGGAGTTGAATAGCCTCAGAATTGCTTCATCCGATGTTGGATCGTTTTCATTGTCGCTCTCGTCACTTTCATCCGGAGGCAAATTCTCCGCTGAACTGCCCTCAACAACAGGCAGCAGTCCAGCCTTTCGAAACCCGTTGATGATAGTGAATTTTTTGACAATGCTCCACGCTGTCAGCACCCACTGGCAGACTTGACCATATGTGGCTCTTCGCATGCGGCCCGTTTTAGTGAAGGATTTCTCCCCACTTGTCATCCAAGCCTCCCACTGAACACGGAGTGCCACCTTAAATGCACGATTTACACTGATGTCCAGTGGCTGCAAATACTTTGTTGTGCCCCCAGGAATCACAGCTGGAATTGAGTTTGTCCTCTTGATGGCTTCTTTCACAGAATCTGTTATGTGGGCCCTCATGCTGTCCATCACGAGCAAAGCCTTGTTCTTGTGAAAGAATCCTCCCGGTCGCTTGCCGTAACACTCCGTATGCCATTCATGCATTAGGCCTTCCGTCATCCATCCTTTCTTGTTGACTTTCATAACAATTCCTCTCGGGAATTTTTCTTTTGGCATCGTCATGCGTTTAAAAATCAACATCGGTGGAAGCTTTTCTCCCGATGCCGTGCAGCTCAGAACACAGGTGAAGTGCCTTTTCTCCCGATGCCGTGCAGCTCAGAACACAGGTGAAGTGCCTTTTCTCCCGATGCCGTGCAGCTCAGAACACAGGTGAAGTGCGTTTTTTCATGCCCAGTTGTTTTCAGCGTGACGGATGATTCGCCTTTCCTGTTGACAGTCCGAGCGAGAGCCATGTCAAACGTCAGAGGAACCTCATCCATATTTATGATGTCGTGCGGGCCGATGGAATGCTCCTCTATCTTTGCATCAGTGAATTTGCGGAAGTTTGAAACTTTTTCCTCGTAGTCGGGAGGGAGCTGCTGACACAGACTCGTCCGTACCCTGATGGACAGGCTCTGCTCTCTGTGTGTTGACCCAGTCTTCAAGCTCATTTTCTAGTTCGGGCCATCTGATTTTCTTCCCTCTGAAAGCTTTTGTCGTCTTTTTGCACGGAGTCAGTTCCTCACGCTGCTGTTTCCAACGTCTTATCATTGACTCATTAAGGCCAAGCTCCCGTGCAACAGCTCTATTTCCTTTTCCAACAGCCAGATCGATCGCCTTCAACTTGAAAGCTGCATCATATGCATTTCTCCGTGTCTTTGCCATGATGAGGGTGACAAAATGACGACCGTAATCAGAATGATGGGAAGTTTGAGCGCGCTCGATTTACGTCACGTTATGTGACGGTGCTCAGTCTTTTGGCGGCATGAATCTTGTGAAAGCGGGAAAAATCCTTAAATTAGCCACGTCATTGTATAAACCGCAAGGTTCAAAGCGTGGGGAAAAAGTAGCGGCTTATAGTCCGGAAATTACGGTACATTTATATTCCTAAAACTTAAACACTATGCAAAGGCCACACGGAATCTTGAAATAACCTATAGATGCTTTGACATTTTATTGATTTCTGGGGGCTGCAAAAGGGAACAAACCAGTTTTTCTGTTAAGTTCAACGAATCACGACCCGCCATAGGTTATCAACATTTACATTTTACATTTAAGTCATTTAGCAGACGCTCTTATCCAGAGCGACTTACAAATTGGTGCATACACCTTATGACAACCAGTGGAACAGCCACTTGCATCTAAATCTTGTTGGGGGAGAAGGGGGTGAGAAGGATTACTTACCCTTACTTACCCTATCCTAGGTATTCCTTGAAGAGGTGGGGTTTCAGGTGTCTCCGGAAGGTGGTGATTGACTCCGCTGTCCTGGCGTCGTGAGGGAGTTTGTTCCACCATTGGGGGCCAGAGCAGCGAACAGTTTTGACTGGGCTGAGCGGGAACTGTACTTCCTCAGTGGTAGGGAGGCGAGCAGGCCAGAGGTGGATGAACGCAGTGCCCTTGTTTGGGTGTAGGGCCTGATCAGAGCCTGGAGGTACTGAGGTGCCGTTCCCCTCACAGCTCCGTGGCGAGCACCATGGTCTTGTAGCGGATGCGAGCTTCAACTGGAAGCCAGTGGAGAGAGCGGAGGAGCGGGGTGACGTGAGAGAACTTGGGAAGGTTGAACACCAGACGGGCTGCGGCGTTCTGGATGAGTTGTAGGGGTTTAATGGCACAGGCAGGGAGCCCAGCCAACAGCGAGTTGCAGTAATCCAGACGGGAGATGACAAGTGCCTGGATTAGGACCTGCGCCGCTTCCTGTGTGAGGCAGGGTCGTACTCTGCGGATGTTGTAGAGCATGAACCTACAGGAACGGGACACCGCCTTGATGTTAGTTGAGAACGTCAGGGTGTTGTCCAGGATCACGCCAAGGTTCTTAGCGCTCTGGGAGGAGGACACAATGGAGTTGTCAACCGTGATGGCGAGATCATGGAACGGGCAGTCCTTCCCCGGGAGGAAGAGGAGCTCCGTCTTGCTGAGGTTCAGCTTGAGGTGGTGATCCGTCATCCACACTGATATGTCTGCCAGACATGCAGAGATGCGATTCGCCACCTGGTCATCAGAAGGGGAAAGGAGAAGATTAATTGTGTGTCGTCTGCATAGCAATGATAGGAGAGACCATGTGAGGTTATGACAGAGCCAAGTGACTTGGTGTATAGCGAGAATAAGAGAGGGCCTAGAACAGAGCCCTGGGGGACAGCAGTGGTGAGAGCGCGTGGTGAGGAGACAGATTCTCGCCACGCCACCTGGTAGGAGCGACCTGTCAGGTAGGACGCAATCCAAGCGTGGGCCGCGCCGGAGATGCCCAACTCGGAGAGGGTGGAGAGGAGGATCTGATGGTTCACAGTATCGAAGGCAGCCGATAGGTCTAGAAGGATGAGAGCAGAGGAGAGAGAGTTAGCTTTAGCAGTGCGGAGCGCCTCCGTGATACAGAGAAGAGCAGTCTCAGTTGAATGACTAGTCTTGAAACCTGACTGATTTGGATCAAGAAGGTCATTCTGAGAGAGATAGCGGTAGAGCTGGCCAAGGACGGCACGCTCAAGAGTTTTGGAGAGAAAAGAGAGAAGGGATACTGGTCTGTAGTTGTTGACATCGGAGGGATCGAGTGTAGGTTTTTTCAGAAGGGGTGCAACTCTCGCTCTCTTGAAGACGGGAGGGACGTAGCCAGCGGTCAGGGATGAGTTGATGAGCGAGGTGAGGTAAGGGAGAAGGTCTCCGGAAATGGTCTGGAGAAGAGAGGAGGGGATAGGGTCAAGCGGGCAGGTTGTTGGGCGGCCGGCCGTCACAAGACGCGAGATTTCATCTGGAGAGAGAGGGGAGTAAGAGGTCAGAGCACAGGGTAGGGCAGTGTGAGCAGAACCAGCGGTGTCGTTTGACTTAGCAAACGAGGATCGGATGTTGTCGACCTTCTTTTCAAAATGGTTGACAAAGTCATCTGCAGAGAGGGAGGAGGGGGGGGGGAAGGATTCAGGAGGGAGGAGAAGGTGGCAAAGAGCTTCCTAGGGTTAGAGGCAGATGCTTGGAATTTAGAGTGGTAGAAAGTGGCTTTAGCAGCAGAGACAGAGGATGAAAATGTAGAGAGGAGGGAGTGAAAGGATGCCAGGTCCGCAGGGAGGCTTATCGTTCATTACGATAAGTAGCCTATGATAGAGAAACGTGAAATAAATGTGCTAATATGGGTGATTCTTAATCCGGGGTCAATTCCACAGCAACAGGTGTTTCACTTTAAAATGTATGCCAAACAAAAAAAGTAATTGATTTCAAAGTTTAACAAACTATGCACAAGGACTACAGATGCTAAATTTGGTATCAGAAATGCGGTCAGTTTTTTTTTTTATGCGACCACGTTTTCCAAAAACTCTTAAACATCTTCTCTGAATTAAGATTCAGATATGTCTGCAACGGGGTGTCAGCTATGACATGCATTTTTTTATTTTGGTTATTGAAGTGGATTTACATCCGGTAACAGAATCACGGTCCCTGATCTGTATAGTACTATACAGAAATGCACAATTATGGATATTAATAACATTCTCTTCATGGCGATGTATCCTAAATAGGTACAAAAAAGGTAGAAATATGCGATATCCTTCTGTTGCATATTTGGCTATTATTCTACATATTGGCCATTATTCTAATGAGCTCTGCCCCCAAACGAGACCTCATTTGGTCCGGACCAGACCAAATCTGAACCAATCATAGAGGTCTATGTTTCACAAGTTTGGACATCACAGTACAGCAGAGCAGAGCGGAGTTCACTACAGTAGATATGTTCAGTACAGTATTATACATTATGCTGTACTTTACTCTAGGGTGCTCTACTGTACTGTACTCTAGGGTGCTCTACTGTACTGTACTGTACTCTACTCTGCTGTGCAAACTTGTGAAACAGACATCTATGATTCGTTCAGATTCGGTCCGACCAAATTTCAACTACTTTTAAACGTCCATGGACATCAGGTGTCAGTCGGTGTTCAGTGGGTGAGGATGTCTGTTACAGTAAACAGCAAGAGGGTAGGTGGCATGGTAGATGTCAGTAACATTAACTGGAGAGAAGGAGAAGAGAGTGGCTGAGAGAGGGAGAGTGAGGGGTATTCCAGACTGTTTTCACAGTCTTGCTTTGACCACCAGGGGGCAGAAAGAGAAAGTAAACAGTTACAAGCTGAACATTAGAAGGGAGGACAGAAGCAGGTGTCACATCCACTCCCGCTCCTCCCTCTTCGGCTCTTGACGTCGCTAGTCCACTAACCACCGGTCCTGGCAACCTTCGTTACGCACAGCTGCGCCTCATTAGGCACACCTGGACTTCATCACCTCCCTGATTACTTCCCCTTTATATAGCACTCCATTGTTATCACCCACCAAGCAATATTGTTCATGTTTCCATGTTCAGACGCTTTTCTTGTTTTGTATCCTTCATGTTCTTCGTCGTTAAACTCACTAATTGCACTTGCTTGCTGACTCTACGTTACAGCGGGTGACCAAATTGTAGTTTATGACAACTACGATTTCCCATTGAAGCCAATTCAATTGCAGTAATTACATTATAGGATTTTGGGGGTAATTCCATTACCGATTTGGTAACAGAATTACACGTTTTAATCACTTAATTCATTAACAAACTTGATATCAGTAAAAACACTGTAATGGTTACTGTACAGTAAGTCTTCCTTTACTTGTTACTTCTGTGAACTTTCATTATTCTCCCTCATGAAGGAGAGAAATGAGAAAATATCTTAAAGATGTGTTGGTTTTTGGTAATGGCATTTACAAGGCAATGTTTCTTAAATCTACACAAGGCAAATCATTTCTTAAATGAAATATGCTTTGATATTAGTTGGCAGGGATGTTCAACATTGTGTTTGGATGAATTTCTAATTCCTTATGCCTTTTTCTGTTGGTTCTGAGGGGAGAAAGAGGTCAGAGCATAGGGTAGGGCAGTGTGAGCAGAACCAGCGGTGTCGTTTGACTTAGCAAACGAGGATCGGATGTCATCGACCTTCTTTTCAAAATGGTTGACGAAGTCATCTGCAGAGAGGAGGAGGGAGGGGGGAGGATTCAGGAGGGAGGAGAAGGTGGCAAAGAGCTTCCTAGGGTTAGAGGCAGATGCTTGGAATTTAGAATGGTAGAAAGTGGCTTTAGCAGCAGAGACAGAGGAGGAAAATGTAGAGAGGAGGGAGTGAAAGGATGCCAGGTCCGCAGGGAGGCGAGTTTTCCTCCATTTCCGCTCGGCTGCCCGGAGCCCTGTTCAACAGTGCTATTGATGAGATAGTTTGACTGTCAAGTCCGTGTATTTATTAAGAGACTTTTATTGAGAAAGAAAATAATAGCTGCCCTCTTAAGTCCTGCGACCCCCAGCGTGTTTGACCAAATCAAAAGTACAAAACCGAAGATATTGATCTGTTTTAAGCAATTGTGTCATCGTGTTGACCATAAATTTATATACTAACATCACCAATCTGAGGTAAAAAAGGACGTGTAATTCCATGTTGAGAATCACCCACAGGCACGCAGTCTAATTAGAAATGTGATGTTATTTTTTCATCTTCATTCCAAACAAATAAAATAAAAATGTAAATTTGTCACAGGCTTCAGAAACAACAGGTGTAGACTAACAGCGAAATGCTTACTTACGGGCCCTTCCCAACAATATAGAGAGAAAGATTTTTTTTTAATTCTAGAAAATAATTATAACACAAGGAATAAATACACAACTTATTAGTAAATAGACAGCTGCGAAAAATATGGATGAAAACTGCATTAGTAAATAGTATGGTCTGCAGCTTATCATGAGATATTGTAACTCAGGCGAGCAAAAACTTGGGACTTAACATTCAAGATCGTGCACCGGCTGTTGTTAACAAAGAGACTCACCCCCCATATTTTCAGTTAATTTATTTAAATCACAAAGCTCATATGCCGTTACTGTGGTGCAGGGACATTCTCAGCAACAAAAGAGTGATCAAATTCAGATCCTACATATGTACAGTATATAAAGGTATGATGTGTTAACAACGTGCTTCTTTCTACACCTGCATTGCTTGCTGTTTGGGGTTTTAGGCTGGGTTTCTGTACAGCACTTTGAGATATCAGCTGATGTACGAAGGGCTATATAAATAAATGTGATTTGATGTGAAAGTTGCCTGAACCATAGCAATTACCCTTCTCTGTCTCTGAATGACTGACCTCCCTCTCTCTTCTCTGCGTCTACAAAGGCAGCAGTCTTTATTTCATGTCCTGTCTGCCTATTCGGTCTACAACACAGTGAGTTTGTTTTAATCTTCCCTCAGTCATAAATAATGTCAATATTTACGTAATGTTTGCATCAGGATTCAGCCCAATGTTCAGAAATTAACTACTTTTTAACACTAAAACTAGTGGCAACTGAGCTGCCTCCAACTTTAAGGGGACGAAACCTACATCAGGACAAATTTAGCTTGGTAATCAATGTTACATTGTTGGACCTCTAACCTCTGACCCTATAGGAGGTGAGTTACTGCCAGGGCATGAGCCAGGTCGCCGCCTTGCTGCTGATGTACATGAATGAGGAAGACGCCTTCTGGGCCCTGTCACAGCTACTGACCAATCAGAAGCATGCCATGCACGGTGAGCTGACCAATAAGATACCCTGTAAACATTGATTCAACCAATCAGATATGTCATGCATGGTGGTCCGAACAATCAATGATAGGAATCAGCTACATTACCAGTGGAATAATATATGAATATGTAATACAATCTTAATAAAGATATGGAATTGACTAGTCAGTACATTCTGTTATGGAGTTCTAGCCACAAGATGTACCTGTGTGTTTACACAAGTTAATAAAGCAGTCGAATCATACACTTCCCCTCTCCTTCCCTCTCTAAGGTTTCTTTATTCCTGGGTTTCCCAAACTGCAGCGCTTCCAGGCGCACCACGATCAAATTCTCTCCAAACTCATCCCCAAACTGAAGAAACATCTGGTTAGATCAGTTTAAATGTTTTATTAACCCATCGACTACCCCCCCTCTTCCGAGGACACTTATCTTGTTTGTTTTTTACAGCTTTTCTGCTACACATACATACGTTTTACATAGACATTTTACATAGGCATTTTTCATACATTATTTGACATAGATCACTGTTTAGGTTGTCTTCACACACACACACACACACACACACACACACACACACACACACACACACACACACACACACACACACACACACACACACACACACACACACACACACACACACACACTACGTAATGGCATTATGTTTCATAATAGTGAGATTATTACAGTTATTGCATATAGTTACATTGAAATGCGTGTTACTGTGTAGAACTGATCGTCGTTCTTTCTACCCGTCTTCCATCTCTTTCTCCTCTCTCTCCCTCTTTTTCTCTTTCTTCCTCCATCCCCTCTCTCTTTTTTCTCTCTCCCTCCATCCCTCCCTCCCTCTGTCTCTCTAGGACAGGGAACAGATGTCCTGTGGGATCTACAGCACTAAATGGTTCCTGCAGTGCTTCATTGACAGGGTGAGAGAAAGTGTGTTTTAAAGGACCGTTGCCATTTTTCGACGATTTAAATCATTCTTCCTTTTTATTGGCCCGTGACAACCAAGAACTCTTCTCCTTAAAGGTACAATCTGGGATCTGGGATTGCTGACAAACGATTGGCATATTATAACTTTCAGCATAGGAGAAAGTAGACATAGAATTGATGCCGTGAGCCCCATATTCACCAAAAATAATAACTTCAAATAGCAGAATTGCAGTTGTATTCATGGACGTTCATTAATTTCACATGATTACAACTCCAAGCAGGGTGAACTTACTTACTTACTTATTCATTAGCATTGTTAACTGCGTATAAAGGGAACATAACATATGCATAATCACGAGGCTTAATAACTACTCAGTGTGTCCTCGACTCTGTTCATACACACAATCCTGTGGCTCTGGTAGTTTGGAGAGAGACAAGCTGCTGTCAGCGCTTCTCAGTCCCGCTGGGGCCCACCACAGGAAAACATTCTTACTAATGTATAGTGTGTGAACTCATGACTTCTGATTTCAAGAATAGTTTTACCGCTTTGTGAATGGGAAATGATGTTTCTTGGAAGTCAGATCTTTTTTCCCCTCTCTTCATAGACCCCGTTCACCCTGACTCTACGTCTGTGGGACATCTACATTCTGGAAGGAGAGACGATCCTTACCGCCATGTCCTACACAATCCTTAGAATATTTAAGAGTAAGGAGTGCATCTACCTTGAACAAGTAGCCTTTTAGCTACTTTAGCCTATTAGCTATTAGCTACTCATTACATAAGTCTTTGCTAATACAATATTGCTTGTGTCTCTGTTAGAGCAGCGATAATTCCAATGATGTTGACTCCTGTCCTGTTTGCTGTATCTGTGTGTCATCAGAGCGTCTCCTGAAGATGAATCTGGAGGACCTGAGAGAGTTCCTTCAGGACAAGATCGGCCTGTCGTTCCTCTACAGCGATGACGTCATCATCGATCAGCTGCAGGCCTCCATGGCGGAACTAAGGAAGATGAAGCTGGACCTTCCACCCCCAGGTAGCACACTGCTTAGCTGATTTATGTGCTGTTGGACAAGGCTAACAATTTAACATCAGTAGAAAATGCAGAGATCAAACATCTCATGAGGGCTTGTGAATGAGCTTTCCCTTGTGGAAAGAAATTAGGTCATATAATGACCATTTGCTACTGGTTAGTTAGTTGTGGGGTATTTTTGAAAGATGGTACCCATAATTACCATTTAATGTTTACGCATAAACCAGGTAAACACTTAATTACCAACTGAAACAGAAGTGTAAAGCAAAGCATAGTTCCTATAATTTACCTCAGTTTTAATGTTCCTGTGTTTTATTTCTAGCCAAGCCAGAGGAACTGCCACGGAAGGTCCTGGGTTTGGAGCTACCTGTTCTGCTCACCCCTCTCAAGCCCCCCAGGGGAGTCACCTCTGACCCGGGCACCAAACGACCAGGAGCAGGGCCTCTGGGTCTCCACATCATCACCCACCAGCCAGATGTCATCTCCCAAGACAACAGCCCCTCTAAGGAGGCAAGGAAGGACAAGGAAGCTCTAAATAGGGAGGAAGAGGAAGATGAGGAAATCCTTCTTCCATCTCCAGACCCCATTCTCATCCACACCATCCAAGCTCAAGTGACCCCCGATGGGCCTCCCCAGGCTGGGGCTGGGCCACCACCTTATGAGCCACCAGGGAGCAATGAGCACAATGTTATGGGACAGCCTGCCATTCTTATGCCACTCCACAAAGAAATAAGTGTTAAGAGCTCATCTGGTCCAGTGGCTTTACCAGAGACACAGGCCGTAGTTCAACAGGGTACAAACACACCTCCACAAATCCCCATGGAGGAGCCGACCCTGACTCCCCCAGTTGCCCCTTTATCCCTTAGCCCTCCACAGCCACCCTGCAGGGTCCCCCGGACTCAGTCAGCAACCTTAGCCCAGGCTTCCCGGCGGCCTATGTGAGAGTGAGAGCCTATCGGTGGGGGTGGGGGAGAGAGCGGAGGATAGGTACCTGGCCAGGCTTCTGGAGCAGGCCTTGGCTCTGCCTAAACACAGGGCCCAGACAGGAGACAAAGGAGAGCCAGAAGGGCCAGTTCGATTCTAGAGCATTGCAAAGCATTCTAAGGTCCCCCCTGTTGTCTACAAAACAGACATTGCAGAAAAATTGTGTCATGTTGTAGGAGAAGCTGCCATAGTGGAGTTCCAAGGGACAGTGCCACATTCTCTCCCATCATAGTGAAAGCATTACAGCTTACTTAATTTGAGTAGTTTTGTAATATTTTAACAATGGACATAATGTTTGCTTAGATAGCCTCTGTAAAATATTTTCTAATATAGTCTTATTTTAGTATAGTTTTATATTCTTATGTGGACACCTGCTTGTCGAACATCTCATTCCAAAATCATGGGCATTAAATAAATATGGAGTTGGTCCCCCCTTTGCTGCTAAAACAGCCTCCACTCTTCTGGGAAGGGTTTCCAATATACACTGCTCAAAAAAATAAAGGGAACACTTAAACAACACAATGTAACTCCAAGTCAGTCACACTTCTGTGAAATCAAACTGTCCACTTAGGAAGCAACACTGATTGACAATACATTTCACATGCTGTTGTGCAAATGGAATAGACAACAGGTGGAAATTATAGGCAATTAGAAAGACACCCCCAATAAAGGAGTGGTTCTGCAGGTGGGGACCACAGACCACTTCTCAGTTCCTATGCTTCCTGGCTGATGTTTTGGTCACTTTTGAATGCTGGCGGTGCTTTCACTCTAGTGGTAGCATGAGATGGAGTCTACAACCCACACAAGTGGCTCAGGTAGTGCAGCTCATCCAGGATGGGACATCAATGCGAGCTATGGCAAGAAGGTTTGCTGTGTCTGTCAGTGTAGTGTCCAGAGCATGGAGGCGCTACCAGGAGACAGGCCAGTACATCAGGAGACGTGGAGGAGCAACAACCCAGCAGCAGGACCGCTACCTGCGCCTTTGTGCAAGGAGGAGCACTGCCAGAGCCCTGCAAAATGACCTCCAGCAGGCCACAAATGTGCATGTGTCTGCTCAAACTGTCAGAAACAGATTCCATGACGGTGGTATGAGGGCCCGACGTCCACAGGTGGGGGTTGTGCTTACAGCCCAACACCGTGCAGGACGTTTGGCATTTGCCAGAGAACACCAAGATTGGCAAATTCGCCACTGGTGCCCTGTGCTCTTCACAGATGAAAGCAGGTTCACACTGAGCACGTGACAGACGTGACAGAGTCTGGAGATGCTGTGGAGAATGTTCTGCTGCCTGCAACATCCTCCAGCATGACCAGTTTGGCGGTGGGTCAGTCATAATAATAATAAATAATAATATGCCATTGAGCAGACGCTTTTATCCAAAGCGACTTACAGTCATGTGTGCATACATTCTACGTATGGGTGGTCCCGGGAATCGTCATGGTGTGGGGTGGCATTTCTTTGGGGGGCCGCACAGCCCTCCAGGTACCGAGATGAGATCCTCAGACCCCTTGTGAGACCATATGCTGGTACAGTTGGCCCTGGGTTCCTCCTAATGCAAGACAATGCTAGACCTCATGTGGCTGGACTGTGTCAGCAGTTCCTGCAAGAGGAAGGCATTGATGCTATGGACTGGCCCGCCCGTTCCCCAGACCTGAATCCAATTGAGCACATCTGGGACATCATGTCTCGCTCCATCCACCAACGCCACTTTGCACCACAGACTGTCCAGGAGTTGGCGGATGCTTTAGTCCAGGTCTGGGAGGAGATCCCTCAGGAGCCCATCCGCCACCTCATCAGGAGCATGCCCAGGCGTTGTAGGGAGGTCATACAAGTACGTGGAGGCCACACACACTACTGAGCCTCATTTTGACTTGTTTTAAGGACATTACATCAAAGTTGGATCAGTCTGTAGTGTGGTTTTCCACTTTAATTTTGAGTGTGACTCCAAATCCAGACCTCCATGGGTTGATAAATTTGATTTCCCTTGATCATGTAATGAAAAAAGTATTCATTAAGAATATTTCATTCATTCAGGTCTAGGATGTGTTCTTTTAGTGTTCCCTTAATTTTTTTGAGCAGTGTATGTTGGAACATTGCTGCGGGGACTTGCTTCCCTTCAGCCATAAGAGCACTGATGTTTGGCGGTTAGCCCTGGCTCGCAGTCAGTGTTCCAATTCATCCCAAAGATGTTTGATGGGTTTGAGGTCAGGGCTCTGTGCAGGCCAGTCAAATTCTTCCACACCGATCTTGACAAACCATTTCTGTATGGACCTCACTTTGTTCACAGGGTTATTATCATGCTGAAACAGGAAAGGGTCTTCCCCAAACTGTTGCCACAACGTTGGAAGCACAGAATCATCTAGAATGTCATTGTATGCTGTAGCGTTATGATTTCCCTTCACTGGAACTAAGGGGCCTAGCACAAACCATGAAATATAGACCCGGACCATTAATCCTCCTCCACCAAACTTTACAGTTGGCACTATGCATTTGGGCAGGTAGTGTTCTCCTGGCATCCGCCAAAACCAGATTAGTCCGTCGGACTGCCAGATGGTGAAGCGTGATTCATCACTCCAGATAATACATTTCCACTGCTCCAGAGTCCAATGGTGGCAAGTTTCACACCACAGCCAACGCTTGGCATTGCACATGGTGATTTTAGGCATGTGTGCGGCTGCTCGGCCATGGAAACCCATTTCATGAAGCTCCTGATGAACAGTTATTGTGCTGATGTTGCTTCCAGAGGCAGTTTGGAACTCGGTATTGAGTGTTTCAACCAAGGACAGAATATTTTTTACGCGCTATACACTTCAGCACTTGACAGTCCTGTTCTGTGAGCTTGTGTGGCCTACCACATCGCGACTGAGACGTAGTTGTTCATAGATGTTTCCACTTCACAATAACAGCACTTACAGTTGACTGGGGCAGCTCTAGCAGGGCAGAAATGTGATGAACTGACTTGTTGGAAAGGTGGCATCCTATGACGGTGCCACATTGAAAGTCTCTGAGCTCATCAATACGGGCCATTCTACTGCCAATATTTGTCTATGGAGATTGCATGGATGTGTGCTCTAATGTATACACCTGCCAGCAACGGGTAGTCTGAAATAGCCAAATCCACGAAGTTGAAGGGGTGTCCACATTCTTTTGGGCATTTAGTGTATCTTTGCTTCTAGAGCAAATGCCTTAATTTAATCTGTACCATCAGTGCTGCAATTAGAATCATGCTGGCTTGGTAACAGGAGATGTATTGTTAATGTAAAGTGAAGTGAAGTGTCATTGAAAAGGTCATTACAAAACAGAAAGGACAGCAATTGCTCATGTTTTCAAATGACGAAACCTGACACACTGGGCGAGTTCGTTTTGCATGGCCAGGTGCCCCGGGTGGGCAGAGTTTGCACACTTTCCATTGGTCCTTAAGGGAAATCTCCATCCACCCGGGGCACCAGGCCATGCAAAACGAACTGGCCCAATGTGTGCAAGGTACTTCATAATGAAGAGTGAGCTAGCTCACTGATCATTTGGATTGTAAACAATAACAGTAAGGGCGGGATTCAATCTGAGCACGCTTTGTCAGCAATACAGGTTTCGCAGGGACCACATTCACGGTAAATGCTGCATATGTCGGCTCAATCTGAAATGAACTTTAAATTGTGCATTGTCCAAATCTGCAACAGGATTGAATCCCAGCCTAATATCAGTATACCAGGTGTTCAGTACTTCACAAGGCTGCAGGGGGCCGCATTTCTTCGTCCATTAATTGAGGTCACTTGAGGCCAAATGCTTGATATTTTAGCTGTAGGCCGAGTGTAGATGGATTTTGTACTGGTCATCCACAACAACAACAAAATCAGCATAGGTGAAGGCAATTGGGGATATGTGTGACTTGTCATTTAGCAAGAATAATTAATATTTAAATCAAATTTTCTATTTTTGTTATGTTTAAGCTTAAAATGAAAACATGTTTTGTGTTTTCTTGGCTTATCATTGACCTAGCAAAATGTATTTTCAGAATATTGGATCTTTGCTGTAATATATTATAAAGATTATTTGTATTTGTAAGAAGAGCATGTGTTGATATTTGTACTCATTGTGTTGTAGAAGAAACACACTGAAGTTTTAAATACTGGCTATAGAGATGCTGTAGTAGTAAATAGCCTAATTATGATGTTGAAGTAGCCCTTAACATTTTTCGATTGTACTAGAGCACCAATTGATTTTCTTACTTTACTGACATCTAGTGAACAATTTGCGTATAGCATTTAATTTGTCCGCTGGCACGTTGGTTGGTTAAACGAAGACAAAGTTTCATCATAAGCCGAAATATTATAATCATCAATCATAAGAGTGTTGTTAAATAAATGGACCGAGTGCTCCACTGCAGAAGCCCAGTATTTATTTACCTGCATAGGTCTACAGCAATTTCAATGGTAATGTCTTGCACTTTGCTCTTTATCCACAGAAAAACAGGCTAAGGAAGAAAGGTTTTGTATGAGTTCTAAATTCATGTTTGTACATTGATATGCCTTATTTTGTAAGGTGTTGACAGTCAAAGCCAAACATATGTGGTTATAATTAGTGTGTAATCTATGCTATGATCCCCTGAGACTGTTCAATAATGATTTGTCAAATACAGCACATGTTTTCTAAATGGTTGTTGTTTCCCTCTTTGTCTCTTTGTCGAGAACCAAAATGTTACATCTGTGTTGAGTAAGGTGTGTTATTTCTAACTTCTGTTGACTCCAAAATGGAGGATATTTCTCTGACTGGATTGGGCTCTGAGCGCCATTCTCAGATTATGCTTTTTTCCGTTAATTTTTTTGAAATCGGACACAGCGGTTGCATTAAGGAGAACTCTATCTTTAATTATGTGAATAACACTTGTATCTTTTATCAATATTTATTGTGAGTATTTCGGCAAAATCACCGGATGTTTTGGAATCAAAACATTACTGCACGTAAGGCGCCAATATAAATTGAGATTTTTGGATATAAATATGCACATTATCGAACAAAACATACGTGTATTGTGTAACATGATGTCCTATGAGTGTCATCTGATGAGGATCATCAAAGGTTAGTGATTCATTTTATCTATATTTCTGCTTTCTGTGACTCCTATCTATGGCTGGGAAAATGGCTGTGTGTTTTTTTGACTTGGCTATTACCTAATATGTTGTGCTTTCGCTGTAAAGCATTTTTTCAATCGGACACGATGGGTCAATTAACAAGTTGTTTATCTTTCATTTACTGTATTGGACTTGTTAATGTGTAAAAGTTACATATTTAAAAAAATATATTTTTGAATTTCGCACTGCCTTTTCAGCGGAATGTTGTCGAGGGGTTCTAATGCTTTAATATTTAATAATTTCCTAATTCATATTCGTTATACAAATAGGCCCTTTTAATTGTGTCTGGCTTTATTACAAATAAAATTGAATATTTTTTGTTCATATACAGTGCCTTGCGAAAGTATTCGGCCCCTTTGAACTTTGCGACCTTTTGCCACATTTCAGGCTTCAAACATAAAGATATAAAACTGTATTTTTTTGTGAAGAATCAACAACAAGTGGGACACAATCATGAAGTGGAACGACATTTATTGGATATTTCAAACTTTTTTAACAAATCAAAAACTGAAAAAAAAGCAGGTCACTAGGTGTAGGCAAAACCATAAGCAAATAGGTAAACTGTGATATGACTAAATAGTTAATCTGGTTGATTTTTCCACAAATAGACAGGTATTTTCCTTTCCATGGTAGCAAGATCTTATCTACTTTTGCTAACTTTCTATAAATAAAAATTGGAGTGAGATCCTTTCTTTCTTTTGGAATTTGTTTACAGAGTATGTCCACATATACGTCAGACCATTTAATTGGTAAACTACATGGTAATGAAAAATGTTATTTTTTTTGTGATCCAATATGTAATATAGTACACTTATTATAATTAGGTTTTAATCCAGAGAGGATAGCAAAAGTATCTAAATCCTCTATGAGGCTGTGGAGAGATTCTAATTGTTGTTTTAAAAGAAAACATGAATCTTCAGCGTACAATTTTGGCCTCCTGACAGAGCTGGTGTAAACTGAGTCAGGTTTGTAGGCCTCCTTGCTCGCACACGCTTTTTCAGTTCTGCCCACACATTTTCTATAGGATTGAGGTCAGGGCTTTGTGATGGCCACTCCAATACCTTGACTTTTTGTCCTTAAGTCATTTTGGTACAACTTTGGAAGTATGCTTGGGGTCATTGTCCATTTGGAAGACCCATTTGCGACCAAGCTTTAACTTTCTGACTGATGTATTGAGATGTTGCTTCAATATATCCACATAACTTTCCTTCCACATGACGCCATCTATTATGTTAAGTGCACTAGTCCATCCTGCAGCAAGCATCCCCACAACATGATGCTGCCATCCCCGTGCTTCACGGTTGGGATGGTGTTCTTCGGCTTGCAAGACTCCCCCTTTTTCCTCCATCGTTATGATGGTCACTATGGCCAAACAGTTCTATTTTTGTTTCATCAGACCAGAGGCCATTTCTCTAAAAATCTTTGTACCCATGTGCAGCTGCAAACCGGCTTTTTTTATGGTGGTTTTGGAGCAGTTGCTTCTTCCTTGCTGAGCGGCCTTTCAGGTTAGATACTTTTGTACATGTTTCCTCCAGCATCTGCACAAGGTCCTTTGCTGTTGCTCTGGGATTGATTTGCACTTTACGCACCAAAGTACGTTTATCTCTAGGAGACAGAACGCGTCTCCTTCCTGAGCGGTATGACAGTTGCGTGGTCCCATGGTGTTTATACTTGTGCACTATTGTTTGTCCAATTTATTTTCTGAGGTCTTGGCTGATGTCTTTTGATTTTCCCATGATGTCAAGCAAAGATATACTGAGTTTGAAGGTAGGCCTTGAAATACACCCACAAGTACACCCCCAATTGACTCAAATTATGTCAATTAGCCTATCAGAAGCTTCTAAAGCCATTACATAATTTTCTGGAATTTTCCAAGCTGTTTAAAGGCACAGTCAGCTTAGTGTATGTAAACTTCTGACCCACTGGAATTGTGATACAGTGAATTATAAGTGAAATAATGTGTCTGTAAACAATTGTTTGAAAAATGACTTAGATGTTCTAACCGACTTGCCAAAAGTATGGTGTGTCAACGAGGAATGTGTGGAGTGGTTGAAAAATGAGTTTTAATGACTCCAACCTAAGTCTATGTAAACTTCCGACTTCAACTGTATGTGTTGTGATAATTCCGTTTTTGGCTCCATAACCTGTTAGTTCATATGCATTGCCACAGTGATATAGAGGCCAAAGGCTGAGACAATAAGAAGACAACCACACCTTTGTTTCATCACAAAACTGGAGAGCATATTGGATGTAACAAACAGTTGTGTATGGAGTAAAAATTACATTATTTTCTTTTGGAATGTAGTGAATTAAAAGTAGTGAAAAATATAAATAGTAAAGTACAGATACCCCATAAATCTACTTAAGTAGTACTTTAAAGTATTTTTACCTAAGTACTTTACACCACTGGTTACATAAACTACATCATGGTCAATCAAGTTAACATTTCCATCATTTTCAGCCTACTAAACAACTATTGATTTAGAGCACTGTGGAGTTACCAAAAGGAGGAAAGAGAATAGGTGCTGCCCCCTCTATTCCAGGAACATTTCATCTTCAACATTTCAACATCATTAAACCACCTATGCTTATGAGTCTGAAAGATTCCAAAAACAATTTATTCCAATCAACGTAAACTAAATATAATTTCGCTGTCCATGGTACTGATTTGTGTGTGTGTGTGTAAGTAGAAAAAACACGTTGACTCACCCTACTTTTAAATAAACGCCAAGAACATCTTCCTCTCTTTCATGATGCCGAAACGGTCATACAGTACACGCTTTTAGTTTTTGTTGTTCTGGGCTACCTGGCTAAAATGCTTGCTCGCTATAGCGAGTCAAAATAGGTCCCCGCGTGTTGGACATATGCAATACAACACAGGCTCTCCTCAGAGATGTGTTTTGTCCCCACTCCTGTACATCTTGTACACTAATAGTTGTACTAGTTCCCATCCTGACAGACACTTCGTTTAAGTTCGCTGATGACACTGTCTTGATCAGCCTGTTGCATGATGACGAGGAACATCATGGCCCGGTCCTAGATGACGTTGTAGAGTGGTGTGAGGAACATCATGGCCCGGTCCTAGATGACTTTGTAGAGTGGTGTGAGGAATCACACTTGGTCCTCATTACCAACAAGACCAAAGAGATGTGCATAGACTTCAGGAAGTGTACAACACCTACCTCCGCAACATCTATCAGAGGTCAGAATATAGAGATTGTACAGGAATACAAATACCTGGGTGTCCTCTTGGACAATAAGCTTCAGTGGAGTAAATGTACAGACCTGATCTACAAAAAGAGCCAACAGAGACTGTACTTTCTACAACAGTTGGGTTCTTTTAATGTAGACTGTACTATACTGACTCTGTTTTACAAATATTTTATTGAGAGTATTTCAACTTTTTGTATTGTTTGTTGGTTTGGCAATGCCACTGTCAGCCAGAGAAATATGCTGAGAAGGATTATCACCACAGCAATCAAGGTACTTGGAGTCAAACAGACAGGCCTGGATGAGATCTTTAAGGTCAGGGCCCTCCGCAAGGCTCACAAAATCAATTTAGACCCAAGCCACCCCCTGTAACCGGACTTTGAACTACTCCCCTCTGGGCGCAGGTATAGGGCACCCCTCAGCAGGAAAAACAGAACGAGACAATAATTTGTGCCAGGTGTGATATCCCTCCTAAATAGCTCGGGCTAATGTTCCTATCGACTCAGCAGGCTAGTCTTTTTTTCTTTAAAAAAAACGTTTCTTTATTGGTATGGAACTGTTATGAATGTTGTATTGTCAGTTTTGTTTTGTATTTAAACGCCACTTTAAACATGTACATGACACTGCAACAAAACTTCCCCATGGGGACAATAAAGCCAGTAAGTAAGTAAATACCACCTCATAAGCATTTTACCAGTAAGCCTATGGTCTCATGAGTCTTCTCATATTCTCAGATTTTTTTTATTTAACTAGGCAAGTCAGTTAAGAACAAATTGTTATTTACAATGTCGTCCTACCCCGGCCAAACCCGAACGACACTGGGCCAATTGTGTGCCGCCCAATGGGACTCCCAATTACGGCCGGATGTGATACACCCTGGATAGCTACCCCCAGGGGTCCTAGTACCCATGGTTGGGAACCACTACTGTAAACAGTACATACACGGCTAGAGGCCCGCATTCTTCTCTCATACTGGGGCATGGGTTTATGGCTCTCTGGGCTGTGCCAAAGCTCGAAAGAACTGTTAATTAAAACACACATTGGGTGATAATTATTGCTTTTTTATGGGAGAAAGTCAGGTTTAATGTTACTGTGACATTGGTAGGTTGACAGGTGCTGTTACTACAGTCATGAACAGATCTGGGAGAGGATGGAGGGAGATTGATGTCTAGTATTCTCTCTTTCTGTCTCTCTAGTTCCCCTCCCAATTTTAGATACATCCCAACCTACACTTAATATGATCAAACGACCATGCCAAAGGACAGTACCTAACCCATAAACTTTGTGACAATAAATCCAACATGGTAGATTCTCACTGTCAAACTAGAGAAGGTGCTTCCTCTCACAAGAGAATCCCGTTCTCAGCATACTCTCTTTCTCTGCGCTATCCACACACACACAGCTTGATATCTCATCCTCCTCCTCCGCCACCTCTCAGATTTCTGTAGCAGCAGGCTCGTACTGCCTCTTGCACCATAGAATTTCTAGATGTATCATCTTGTATGCGTCATTGTCATTCCAGAGTAGAGGTTATCCCTTTATAGTATTGACTACTCTCTTTGAGTACGGTCCTGGCTTGTGGTAACTGGGAAGCTACATCCTCAGTCCACAGCGTGAAGAGAAAGTCAAATGCTCGTGTTTCACACACACAGTCTCTGTTTTGGGCGGGGGAAAATGTTTTGGTTTTTGCCTAATGCCCGGGGAAAACTGTTTTTCGACTTCCTAGTTATTATAATGCCTCATTGCCTTACAGAGTGCAGCGCATCCATTTACACATTCACACACGGCTTCTGGTTTGGGCAGGATTAATCATGTATTTTTGACTAACCTGGAAACCCGGTCAATGGTTTGTGTTGAATAGGGCTCAGGATGTCTGGACCCTGTGTGTCCGTGGATATGGACGATGTTATACAATATTATACTTTATCAAGCTGGTTTCCCCGATGAGTCAAAAATATAAATGTTTTTGCCCAAAACAAGGACAATGTGTGAAAAACCAGCAGACTCTTAGTTGCACACAGTTGACTCATTCGGAGTTTGTCTCAATGATGTGTAATAACTTTAATGTTAATACAAACCAGACAGACAGAGACGAAACAGGGTTATTTAGACTCTATGCGAGGAGGTCAGAGGTCAGACGACCTCTCCGCAGCCAGGAAGTTGCCATGCACCTGTATGTATGACTTTGTAGAGTGGTGTGAGGAATCACACTTGGTCCTCAATACCAACAAGACCAAAGAGATGTGCATAGACTTCAGGAAGCGTACAACGCCGACCTCTGCAACATCTATCAGAGGTCAGAATATAGAAATCGTAGAGGAATATAAATATCTGGGTGGTTTTTTGGACAATAAGCTTCAGTGGAGTAAATGTACAGACCTGATCTACAAAAAGAGCCAACAGAGACTGTACTTTCTACAACAGTTGGGCTCTTTTAATGTAGACTGTACTATACTGACTCTGTTTTACAAATATTTTATTGAGAGGATTTGAACTTTTTGTATTGTTTGTTGGTTTGGCAATGCCACTGTCAGCCAGAGAAACATGCTGAGAAGGAGTATTACCACAGCAAGCAACGTACTTGGAGTCAAACAGACAGGCCTGGATGAGATCTTTAAGGTCAGGGCCCTCCGAAAATCTATTTTCGACCCAAGCCACCCCCTGTACCTGGACTTTGAATTACTCCCCTCTGGGTGCAGGTATAGGGCACCCCTCAGCAGGAAAAATAGAACGAGACAATCATTTGTGCCAGGTGTGATATCCCTCCTGAATAGCTCGGGGCGAATGTTCCCATTGACCCCGTAAGGCCAGCAGGCTAGTCTTAGCCCTACTGTTATATGATTGATTACAAGCCCATAATTTTGCCTCGTGTCTGTGACACAATTGAAACATCCTTACGGTGCTTTTGTAAGGCAAATGGATATGAAGTCACTATGTGTGGTGTTTTTTGGAGAAAGACACAAGGTAGGATTGGTGTGTAAATGTAACGTGATGTAATTTCAGTTGATCTGTCAATCATGGAGCCTCTATTAATACGGCGATTAACAATCTTCGAGTGATTCGTTTATTTGAAGACATGTGCTTCA
Source organism: Oncorhynchus keta (assembly GCF_023373465.1). Classification (NCBI taxonomy): domain Eukaryota; kingdom Metazoa; phylum Chordata; class Actinopteri; order Salmoniformes; family Salmonidae; genus Oncorhynchus; species Oncorhynchus keta. The sequence continues at coordinate 57,677,442 of NC_068422.1, read as the reverse complement.
ACCTCTGGATGTCAGGAAATGTAAATCACACAGATGTCTCACTCTGAGAGATTTGCAACGGATACTTAAGCCTAGAAAACTGCCTTGTTGGAAAATCATCTGTTTTATAGTTTGATGAACACAGATGGAGATGTTATTTAATAGCGGTTTCAGTCCAGGTCTGTTTGGTCCATGGGTCTCTCCATGCGAGAGAAGCTTTGTTTTGGCCCAGATACTTCCGTCACCTGTCAGCTCTGGTACTGACTCTGATCCTAAGGACCCTAGATGTCAGATGTCAACACCAAGACAGGACATGCAGACCCCCGAGCCCTGTGTCCATTTCCGACAGGTTCCTTTCCATTCCACTCTAGCTCGCACTTTAACTCTCACTCTTACTCTAACTCTCTCTCACTCTCTCCTTTGTCCTCTGCCTTTTTCTCTTATTCTACCCTCTCGCTTTTTAAATATTAAAGAATTAAAGTGTTTTGTTGTTGTTTAACCACTACTGCTTAACCACGTTGAGCTAATGAATTTTGAGAAATGTGCTGTAAATCTGGTTAGTCATGTGTCAAAAGGGGGTCTCAGTAAAGTTTGGGTTGCATATGTGTATCTCAGGGTAGGATTGGTCCCTATGTCTCCCCTCTATCCATACTGCTGTTTTAGTCTGACCAAACAGTCATGGCATTATGCCCTGCCACAGAGAGGACATGTTGTATTTCACAGAAAGGTGACTGCGCCTCAAGTCAATAAAGCAGTCGAATCATATCTTTCCCCTCTCCTTCTCCCTCTAAGGTTTCTTTATTCCTGGGTTTCCCAAACTGCAGCGCTTCCAGGCGCACCACGATCAAATTCTTTCCAAACTCATCCCCAAACTGAAGAAACATCTGGTTAGATCAGTTTTTTTTTATGTTTTATTAACCCATCAACTACCCCCCTCTTCCGAGGACACATATCTTGTTTGTTTTTTACAGCTTTTCTGCTACACTTACATACGTTTTACATAGACATTTCTCATACATTATTTGACATAGATCACTGTTTAGGTTGCCTCCACACACACACACACACACACACACACACACACACACACACACACACACACACACACACACACACACACACACACACACACACACACACACACACACACACACACACACACACACACACACACACATGCATGCATAGGAGAAGGGAGGTAAAGGAAATAACTTAATCATACATGATTAGAGAAGCAAGCATGGCTTAAGCCATAACCTTGTGGAGTTAGCATACACAGGTATGGTTTGTGCTTAGTACCCCCTAAAGACTGGCCTCTTGTTGTGAATGAATGGACTATATGAACAAATACTTGTTCAGACGGCACACATTACTTATCTTTGTATTGTATTGCGTTATGCTTCCACAACCAATAAATATTTTATTTCAAACCAAGATAAGTATATATATATTTTTTTTACCTAGACTCACTCAGTTGGATTGAGACACACTTGGACGAGGCTTAAGCTTATAGCTTGTGAATCGAACAATTCATTTTTGGTGTGATTTACAATTGCTACCAATAGTCCCATCCTAAATATTGGATTTCTTTCATCCAAATGAAAGCCTCCAGTTTTGTTAATAGATACATTGTAACTTTTTACTTTACACTTAGGTTGGAGTCATTAAAACTCGTTTTTCAACCACGCCATACATTTTTTGTTAATAACAAACTATAGTTTTGGGAAGTCATTTTTCCCAAAAATTGTTTCAGACAGATTATTTCACATATAATTCACTATATCACAAATTCAGTGGGTCAGAAGTTAACATTCACGAAGCTGACTGTGCCTTTAAACAGCTTGGAAAATTCCAGAAATTTATGTCATGGCGTTAGAAGCTTCTGATAGGCTAATTGACATCATTTGACATAATTTGAGTCAATTGGAGGTGTTCCTGTGGATGTATTTCAAGGCCTACCTTCAAACTCAGTGCCTCTTTGCTTGACATCATGGGAAAATCAAAAGAAATCAGCCAAGACCTCAGAAAATAAATTGTAGACCTCCACAAGTCTGGCTCATCCCTGGGAGCAATTTCCAAACGCCTAAAGGTACCACGTTCATCTGTACAAACAATAGTATGGGACCACGCAGCTGTCATTCTGCTCAGGAAGGAGACACGTTCTGTCTCCAAGAGATGAATGTACTTTGGTGCGAAAGGTGCAAATCCCAGAATAACACCAAAGGACCTTGTGAAGATGCTGGAGGAAACAAGTACAAAAGTATCTATATCCACAGTAAAATGAGTCCATATATCAACATAACCTGAAAGGCCGCTCAGCAAGGAAGAAGCCACTGCTCCAAAACCACCATAAAAATGCCAGTCTACAGTTTGCAGCTGCACATGGGGAAAAAGATTGTACTTTTGGAGAAATGTCCTCTGGTCTGATGAAACAAAAATAGAACTGTTTGGCCATAATGACCATCGTTATGTTTGGAGGAAAGAGGGGGAGTCTTGCAAGCCGAAGAACACCATCCCAAGCGTGAAACACGGGGGTGGCAGCATCATGTTGTGGTGGTGCTTTGCCTCAGGAGGGGCTGGTACATTTCACATAGAGGTGGCAGAACTGAAAAAGCGTGTGCGAGCAAGGAGGCTTACAAACCTGACTCAGTTACACCAGCTCTGTCAGGAGGAATGGGCCAGAAATTCACACAACTTATTGTGGAAAGCATGTTTAAGGCTAGTCAAAACATTTGACCCAAGTTAAACAATTTAAAGGCAATGCTACCAAATAAAAGCTGAAATAAATAATTCTCTCTACTAATATTTGGACATTTCACATTCTTAAAATAAAGTGGTGATCCTAACTGACCCAAGACGGATTTTTTACTAGGATTAAATGTCAGGAATTGTGAAAAACTGAGTTTAAATGTATTTGGCTTAGGGGATTGTAAACCTCCGACTTCAACTGTACTTGAAAAGTTATCTTAACATACACAATACACACAAATATATACATACATTTCTCAGAGCAGACTGTGGGCTGGTGGTAAGTATGAGGCTGTGTGTAGAGTCACTGATGACACATGATTAGTTTTGGGGGTTTCCAGTGTGTGGACCGTGGTTTGAGGGAAGATGGGTGGGGTATGACTGTGTAATGGTCTGTCTGTCTGGCTGGCTGGCTGGCTTATCCACTTAGTATGGGACGGAGGGTGGGCATGCTCTCCAAAGTCTGTCCCAAATGGCACCCTATTCTCCATATAGTGTACTACAATTGACCAGAGCCCTATGGGCCCTAGTCAAAAGTATTGCACTATAATGTGTCACACCCTGATCGGTTTCACCTGTCTTTGTGATCGTCTCCACCCCCCTCCAGGTGTCACCCATCTTCCCTATTAGTCCCTTTGTATTTATACCTGTGTTCTCTCTTTGTCTGTTGCCAGTTTGTCTTGTTTATCAAGCCCACCAGCGTTTTTGTGTCAGCTCCTGCTTTACCCCAGTCTCTCTTTTCTCATCCTCCTGGTTTTTGACTCTTGCCTGTCCTGATCCTGTACCCACCTGCCTGACTACTCTGCCTGACCCTGACCCTGCCTGCCGTCCCGTACCTTTGCCCTACCTCTGGAATACCGACCTCTGCCTGACCTGACCCTGAGCCTGCCTGTCGTTATGTACCTTTGCCCCTGTTGTTGTGATAAACATTGTTACTTCGACGCGGACTACATCTGGGTCTTACCTTGATACCTGATACTAATATGAATAAGGGGCCATTTGGGACACATCCTTAGTCATCCAACATCAATACATAATACACAGCCCTCTCCCACACTCATATAAATAGCTGAGTAAGACTCGTGGCTTGGGGGAGGGAACTTTGCATACTATGCCTGTAAAGAGCAGAGCTATCCTGGCTTGTATTTTGGCTTTTCGTGTCTTTTCCATTGTGTAGAAGACGAGGGAGTCAGCAAATACACATCTCACACAATGTGTGTGTGTGTGTGTGTGTGTGTGTGTGTGTGTGTGTGTGTGTGTGTGTGTGTGTGTGTGTGTGTGTGTGTGTGTGTGTGCGCGTGTGTGTGGGAGTATGTGTGTGTGTGTGAGCGCGTGTGTGTGGGAGTATGTGTGTGTGTGTGTGTGCGTATGTATGTATTATATTTGTGTTTCTAGGAAACCTCCCTGTAAGGAGTGTTTCTATTTGTGGGTGGGGGTGTGCGTCATATACTGCACAGATGACTTATTTTGTGGTTTGTGTGGCTGTAATTGAGAAAGCAAGAGATTAGTTAAAACCCCTTTTGGTCAGGGAAATACATGGTTGAACGTTCCATTACTACTCTGTTACTACACTCTTAGAAAAAAAAGGATTCCAAAAGAGTTCTTTGGCTAATGATCTTGGAGATTGGGAATGGACCGACAGTTTGCAAGACTCCCGGGTGGACAGCCATCCTTCTGCCCGAGACGATACCGGGGAGCCGGGGTCCGATGGCGATCTGCTTGTCATCGATACCTGGAGGTGGTCTTCAGGAGGGCCGACCAGGCTCTTCTCCAGATAAGACGACAGCGGAGGACAAACATCTGGGCAGAAGGACCTCTTTTGGTCAGGGCAATACATGGTTGAACGTTCCATTACTACACTCTTATTTGGCTGTGCCCCTAGGATAACCTTTTTTGGATCTAGGTAGAACCATTTTTGGTTCCAGGTAGAACTCTTTTATGTTCTATATAGCAGCTTTTTTTCTAAGAGTGCACCCTACAGATGAAAAATTCAATTTTTAAAGGTGGGAAAATAGAGAGAGAGAGAGAGGAATATAGAGAGCTCATACAAGAGGACAGAGAGAGGTGAATAGTAACTAAACATTTACCCTCTAACCCCATGTCTCCTTCGTATTTTCTCTCCCAGAGTTAATCTTAGTTCATAAAACAAACTAAAGCCAATATGATCCCCTCATTATTTTCCCTGATTACATTACTGTCCAGGTAACTAGCAGTGCACTCAACCATCACCTCCAAGTCAGCATTTTATATAGTCCGTCTGTGGTCCTGGGTGTTTTTGTGCAGATGTCGAACCATGGTGGCAGACATTGACAGCGTTAGTGTGAGTTGAAACACTGCATTAATGCTGAAATAAATTGAGGTATTTAGTAACTGTTCCTTTGATATCTTTTATCTTTTAAATATATATATATATTTAAATGTGTGTACATTTTGTGTGTACAGGTTTATTTATTTTTATTTCACCTTTATTTAACCAGGTAGGCTAGTTGAGAACAAGTTCTCATTTGCAACTGCGACCTGGCCAAGATAAATCAAAGCAGTGTGACACAGACAACAACTGTCGTGGCAGAATCAGAATTATTTAGGTAACATTTATAAATAAGATGTTTTATTCATTTTCATAAGCGTGCTTATGTGGGAAAATTACTTAGGCCCAGAGAGGGGAGAGGTCGGGTTAGTCTTATCTGTGAATGTGTCTGTAAACTATTCCTAAACCATGTCAAGGGATGGGGTGATTAATGGGGAACCAGTTAGGTGGCTCCACAATGCCTGTGTGCCAGTCACATCTCTCTGTGATCTTGTCCAGGAGGGGGTGTATTTGATATATGCCATTGGATGAGGTAATGTTTTTGGTTGGTCCTAAGTGGTACCAAGAACGAGATAGGAACTTAGTTTAGGAGACCAAACTGAACGATAATTTATAGCCAGTGCTGTCTGGCTATGTGTTTATTTGCTATAAAGGATCTCAGTTGCCAATATGTAAGGACTCAGAGAATGAATTGATAGACACTGAATTGATCTGAGAGTCACAGGGTTATGGTGAAGCTCATATAATTAAAGATGGACTTTATGATAACTCTGACTTGTGTGTGGTTTGCTCTCTCATGATTTGGTAATACAGGAAATTTCCTCGACACAACACAGAGTTACACATGGAGTAAACAATAAACAAGCCAATAACACAATAAAAAAGTAAATGACACAGTAGAAAAAAAGAAAGTCTATATACAGAGTGTGTAAAAGGCATGAGGAGGTAGGCAATAAATAGGCCATAGGAGTGAATAATTACAATTGAGCAGATTAACACTTGTGTGATAAATGAGCATATGATCATGTGCAAGTAGAGATACTGGTGTGCAAAAGAGCAGAAAAGTAAATAAAATAAAAACAGTATGGGGATGAGGTAGGTAAATTGGGTGGGCTATTTACAGATGGACTATGTACAGCTGCAGCGATCGGTTAGCTGCTCAGATAGTTGATGTTTAAAGTTGGTGAGGGAAATAAACGTCTCCAACTTCATCGATTTTTGCAATTCGTTCCAGTCACTGGCAGCAGAGAACTGAAAGGAAAGGCGGCCAAATGAGGAGTTGGCTTTGGGGATGATCAGTGAGATGTACCTGCTGGAACATGTGCTACGGGTGGGTGTTGTTATTGTGACCAGTGAACTGAGATAAGGCGGAGCTTTACCTAGCATAGACTTATAGATGACCTGCAGCCAGTGGGTCTGGCGACGAATATGTAGCGAGGGCCAGCTGACTAGAGCATACAGGTCTCAGTGGTGGGTGGTATAAGGTGATTTGGTAACAAAATGGATGACACTGTGATAGACTGCATCCAGTTTGCTGAGTAGAGTATTGGAAGCTATTTTGTAGATGACATCGCCAAAGTCGAGGATCGGTAGGATAGTCAGTTTTACTAGGTTAAGTTTGGCGGCGTGAGTGAAGGAGGCTTTGTTGTGAAATAGAAATACGAGATTCTAGATGTGATTTTGGATTGGAGATGTTTAATATGAGTCTGGAAGGAGAGTTTACAGTCTAGACAGACACCTAGGTATTTATAGTTGTCCATATATTCTAGGTCGGAACCGACCAGGGTGGTGATGCCAGTCGGGCTGGTGGGTGCGGGCAGCGAACGATTGAAAATCATGCATTTGGTTTTACTAGCATTTAAGAGCAGTTGGAGGTCACGGAAGGAGTATTGTATGACATTGAAGCTCGTTTGGAGGTTAGTTAGCACAGTGTCCAAGGAAGGGCCAGAAGTATGCAGAATGTATGTGGTGAGCTTTTGTGCTTCTAGTTCCGGGCCATGGCATAGTTGGCATAGTTAAAGTGGCTAGTGATACATGTATTACATAAAGATGCAGTAGATGATATAGAGTACAGTATATACGTATACATATGAGATGAATAATGTAGGGTATGTAAACATTATATTAGGTAGCATTGTTTAAAGTGGCTAGTGATATATTTTACATCATTTCCCATTATTAAAGTGGCTGGAGTTGAGTCAGTGTGTTGGCAGCAGCCACTCAATGTTAGTGGTGGCTGTTTAACAGTCTGATTGCCTTGAGATAGAAGCTGTTTTTCAGTCTCTCGGTTCCAGCTTTGATGCACCTGTACGGGCCTCGCCTTCTGGATGATAGCGGGGTGAACAGGCAGTGGCTCGGGTGGTTGTTGTCCTTGATGATCTTTATGGCCTTCCTGTGACATCGGGTGGTGTAGGTGTCCTGGAGGGCAGGTAGTTTGCCCCCGGTGATGCGTTGTGCAGACCTCACTACCATCTGGAGAGCCTTACGGTTGTGGGCGGAGCAGTTGCCGTACCAGGCGGTGATACAGCCCGACAAGATTTTCTCGATTGTGCATCTGTAGAAGTTTGTGAGTGCTTTTGGTGACAAGCCGAATTTCTTCAGCCTCCTGAGGTTGAAGAGGCGCTGCTGCGCCTTCTTCACGATGCTGTCTGTGTGGCTGGACCAATTCAGTTTGTCTGTGATGTGTACGCCAAGGAACTTAAAACTTACTACCCTCTCCACTACTGTTCCATCGATGTGGATAGGGGGGTGTTCCCTCTGCTGTTTCCTGAAGTCCACAATCATCTCCTTAGTTTTGTTGACGTTGAGTGTGAGGTTATTTTCCTGACACCACACTCCGAGGGCCCTCACCTCCTCCCTGTAGGCCGTCTCGTCATTGTTGGTAATGAAGCCTACCACTGTTGTGTCGTCCGCAAACTTGATGATTGAGTTGGAGGCGTGCGTGGCCACGCAGTTGTGGGTGAACAGGGAGTACAGGAGAGGGCTCAGAACGCACCCTTGTGGTTCCCCAGTGTTGAGGATCAACGGGGTCGAGATGTTGTTGCCTACCCTCACCACCTGGGGGCGGCCCGTCAGGAAGTCCAGTACCCAGTTGCACAGGGCGGGGTGGAGACCCAGGGTCTTGAGCTTGATGACGAGCTTGGAGGGCACTATGGTGTTAAATGCCGAGCTGTAGTCGATGAACAGCATTCTCACATAGGTGTTCCTCTTGTCCAGATGGGTTAGGGCAGTGTGCAGTGTGGTTGAGATTGCATCGTCTGTGGACCTATTTGGGCGGTAAGCAAATTGGAGTGGGTCTAGGGTGTCAGGTAGGGTGGAGGTGATATGGTCCTTGACTAGTCTCTCAAAGCACTTCATGATGACGGAAGTGAGTGCTACGGAGCGGTAGTCGTTTAGCTCACTTAGCTTTCTTGGGAACAGGAACAATGGTGGCCCTCTTGAAGCATGTGGGAACAACAAACTGGGATAGGTATTGATTGAATATGTCCGTAAACACACCAGCCAGCTGGTCTGCGCATGCTTTGAGGGCGCGGCTGGGGATGCCGTCTGGGCCTGCAGCCTTGCGAGGGTTGACACGTTTAAATGTTTTCCTCACGTCGGCTGCAGTGAAGGAGAGTCCGCATGTTTTGGCTGCGGGCCGTGTCAGTGGCACTGTATTGTCCTCAAAGCGGGCAAAAACGTTATTTAGTCTGCCTGGGAGCAAGACATCCTGGTCCGTGACGGGGCTGGTTTTCTTTTTGTAATCCGTGATTGACTGTAGACCCTGCCACATAGCTCTTGTGTCTGAGCCGTTGAATTGAGATTCTACTTTGTCTCTATACTGACGCTTAGCTTGTTTGATTGCCTTGCAGAGGGAATAGCTACACTGTTTGTATTCGGCCAGTCCCTTCTGGCCACATGCGTGGGCAGCATCACAGAACTCAGTGAGTGTGTGTGTGTGTGTCTGTGTGTGTCACATTCTCAATCTTCACATTCACTCAAACACTCTCTTCATTTTACATTCAAAGATTCCCTCTCACACACACTCTTTCTCAAACACCCACATACTCCTCTCACTTTAGTCCTAGCCAGAGAGGAACTATCTGGTCCTTATGCATGTGATCAATAAGTCTTATCTAGTCAGGAGACTCCTACTGACCATGTTCAACCTGGTTCTGAGTAGACGTCCATCTTTTACATTTAGAGATACAGAGAGCTACCAGCTGCTATTCCAGCTGCTACTCCAGCTACTCCAACATCCCCAGTCTGTCTTGTTCTTCTGTTGTTCATCTTCATTAAAACTAGGGCACCTAAGTATGGCAGTACTGAACACCACCATTGGTTACTTGGCGTGGATGTCGATTAAGGCACCCCCCGCACCTCTCTGATTCATAGGGGTTGGGTTAAATGCGAAAAACACATTTCAGTTGAAAGCATTCAGTTGTACAACTGACTTTCCCCTTTCCCTTTACTTTGAAAGCTGGCCCCCAAAATTCAAATTTTGAATCCAACCAACTGTCCATTTGTCTTGTGTATTTTGTTAGAATGTAAACTTACTTAGACGTCTCTTTCTGTAAATCAGTTGTTCCCGCCAAGCTAAAGCCTCTCAAATAGACAAAACTCGTTTTTAGCCAAAAACAATGCACTTTTTTTTTTTTGCCTTTACCTCCCTTATCTCACCTCATTTGCTCACATTGTATATAGACTTATTTTTCTACTGTATTATTGAGTATTGTTTTACTCCACGTGTAACTCTGTGATGTTGTGTATGTCGAACTGCTTTGCTTTATCTTGGCCAGGTCGCAATAGTAAATGAGAACTTGTTCTCAACTTGCCTACCAGGTTAAAAAAAAGGTGAAAAAAATAAGAAAATAAAAAAGGCAATGTTCCCGTGCTCGAGGTGACGCTTGCATATGTCGGCTCAATCAGAAATGACCTGTAAATGGCGCATTGTCGACAAAGTGTGATTGGATTAAATCCCGGCCTAACACTTTAGCCACAATCCAGTAGGGATTGGTCGGGAAACACTGCTTTACGATTTATGTGAAAGCTAGCATTGTAGAAAGGATGACAGACAGACAGTGTTGGTGTATATAACAACACTGGTCTCAGGTCTGACGTTAGCATAATAAAGTTAACCCTGTTCACAGTCTGTTTGTTTTTTTTACATCTGACCCTTGGTATTTCTCTAGGGTCCCTTCATTAGAATCAGACTGGGATGTCGTATTCACTGAAACATTAGGCCACGTAACAGACCACTGTGTGTTGCCAAAACATAAGGGTATATTCACATCAGCCACAGGGTGTTATAGACCCCCTTGCTCCCTCTGCCACGCACACACCCCAAACACTCACACACACACTCCCCTGTTTCCACAAACCAAACAAATTCCGTGTGGTTCCTTTTCTCTCTGGTCATCTTGGGAGTAGCACCTAGCGAAACAGTGCACACCCTTGTTCATTCTTGGAGACCAAGCGAATACATTAAATGGGACAACATACCGTTTGTTTCACCATAGAAAGATAAAAATAAATACAAAACAACATAATTGTGGTGCTTATTGCTATCACTAGATATTTAAGATGGTCTAGTATATCTACCCATATGGATATACAGTACATACTGTAAATACAGTATGATATTAACTTAAACCTGCATATACTTTGAGAGACACTGTGGCTACTTCGGGAGCCTTAGCGTCATTTAAACAAGGAAATAGTCATTTTAAGATTGCAATCTCTTTCACAGAAGCAGATTCTCTCACTGCTCTCTGGTTGCTAGGTTTAAGCACCTCTTCTAATGCCTTCCACATATGTTGCCTGGTAAGTGACTGGTATAGCTACGGCTGAGGACCACCATTCCTGATTTAAGGGTCTATAGGGAAGACCGTGCTGCTGAGCCCAGCTAAACCCAACTCTCCTCCCAAACTTGACATCTGATAACCTGTATCTGAGAATTCGATCGTTGAACCGTTCGTAAAGTTTCATCTGCATAGAGATATAATAAGACACAGAATTGATTCGATGTACCTGTGATATCTCAGAAACAGAAGGGCAAACCCGTGATGTAGCTCTGTTTTGCATTGAAAATGCATTGAAAATGGTAAGGAAACGGATATGGTATACAGAGCACTATGGGTACTGCAGTACATCACGCTACAACTGCAGCATCCATGTTTAAAAACTTCTTATGGCTGAGATCCCGTTACCGGGAGCGATAACAACATCCATTGAAAGTACAGGGCGCCATACAAAAGAACAGAAATCTCATAATTAAAATTCCTCAAACATACATGTATTTTATATCGTTTTCAAGGTAGTCTTGTTGTTAATCCCACCACAGTGTCCGATTTCAAATAGGATTTACGGGGAAAGCACCACAAACAATTATGTTAGGTCACCAACAACTCACTAAAATACACAGCCAACTTTACCAGCCAAAGAGAGAGCGAAAAAGCACAAATAGAGATAAAATGAATCACTAACCTTTGATAATCTTCCTCAGATGACACTCATAGGACTTCATGTTACACAATACATGCATGTTTTGTTTGATAAAGTTCATATTTATATCAGAAAATCTGAGTTTACATTGGCGCATTACATTCACTAGTTCCAAAAACATCCAGTGATTTTGCATAGCCACATCATTCAACAGAAATACTCATCATTAATGTAGATGATAATACAAGTTATACACATGGAATTATAGATATACCTCTCCTTATGCAACCGCTGTGTCAGATTTAAAAAAAAAAACTTTACGGAAAAAGAAACCCATGTAATAATCAGAGACGGCGCTCAGAAGTAAAAACACCACAGCCGCAAAGATGGCGTCAACATAAACAAGAAATGACATGATAAATATTCCCTTACCTCTGATGATCTACATCAGAAAGCACTCCAGTAATCCCAGGTCCACAATAAATGTTTTTTTCGAAAATGTCCGTTATTTATGTCAAAATACCTTCTTTTGTTAGCTCGTTTGGTAAACATATCCAAGCGCTAATTCTGGTCAGCGTTATATCGGACAAAAAAAAAAAGTGATATTACCTGTAGAAGAAACATTTCAAACTAAGTACAGAAACAATCACTAGGATGTTTTTAACATATAGCTTCAATAAAGTTTCAACCAGAGTATTCCTTCTTGTCTTCGTGAGCCATGGAACGCAAGTGACTTCCACGAGGAATAAACATGATCAGAAAATGGCTGACTGCCAGACACCTGACGGATTCTGCTATCATTCACTCCCACAACATCATAGAAGTCTCATTATAATTTCTATTGATGGTTGACATCTAGTGGAACCCCTAGGCAGTGCGAATCTAGAGCCCCCCAGGATTCCCCTGAGCAGAGAGAGGTAAGGTGTGTGTGTGCGTGTGCGTGTGCATGAGTGCTGTGTGTGTGTGTGCATGTGCCTTCTTGTATGCTTAGGCACACATAGATATTGTTTCCCTCCACCTGATACCAATTATAATCACATGCCCCATTAACCTGTTAGCTTTCAGCTCTGTGTCTCTGTTGAGCCCTGTGATCTCAGTAACCATAACCAGAGAGGAAGAGGTGAAGCTCGCAAAATCTGTACAAAATAAGCCGTATGGGCTTGTCGCCTGCTTTTCTGCATTTGGGACAACGACTCGCATTGATAGAGCGGAGACATGAGCATCTCGACATTATATACAGATCTTTACCGTAACGACCTGCTTCTGTGCTCTGGGGAGGTGAAGAGACCGGATGTTCAAAAACAAACGTCATATCAGGGAACCAGTGTTCTATTTATAGTCCTTTGTTAACAGTAAAAAGGTGCCCTTTTTCTCAATTCTCAAAAGTTATGGGACACACATTAAGACTACCAAAAAGCACCCTGCGTGAACCTGTTTTAGCCCACTGCAGGAAATTAAGTAGCTGTTTTTGTAAAATAGGCTGAGGAATTGGACCTTTATGGCAGATTTGAAGGCGTTATGGGATTATGAGTCATTGAGGAATGTGAATGAATTATATTACTTCATTGCTTGAATCTTTGCTCCTCCCCACAGACTGTTTATGCTCCTTCCCCCTCTGATGGAGTGGATACGAGTTGCCGTGGTGCACGCGGAGCACCGCCTCAGCCTATTGGTGGACAGCGATGATGTCAGACAGACCACCAGACAGCTCCTCCCAGGATTGGACTGTGAGCCCAGACCGCTGAGGTAGAAACACACTAAGCGTTGCATATTTAATGGCATACACTCACCAGCCAGTTTATTAGGTACACCCATCTAGTACTGGGTTGGACCCCCCTTTGCCTCCAGAACAGGCTGAATTCTTTGGGACATTCTACAAGGTGTCGAAAACATTCCACGGGATGTTGGTCAATGCTGACACGATGGCATCACACAGTTGCTGCCGATTGGACTGTGGTTCATTCATGATGTGAACAGCCCATTCCATAAAATCACAAAGACGCTCTATTGGGTTGAGGTCTGGGGACTGACCAAGCCACTCAAGCAAACTGAACTCGCTGTCATGTTCCAGGCAATTTTTCCACTCCTCAATTGTCCAGTGTTGGGGATCACGTGCCCACTGGAGCCACTTCTTCTTGTATTTAGCTAATAGGAGTGGAACCCTTCTGTTGCAATAGCCCATCCGTGACAAGGATCAACGAGTTGTGAGTTCCAAGATGCCGTTCTGCACACCACTGTTGTACTGCGTCACTGTTGTGGCCCACCTGTCAGCTTGCACGATTCTTGCCATTCTCGTCAACAAGCTGTTTTCGCCCACAGAACTGTCACTGACGGGATGTTTTTTTCGGATGGTCATTCGAACAGTAACTGAATGCCTCGATGCCTGCCTGCCTGCTTTATATAGCGAGCCACGGCCACGTAACTTACTGTCTGTAGGAGCGATCCATTTTCGTGAATGGGGTGGTGTACCTAATAAACTGGCCGGTGAACGTATCTGTAACGTACTGTAACATGCAATAGAAAGATGCTGAACCATACTGTGAAACCAGTACATAACAGTAGGCCTGCCGTCATTATCGAAGAGTTATGAATGTTGGAAGTTTTCATTGTAGCCTCTCTCTTATCCTCTTGTCTCTCCCTCTCTCCCTCCTTATCCTCTTGTCTCTCCCTCTCTCCCAGGCCTGAGTGTTGCTCCAGCTCATTTAGGTGTGCGGACTCTAAGGCTGCTACAGAGAAGCTTCAGGGTGGATCCTGGCTTCCGCATGCTGACCTGTGGCAGAGCGGACCTGATTGGTCCGGCAACACAGCTACTGGAACCATCAGGGGTTAACACTATGGATGACCAGATAGGACTGGCGATAGGGAATAAGAGATAAATGGTGGGGATAGAGGTAGGGGAGTTGGGGAGAGGGGTAGGACATATACATATTCAGACATAAGACTGGTAGGTTTTGACAGGGAAGGTAAAAGAGACAGAGGATTTATCCTCCCTGTCAATACTTGTCAGTCTTCTGTTTGAAGACGTATACTGTATGCCCTACCCTGGTGTTCGAGAGTGTAGAGAGTCAATAAAACTGTTCAGAGTAAGATGTGTATTCTCTGACCTACAGGGTATGACCACTCTGATGTACACATGTTCGCGTGGAGACGAGTCTCTGGTCCAGATACTGGTGGAGACTGGAGCCAACCTGGACATGGAGGTAAACACTACTACTCTCTAGATATTATCATAATATGATATAGATAGTATATCATGTAGTGGGTTGAGCAGGAAATCCGGAATCCTCTGAATGAGGGTTTCTTGGAAAACCAGGGATTTTTGAAAAGCTACTGGAATTTCACCTAATCATGTAATGTAAAGGCTTTGTGCTGAAACTGCCTCTACTACACCGTGATCATTTCACTTGATGGCAATGTTTACCAAAGCTTTGAATGTATATACATTTTATACATAGATATTTAATGTTTTCCATTCTTCTCTCAGGTTCCTTGCTGTTCTCCCAGACAGCCCTCGGTCCACCCAGACCGTCGTGGTTGGGTGGCCCTCACCTTCGCTGTGCTGCATGGACACCTCGTTGTATCTCAGGTGAGTCCTCACTGCCCAGTGGAAAGGGTCTATAGCTCCTGTTGGAGGTGGGTGCAGATGTGGAGGGAACTGCTGTTACTTCCAGCCAGGAGAGCTCTGCTGAGACTCCTCTACAGCTGGCCTCTGCTGCTGGGAACTATGAAATGGTGAGCCTGCTGCTGGCCCACGGGGCCGACCCGCAGTGTGCATGATTGGAACGCTCTGACATCCCCCGCTCTACGAGGACATGAACGGCTTCAACTTCGCCGCTGCACACGGACACCGGTAGCTGCACCTGTCTGACGAGTCCAGGCTTGGGCCATGTCTCAATAGTCTAAAGTGTTGTTCTTTCCTTGTCTATTTCCTTCAGTCAGAACTGAATGAATGAGTTGATACTCATCCGCTACTCTCCTACAGGAACGTCCTGAGGAGGTTTCTGACTCAGCCCCAGCTGAGGAAGGAGGACATTCTCTCTCTGCCGGAGATACTGGCTGAGGGGTTCCAGGAGAAGGAAGAGGAGGCTGGCTCACTACCTCCCCCCAGCCTCAGCCCTTGTAGCCCTGCTGTCTACCACAGTAGCAGCAGGCTGCCTACTACAGCACTGTGCACGGCTACCTGCATGTCACCATGGAGCTACGAGCACTGGGTATGGATTGTTGGTAGGCCTACTTCTTTTGTATATGTCATCATCATCGTTTTCTGAAGGACTTGTGAATCATGCATTCCGAAAGCACAGAAATATTATTTGATCCACTTTAGGTTGTTCGAGACTTTGTTCTCAATGACTGACCAAGGTAAATCATCTTTTGGGACCCTAATTTGTGGCCTTATTTGTTCCCCAGGTGTCCCCTGGAAGCTCCACGTGTGGCTGGAGTTCCTCCATGTAGCCCACCAGCTAACCAGGAATGAGGTGACCCTCTCTCTCCTCAGAGACTTCACCACTATCAGGCCACGGGGCCCACTGCCAGGAGCTGGTCTCGCCCGCCCTACCTCTCTTGTTTAACATGCTTGCAACCAGCAAGGTAGCCATGACTTGCAGTCCATGACTTGGACCTTGCAGTCCAATTTCTCCTTCATTCGGTGTTGTTTGGGTTTACCATTGTAGACTACAGTTTTCAGTGAGTAGATGTTCCACGAAACCTCAAACCAAAAGCCGAGTATGAATCAGACAAATCGATCCAACGTCTAAGAAATTCTCAAACCAGTTGTTATAAAATGGGTAGGAAACTTGCAATGTCTGTTACACAAAATCACAACTCTTCCTGAACATGATTATGTCCCTTTAGGACTATGCCATAACCAAGAGACTGTCAGCCATCTTCTCTCGCTAGTACGGCTCTGCTCCTACTGCCTCTGTTCCTCTGATGGACCTCTCTCTCTCTCCAAGAAGCTGGGTATGAAGACCAGCGTACTCTCTATCGAGATTGAACAAACTACAGTCTGCTTAGTTGTTCAGATTTTTCGGTTCCGAGTTTTCACTACATTTTAGCAAGTGTAACTGTGTAAATCATGCTTAGTTGTGTACATGCGTTTCAATGTCTGTTCCTGACTCTACGCGGTGTAAACGTCACTTCGCTCGCTTGCTTTCCTGAACAACCCAGAGATGTCTGACGTAATGTTGTTCGTGGAAGGCCGTCCCTTCTACGCCCACAGGGTCCTCCTCATGTCTGCTTCAAAGAGGTGAGCTAGCACTTCCCTCCTCAAACCTGAGGTGGCAGCCTGAGACTGAATGATTAGAATGCTCATTATCAAGTATGACCTCTGTCCGGTTTCGGTCTCTGCTGAGTTTCTGTGGGTCGAACACCGGCACCATCCACATCTCTGACATCACATACAGCACCTTCCAGAGGATGATGAGTTGTCTGTACTGTGGAGGGACTGAAGGGCTGAGGCTGTCACAGGCTGATGCTGTGGAGGTAGAAAATGCATCCTCATTTACACTGATAGAACTTCATTCATACATCCCATTGTTGATCCAAACATTTACCACATTAGTTAAGATTTAGGAATGGCCCCCACTATCACTTGTCATTGAGGAGTGGAAAGACAACATAGTGGAGGTCACTCATAAAAGGTACGCACTTTGGGAAAGTGTAATTGAATGTTTGGACTTGTGATGGATGTATGCTCTGCTCCTCTGTCAGCAGCTGCCGCCAGTAGTCTGTTTCTTCTAGCTGAAGGTGCTAGAGAGGCAGTGTGAGATTCTGCTCTCTCTCTCTGTACAGGATCACGGGGCGGCAGAGCTCAGGAGGTTCTGTGAAGGTGTCTTCCTGCAGCACGTGGAACAGCTCCTGGAGAGAGAGGACTTCCACAGGCTGCTCCTGGGAGGGGCCCGTCGGGACCAGCTTCCTCCAAAGACAGAGCCCCGGAGTGGACCACGTCAGGACCGACACTCCTCTCTCCTCCTGGAGGATTTGGAGGGCACTTTGGTCCACAGGCTGCTCTTGCTCTACCCTCCCTGCAGAGAGTAAGCCACTGGCTGCATCTCAGTAGTCATAGTTGGCTTCTTTGTTCTTCCATTGTTTTGTTTCCTTCAACTGTACTGATGTGAAATAAGTACATAAGTGAAAGTCAAGTAACTATGTCTGTTCTTAAATGTCAGTTATGGTGAAGGAAAGAGGATGAGGAGAGGAGGCCACATTCAAATATTGAGATGGACCCCATGTGGGGAGAAGGACAGACATACCAGCAGGCCTGGAGATAAATAACCGGTGTAGTGTAGCGTAGTAACTCGCAGTGCGGTGATGTCACCAGTGACGCCAGCACAGGTTGGTAATGGTACTCTGTCATGAAGGAGAGAAGAGGCAGGGCTTTTGGGTGAAGCTGCCACCGGACAGAACACCTTTTACTGTGATCCTACTGGCCCTCAAACCTGCACTCTCTGCCCCTGTGAATGTCCAAGGTACTGTGAAGACAGTTACTTTAGTCTCAGTGTGATGGTTAGAGAAGCTAGGGTAGTGAGCAGCTTCTTGCCACACGTGCCACAAACAGTGAAAGGACAACTGAAGGTGCTGCAGAAAGTGAAGCATAAAGAGTTTTGCAGTTGTTGAACCGCAAACTCACCATCAGTTCCTCATGTAGCCCAGCGAGCAGGAAGGAGGGTCGATGGATAACTGGAGAAGTACTGCTGCCATCTAGTGATGTGTGGGACTTGTTCCACGCGACCGACATAGGACATCTAGAAAATGTCCATTGCTTAAAGAGAGGAAATGGATGCAACGTACTATGGCTGGAATTGATCTAGAATATGGATATTTATGGTTATACCGCCAATATAATAGCAGGTACTGAGACTCTGTTGGTAAGACATGAAGCATTTAGAGGCTGCTGTTACTTACTAGAGTCCATCCTCTCTCTTGTTGATGGAACTAGAGGAGATAGATATTGGACAGGAAGAACAGAACTCTGAATATTTTATTATACTGTACATACAGTATGTCAAATGTTTTGCTCACAATAATTACCATCAGCATTTCTATATTAGCCCCTTTTAGAATAGCATGCGCCCATGGAAGTGTGTAGGCTAAAATCAGACATCACCACCACGCAATTCCAAAGTCAACAGATTTATTTCCTTTTGCACTGAAGTTGTTCACAGTTATGTCACAAGGGGATACATTGCCAGTGGGTTTCCTGCTAAATACCAGCGCTCCTGGTGTTGTGTTCTACTGTATGTCCATCGTCCTGTGTGGCCTGGCTACCCAATAGTACAAAATAGAAAGAATAACAATAATAGGTATTGCTTTATTTTTATCTCTCTGATACCAATTCCCACCCCAGACAGAGTTCGTGACCAGAGTATCAGGTCTCTCTTTGAGAGAAACGGTGTGTGTGTGTGTGTGTGTGTGTGTGTGTGTGTGTGTGTGTGTGTGTGTGTGTGTGTGTGTGTGTGTGTGTGTGTGTGTGTGTGTGTGTGTGTGTGTGTGTGTGTAACTGTGTGTGTGTAACTGTGTGTGTGTAACTGTGTGTGTGTGTGTTTAACTGTGTGTGTGTGCAGAGGATGCATTGCACGGTAAATGTGCACAGTAGTATAAGGAAGGAGAAGGGAGGTTGCGAGAAAGAACTCAAAGACGAACAAACAACCGAAGTGGTGAGAGAAAATAAAAATAAGAGAAACAAATTTAGAGACTGGAAAGAAAGAAAGAAAGAAAGAAAGAAAGAAAGAAAGAAAGAAAGAAAGAAAGAAAGAAAGAAAGAAAGGGGGGAAAGAGGGAAAAGGGACAGAACAATTCCAACAACAACATGCAAAGAAAAGACAAATGTTGGACATGCAAACGACAATACAAGGTCAAAGCTAAGAGTAGGAATCCCCTTGGTTTTTTAAATAAGTTTGTGAGCAATTTTTTTTGTATTTACAAGGCAAGTGGCTGGAGGGTTGCCTTTGTCGTCGTACACACACAACGAGAAGGAACGCACAATTATTATCAACAGAGGGCTCGTTCCTCTCAGAGACTAATCTACATTCTTAAATTACCGTAAATCATTTGCCAAATGTATATATTACAAGCTTTCTCATCCAAGCTGGGAAAAAAATGTTCACAAAAACATTTTGTGAATTCTCAATGATCAATAAATTAAACATTAAACAAACAAAAACAATCTTTAAATTATCTAGTACATTTTCTCCATCATTTATATAAATAACCCGGAATATATTAAAACAAACATGACAAGAAAATACAATAAGGGAAACAAATATACATAATAATTATGTCCACTGTTGTCTGAATCCTGCAGATATTTCAAAGGAACATGAGCAAAACAAAATGGAAGAAAATAAAACCCTGAAATGATTCATCCCTCAAAAGGGAACCGAAAATAAAATAAAACATTTAATCGATAAAACACGTCGAACAAGTAGAAAACACAAAACATAGTGATAAGTTAACACAATTCTTAGCTAAACATAATGTCACAACTACACAAACGTTGTACATATGGGAACATAGTCTGTACAACAGAATAGATCATTCATTTGTGTACCCCTCCCTCCCAAATGCCCACCCAAAGTTAATTAACTCAATTTAATTTCATTTACAGCAATGACACAGAGTCTGAAGAAGTCTAAAGTGTTAAAATCCTGTAGTTCACAAAGAAGGACTACATTAAAAAGAATTACAATCCAGCCAACGTTTAGCCAACGTTCAGCCAACGTTCATCCAACGTCCAAGAGTCGCGCCACCTCTCTCCAACTTTCGTAGGAGCCAGTGGTTCTACTTCCATTCGTCTTTGTGCGCAAGTCCTTACATCCCCCGGGTGTGTGCGTGTGTGTGTGTGAGTATAGGAGGACAGACAAGGAGGAGAGAAAGGAGGAGAGTGGATGTGTGTAGTATAGGTTTGACAAACATCATTGTCTTTTTAAGGCTTTTCTCCAACTCTTCGGCTAATATGTCTCTGGGTGTCTGTCACGATGATGAGAGAGTCTCTAGTACTCTAATGTTTAGTGTATGTGTGTGTGTGTGTGTGCAGGTGGAAAGCAGGAGGGGTGCATGGGGAGGAGGGGGACAGCAGTGTGAAGTATGTGAAGTCTTTCTCTTGTCCTCCGCCTCTGGCTCACTTACTCCCGTTGTTGACAAAGTGCCCCAGGTTGGGACACACACACTGTCCTCCATCTTGTTTCTCTAATAGGTTTTAGTGATGATCCCTGGTGGTAGAGACAAGGTCAAGCCATCATCACAGAGCAGAGGAGACACACACACACACCGACACACACACCCCACGGCGTGGGAACGGGACGAGAGGATAGAGGAACAGAAAAGAAACATGGCTACATGTAGTACTTAATATTGTCAAATACTGATCAATGGTCGATTGCTAAACTAAAATTGTAGTCATTCCATTATTACACAGTACAAAAGTTTATCATCTCGGGCGATAATCAAAAGTAGATTTTTTTCGAGACACAAACACACTAAGCCTACTGACTGAAGCAAAGAAACCAGCAGCATCTCTCATTTCATTTCTCATCTCTCACACACTCTTGTGGGCTTTGTACTGGGTTTTGAACGACCTGATAACAGGTGGTTATTATCTAGTCATGCAACAGAGAGCTAGCTACTTCTCTCCGGTCTTAAGGTTGTTCCCCAGTCCGGCTGACGGCGGCCATCTTTGTTTGTTTGTCTTTGCCCGGAGGCGGGGGGCATTTAGAGTCAGTGGGCTGGGTGGGCTGGGGCTGAGTGGGCAGGGGACATGACTCATTTCGCCTGCTGCCGGGGGCATGCTTGGCGGGGGCGGGGCTAGCTGTGCCGGGCGTGCCAGGGGCGTTGTGCGACGCCTGGCTGCTCTTCTCGTCTGAAAAAAGTTGTTTAATTACGTCAAAGAAGTTACTCAACGGGCTGCCTAGGTACACAGACGGGAAGAAAAGAAAAAAAAGAGAGAGAGAGAACAAACAGCGAATGAGCAATGGGGTTAACGTGAGGAAGGAGGAGAGGGTGACGGGAAGGAGAGGGTGGTGATGAGGAAAGGACTGAAGGTGACGCTCCAGGAGGTAGAAAGGAGACTCATAAAAGCCACGTGGGTGGTAAAAAAAAGAGAATTTGATTACATGTGTTAGACTGTTAGTATGTACATTAACACTGTCTCAAGGCTGAGGCGATGGCACATCAGTGTCAAGGTGCTAAGTTAGGAGACCTAAGGTTGGGAAACAACAGTAATCCATAGAAGAAAATGTAGGGTTCACATAAAACCAGTGGGCTTTTGAGTCTCTGTTCTACCTGGTTTGGGTGAGAGTGGTGACATAGGAGGGCTAGCTTGAGCTCTGGAAGGGTGAGTGCTAAAAAGACCAGATTTGGGGCAGGGGTGGTCCAATCTGCATCCTAGAGAGTCACTGAGTGCAGATTTGTGTTCCGGCCCTGCTCTAACCCTCCTGATTTAGCTAGTCAAGGTCTTGATTAGGAGATGATTAGTAGAAATAGGAAGTGGTAGAGCAGGTCTGTAACAAAAGCCAAGCATACCCAATTGCTCTCTTTCTGAAGAAAAGTGGGGAGGAGAGGAAATGAGAGGAAGGGATGAGCAGCATTTCAGAGTACGACAAAACATAATGTCTTGCCTTCCAAGCTCCTGCTAACTATCCTAATCACCACAATAAAAGCATACCTTAGAATGAGTCCATACAGTGCGCCCAGACAAACACAGACAATGTGAACAACATGCCATCATCACAATAACATCACTCATCACACAATCTATTTTGCTTTCAAGTAAGAGGTTTCCTGGACACAGATTAAGCCTAGTCCTGGACTAAAAAGCATGCACAATGGGGTTCTTAAATTGAAAGTGCTTTTTAATTCAATAACAGGCTTAATCTGGTTCTGGGAGGCCAGCCCTTAGTGTTCCACTGAGAGTCAAACATATACAGGTTTACTCCAAACGTTCTTGAAATCTACCAGTCTAACTGTCCTTTTTAAAGTTAATTAGGTGGGTGTTTTTTTTTGGACCAAACACAAAATACTTACGCAATGTCATCTTGCTATCACTTACCATTGTTCTTGTGCTACATAGCCATTTGTTATTGATGGTCTACAATGTGTTTTACGCATGGAATGGAAGGGAAGTGGACATCCCAACACACACTGTGCCATGCAAAGGATCTCTCTCTCACACACACTCACACACACACACACACACACACACACACACACACACACACACACACACACACACACACACACACACACACACACACACACACACACACACACACACACACACACACACACACACACACACACTGTGCATTAGTGACACCGTAGTGTGTTGATGGTGAGGTTAAGAGTCATCGGGTGTAGTGAGGGAGGCTCAGGCTAGTAGTTTACTGTTTGTCCAATCGAGTGAGTATTTCATTAGGGAAACAGTGGCTTGGAGGGTTTGCTGGTCAAAGTGTCTGACCGCTGAGAGATATCTGGGAGCAGAGTACACAGTTACTCTCTAACACACCTCTACAGTGTATGTAGGGAGTATGGCTATGCCAGGTAGGAGCCCTGCGCAAACTCCCTGTGCTTACCGGAGGGCTAGAGCGACCGGGCAGGCACCGTGTTATGCTGTGGTGCGCACGGTGTCTCCAGTGCTGGTGCATAGCCCGGTGCGGTGTATTCCAGCTCCGCGTATCGGCCGGGCTAGATTGAGCGTCGAGCCAAATGCCATGAAGCCGGCTCTACGCATCTGGTCCCCAGTGCGTCTCCTTGGGCCGGCTTACATGGCACCAGCCTTGCGCTCGGTGTCTCCAGTTCGCCTGCATAGTCCAGTGCGGGCTATTCCACCTCGCCGCACTGGCAGGGCGACCGAGAGCATTCAACCGGGTAAGGTTGGGCAGGCTCGGTGCTCAAGAGCTCCAGTGCGCCTGCACGGTCCGGTCTATCCAGTACCACCTCCACACCCCAGCCCTCCGGTAGCAGCTCCCCGCACCAGGCTTCCTGTGCGTGTTCTTGGTCCAGTCCCACCAGTGCCAGCACCACGCATCAGGCCTACAGTGCGCCTCGCCTCTCCAGCGCTGCCGGAGTCTCCCGCCTGTTCAGCGCAGCCAGAGCCTTCCTCCTCTACAGCGCTGCTGGAGTCTCCCGCCTGTTCAGCGCTGCCAGAGCCTTCCTCCTCTACAGCGCTGCTGGAGTCTCCTGCCTGTTCAGCGCAGCCAGAGCTGCCAGCCTGCATGGAGCAGCCAGAGCTGCCAGCCTGCATGGAGCAGCCAGAGCTGCCAGTCTGTATGGAGCAGCCAGAGCTGCCAGTCTACATGAAGCAGCCAGAGCTGCCAGTCTGCATGAAGCAGCCAGAGCTGCCAGTCTGCAAAGAGCTGCCAGTCTGCAAGGAGCTGCCAGTCTGCAAGGAGCTGCCAGTCTGCAAGGAGCTGCCAGTCTGCACGGAGCTGCCAGTCTGCACGGAGCCGCCAGAGCTGCCAGTCTGTAAGAAGCCGCCAGAGCTGTCAGCCTACATGGAGCAGCCAGAGCCGCCAGTCAGCGTGGAGCAGCCAGAGCCGCCAGTCAGTATGGAGCAGCCAGATCCGTCAGTCTGCCAGGATCCGCCAGTCAGCCAGACTCTTCCAGATCCGCCAGTCAGCCAGGCTCTTCCAGATCCGCCAGTCAACCAGACTCTTCCAGATCTGCTAGTCAACCAGACTCTTCCAGATCTGCTAGTCAACCAGACTCTTCCAGATCTGCCAGTCAACCAGACTCTTCCAGATCTGCCAGTCAACCAGACTCTTCCAGATCTGCCAGTCAACCAGACTCTTCCAGATCCGCCAGTCAACCAGACTCTTCCAGATCCGCCAGCCAGCCAGGATCTGCCGGAGCCAACTACCTGCCTGAGCTTCCTCTCAGTGCTGAGCTTCCTCTCAGTGCCGAGCTTCCCCTCAGTCCCGAGCTTCCCCTCAGTCCCGAGCTTCCCCTCAGTCCCGAGCTGCCTCAGTCCCGAGCTGCCCCTCAGTCCCGATCTGCTCCTCAGTCCAGTGGGGTTCTGGGTGAGGACTACTAGGCCATGGTCGGCGGCGAGGGTGGACTATCCAAGGACGCGAGGAGGAGGGACTAAGACGGTGATTGATTGGGGTCCACGTCCTGCGCCGGAGCCGCCACCATGGACAGACGCCCACCCGGACCCTCCCTATTGTTTTGAGGTGCGTCCGGGAGTCCGCACCTTAGGGGGGTTCTGTCACGCCCTGGTCGAGGTATTTTGTGTTTATCTTCATTTATTTGGTCAGGCCAGGGTGTGGCATGGGGTTTTTGTATGTGGTATGTTGGTATTGGGATTGTAGCTTAGTGGGGTGTTCTAGATAAGTCTATGGCTGTCTGAAGTGGTTCTCAATCAGAGGCAGGTGTTTATCGTTGTCTCTGATTGGGAACCATATTTAGGCAGCCATATTCTTTGTGTGCTTGGTGGGTGATTGTCCTTAGTGTCCTTGTTCCTGTCTCTTTGTTAGTTCACACAAGTATAGGCTGTTTCGGTGTTCATTACGTTCTTTGTTTTGTAGTGTTTATAATTGATTCGTGTTTTACGTTTGTTTATTAAACATGGATCGCAATCTACACGCTGCATTTTGGTCCGACTCTCCTTCACCACAAGAGAACCGTTACAGTCTGTGCCCAATGGGAAGGCTGTAATCACTGCCAAAGGTGCTTCAATTAAGTACGGATAGGGTCTGAATACTTTTGTTTATTTTTAATTCATTTGTAAATAAAAAATGAAATAAACCGTTTTTGCCTTGTCATTAGACGGTATTGTGTGTAGATTGACGAGGAAAAAACTATTTAATCAATTTTAGAATAAGGCTGTAATGTAAAATAAATAGAAAAAAGTCAAGTGGTTTGAATACTTTCCGAATGCACTGTACATAACTGTTTAAAACGAATCGGGATACATTTTCTTTTGGTTTGGGGTGGTTATGTAGCGTTTTCCCACTTGTCCCTCTAAAATAAAATTACCTTGCAATATTTTCAACAAAATCACGTCTATTCTTTTCACCAGCCCATGTTAATGGTAAGATATTTTGCGTTTTGGAAACAAACGCTTCAAATGGAACGTCTTACTCTTACTTTGCATGGATGTTTAAAGTCCATGCGTTTCAAAAAAAGGGTGGTGGGGGGTCTGCTTCCATTGCTTCTCTTCAGACTTTCTGTTTCTCTCTCTCTACCCATCTGTCAGTCTGTGTCTCTCGCTTGGACTCTCTGTATGCAACCCTTTCTCTTCCTCAATCCTTCATTAGCTGGGGAGGGTGAAAGCTAATGGGAGATTAGAAATATTCTACTTGGGAGGGGGGTACTCAAAGTACAAAAGGAGGAGAAAATGTATTTGCGCAAACGCACGCACGCACGCACGCACGCACGCACGCACGCACACACACACACACACACACACACACACACCTGGCTTCCCTTTTCTCATGGAATATTCACACGTACAAAGTAAGTCACAATTTCCACAGTATATGAGTGTCATCTGTAGCAGCTAATAGTACTCTTAAAACGTGGCACCGCATGCAGTCCCCTCTGGTCTCGGACACTGAAGGAGTGAGTGCAACTAGGTTGCACAGATCTGTTTCAAATATTATTCTAGCGGTTGACTTAATATTAGTAAAGGTTGCGTGCGGTTGGTCAAATCGTTTTAGTTTTTTTTTTGTTGGGGGGGGGGCTGAAACACATGCTCTCAGTGTGTTGTCATACGTGACACACACTGTTCAGCATCAGTGTGTGATATCTAGCATTCAGTGAATTGATCCATCCCAGAGCCATACACACACACACACACACACACACACACACACACACACACACACACACACACACACACACACACACACACACACACACACACACACACACACACACACACACACACACACACACACACACAGAGAGAGTCAGGCACACTCAGTTTTAGGTTTAGAATGATCTAGGCAGCCATCTTGTCACCAAAAAGTCCAAGACCATCACATGCATGGAATATTTGGAGCTGACATAGATGATCAGTTTCCAGACTCTTTGTAGACTGTCTATGGCTCTGGTTGAAACCCTTGCATTCCACTCAGCATGCTGGACCAGTCATTCAGTTATTTTAGTGATTCTCTGCCAAGTGCAGTTAGATTGAAGCTGTGGATGATGACCAAACGCAGGCAGGGAATGACTGACAGGTGAAGAAAGGAAATAGGGAAAGAAAGAGAGATGGATAGAAAAGGGATAGAACATACACGGCTACAGGGTTGTGGTCAATTCCACCTCAACTAATTCTGGAAAACAACTGAATGTCAATTCATGAATTGGAAAATCAAACAATATTTGAAATAATGTTTTTTTCAATTCATTAATTGAATTTCAAGGAATTCCCTGGAATAAGGTAAAACCTTTGACCCCAACCCCGAAGGAAGAGAGAAATAGGGACAAAGACAAACTGAAAGAAAGAATGTGAGAAGGAAGGAAAGAAGGAAAGAAAAAAGAGTGAAAGCAACAGTGAAAGAGTGGTGGGGATGAGTTATTGATGGAGAAAGTGGTGGGGGTGTTGCATACAGTGCCTGATAACAGTTCCCATCGGTGACAGGGTGAGTCCCAGGCATTCAAAGTGCTAAAACTGCTAGCTGGTGCATGTGCTAAATGTGTGGACTAGAGAGTGGTCAAACCAGTGTTCTTCGCTCCTGGGGAAGGTGTGTGTGTGTGTGTGTGTGTGTGTGTGTGTGTGTGTGTGTGTGTGTGTGTGTGTGTGTGTGTGTGTGTGTGTGTGTGTGTGTGTGTGTGTGTGTGTGTGTGTGTGTGTGTGTGTGTGTGTGTGTGTGTGTGCATTAAAGGGAAATACACTTAAGAAATCCTTCTCCAGCACCACCCCAACATGTGTTTCTATGTTTTGTAGTAAAAAATATAGAGGAAGATAAGTATTTCCCATGACATCATCAACCAATTAGTAGTCAATTAGTAGAAAATGCATACTCATAAATGGTTCAAATGCACACAGATGATTTCATTGGAAACACTTATCTTCCTCTACCTTTTTTTTTTACTACAAAACATAGAAACGCTTTCATGTATGTTGATGTTGGGGTGGTGCTGGAGATCATGAATATGAAGATTTTATAAATGTCCCTTTAATGTGTACACTTCACCAAAGTTTTGATGATGACCAAAGTTTTGATTATTTTTGTCAGGTGTTAAAGTACTAGACTAGGACATATACATTAGTCTGCACACTCTCATACTGTGGGCCCAGGAGTAAAAAAGATGGCTCTAGCCACTATATTCTATAGTATGTACTATGTAATGTATGTAATGCCGTGTCTCACCAGCAGTGGGTGCTGTTATCAAGTGAAGAAACTCCCAAATTTATACAATACAGGCACACAACAAAAAAAAACAAGGACAAGTGAAGAACAGAACGTGACTCTGTCTTTCTTTTCTTCCATTCCTCCCTGTTCAACCCATCTTCATCCCAGAATACAAAACCATATAATACATACATGTACTGAGCTAATGTGAGGAGGATCGTTTTGAACTGCTACATCATTTTGGTCCATATTCTCTATATGGGAAGGTTATACTGGACCTAAGTTCAACAAAACAACCTCTTAACCTAGAGCTGGTTGGAAAGTTTTAAAAAGTTAGCAGAAAACGTTGTCAAATGAATGATGTTTGTGAAGGTCATGACTGGGCCCTGGTGTGTGAATGCAAGAAGGTCAGGAGAGTGTGTGCCCCCTCTAGATGTCTCGAAGGATACCAACGTTGTTGCTTTGTTGGTGCCAGGTGCATCTGCCATGGTGTGGGCCATGCATGTGGAGATGCCTTGTGCCAAAGCGTGTGAGTCGAGCCGCACTGTGACTGTGGCGTTGCCGTGAGCTACGGGGATGCCGGGAGGAGGGGGGGGGGTAGTGGAGGGGTGTAGGGGGTGGCGAGGGGAGGGTCTCTACTTACCAGAGATCTGCTGGACCCCGGGCTGGTCATGTGAGCTCATCAGCTGAGCCTGAATGGTCTCAACCACACGCTTGAAACGGCGGCTGGGACCTGGTGAGAGAGAGTGGGAGAGACAGAGAGAAAAAACGAGGGAGGTAGAGAGTTAGGGGGGGAGAGAGAGGATGAGGAGAGAGATAGCGAGGGAGGGAGAGAGAAGGTAGAGGAAGGGAGTGAGAGAAATTGAGAGAAACAGAGAAAAACACTTAGGACTTGATTGACTGAAAAATAGAATTGCTCTTGAAAATAACCAGAATAATAGACAGAAAAACAAGCTTGTGATGTTGAAACACAATGCCACACCGGTAGGACGCAAAGAGTGTCAACGTTATGAAAACAATGACATCGAATAGAAATGATTTTCCTCACAATAATAGCCCTCAACGAAGCTTCAATTTTAATTCAAGCACGTTTCCTGTAAATCAAAATGGAATTCAGCGGAATTAAATAAGAGTCTGTTCAACATCAATTGAACATAAGTTATCCACATCGGAATAAGCAGACATACTGCAGAGACGACACAGAATATTTGGCTGGAGATGACGCTCCAGTGTCATTGGCCAGAGGTTGCCCTTCGACACTCAGCAGGGACAAAAGTGCAGTGTGATCATGGTGGGAAAAGGTCTCTGTTTCTCTGTCCTTCTTCTCACCTGGCTTCTTCTGTGTAATGGCGCTTGCATCAGCGTGGACGCGTGTGTGTTTGTGCATGTGTGTACATATCCAGGAAGTGCCAGTGTGGATACAGCGTTTGTGCGTGTGTGTATGTTAATATGTGCGTGTGCGCTCATGTGCCTCCCTGCTCTGCCTGCCTTTCTGTGCGCGTTACCTGAGAGCAGGGTGAAGGTGACCGAATAGATGCCGTTCTCTTTGGTGGCGGCGGTGCTCTCTGTGTAGGTGATGTCCACCTGGAACTTGACCGGCTTCTGAAACACTGTAGGGCCGGCTGTGGACTTATACTCCGCCCGGAAACTAGTCTGACTGATCACACTGTGGCTGAGACTGGGGATCTATATGAGAGAGAGAGAGAGAGAGAGAGAGAGAGAGAGGAGAAAGGGAGGGAGAGGGGGCAAAGGTGGGAAGCAGAGGCAGAGAGGGAGGTGGAGGGTGGGAGAGAGAGAGAGAGAGAGAGCGAAAACAAGGATAAAGAGAGGGAAAACAATCCGCTTGCACACAGCGACCGTTTACACGTGTGACGAGTGAGAAAAAGGATATGTACAGGACTAAAATACAGAGAAGAGGCGAGACAAGGAGAGACAAAGACAGGAAGAGACAACACGGGACCTGTTACACTAACAGCACAGCGCTGTTAGGAACCATCAGACTCTGAGTCAATTACAATAGACAGCGCTGAAGAGACAGGGGACACGCGGCAACAACACAGTGTTGGGCGACGGGGACTAAAGGTGCCTTTTAAAATGAACTGAAACAAACCTGCTGGGAAATAAAGCGGACCTGTTAAGGTTAGACAATTGGCTAGGTGTAAGGTTAATGCAAGCCAACCACTGTAGTGTCGGATAAAGGTTGTGCCATGAGCGTTTAGTGTCAAAGTCAGTTTCCATCCATTGTCGTTTTGACTGTTTTGACGCTGTGTTCTACCATTATAATGACACAGCTATGCACAGTGTGGCCAAGAAAAACTAGAAGACTCAATCAAGCCCTTTACTTGGCACTCGTTAACGTCAGAAACCAGACCGCTGTGCACCAATCAGATGCTGGCTACAAAAAGCAGGCTGCTGTTCACTGATTACACAATAACACTGACCTTCACTGGGAAAGCAACAGAGGGCAGTAGCACGGACTGAAAGTTGCTCTAAATCGAAAGAATAATCACAGTTGCTTTACAGTGAATTTATCCACTTTGCCTCAAGGACAAACCAATGAACATAGCCACCTGATTCAGAGGGTTTGGGATAAATGCAGAAGACACATTTCAGTTGAATGCATTCAGTTGTACAACTGACTAGGTATCCCCTTTTCCCTTTCACATTGCGTGGTAGCTCTAATAATGATTTCAATGTCTGAAGACCAGGAACTCTGAAATATAATTCCATGCAATAAGTCAAATGGCATCATAAGTAGGGGGGTGACAAAGGACAGAGAGAGAGAGGAGAGAGAGAGAGAGCGAGAGAAGAAGATATACACACACAGTAGATGGAGAGGGAGAGAAAGAGGTGCGGTGAGGGGTAAAGAGGTGTGGTGAGGGGTAAAGAGGTGTGGTGAGGGGTAAAGAGGTGTGGTGAGGGGTAAAGAGGTGTGGTGAGGGGTAAAGAGGTGTGGTGAGGGGTAAAGAGGTGTGGTGAGGGGTAAAGAGGTGCGGTGAGGGGTAAAGAGGTGCGGTGAGGGGTAAAGAGGTGCGGTGAGGGGTAAAGAGGTGTGGTGAGGGGTAAAGAGGTGCGGTGAGGGGTAAAGAGGTGCGGTGAGGGGTAAAGAGGTGCGGTGAGGGGTAAAGAGGAGTGGTGAGGGGTAAAGAGGTGCGGTGAGGGGTAAAGAGCTGTGGTGAAGGGTAAAGAGGTGCGGTGAGGGGTAAAGAGGTGCGGTGAGGGGTAAAGAGGTGCGGTGAGGGGTAAAGAAGTGCGGTGAGGGGTAAAGAGGTGCGGTGAGGGGTAAAGAGGTGTGGTGAGGGGTAAAGAGGTGCGGTGAGGGGTAAAGAGGTGTGGTGAGGGGTAAAGAGGTGTGGTGAGGGGTAAAGAGGTGTGGTGAGGGGTAAAGAGGTGTGGTGAGGGGTAAAGAGGTGTGGTGAGGGGTAAAGAGGTGTGGTGAGGGGTAAAGAGGTGTGGTGAGGGGTAAAGAGGTGTGGTGAGGGGTAAAGAGGTGTGGTGAGGGGTAAAGAGGTGTGGTGAGGGGTAAAGAGGTGTGGTGAGGGGTAAAGAGGTGTGGTGAGGGGTAAAGAGGTGTGGTGAGGGGTAAAGAGTTGTGGTGAGGGTAAAGAGGTGTGGTGAGGGGTAAAGAAGTGCGGTGAGGGGTAAAGAGGTGCGGTGAGGGGTAAAGAGGTGCGGTGAGGGGTAAAGAGGTGCGGTGAGGGGTAAAGAGGTGTGGTGAGGGGGTAAAGAAGTGCGGTGAGGGGTAAAGAGGTGCGGGGGTAAAGAGGGTAAAAGAGGTGCGAGGTGTGGGAGGGGTAAAGAGGTGTGGTGAGGGGTAAAGAGGTGTGGTGAGGGGTAAAGAGGTGTGGTGAGGGGTAAAGAGTGTGGTGAGGGGTAAAGAGGTGTGGTGAGGGGTAAAGAGGTGTGGTGAGGGGTAAAGAGGTGTGGTGAGGGGTAAAGAGGTGTGGTGAGGGGTAAAGAGGTGTGGTGAGGGGTAAAGAGGTGTGGTGAGGGGTAAAGAGGTGTGGTGAGGGGTAAAGAGGTGCGGTGAGGGGTAAAGAGGTGTGGTGAGGGGTAAAGAGGTGTGGTGAGGGGTAAAGAGGTGTGGTGAGGGGTAAAGAGGTGGTGAGGGGTAAAGAGGTGTGGTGAAAAGAGGTGTGGTGAGGGGTAAAGAGGTGTGGTGAGGGGTAAAGAGGTGTGGTGAGGGGTAAAGAGGTGGTGAGGGGTAAAGAGGTGTGGTGAGGGGTAAAGAGGTGTGGTGAGGGGTAAAGAGGTGTGGTGAGGGGTAAAGAGGTGTGGTGAGGGGTAAAGAGGTGTGGTGAGGGGTAAAGAGGTGTGGTGAGGGGTAAAGAGGTGTGGTGAGGGGTGAGGGTGAGGGGTAAAGAGGTGTGGTGAGGGGTAAAGAGGTGTGGTGAGGGGTAAAGAGGGTGGTGAGGGGTAAAGAGGTGTGGTGAGGGGTAAAGAGTGTGGTGAGGGGTAAAGAGGTGTGGTGAGGGGTAAAGAGGTGTGGTGAGGGGGTAAAGAGGTGTGGTGAGGGGTAAAGAGGTAAAGAGGTGTGGTGAGGGGGTAAGAGGTGTGGTGAGGGGTAAAGAGGTGTGGTGAGGGGTAAAGAGGTGTGGTGAGGGGTAAAGAGGTGTGGTGAGGGGTAAAGAGGTGTGGTGAGGGGTAAAGAGGTGTGGTGAGGGGTAACGAGGTGTGGTGAGGGGTAAAGAGGTGGGGTGAGGGGTAAGAGGTGTGGTGAGGGGTAAAGAGGTGTGGTGAGGGGTAAAGAGGTGTGGTGAGGGGTAAAGAGGTGTGGTGAGGGGTAAAGAGGTGTGGTGAGGGGTAAAGAGGTGTGGTGAGGGGTAAAGAGGTGTGGTGAGGGGTAAAGAGGTGTGGTGAGGGGTAAAGAGGTGTGGGTGAGGGTAAAGAGGTGTGGTGAGGGGTAAAGAGGTGGGGTGAGGGGTAAAGAGGTGTGGTGAGGGGTAAGGAGGTGTGGTGAGGGGTAAAGAGGTGTGGTGAGGGGTAAAGAGGTGTGGTGAGGGGTAAAGAGGTGTGGTGAGGGGTAAAGAGGTGTGGTGAGGGGTAAAGAGGTGCGGTGAGGGGTAAAGAGGTGTGGTGAGGGGTAAAGAGGTGTGGTGAGGGGTAAAGAGGTAAAAGAGGTGTGGTGAGGGGTAAAGAGGTGTGGTGAGGGGTAAAGAGGTGTGGTGAGGGGTAAAGAGGTGTGGTGAGGGGTAAAGAGGTGTGGTGAGGGGTAAAGAGGTGTGGTGAGGGGTAAAGAGGTGTGGTGAGGGGGTAAAGAGGTGTGGTGAGGGGTAAAGAGGTGTGGTGAGGGGTAAAGAGGTGTGGTGAGGGGTAAAGAGGTGTGGTGAGGGGTAAAGAGGTGTGGTGAGGGGTAAAGAGGTGTGGTGATGGGTAAAGAGGTGTGGTGAGGGGTAAAGAGGTGTGGTGAGGGGTAAAGAGGTGTGGTGAGGGGTAAAGAGGTGTGGTGGTGAGGGGTGAGGGGTAAAGAGGTGTGGTGAGGGGTAAAGAGGTGTGGTGAGGGGTAAAGAGGTGTGGTGAGGGGTAAAGAGGTGTGGTGAGGGGTAAAGAGGTGTGGTGAGGGGTAAAGAGGTGTGGTGAGGGGTAAAGAGGTGTGGTGAGGGGTAAAGAGGTGTGGTGAGGACTCCTTACAGAGAGGAAGGCGTGAACGATGTCTGCTTTGATGGAGCTGAGAGGCTTGTCTCTGATCACCACAAAGATCTGCTCCTCCTTCTCCAGGTTGATGAAGTTACCAAACCATGACTTCTTGGCAAGCCTGTAGGGAGGGAGAAAAAAATAGTTTTATGAGGACGCACGCGCACACACGCACACACACACACACACACACACACACACACACACACACACACACACACACACACACACACACACACACACACACACACACACACACACACACACACACACACACTTAATTTAGTATCTGCTGGAGAGAATACTAATGCCTCATATCAAGAGGAATAATTAACGTACTGCCACACTCATTTGCATAATGCAACATTTACCATGCTTTGTCTGATCTTTAAGGGTAATGGACAGAAACGGTTTACGTTTCTAAAATCACTTTGTCCCTCCAGGCCTGGTCCAGATGTGCTTGGTGACTATAATCTATGCCATGACAATTATAGTCAGAGGAGTTGGTAAAAGCACATTCATATCTGAACCAGGGTATTCTGTTTCCACCTCCCTCTACCATCTAACTTCAACACTTGTGCATGTTCTGTGAGCCCTCTTCCTCCCCCTGTTTGTCCAAATGGCCTCATATTGGTCCCCAATAGCAATGACATCATCCTGACTAGCTTTGCAACTAACCTACCTCAAGGCCCCTTCCTCGTTTCTGCCTCATCTCCAACTATTCAACCAGACTCTAACTGTGGCCCTCTGTCTGTGAAGCAAACTGGAACTAAACCACTAAAATATTCATGGGGGAAAATTCCCTAAAAATAGCCCAATCAACAGGAAGGAGAGAGGGATGCAATACTGGAAGGAGGTCAATTTGCATAATTGTGGGAATTGTTCACACAGGCCTCTTGGGCAGAATCCTCTACTGTCTGTACCTTACGTAGTCACTCTCCCAGTGGCGAAAACACCAGAGAGGTAGGAAGGTGGAATGAGTTGACTTTCGTGCACATGTATGTAACAGAGGCGGTTCAGTGACCCACAATCAAATGACGAATCACCTTGCCTGAGACCTGCAGCTCCCTGAACTAATGTCTCCAGACTTTATCTTAACAGGCCAACATCGGTGAACCACAATCACTAGAAACCTTGCCTGATACCTTTTTTATAAAAAAAATATTTTTAGGGGGTACATCAGCTTTAATATTGCAGATAGAGTGTGGCTTCCATCAATGTAATTGTCTGTATCATTTTCAATCCACCATACATATTTTTTGTAAATATATATATAAAATATATAATTAATTTGTACATATTTTCCTTTATTATTTTCCCCTAACCCTACCACCCCTCCGCTAATTGGAGTAAACAGACAGACAGAAACACTTCTACTTGCCAAAGGGCACCTAAAGACTCTCAGACCATAAGAAACAAGATTCTCTGGTGTGATGAAATCAATATTGAAATCTTTGGCCTGAATGCCAAGTGTCACGTCAGGAGGAAACCTGGCACCGTCCCTACGGTGAAGCACGTTGGTGGCAGCATCATGTTGTGGGGATGTTTTTCAGCGGTAGGAACTAGGAGATTTGTCAAGATCGAGGCAAAGATGAACAGAGCAAATTACAGAGAGATCCTTGATTAAAATCTGCTCCAGAGCGCTCAGGACCTCAGACTGGGTCAAAGGTTCACCTTCCAGCAGGACAACGACCCTAAGCACAAGCCAAGACAACGCAGTAGTGGCTTCGGGACATCTCTGGAGAGACCTGAAAATAGCTGTCCAGCAACGCTCCCCATCCAACCTGACAGAGCTTGAGACAAATGTGCTTCAACAAAGTACTGTGTAAAGGGTCTGAATATGTATGTAAATGTGTTACGTAACAGTCAAGGGTTCTGAATACTTTCCAAAGGCACTGTATATAACATTTAATTGGTTGTAAGAATTTTGAGTAGTAATTTAAATTGAAAAACTCCGTTTTGAATCCGGTGTAGCTTTGTAGAGTCGTGGCCAAAAGTTTTGAGAATGACACAAATATGAATTTTCACAAAGTCTGCTGCCTCAGTGTCTTTAGATATTTTTGTCAGATGTTACTATGGAATACTGAAGTATAATTACAGGCATTCCATAAGTGTCAAAGGCTTTTATTGACAATTACATGAAGTTGATGCAAAGAATCAATATTTGCAGTGTTGATCCAATCCGCCCTGGCATGCTGTCAATTAACTTCTGGGCCACATCCTGGCTGACGGCAGCCCATTCTTGCATAATCAATGCTTGGAGTTTGTCAGAATTTGTGGGTTTTTGTTTGTCCACCTGCCTCTTGAGGATTGACAACAAGTTCTCAATGGGATTAAGGTCTGGGGAGTTTCCTGACCATGGACCCAAAATATCGATATTTTGTTCCCCGACCACTTAGTTATCAATTTTACCTTATGGCAAGGTACTCAATCATGCTGGAAAAGGCATTGTTCCTCACCAAACTGTTCCTGGACGGTTGGGAGAAGTTGCTCTCGGAGGATGTGTTGGTACCATTCTTTATTCATGGCTGTGTTTTTAGGCAAAATGGTGAGTGAGCCCACTCCCTTGGCTGAGAAGCAACCCCACACATGAATGGTCTCAGGATGCTTTACTGTTGGCATGAAACAGGACTGATGGTAGCTCTCACCTTGTCAAGGGGATTCATCAGAGAAAATAACTTTACCCCAGTCCTCAGCAGTCCAATCCCTGTATCTTTTGCAGAATATCAGTCTGTCCCTGATGTTTTTCCGAAAGTCTTCGCCTCACTGTACGTGCAGATGCACTCACACCTGCCTGCTGCCATTCCTGAGCAAGCTCTGTACTGGTGGTGCCCCGATCTTGCAGCTGAATCAACTTTAGGAGACAGTCCTGGCACTTGCTGGACTTTCTTGGGTGCCCTGAAGCCTTCTTCACAACAATTGAACCGCTCTCCTTGAAGTTCTTTATGATCCGATAAATGGTTTATTTAGGTGCAATCTTACTGGCAGCAATATCCTTGCCTGTGAAGCCCTTTTTTGTGCAAAGCAATGATGACGGCACATGTTTTCTTACAGGTAACCAACAGAAGAAGAACAATGATTCCAAGCACCACCCTCCTTTTGAAGCTTCCAGTCTGTTATTCGAACTCAATCAGCATGACAGAGTGATCTCCAGCCTTGTCCTCGTCAACACTCACACCTGTGTTAATTAACGAGAGAATCACTGACATGATGTCAGCTGGTCATTTTGTGGCAGGGCTGAAATGCAGTGGAAATGTTTTTGGGGGATTCAGTTCATGTATATCAGTTGATAAACCATGTGCCATGGAATCAGTACATCAAAAATCTTGCAAACTATTATATGGCACAGCTGTACTCTTTTTGGTCCCTAAATTAAACTGGTATACTTTTAATTTATTACAATTTTCTTTAACCAATTGTGGTCTTTAATGCAGGTCTGCCAGACAAGTTCCTTACTTTCTCCCCTTTCCATTTTTAAAGTAATGCTGCAATTAGTCGGTTGTAATTTTGAGTAGAGCAGACATTCCCACATATTTGTATTCGCTGCATGTGTGACATAACTCCACCAGTCCTATTCATGATATCATTTACAAAGATTATACATTTTTTACATGTTTTTCTCCAAACATCAATTAGTGTATTCGAATTTCACCAAATATTTGTTGTATTATTTGTTATGTCTTTTCTGGTGAATTAAACTGAAATTGCAACCAACTTTCTATGGCTTGTTTTAAAAATAGTCATATTTTGTAGATTATTTCATTTTCAAATAACCGAAAGGGAGAGGTCGTAATCTGAATAATGGTAAAAAGGCATTGGGGTTGGACATTGGGTGAGACATTCTTACTAATCTGCTAGAGAACCAGATCGGATTTAAGTACACATTTTATATGACTGATCCTTTAGTGAGAGGTCTCATTGCTTTAATATTTAATCATTTCAGCCCCCAGAATTCATATCCATTATATAAATAGGTCTATTTAATTTTGTCTGGCTTGTCGTTTCAAATAAAATGGAATATTCTTTGCTTGTATAATTTTAAAAAACAAGTTGCTAGGTGTAGGCAAGCTCATTAGCAAATAGGTAAAACGGGATATGACAAAAGACAGATATTTTCCTAAAGACTTGTGTTAGATCTTCCGAACGAACGCCTACAGACCACCTATGGGTCCCTATGTTGCTTGACCTCTAAATGTTTAG
This sequence comes from Oncorhynchus keta, assembly GCF_023373465.1. Classification (NCBI taxonomy): domain Eukaryota; kingdom Metazoa; phylum Chordata; class Actinopteri; order Salmoniformes; family Salmonidae; genus Oncorhynchus; species Oncorhynchus keta. The sequence continues at coordinate 57,639,855 of NC_068422.1, read as the reverse complement.
TAAAAGGCATAGGCTGACGCACATCCAGAACTGTGCTGTAGAGGTGCTGACTAAGGAGAGTGAACTATAAAAAGAAAGTGGCACACTCTAGTTATGCCCTCATGGATATAGCAAACAACATTTTGGTACGCAGCACCTTCTTCAGGGTTTGGGAGCATAGCTAGAGTGTGCCACTTTCTTTCTTGACCTCAAAGTTTGTCAAACACTGTATTTATGTTTCCCCGGGTCACTCACTCTGGTGAAGAGTCTGGCGTGAGGCTGGACATGTCCTCCTGGGTGGGGACTGTGGAGAGAGGCAGAGACAGATGTCAAAATTGAAAGGTTAAAGGCCCAATGCAGTCAAAAACATTATTTCCCTGTATTTTATATACATTTCCACACTATGGGGTTGGAATAATAGTGTGAAATTGTGAAGATGATGATTACCCTTTTCGTGTAAGAGTTTGAAAAGACCACACGAAAATTCAGCCTGTTTTGGTGGGATGGAGTTTTGGCCTGCCTGGTGACATCACCAGGAGGTACATTTGATAATAGACCAACAAGACAGAGACTTCCAAACCTCTATGCCAATAACAGCTCATTTTCAGTTTTCCGCTCCACACTCAGTCCATTCGCACTTGAGAAGTCGCTCTTTTACTGAGAAGCAATTTGTGTTTCATTTTGACCATTTTAATTCAAAACAATGTACTTAATTGTTAACCAAAAAATGATTTGATATTGAGATAAAAACGGCTGCATTGGACCTTTAAAGGTGAAAAGGTCAAACAAAGGTGCAACATTGCTTGATTGACATCTAAGAGCACTATTGTTTGTCAAATGTTCTTTTACCATTGTAATACCATCATCTACAATGGATATTCTGGATAAGATGGACAATATCCCTTCACGTTGTATAAATCCAAGTTTGGGAAAGGAAAGGGATACCTAGTCAGTCGCACAACTGAATGCATTCAACCGGGAAGCAGTTGTTGCGGGGGTTATTTGCCTTGCTCAAGGGAAAAACAGCTTTCCACCTTGCCGGCTCTGGGATTCTGTCCCAACGCTCTAACCGCTAGGCTTCCCTTAGTAATGGAGGATTTCAATGATGTATCACCGTGCAGCACATATTACATGACAACTTACCTACAGGCATTAAAACATTATACCACTCATTGGACAAAGAAAAATACACCCTACAGTTTTCCTAATTACATATATGAGCTTGCACGCTTTGAGAACTAACGCCTCTGGTAAAGGTCTGAAACTATACGCTCCTTATAACACAAAACAAATCTTCTTCTCATCTTTGCTCCTCTCATCGGAATGGAATAGCCGTTGATTTATAATGTACATGACTAATCATACAGAAGTTAATCGGACTAGCATAAAGAACCCCTCCCCCATGGTTTAATAAGATTATATCACAACGTATAGGACAGAACCATTACTGTTAACCCTCTTGGGATGAATGCAGATATTCCCCTGTGCTAAGGCTGGGAGAGTATAAAATATCTTTCCTAACAGTGCAGTATGATCTGGGTACAGGTAGGATTTTAAAACTCATGGCGACCAATCCCCTTGACCAGGTTGTTCCAGCACGTCGTTACGCTGGGGATGATCGACGCAGCCCAAAAGGATGTAGCTGTGAGCCACCAAAGGGTCCCATTCTTATACCCACTGTTAGTGTGTGTGGAAATCCTCCCTTATTTCCTCACCTTTCCCCTCTCTCCCCAAGTCTCCTACCCCAGTCCTGTCCAGTACCTTGCATTTTCCTGCGATGGAAGCGCGGCGAGCCCAGGAAGCTGTTCTTGATAGAGTTGAGACGTGTCCTCCAGGGCAGTCCGCCGATGGAGGGGCTGGGGGGCGGCGTGGGGCTGGGGGTGCCTGCCGGGCTATCCTTGGGTGTGTGCACCGGAGTGCCCTTGGGGGTGGGGATGGGGCTCCCCAGCGGAGAGGGGTGCGGAGTCACCTGTATGGTGGGGACAGATTTGTGACCGTTGTGGTCAGGGTGGAGGCGGTGCCGGCGAAGGGGGGTCATGGGTGGCATCGGGGACAGGGGGATGGAGAGCTTGGGGGGCACGGTGAGGGGCGGGTGGCGGCGTGGCCGCGGGCTGTTGGGGACGCAGGGGGGGCTGCCCAGGGGTGATGAGGGGGAGGTGGGCTCCGACTTGGGGGTGGTTGGGCTGTCAGCCAAGTTGGGAAGAGGGTTGGACCTCGTGGTCTGAAGGGGCTTCTCAGACACTTTGGGCTTGGCGGGGAGGGTCTGTGTGCGGGGGTGCATCAGGGGGGACCCCATCTTTGGCGTGTAGGAGTTGGGGAGCGGGTGTGGGTGCACGCGATTGGCCCCCCTACCCCGTTATGGTTAAGGCGGGACTCTGGGGAATGGGTGGGGCTACAGTTGGGCGACTGACAGAGGTCCGGCGACT